>NC_139517.1:38329390-38929390 GCF_947247035.1 Vipera ursinii
TCTACTTGCATTTTTACGTGCTTTCGAACTGCTAGGTTGGCAGAAGCTGGGACGAGTAACAGGCACTCACTCTGCTACGCGGCACTCGGGATTCGACCCGCCAAACTGCCAACCATCTGATCGACAAGTTCAGTGTCCTAACTCACTGAATCACCGCATCCCTTCCAAACATAATACCCTATGTTTAATACATACATTTCAAAAATATTTTTATTTTTATTCATTTATATCCTAGTTTTATTAGTTTTATAAATAGCTCGAGGTGGCAAACATACCTAATATTTCTTCCTCCTAATATTTTTCCCACAACAACCACCCTACGAGGTGGGTTGGACTGAGAGAAAGTGATTGGCCCAAAGTCAACCAGCTGGCTTTCATGCCTAAGGCAGGACTTAGAACTCACAGTCTCCCATTTTCTAGCCTTCTGCCTTAATAAGCAGACCAAACTGACCTTCAATTCCTTTTTTTCTGAAGTTAATATTTATAAAATTAGAAATATAGGAGGATGACTATTTATTTACTTATTCATTAAATCAATTTATGTAGCTGTCTATCTCAGTATTTGACACCAGGCAGCTCACAATATTAAAACAAATACAAAATATACAAACACAAAATAAAACAAGAGAAAACACATAGAAGCTGGAGAAGCATAAAATAAAGACCTCAGCAGAGTCAGGAAATGGGATGTTATACACTGGGGGCAGAGGCTTGAGCACATAATCAGATTTTCAGGACCCTGCAAAGGCCAGTAGGATTGGAGCCAACCACATTTCTTGAGGGATAATGTTCCAGAGGGTAGGTACCACAGGAGAAAAAGTTATCTTATGGGGCTCTGCCAGCCAACATACCTAGTGCAGCAGGCCCTCCGTGCTACTTTGGATAGGATGGTAGAGACAACTGGGAAGAGTCAGACCTATAAATAACCTGGCCCCAAGTCCTGTAGGGATTTAAAGATAACTATCAACTTGCACCCAGGAGCAAACTAGCAGTCAGTGCAACTTGCAGAACCATGTTTCACCTTCATTAAATAATTGACACCATTAACTTTGTACCAGCTGAAGCTTCCAAGAGCAATCCAATGTAGAATGTGATGCAGTAATCCATCAGAAGCTAATGAAGGCATAACTAAAAGTGAGCAAGTAGTCTTGAACCAGGAAGAAGTACAAATAATGCACAACACAAAGGCGTGCAAAGACCCTCTTAGCTAAGGCCGCCACTTCCTCTTTGAGAGGAGCTGTAAGTCTAGGAGGCCCTTAGATTGCATCCTGGCTCTGCAGCAGTGCCATCCCATCCAGAACTATAGATGGAAGGTCCCTAAAACCAAAAGGCCCCAAAACTCAAAGCCATGTGATCTTGCTTGGGTTGAGCTGAAGTCCCTGAAGAAGCTTCTTGGATGAGAAGCAAAACGTTTTCAAGGGAAAACAAAACTAAAAAAGTCCAGTTGCCTTTTGAACAGCATCTTTGGGACAACCATGACCTGGATGACTAAGAATCTCCATTGGGTTGAAGGTTGCCCCATCCAGGCCTCACAGACTAGACACTGAGGGAAAACTTCCACATCAACATTTACATAGCCAGGAATGGAGATACAAAGCTGAGCACACCAATGATATCTCACCCCAATATCCTCACTCAGTGGCTTTATGTAGATGTTAAATAGGAGGTGAGAAAGTACCAACCCTGTGGCACCCCACAAAGTAGTATCCAGGAGCTAGAGCTCTTCCCACTCATCAACCCCATAGGAAGGAGGACAATATTGTGCTGCCCACTCCCAACTCCCAGAACCAATACAGAAGGATACCATAATTGACGGTATCAACACTACATTACAACTACGTAGAAGAACTGTATTTAAAAAAAGGAAATCTGTATATGGCATATGATGAAGGAAAAATGCAAAAATAAAATCCTGTATTAAACTTTATAAAATACAAAACAAAAACAAAGAAAAAATAGTTCTTTTTTGCACAAAGCCCAGGCAGGTGAGAAAAGAATCACACATGTTCATTCACTCACTTACAGGAGGCCCAGCTTCCAAAAACAGGGCAGGGGAGAGGGGAAGGCAACAGTTGATAAAGCAAGTAATGGAATGCCAGGTGCACCATCCATTGACATTTGGAATTTTACTAAAATCATTTAATGTGCTTGTGTGTTAATATACAATTCTTACTATGTACAGGCCACAGTGGAACGTATCCCACCATAAAAGCTCTTTGTGAAACAACTGGGCCTTTCTGTACTAATCTGAGATTTCGCAATGATGTTTTGCAGGAAAAAAACCCAAAGCATAAAATTAATATATTTTTGCATGGGCAGCAATATGCAAAAGTTACTGGGCTCATCTTAGGATATTGCAGGTTTTAGAATTATTTGAACACATCCAGGTACAATCTGCCTATGCATTGCCTTGATAGTATTTGTAGTATGATGAAACTATGCTATTATAATTTGTTAAATTTTATTTTTCAGAAGAGGCTTGTGAACAGCAAAATTCTTTGTGCAGTTTTCAATTTTAGTTAATTCACAACCTAATACAGTACTATGTCACATGTCATTAATCTACTTAACACTTCAAAAGAAATCAGCTGTCAGTCTTAGCAAGTATTGCATGTAAATTGTTAGAAGGTGAACACTACAATTAAACCAATTAAGAGTTCTGTAGTAGGACACTCAATGTTTTAATTTTTATATACAATTATGCTGATTAACACATTGTTGTAAAATATATAAACTGGCTTTTTAAAGTTTATTAACTCTTTACTGTTGCTTGTCCTTGCTTCACAATGTAAATATTATGCGTTGAACAAATTAAAAATTGGCTTTTTCCCCCTTTTTGGTTCAAATAACAGAACACATTAATAGTGGGGCTGGTATCTAGAGATTTTTCTTTAAGACTGAAAACAGTGAATACTAAATGACACATATAACTGTAGTTGAAAGTAAAGGGAATTCCCAATCTGTATACTAGCTTTTTATCTATGATAAATAAACCTATGATCTTGAAAGTGCCTGAAACAGAGCAAGTATAAAAAATAGCTCAAATAAATTTAAAGATGGAAAAGAAAATTCTAAAATAAAGTAGAAAGTCAAAATAACAAAGCAAAATACCTAAGTACCTAAATTATATCTACTTCTTAGTATAGGTACATAATAGCCCATTCAAAAATAAATAGATTAGTAGGTAGTAGGTAGGTACAGTAGATAGACATCAGACAACTGAAATTATGTTAATTTTTCTATTTTTAAATGTTGTGATTCAATTTTTTAACAGTGAATTAAAGCAAGAGCTTATTGTCTGGTCTTGCCTTCCCATCAGTGTAAAGCTGATTCAAAATCTCAGAGTTGACAAATTCCATTAAGCCATCATGTGGAGCTTCAGATGCAAGCATATCTGGAGTTTTTTATAGATGGAAAGAATCCAAATTTAGGGACTATAATTCAGCAAAACTTTAACATTTTAACCTTTACCTGGCTTCAAAAAACCTGGTTTATCATAGTCATAATATTTAAGGAATAAGAAATTTCAAGTGGACATATTCATAAAAACAATGAGAGCCAACCTTTTTTATACATTCACTGAGGGATCCAAGAGCATTTTTTTCTAAACTATTTTTTTAAAGTTATAGGAAACATATTACCTTTTAAAAAACTTGAATCTACTAACATACATTACAATCTATTTTTCTATATCATCCAAATTTAAACCATTTTGGTAATATAAATGGCCAACCTGATTCCCCCAGCACTATGTTAAAAACATGACGCTAAAGAAAGAGCTCTTAACAACTCAGAAATTGCTGGGAAGGGAGAAATGTCCCTTTATTCTGTAAGTTTTTGGGGTTAGTGCAGTATTCCTTAAGGTAGGAAGGTTTGGAGCATGCAACCATCCAGTCTTGAAGTGAAATAAATTTCAGAGGACCATAGCAGCTTTAATTCTTCAGGCCAAATAAATCTCCAGAGGCTTTTTGGGCCTAGCATCTGGTACCCCTAAATGTCTGCCTGGGTAAACACATTCCAATGCAGAGGAGGCGGTGTAGGCCAAGTTAGATAAAATCTCCCTGCTACACATTTGCACTTTCTTCCAATGACACTAAATATTAATGAGTGGCCTACATTAAATCCACAAGCACCTGACTCTCCCTCCCTTCTCTCCTTCTGCAGGGCAGCTGCCCAGGCACATCACTGCAGAAACCATCATCTTTACTAGCAGGAACCCATCCTCCCCTCCTTCCCTCTGCCATCCCCTCCCCCCCCACCGCCAACTGGGGACTCGCCAGAAGGCAAAGGGAGGCTAGTGCAGCTGAGCAGGAAGAGAGCAGCACCAGCTGTGCATTCATTTCCAGAGGTTTCAATTCTAGCCAGCCTTGCTATTCTTCCTTTCAACAGAGGCAGTGAAATTATAAAGTATTAACATTGAGGAGAAGGGATAGGACAGGCAAAAAAGAGAAATAGGACGTACCTGTGTCTGCGGGCCAATCATGTCTTCTTTGAAGAACCAGTGCAAATATTAAATTCCTCACCCTTCAACCAAAAAAAGTTGCCATCTGATTGGGCAAAAAGTCATGAGCTGGCCAGTTTTTTGCCCATTCCTTTCCTACAAAGGAAACAAAAAGCAAAAGGAACAAAAAAAGTTATTTATGTATTCCACCCTATCTCAACCTGTTTTAGTTTTAGTTATATACCAAATTAGGAGAATCAATAGCTTGTGTTTCCAGCCTGCAGAATATATTGGGTGGCCTACCTAGATTTCACCCAGGACAACCCCAGTAGCTAGACAGAGTTCTAAACTTGCAAGAAAATCCAACTGGTAGGTTATCCTTGGATGTAGAATAAACTCTTCCCCAACAACTTATCTGCCTTCAATAATTCTTAAAATTATTACTTGACTTTCTGGGCAACTAATAAAATATACATAAAACACATTAAAAGCCACACCATAACAACAATAAAATTTACACATACAATAGATTGAAGATTTTAGCTCATTTTATATTTTTTTATATTTTTGCCTTGGTCTGCTAAAACCTGCATGCTAATTAGCTAAGTCAAAACTGGCCACTGGTGGGAGCAGTTTTAAATTGGCAAAGGGCTGTTCATTTCCTACTTTACTTTTGGTCCCTCCTGTCTCTCTCCCCCAAACAGCAGGTGTGTCTGGGAAGGGCAGCTCCTGTAATTTTGAAATGAGCTGTGGAGGACAGCTTGCCAAGTGAAGCCTGAGGGAGGCAGACTGTCATCCCACCCCCCACCCCCGACCTATTTCTTTGGCTACTTTATTGGTTGTACACATTTCTGGAGAATTGTATAAATCATCAAAAGGCCTTATGCATCAAGAGTGCCTGCCAAAGGAGTAGAGCAGGGTCAGCTTACCTAAAATGTGTGAGCTATACAATGTGGGGTCCCTCCCTGGATTTGTGACCATAGTAAGAGAGTGACTGAGTGTATGGGAGAGAGAGCGAGTGAAAGAAAGTGAGGAGGAAGGGATGCATGAGTGTAAGTTTCAGGCTTCCATTTCCTCCCCAAATTAGTCGCTTTGTCCCTTTTGTGGGTGTTTAAGGAGAGATGTTCCATGCACCAATTTGATTCTTAAATGTCCCTAACAATATGCCAAACATTGGGCTCCTCCTAGCCCAGCAACCTTGGGAGCCACAAAAGTATCTTCCCATCCAAAGTGCAGGAAAATTCTACTCCTGGCCATGGGAATAGATCCCAAAGGTAATTCATATCTTTGTTTCAAAGAGATGGTTGGCCTCTTCTGGTAGATCTCTTTTATTATACACAATTATACGCAGACACATGAAACATTATTAATATATACTGCCACGAAAAGACCTTTGAGCCTTGCTGCGTGTATGCTCAACCAAATTGAAAAGAAAGATATAGAAACTACTGGACACATAAAAATCTCATTTTTTTGAAGGCCAAAGTAAAAGCAAGTTGCTGCAAACCTCTGTCTCAACTTATCTATCTTGAAATTCCTGCCTTGTCCTTAAGAGATTTTTTCCCACTGGCCAGGGTTTATCTTTAGAAGTAGGGAAAGTAAATTATTCTCTTTGATTCCTTGCCTGTCCTACACACACATCACATCCACACTCTACCCATTTCCCTTTATGCTGTGTTCCATCCAAACAGCCCAAAGTGGTCCTTGATTGATGGCAGTGTTTGCCCGCTAAGCGCACCCTGCGGTCCAATCCTTGCACATTCCCCAATTCCTCCCCAGTCCCTATTCAAAGACCGACTGTGTCTCATGTCAGTCCCCGAGGTGCTATTAATTAAAAATACATCCAATTAAATGGCAGGTGAGGACGTGCCATACGAGCTCCCTCCCCCTCCTGCTACGATTGGCTCATCTGTGCTTCGAATTGAACAAGATGCAGAGAGAGGCTACAGGAGAGCTCTCTGAACCTGTGCCAACATTGGCCATGCCAGTCTGTTCGGGTGGTGCTGTGAGTGTGTTGCTGTGTGTGCATATGCAAAAGAGATGTGGCAGGCTGATTTCCATAGCGAATGGTTGGCATTATTATAGTTTGTCAGCTGCGCCCTGCCCCATTTTTATGCTTGCTTTCTCCCAAATACCAAACGAAACTAGGGGGAAGAAAAGCTTATCTAGTAGAGAGTGAGTTTGCTAAACCAAACAACAGATTCTTTTAAAAATAAGTCTGTGGAGTGGAGGCCTACATGAAAAGTTTTGGCTGTCCATTTTAAAGTGTGACACTAGTTTCAATTTCTCCTTTGCAGTTTGGCCACTGCCTCCCAAGCTTCTTTTTCTGCCTGTTTTAGCAGACTTCCTCTTTCTTAGCTTGTGCTGACTTTATTTCAGTTCTGTGTTCTCCCAGGTCACAGAATCCAGTTATAGGAGCTTCACAATCAGTTTGTAGGGACCCAAAGTTGGATTGGGGTTGGGGGGAGCAAGGAAGTCTAAATTATTTTTCAGTCTGGCTTTCATAACAGGAATCAATTCCCCACACTGGTAATATCCCTGACAGATGGGTATTGTGTCACATGCTTAATAACAATAATCGAAATATAGTATAGAAGTGGTGAGACAAGAGACAGGCAAAATATGGAATCTTTGAATACAGATTTAGTCAACAATGCTAATTTTACCCTTCTCGCGGTGGTACAATTACAAAATATCAAACTTCCCCCCCAAAAAACAACTGGTAATGCATTTGTCTCCTGCTAAAGGCAACAATCCAATAGTTATATTTTACTAATGCTGAAGTAAGGGAAAATATATGGAACCAAATGAATATTTCAACAAGTTAGTTCTACTTCAGTATCAATCATCTTGACACATAATGATATAAACATTTTTCATGGGCTCTTTCTAAGATCTGATTCATAGTTATATATCAGCAGGTAGCATGACAACTAATTCTATGGTCCAGTCCATACTTTTCTCAAAGGAAGGACTGAATATATAGTGGGATTTATTTCATTTATTCATATTTAAAGTAATATAATCCATAAATTCTACAAATATTTTCCTTGGTCGTGGATAAGCACAGATTCACTGGTATTGATCAATTATATATTGAAACTAAATTTTGTTGGACTGAGCTGGAAATGAAGTTTTTAAATGCCATTCAAGGATAGCTAGAAGTATGACTCTTAACTGCAATATCTAAAAATGACCAAATTTCAATCAAACACGAAGCTGGTATTTTACATTTCAAAAGTTGAGATAGTAACACTGAAAAAAGATTCTTGGGCTGAAAACAACAAAAGTATTACTTGTGAAAGTAATATTGAATGGAGTGTGGAGCAACACAGAACAAATAAGAAAAATCTTGCAATGGCCAAGAAATGGGGTAGTTGACTCATTTTAGTTTTGGAATCTGCTGTATTTCTTGCCGACTTCACATTCCTGCTAATTGGAGATTTTAATCTTCAGCGACTTTCTGCTCAGGGGTGCTGACAGGATCACCAGCTGTGCAGCTATTCCAGCAGCAGCGGCTTTTTAATCAAGCCATCTTGGCAGGGAAGGTGGGATAGTGGAATTGGGGAAAGGGAGGGTGAGATTAAGAGGATGAGGAAGGTGAGAGCTTGATGTTTCCCCCCTCCCCCCTCCAAGGACAAAGCTAATATGTGGAGGGAAAGAGAGAGAAACTGATTTTCCCCTGCAGAAACTAAGAGTAAGTCTTGGCAGGATCCCAAGACATGAGTTTATGCAGACTGCAGTTTCCCATCCGCCATATATTAAAAGAGTAAATTTTTAAATTATATCAAGGAGCAAAGAAGGAACACTCCAGACCTCTTTTTTGTAGCAATCTTTAGCTATTATTTTAGAAGATAGATAACAATCTTTGGTTAGATATAGTAAGGATAAAGAAATTGATTTTCTGCTCACAATACATTTAAATGAAGCCGCTGGGAGAGATCATCCGTAGCTTCGGGGTGAAATATCATCAATATGCTGATGATACCCAGCTATTCATCTCCACCCCGAACCAACCCAGTGATGCCCTTGATGTGATGTCCCGTTGTCTGGAAGCGGTACAGATTTGGATGGGAGAAAACAGGCTTCGACTCAACCCGGCCAAGACTGAGTGGCTGTACATACCGTCATCTCGTTTAGTCCAAGAGGTTCCATCTCTGACTATAGGAGGAGAGATGTTACCTCCCATTGATAAAGCACGCAATCTGGGCGTCCTCCTAGATTCACGACTCAGTTTTGAAGATCACATTGGAACCGTGGCTAGGGGGGCATTTGCCCAGATTCGTCTTATATACCAATTGCGCCCCTTTTTGGACCGAGATGCCCTACGTACAGTCACCCACGCACTCGTTACCTCCCGTATTGATTACTGTAATGCTCTCTACATGGGGCTGCCCTTGAAGACCACCCGGAGGCTTCAGCTGGTGCAGAATGCAGCTGCACGGGTTGTGATGGGAGCTTCCCGATACTCCCATATTACACCCCTCCTGCGTGAGCTGCATTGGCTACCAGTTGCCCTCCGGGTGAGATTTAAGGTGCTGGTACTTACCTTTAAAGCCCTACATGGCTTAGGTCCGGGATACTTGCAGGACCATCTGCTGCCGGGAACAAATTCCCATCGTCCAGTACGCTCACACAGAGAAGGCCTCCTCAGGGTACCGTCAGCTAGGCAATGTCGGCTGGCGACCCCCAGGGGGAGGGCCTTCTCTGTGGGAGCACCAACCCTATGGAATCAGCTCCCCCCTGAGCTTCGGATAGCCCAAAACCTCCAATCCTTTCGCCGCGGCCTCAAAACACACCTGTTCCACCAAGCTGACCTAGACTGACAGGCATTTTAATTAATTTATATTTAGTATTTTTAATTCATTTTAAAATTCTCTAATTTTTTATTGCACTGATGTTCTCAATTTTCATTTTATCTTGATTTATGTACTTATTATATGTTTTATTGTGAGCCGCCCTGAGTCCTTCAGGAGATAGGGCGGGATATAAATCCCATCAATAAATAAATAATAAATAAATAAATAAATATCTTCCCCTTCTTTCCCTCACAGCCATGATTCAAGCACTGAGGAGACACCTCAAGTATTTATATTGGAGTAGAGGATACACGCGTCAGCTCCAAGATTTGACACTAAGCCAATACTCCCTATGACTCATGAATAACTCTTATGTATTACTCTATTTGATCCATGGGCATTTAATGTCCCTCTAATCTGTAACTCATACAACATGGGGCCTAAAGTTCATCAAATAGTTTGACAGAGAACAACATCCTTGATTTCCTCAGATTGCCTAATAAGCATTTTTGGTCTTCTGCAGATGGAGATCTTTTCCTAGCTGTCAAGTCTTATCATTGTCATGGCAGATTTTTCTTCTAAAATTTGCCCTTTTACGGGAAAAAATATCAGCTAGGGCAAGCATCTATAATACACAGCTTGGTGGCTGCAGGCCTTCTATTCAGTCCCTGCCACAAAGCCTTGGCGAAATCTGACATCCCCAACAATAACTACAGCTGAATTGCTTTTATTCAAGAGAATAATTGTTTTATTTAAGAGGTTAAATGGAGAAAATGACATAGAGAATTATCCTATGAAAGATATTTATTTTTTAACAAAACTATAATGAAATTAAATCCAATGCTTTTATTTTGCCCCAACCCCAATTTTTAGAATGTTAAAAAAGCCTGAAAAGATTTGCAGAGCCCATTTAGGAATTCTTCAGAAAGATAAAAGAAAGTACAGTACTCCCCCACCCCCGCAAAAGTGTGCGCATATTTGCATATGCTAATTTATATGCATAAATGCCAAATTCAAAACAATTTTGATAATCTAAATCATTTTATATCTTTTGGCAAAATAACAGTATGATGACTAGGAGGTCTCTGCACCAGCTCAGTCTGCTGATCTGGAGGGAAGAGCTCTTAGGACTCCTTATTTTTAAAGTAGATAAGAATAGATAGTTTATACCCTTATATCTTCACTACCTATTTTGGCAATCATTGTGTTTATTGTGTAGAGCAGTGTGGTGGCCTAGTGGGAAAGACAATGCCTTCCACTTGGAAGGTTAAGAATTCAATATTAGGTAGTGGCAGATGTTTCTCTTCTGGGGCACAAAGAAAAAATATCTGCTGAGAACTCCGCATGGCATCAAGGAGGGCCTCTGCCCAATAAATGCTTAGCTTCATCCAGTCACCTTGACTGTACCCCAAATTAAGGGATTACAGGATCGTAAAAAGGGAGTTTGGGTTATTTATTGTGTGTGCTGAAGCCAACAGACCTCATATTCTGTTCTGAAGAAGGTGGAAACTGTTTGCATTAGTTTCTATGATACTCATATCATTTTTATTAATTTTTTAATTTAACTAATTCATATGGCTGCCCATCTTGCAAATATAACTCTAGGCAGTTAGCAGAGACATAAACAATAAAAACAATGATGATAAATGCTGATAAAGAATGAAAATCTACTGAAGTCACTGAGGGTAATCCCAAGTAATGTAGTCAACAAAAACCTCCGTGGGTTATCTACCCTTCTGACTATCAGGCACACTAGGTCCCATTAGATGACATTCTTTTAAATGAAGGGATCCAGACCTGTTGGACCTGGAAGGATAGGCAGAAACAATCCAAGAGAGGTGGTCTTGAAAATAACCAATCCCATGAGATGAAGGTCTTTTTCAGTGACAAATAACATCTTCAATTCCACCCAGAAGCATAAAGGGAACATAAGTGCAGCAAAGACAGCAGAGATTCTAATTCAGCACTGTAACTATGATACCAAACTGGCTCTTTTTTATTTTAAGTTGTGATCCTCTACGCAGAAGTAAGTCCAATTTTGAGTATTGTATTTGAGATACAGTTTTGAGTATCTTAAACCTCATTCTTAATCTTCACCAAAGCCCAAACACTAGCCCAGACAAGGAGAGCACCTTTGGCTAACCAAATATTGTTAAACTGTAGTTATAAGAATGGTTCAGCGATGGTTATGTTGAGTGAAGCTGCTATGAACTGTAGTTGTTATACTAGAGAACCCAATGCCTCCTTAATCTATCTTCACAGTAAGGATTCCAATGCTTTTTTTAAAAAAAATGCTTTAATTGCTTTTTTCCATAGCTTTCTCAGCTTTGTGAGATTTTTTCAAAATTAAAATATTTATTTATTTATTTATTTATTTATTTATTTATTTATTTATTAATTATTGGGACTTATATGCCGCCCTATCTCCCGAAGGACTCAGGGCGGCTAACAACAATAACGTACAATAAATACAGAAGTTAAAATAAAAATTAAAATTAAAGGCCCCTGTAGAATAAATAAAAATTAAAATTAAAATAAATTAAAAATTAGAGTTAAAAATTAAAAACATAATTAAAATCCCTGTCAGTCCAGGTCAGCCAGGTGGAAAAGGAGTGTTTTGAGGCCGCAGCAAAAGGACTGGAGATCTGGAGCCATCCGAAGCTCAGGGGGGAGCTGGTTCCATAGGGCTGGCGCTCCCACAGAGAAGGCTTTCCCCCTGGGGGTCGCTAGCCGACATTGTCTAGCTGATGGTACCCTGAGGAAGCCTTCTCTGTGTGAGCGTACTGGGCAATGGGAAGTCGTTCCCGGCAGCAGATGGTCCTGCAAGTATCCTGGGCCTAAGCTATTTCCCAAAGACATACTGTTTGGGCTTTCACTTTAAACTTGTAGAGTTTTCAATATTCTGAAATTTATTCTTTTTGTCCTGTAGAATCTGGGAGAATTATTGTCTGGTGAACATACTGAAAATATTACACCAGAAACAACTCTTTTCCTACATTTTACTAATCTAGGAACTCCTGTTTAAAATTAGTTTAAGTCTATTGTATTGCTAGGATTTTTTATCTTTATATCTGAACTATCACAAAGAATAAGGACAATAAGAATCTTAATATAGATTTAAATGTTGATCAATGTGGCCAATACAGAGAGGAGTGGGGGGCTAGATTGTGCAGCAGAAACAAATATTACAATAGGGGAGATCCATCTGGATACAAAATAGAGGATCAAGGAGCTTTCAACCCAAAAGGATCCTTTTTAGTTCCCATTATAATCCATTTTTCATCTAGTTTCACTCATCCCATCCCCTCTAAATTTCAGGTGTTCATCGTGCTGTGTTTGTTTGTATTTAGGTTTAATTGGATGCAGTTGTAATTGTGATCCTCAAAACAGCAAGGACTATTATTTTAAACCTTGTAGTTCTGCATGAAAAGATCTGGAAGAGGCTGGGCTCAGCAAATATAGGATACTTAGCAGAGAAGCTGCTATGGGTAACGCTTGCCATGTTGACTCACACAGGTACTACACTTACACATTTTGTTGAATATAAGGATATAAATCTTAAGTATGCTTTATTCTGTTTCATTACATTGATCTATTAACTCTCTTGCTCTCAATTTGTTACCATTCCCATTGTCATTTTTAGCTTATAAGCTCTGTAATGGCAAGGACCTGTCTATTTCTGTTTTTGCTTTAGTTAAAAGAGTGTTCACATAGCATTTTAAGCCATAATGTGTTTTGTTTGGCTTGGATTTAGCTGATGTGAACCCAACCCATATGCTGTGAACATGGCACTCTATATAATCAGCTGACATGCAAACATATTGCTCTCCATACACTGGAGAATGTAATTGGAACTGTTATTTGGCCAGTTTGGATTTTCTTTAATGTAAAAATAGGAAAGTGGGAAAGAGATTTTTCTCATGTGCAGCAGAAACTAGGAAAATTTTATCTTTCTTTTTTTCTTTCTCTCTCTCTTTCTCTATTTCCATTTTAGTGAACGAGGAAGAGAGACTTCAGATGCATAATGATTCTCCAAGAATTTTTTTTGTCTCTCTATTCGGACTTCTTTGGCTGTAAAAATCTCTCTTCCTCAAAATGGTAAAAGGAAATGAAATCAAAAGAGAGGGCCATGGAGTTAACAAGCCGTCATGATCCAAAAGTGAGATGCTAGAACTTCCTGTGGAAATGCTTGGAAGTTTTGTTGGCATGAGCTGCCCTCTTGTGTCTAAAAAAAAATGTCAGTTGTCAATTGTTATGAAGAAGAAATCAGCCAATGACCCATCTTTAAAGGTCTGCATCTAGATTTATTGCACAACAATATTTTCTACAGTAGTTTTTGTTGTTGAGTCTTACAAAGAATGCCGATTGGTGACCCCCAGGGGGAGAGCGTTCTCTGTGGGCGCGCCAGACCTTTGGAACCGCTTACCGGTTGAGCTCCGGATGGCCCCCGACCTTCGCTCCTTCCGGCGCGATCTCAAAACATTCTTTTTTGAACAAGCTGGCCTGGTCTGATGGGATGGGGTTGGGTTTTTAAAACCAGTTTTAACTTTAATATGTATTGATTTTATGGGCATGATGTTTAATGGCTTTTTAATTTTTGTATTCGATTTTTATTGTGTATTGCCCTGTTCACCGCCCTGAGTCCTTCGGGAGAAGGGCGGTATAGAAATCAAATTATTAAATTATGAAATTAAATTACCTTTATGTACTTTGATATTCAATTTATACAGCAGTTCTCTTTATCACTTATACTCATTCATTTTTAAAAAATTTTTTTCACTTTCCATCAAAGAAACCATTTTTAAATTAGTAAAAAAATTATAACTAAAACTATTGATAACAAATATTAAAAACAAAGTTAAAACAAAATGATGGCCATTCTAAAACAGCCAGCAGATTTAAGAAACACAACATGACAAAATTTAAATATCTTCTTCAGCTGTATAAGGGGGCAACATTGTATGCAATTGTAAGCAATTACCACTAGCACCACTGCTGGTCCTCAACTCTTAAGGTAAGGACAAAGAGCAAAACCACTAGTGATAAACTGAATATAAATTGGGAAATTATGCCTTTCCAAAGATTGTGCCTCTTCACAATTTGTTACAGCTTTCATCAACTATGATCACAATGCATGATCACACAGTGATATTAAGTTCTTCCATAGAATTCAGAGACTCATGTTCAGATCTACCCTCTATCATGGAAAATCCCCTTGGAGAAGGCAGAATATGGGAAGAAGAGTACGATGCAATCTTAAAGAGGTAGGATAAATGATAAATTTGCTTGTAACCACTGTAAAGAAGATTGGAAGTTGGTTTTTAATATGTTCTTTTTTATTTACTTTCCTTTTTTCATATTTTTCTTTACTGTTTTTTCTATAAATATACACTACATGTTTGTATTTTATTATTGTAAAAATCTTTACTAAAATTATATTTAAAAAGAAAAAAAAACACCCACTGAATTTATGTCTCGGGCTGGGCCACACAATTATGCAATTGTCAAAATGAACCTTTTGGATTTCTGGATTGAAAACCAGAATGTAAATATAACAAATAAAACTACTATAGCTGTGACTAATGGGAGATGGAGTTCAAAGAATACTTGGAAACCTATAAGTTTCACAGTCCTGACTTGCACAAACAGGCAAATCATTTACTCATACAGAGAGCTGAGAATCTGGACTGATAAAGACCACTCGTAGGAACATCACTGGTTCATCAGTTCAGACCTAACTCTAGCTTTCCTACCCATAAATCACTGATTCAAGTGAACCATCTAATGAAGTCATTTTTGGTTCTATGCAAAAAAAATGCACCACTCTTTTAGTAACTTTAATAACTTCAGTGGTGGCAACATTGCCATATAGTCCTCATTTTGTGACCCCCAACTGTGACCAGCAACTTGATTGTTAAGCAAAGCTTTTGCTAAATAAATTCATGATGGTCCTTAGGTATCTTACTTTGGGTTTTCTTTAAAGCTTTAAAGCCTGTGAAGGTCGTAAATGCAAGAATTGGTACTGAAGTTACCGTTTCATCACTGTTCTGACTATGAATGGATGCTAAACAAGGCAGTCATTAAGGAATGACTGTAACCTCACTGTCCAATAACCTCACTCTGTATCCCCTCTATTATATTGACTCCCGAATTGTATTTAGGTCAGGGAGTATAAATTATGGATGTGGTTCTGATCTGACAAAATCTTTAACAAAGCTATGTTAATTTGAGTGCATTTGGGAGATATGTGAGTGGCAGCAGGGAATCCAAAACTGATTTGGATACATTATTTCAACACCCCCATCCCTAAATTACTGTGACTGAAGAGCTCCTGCTGAGCCACTTATTTTGAATAAAAGATAGAATACTCAATGATAAAACTAACTTTCCCCTTTCCTTCCTCTGTCTACACTGTAGCACTCCTTACATAAAAAGCTTGATGAGAACAAATACCATTCCACAGGCATACATAAACTCTCTTTCTCTCATATACGCAAAACACACACATAGGCACATGGGGTTGTCACAGCTGAGATAGCTATTATGGGCTGAACTGGGGGAAAACTGTACATCCTCATCCTTTTTTGCCTTTGATTAGAGTGCCATCTAGTGTCCATCATTAACACTAAAGTCGGAGCAGAAAGTATACAAAGAAGCTTAAGATTCTGTCTATCCACGCATTTGTCAGCCAAATAATTCTGAAAACTAAATAGAATAAGACCTAGTTTAATGTGGGGAGAAAAGCCACACGCACACAGAAAGAATCAGACTACAGCTAAGTTGGTTTTGGCCAGAAGACATGGAGGAAAATATTCCAGAAAAAAATATAGCTCTGGATTAACCATGCTTAGGGCATCAAAGGAAGAGGGACACCAAAGAGCTTTTTCCTTAGCTCTATCATGGCCTTAACTCTTAACATAAATTTTTAATTGTTGAAAATAGAATTATGGTAAATGAAAATCAGTTAAGATTTTTCTTCCTTCCTTCCTTCTTTTCTTCCTCTTCCCTTCCTTTCCCATCCCCTTCTGTCCCCTTGCATTATAGCCCTGCCTTTCTAAGAAAAATGATGGGTGTTAATGGCCATTGAGTAAAGATTAAAAAAAACAAAGCATGCTTTAATTAAAAATACAACTCAAAGACTACAGTTCAACAAGAATGCAGGGATTACAAACATAAAACTTAAAACAAGTACATTCCTATGAGAAATTTCTTCCATCCCTCCAGCCTACCTAGTCTTGTCTAGTCTAGATGTTCAGTCATGGCCCACTGATGGTTTTTTTTTTAGTAACTGGGATGTCTTCCCATGGTCGAACAACCTCTCCATCAAGATATTGTTTGTTCAGAAAACTTAACAGAGTATACAAACCATGCAGTATCGGTAGTTTTTAGAGGTGGTTGGCAATAAGATAATCAGAAAAAGGTCCATCCCATTGTCAACTAAGTGTAATGTTTAATACCGCATTAATATTTTGATTGATTCATAATAATTTATTGCTTTATCCTTTATATTTGGGATGACTATACATATTTAATTTAAAATTATTACAAAGACTTTATACTGTTTATTTAAAAACCCGCCACTCAGCTCAAAATTTCCATTATTAAGCAAGGCAGTTATTAAGTGAGTTATGTCTCATTTTACACACTTTTTTTGCTTCGGTTGTTAATCACTTTAGTTATTAAGTGAATCATGCAGTTATTAAGCGAATCTGGGTTTCCTCATTGACTTTGCTTGTCGGAAGCTGGCTGGGAAGGATACAATTAGTGATCCCATAACCCTAGACAGCACTATTGTCATAAATGCATGCCAGTTGCTAAGCACCTGAATTTTGATCTCATGACTATGAGGATGCTGCAATGGTTGTGTGGAAACCAGTCATAAGTAACTTTTTTCAGTGTTAGTCACTTTGAACAGTCAGTAAACAAACGGTTGTAAATCAAGGTATAGCTGTACTATGAACAATATACTGTGTTTTGTATTTAAAATAGGAATTGAATGTAAGTTTTTGATTTTTAAAACTTATGCTTTTAAAGCTAATATCCGATAGCTTTTAAATACTTATTTTTAAAGTTTATTATATTTGTGGTGTTTGACAGTCTTTGCATGCATGACAAAGTTCTTTTCAAGAATCAATTCTGTTATTATTTGTTAAAACAAATGACAACAAATTATATATTGAATTAGAACCAGTGTCAAATGAATTGCTGAGAGCTAATTTTAGTAATTAATAGTATGTACACATATGCATGTTTATGCATAAACTGTGTGTGTATGTGTGTGTTAGATGTTAGTCAACTACACCTGGAAAAAGCTGTATGGAAGGCAGTGAGAATTATTATTATTTCTCAGAAGTCCATTATTGAATTGCACATGAGCTTCTTCTTTTGTTCAAGTCTACTGTGGACAGTGCACTCAACAAATACCGATCCACTGAGCTTAGCTTGGCATCACATTTAATTTGGTTCTTGGGTGAGGATCAAATTCATCCATCTCCAAGGCTGGTCCTGGATTTAGGCATTCTTTGTAACAAATGGATACAACAGCATTTTTAAAGAACAGAAAGCCAAGATAATAATAAATAACTTTTAACACAACAAGACAACACACCAAAGGGAACAAGACATGGTTTCCCCTTTTTTGCCCTCCTTATTTTTATCTGCATTAGAACCATTTGCAAAGAAAATACAGTACATCAGGAAAAGTCCTGAAATTTTGAATTAGGAACTCAAAAACATACACTGAAATTATATGATAACAAAATTACATTTACAATTACCCAAGCAAAACACTCCTTAGCCTTCTTTTTTTATTGAAAAGTTTTACAATACATTTTTGAATACAAAAAGCCCCCTCCTCCCCCACCCGTCTCCCCAACCCCCCCAACCCTACCCTCCCCGACTTCCCAGAGCTGAATACAGGGTATAATAATACAAACAAGCATAATCTAAAATAAGCTAACAACAATAATAAAACATTAAATTCTATCACACTTTAACTCTCCATAGTCAAAATATTAATAAAATAACTTCTAACTACTTATACGTCATAAAAATCCGCTACTTATTCAAATGCTAAATGATACTTTTTAGTCCCATATTTATTCTGAATATATTCAATCCATCTTCTCCATTCCACAATGTATTTCTGTTGGGATTGATCTCTCAAATACGCTGAAATCTTTGCCATTTCCACCAAGTTAGAAACTTTCAAAGTCCACTCTTCTATAGTCGGCAGTTCTTCCTTCTTCCAATATTGTGCTACTAAAAGTCTCGCTGCCGTAATTAAATTCAACATCAACTTTGTATCTATAACAGTAGTATCTGTAATAATACCCAATAAAAACAATTGCGGAGAAAAGTTTATCCTTTTCTTAAATATCTTTTGCATATTCCACCAAATTTTAATCCAAAAAACTTTAACCTTTTTACAAATCCACCATATATGAAAATACGTTGCATCCTCATAGCCACACCTCCAACATTTGGGCTGGCAGTTCGGATACATACTTGCTAATTTTTTAGGGTCTAGATGCCACCTATAAAACATTTTATAAAAATTCTCTCTTAAGTTTTGGGCCTGTGTAAATTTCACATTTCTAACCCAGATCTTTTCCCAAGTATCCATTGTTATAACCTTGAAAATTCTGGGCCCACTTTATCATGCAATCTTTAACAAGTTCCGTTTCTGAGTCAATTTCTATCAATGTATTATATATCCTTTTAATATGTGCTTGACCTTGATCTCTAATTTGTTTTACCAAATTTTCATCAGTCATCGAAAAGCCAGCTTTCTGGTCCTCTTTCCATCTTGCCTGTAATTGCCCATACTGAAACCAGGTTTGTACAATCTTTTCTTCTTTTAAGATATTATATGGCTTTATTTGCCATACATTCCTTTCTAAACTTAAAATTTCCTTATATGTAGTCTCATCATGTTTAAATCCCACATTTATATTTCTATTGCATGTTTAGGTATTGCCCAAATTGGTATCTTATAATTTAACTTATATCTATACTTTTTCCAAACTCGCAACAGAGCATACCTTAAAATATGTATCTTAAACACATTATCCACCTTCTTATCATACTCTCTTTGTAAAATAACCACCACAACTCTAGGTAGTTTCCTTTGTCTTGCAATCCAGGAATTGACACAAAATATTTTATCTATATCCACCATAATATCTTCTGCTGAGCGCCCCAAAACCTCTTCAAGGGCTTCTGAAACTACTTTTTTCAAATTTTCCTTAGGATCCTCTTTCAAGCCTCTGATTCTCACAGCAAACTCCATCTCGCGGTACTGCACCAATGTTAAATCATCAATCTTATCCATCACAGTTTAAGCATCCATCATTTTGGCATCTAATCTCATATTATTTTGGCTAAGTTCTTCCACTCTCTCATCCAAACGTTCAATACAAACAGCCATGCCTTGAAATGCAAGTAAGATGTCTTCCCTTAATTCTGTGTTCTTCTCCTCCATAAGTTCAGCTAATTGTTGGGATTGCTTTTTCAAAGCCTCTTGCAAAACATCCTGCAAATCTTTTATTGTCAAAGCTGGTGCGGGTGCAGGTGCCGGGGGGGGGCATTAAAGCCTGTAACGAAGATTGCTGAACTGGAGAAGCCCCCGCGCTTCCAAGAACTTTAGATGATTTGGTAGCCATTTTTGCCCACTCAATTCTGTTGCGCACTTTCACTTTTAAAAGTCTCCACAAAATCTACTGAGTTAAAGTTCATATACTTGCTCGGACAACATTCTCCTGTACAGCTCTGCCTGCATCCAAGTAATCCAAAGTTCACTCTTGCTGGCAGGGATGCTTGCTGCGTCCTGCTCTGCTCCAAAGCCCTGGAGCAGAGGCATCCCGGTCCGGAGTGAACTCAGGCTTCGGGGGGGGGGGGGGGCTCAATCCTTCAACCACCAGTTTCAATTCTGGCGGTCTGGGAGAGCTCTACCCCTGCCTGGGCACTCACCCCCTTCTCTTCTCCCAAGGAGCGGGCTTCTGAGCCACCAAAACAGCTGATCATCGCTGTTTTGGGCGGTTCTATGGAAACAACGGGGCTGACAGCCGAAATGGCTGCCGGCAACGGAGCCTTGCCACCCGGAAGTCCACTCCTTAGCCTTCTTAATGAAATGTATACAGTAATATGGACTTATGTCAGCTTGTGGGTCTAATAAAGAAAAAAAACTCAAATGTTGACATGAAATTTAGCAGAGGAAGAAAGGTAAAGGTTCCAACTCTAGGGGGCAGTGCTCATCTCCGTTTCAAAGCCAAAGAGCCAGCGCTTGTCCGAGGACGTCTCCGTGGTCATGTGGCCCGCATGACTAGATGCCAAAGGCGCACGGAACACTGTTACCTTCCCACCGTAGTGGTCCCTATTTTTCTACTTGCATTTTTATGTGCTTTAGAACTGCTAGGTTGGCAGAAGCTGGGACGAGTAACAGGCGCTCACTCTGTTATGCGGCACTCGGGATTTGACCCGCCAAACTGCTGACCTTCTGATCAGCAAGCTCAGTGTCCTAACCTACTGAGCCACCGCGTCCCTAGAGGAAGAAAAGCAGTATCTAAACAAAGAATTCAGATTTAACATTGCTGTTAAAAAGATTAAATACTTAGGAATTTATATGACCAAAATTAATAAGGATTTGTATAAAAATAACTATCTACAGCGTTAGGAAAAATACAACAAATATCTCCAGATGGAAAAAAATAGATTTGACTAGGCTAAGTAGAACTGCAGTTATTAAAATGAATATTTTACCAACACTTAATTTTCTTTTGTCTGATAGTTCTAGTTAGTACATATTGATAATAAGATATTAAATGATTGGCAGAGATATGTAATTAGCTATATATGGTCCAATAAATTAAATTCAAAAGTCTGTAGGACTCAAAAGAATGAGGTAGATTAATGGCTTCAAACTTTAAATTGTACTACAGTATTAGCAGGTTAAGATGATTCAGTTACATCTATAGAGGAGACAAGACTTTCAAATGTTTGCATGAATCTCTGCTAGACATAAACAGAAAAAAATATAAGAAAGCACACAATAATAAGTAATGTATTGGAATAAAAATACAGAAAAAGGATCAGTCCAGATCTCTCCCCATTTCTATCATTATTACATAGAAATTGTATGAAGACAAATGTCCCAAAAATTGTTTAGCAGAGAGCTAATAATTTGTTCACATTGCAAGATTTAATAATTAAAATTACCCAAAACTTGTAGTTCACAATGGCCTAGTTTACCCTATCCATATTAGTACTTTCAAATATGTAGCATAGTGTTAAAAATGTAAAAACAAAGGGGAATACTGAAAAAGTTGACTGAATTTGAAAAATCTGTAGTGAAAAATCTAAGTTCTAATGCAGTATGATTGAGGATCTGAACAAGTCAAAGACTATGTTTAAATGGACGCAGTAATAGAGATGCGACAATTGGAATTTCAATGGAAGAAGAATGTTAACTTACTTCAAAAATGTATTCAGAGGGAATTGATAGTTATTGTAGAGCAGGGGTGTCAAACTCAATTTCATTGAGGGCCACATCAGCATTGTGGTTGCCCTCAGGGGGCCGGGTGGGCATGGCCTACTGGGTGGGCGTGGCTAGAGTGCGTATGGCCTACTGGGTGGGCGTGGCCAGCTCTACAACATTCGCATCAAGGGTGCCTATGGGGGTCCGGGCAGGAGTGGGGCAGATCTGCGGGTCTCTGGCAGAAGGAGGGTCTCTGGGCCAGGGCCAAGGCAGTGGGGGCCGTTCCCTCACTGTTTCCAGGATGGTTTCGCGGACCACATGAAACCACTTCGCGGGCCGGATCTGGCCCCCGGGCCTTGTGTTTGACATGTCTGTTGTAGAGATAGGTAGGTAGGTAGGTAGGTAGGTAGGTAGGTAGATAGATAGATAGATAGATAGTTAGATGATAGATAGATAGATAGATAGATAGATAGATAGATAGATAGATAGATAGATAAACCTTTATTGTCATTTTTTACTGATGGCACAATGGCACACATTAAAAATCACCCAGTTTGATTACTAAAAGGGACAATTCCATATTTTAAAAGTTGCTAGAACTGAAATGAGCAATTATTCGGAATTCATGACAACACCAAAAAGTTCCAAAAATTCTGGAAAACAACTCATAGTAGAATGAACAAAATTTTAAAACTGAATTCATTTCAATTTATTATATTTATACCAAACTTTATCAAACCAAATACATTTTCATAAAGCATTCTGAATTGTCTTTATGTCTGATACTGCTACAAGCATACTATATTACTACATGCTTTGTACTGAAAAGGTAACCTGATCCCTTCAAAAATGGCTAGGTTGTGGAAATAAGTTTCAATATCTAGAATATAGAATATATTCACACCTTAAAAGCAAATTTGACAGAGATTTCAACTCAAACTGGAAACCATTCTTAGATTATAACTTAATACATAAATTGGCACAATATCAAAGATTGGACATGCATAATATCTATATTTCAGTTTTATGAGATACCTAAATCAAAAGATTTAGTAATATAGATTGAATTCATTACAATATATAATTCCATTCTATGATTTATATTGTGTTGATTGTGGTTCTTGATTTTCTCTTGTAGCTAAAGTTTAATAATGATTGCTAATTTTTAATGTGATATAATATTCAAAACATATGTAACTATTTACAAGTAATCAATAGGATAATTGAAAGTTATAACCTTGATGACATTTTAAAATCTTTGGTTTATTTATTTGTATATTCTTTTAATCTAATGTCATTTTTTGTACTTAAGTATTTTCTTTTAAAAGGCCATTAACTTATAAAACGGAGGGAGGGAGGGAGGGAGGGAGGGCGGGAGGGAGGGAGGGAGGAAGGAAGGAAGGAAGAAAGGAAGGAAGGAAGGAAGGAAGGAAGGAAGGAAGGAAGGAAGGAAGGAAGGAAGGAAGGAAATAAATTCCAGTTAGTGCATGGGGCTGAGAGAAGTCCTGAAGCTCTAAAGTCCTGCTTTAATTTCATCTCCTTAGCTCTACTAACCAACATGGAATTGTTCAAACATGGACTATTAGCTGCAGCCAGCATGGTATAAGTTTCTGAGGATTGCAGTTCAAAACATGCAGAAATCAAATAACTTATCACTTATCTTCTCTGCTGAATGCAGAAATGGCTCCAACGCTAAGCACTACTCTTCCAAAATTCCCTCTTCCATCAGGCAGACCTATTCAGTTCCAATGGAAACACTGCAGCCAACTGAGAAATGTCTGGAATGCATGACATCTTCGCATGACATCAATCTGACTAAACACATTCTTCACACTAGACTTTAATATGCTTTGAATATGCTTTAGATTGGGAATTGGAACATGGCATTTCTGTCCCATCAGGTAGGCCAAATGCAGGGGCAGTGCTGAGGTACTCTTGCTCTTCCTTTCACAAAATGTTTGTTTTGCTGCCACCAATACTATATCTTCCTAAATTCACTGATGGGATTTATCTAATCTCTTCATGCATAATTGTTTTCAAGTTAGGTTGCTAAACAAATTATAAGATCCTGGTATATGTGTTATGAAGCCATAATGGTTCAGTTCACAGAGCCCAAATCAGGGAAACTATATTACTGTGGTGAAGATTGGTTGTTTGTGGGCAGTGGGTACAATATTATATGTATGATCATGATTTATATCACTAAATTACTTAATTCTTATTGTGGATGTTTCATCTGCTTTGGTGATGGATATTGCAATTGTATATTGTATACTGGGAGTCCCTGACAGAGCCACCAGTACACAACTGAAATAATTTTAAAAAATGAAAATTATGACTTGACAAAGGTGTTTGTTTTACTCTAGATGAGATAATAAGAATGATGACTGTCAACAATCAACAGGTTTATGGAAGAAAAAAAATCTCAGCAAGGAGTCTTGTTAATAGCTCCATTTCTTAGTCATGACCCTTAACTAGTTTCAGAGAACAACCTGGTTCAAAATAATTTAGGAGGGATATCATGGAATTGCAGAAAAAGACTGGGATGCATTCTTATTTTGTTCAATATGTGGCTGATGCAAAAAGCATTTTTTTAAAAAAAATGGCAAAATCTATATATATAAAGAGATTTATTTTCTGCCCATGTAGATACTGTATATGCTATAAAATATTATATTAATAATATATATTACTTCTGTAAAACTTCACCTAACACTGCCACTGATTGTCTCTGTTCTGAAGTTATGATTAAACATAACTGACAACTTCCCTGCACATTGCATAGCTTGCCTCAACAGCTTGATCTAGAATTATTCCCTCAGCTACGGGACATTTCTGTAGTAGAATGCCATCAATAATCCAGAAAGTGTGGCAAGGCAAAAAATTAAAATCACATTGATGTGGAACTAATGCAATAATCACTGTAGGTAATATTGAAAAGTACTATGCCTGGATAAGGTTTATACAATGCAATTACTTACAAACTTTCTTTCTCCTTTCCCTGAACAGCATGCTTCCTGGCCTGTTTCCTGGGCTGAAGTAGACATCTTTTAACCAATATCCAGAATTTAACCTGTAGTTGGGAAAAAATATTTTTTGTTGCTGTTATTAAAGCAGCTTCAGTTCAGATAGATGCAATCAAGAGAACTCACGTAGCATAATCATTAAAAGCATGATTTAGGAATCAGCCACCCTGCCACCCATCCAGGTATTTGTTCAGCCTAGTTCCAGTTTCAGGCAAAGTTCACCAAAAACTCACTTGGAGGCCTTCCACAAGCTGTGTTCTTTCAGCCTTCAGGGTCTGGTCAGAAATTTCAAGATCTGAGCCTCCTTCCCTGGTCTCTAAGGGAAATCTCAGAGTAAGGGGTCAAAACCAAGGACCATATTAATATTTTTATATTTGGCTCACGAAAAGCCAGGTCATAATTTTTTTTCTATACTAGCATGCTCTACTTCTTGCTCCAAGACTCCACCTCCCAGTCAGCTGGACATTTGTTAGCCAAATGTGAACACAAAAATAATATAAGCGAACCTTAATGACTGCAGAGTCTATTACTGAACTAATGTCATTGTCTTCTACTGTTAAAAAAATCAGAAACATAAATCTGCATAAATCAGAACTGTTTTAAAATTTCTAGAAACGTTCAAATTTATACATCACAGTTTGCAGACAAACATCAGCAACAAGTGTTTGAATTCTAATGGCAAGACATTCTGAATTAAATTCCTGTAAATTCTATGACTATAGAAAACTTAAGTTGCCATAGGTTGGCCTGAATCATACATGGAACTTGACACTGGAAGTTTTCAGGCTTGCTTGCTTTAGATATGCAAATAAGTTGGCATGAGTCTAAGCTGTGAAATAACACTTTCATGCTGGTTAGTGAAGTTAGTCTTCGTGTACTGGCAGCACTAAGTATACAACTCTCAAGCAATACATATATGTGTGAACCAGTCCAATAATTGAAACAGTGGTTGTATAGGCAAACTACATTCTGGAGGCATAATCAGCATATTTGTGAGGTTAGGCCTATTAGGACTGTTAACAGAATTGTGCCTTAAAAACAGTAAGTGGAACAAAGGGGCATATGATCTTTAAGTCCACCTACAAACTTGTATGGCCTTCTTAAAGGAGGTATATATATTGTCTTCTCTACAAAACTCTTTAAACCTAGAAGCAATTTCTGTTGAACAAATTATGTCTTATTTGTTCATGTTTTTAAGGGATTGTGCTCGTCTTCATATATGAATTACTAGAGATGCACCAGTTTGCTCGAGTGATGGGGAGGATTGCTCTTTGGACTTGAGGTAACATTCCCTAGCATGGTGCCCTTCAGATATGATGGGTTACATCTCTTGTAACAATTAACAACCCCACTGACTGGTTCTAGTTGAAAATTATGGACTTATGTCCCAAAATATAAAGTGTACAAGATTTGGAGCAATGTGCTTTAGATATAGCTGTCAAGATGCAAACTGATCAAATAAATATGTTTTTTCATCTACATATAATAGATTGTGGAGCTGAGATGCTTTGTTGTTTAAAATTGGGGCCTGTTCTATATGGAAATGTGAATTTTTCCTTCTACATTTGTTTGAAAATTGAATTTATGTGTATTCTGTCACTATAACACAGTGCAAGAAAAAATGACCTCATAGTACAAACACAAATACGCATAGCACTCTCTTTATCACTACCAGCCAATAGCTCCTACTTTCACCCATGTTTATATCATGGAGAAATGAAGTATTCTAGTTCTGTGAGAAGAAACAGTCACAAACATCTTTGCAGGAAAGACAAGAAACATGAAAGCAATCTTCTTAGAGGGAGTTGGATAGATGTTCTACGAAACAGGAGATCTATGTGTAATTAATGTTGTAATTTGTACTTAAAAAGAGGAACACTGGTTAATCTTTTGTTATCTGACGGCTCATATTGTTAGTGTGCTGTATAGTTTCATTACAGCCATTAGTTTTGCAGTTCAAATCTATAAATGACAATAATTCGTTGATGTCAGCTAAGCCCATGGAAGGTTGAACTGTTGACTTCATTACCATGGAAACCTTGATGCTCTTTGAGCTTGTTTGCTTGCAGATGTTTCATTGCCTGATAAGTAGTATCACCAATGCTTTGAGGATGTGCACTGATGTTACCTAGTTGGGTAATGAAATGTTTGCAAGCAAACAACCAAAGGACTCCACAGTTCAACCCTGAGCTATATATATTCTCTTCTGTTAGAAATACATGACGCCTTATATTGCCAATTTCCTATAAAAAATAATTCTACATAAAATACCAAAGGAGAAATGACATTCTATTATTTACATCTGTATGTTTGTACGTCTACATAGAGATATCCATACAAATAAAAGCGTGTGCACATGAGCATGTGGTGCATATCGTGGAAATCTGAGCTTTAAAAATGAAATATTATTTAAAGGAATCCCATTCAGAAACATACATCATACCAAACATACAGTATATAGCTTTGAATTAATTTGAATTAAATTTGTTTATGAAATATATACTAATGGGCACAATGACCCAATACTGAAGCAGCAACAGCAGGATGCTGTACTACCAACAACTGAATATCACTGTAGAGCGGTAAGATGTGAAGGGGTATAGGAAAAGCTTTCCCTGGAATTAAAATCATGTAGATTTGAAGCTTCTTGAAACTGTTTTTCCTAATTAAAGCAGATTCCTAATCCAGCTATTTGAATATATGCAACCACAAAAAGAAATACCCCATATTCAAATAGCTAGCTTAATTAACCTGCATTTCAATTTTGTGAATATTCTGTATTCTCCATATTTCAGTGGAGACATTTGAATATTGTGAATTAGTTTGCAGTGTATTAACTGCTACTAAAATGCTAATTGCAAGAAAGTATTCACAAACCTGAAGATCTAAGGCTAGAATTCTATTAAACTCAATGTAGTTTCTGCACAAATACATACATGATTGTGCTGTACAGATAGTCCTCAAGTTACAACCATTCATTTAATGACAGCTTGAAGTTACAATAGCACTGAAAAAGTGACTTTTGTCCATTTTTCACTTTCAACAGCAGTATTCCTGTGGCCATGTGATCAAAATTCAGATGGTTAGCAATTTGCATGTATTTATGACAGTTGCAATGTCCCAGGCATATGTGATCATTTTTTGTGGTCAATGGGAAAGCAGATTCATTTAATAAGTTGCAGTGATTCACTTAACAGTTGTGGCAAGAAAGGTCATATAATGGGACAAAATTCACTTAACAACTGTCTTGCTTAGCTAAAGAAACTTGGCCTCCATTTTGATCATAAGCTGAGGACTACCTCTATAAATTGGAAACTGCCCAAACTGATGGAATTTATGGATTCTAAGCAAATAAAAGCATCCTGTATTTGTATAGGCGAGATATTTTAAAGCGAATACACACAAAACTGCTCTATATAAGTCTGCCCACCCCCCTGCATCCTTCTCCTGTTTTGATGATTTTTAAAATTAAGACTTTAAATATGAAATGGCCATATATTTAGGTTGGACTACAGGATATTTATATCTTCTTCAACCTCTTAACACTTAGTAATTTCTTAAAAAAAACTTCCTGTATTTTCACCCAAGTTAATTTGATATTATGATTTCTTAAGAACACAGAGACCACTCCTTAAAATAAACCATGGTAATCAAGACCAGGACATCATCCTACAAAAAGAAGATGGGGTGCGGAATAAAGTAATGGTCCTGGGTAAACTTAATTTACATCTCATTTGAATAGCACTAATTCAAACATCTTAATATGGTTCAATGATGGAAAATGTTAAAAATGAACAAGGCAGCCATGTATATAAAAACTGGTAAGATAGTTGTTGAGAATTCCAGAACCAGAGTGAATATTTTCTCAATTCCCTTCTAATATATCCTTAATTGTACTAAAATTCAAAGAAATTCCTTACTTCATTTAATGATTTTTAAAATAATGAGTTTAAATATATGAGATGGCCATAGCTTGACATTTCAAAAGAGGCATGTTTTTGAACATATTCACTAATTAGTAAGAGAAACGAATGCCCTGCCCTTTGCTCTTCTCTTATGACTAGCAAAATAGAAACCATACAATTGAAATTGATGAAAAGTAAAATACACCAACACTGTTTCAACCATATGGTTTAGATTAATCTGGATTTATCTTTTTTGGTGCAGAAATTAATTTTTATGAATATGCAGCACACAAACAGCTCTCGTGCATGAGTTGCAGAGATGCTTTATAATATTGAAACTGTACAGGCAAAATTAATCAACCCCCACTGGACTATTTAAATAGGATCAAAGGCTCGATGTAGCTTGCAATTTCTCACTTTGCATTCTTTACTCACGAAGTTATAGCTTTTTATATGTATTTCTTGCACTGCAATAATAGGAGTCACAGGTAAATGATGGATCGTAAATATTTACAAATAGAATAATGAACAACTCACAGGACAGAGGCACAGACCAGTACCAGTTAGCACTGATATTTCGTTTTTGTTTTTCTCTCATTTTACATCTTTGAGCAACCCTTTCTCAGATGAGCACAATATATTTTTAAGATCTCAAATGTTGTTCACACTTGATATTGTCCACGTGTGTCTTGCATTTGCTTCCCTATACCATATCTACATATTGCATAGGAAAAATCAATGAACAAAACAACCTTCAGGAAAGACCTGCCCTAATGTTACAGATCTGAACTTGGAATGAATTTGCCAGATTACAGATAGAAGTACTCTCATCTTTGTACACTGGAAGTTGCAGACAGCAACTGATTTTCAATGCATTTTTCCAACACCCAAAAAATAGATATGGTATTAAACCTACTGGACTAATATCAGCATGAATCGCGAGATTTTTTTTATTTTATTTTTTGGGTGGGTGGGTGGGTGGGTGGGTGGGGAAAAAGTGTTTTCTAGAAGTGTTGTAATAAGTTTTGTGATGATCCCTGAAAGTGCTATTGCTAATGTATTTGACAAGAAAACTAATGTTCTGTTACAGGAGTACTGTAGTTCTGAAGTTGTAATAGACAAGAAAATCCCAGCTTTGAGAAACAATAATTACTATTTTACTAGAGGTACTGTCATATTATTTTGTCAAAAGGTACATATACAGTCATGGCCGAAATTGTTGGCACCCCAGAAATTTTTCCAGAAAATCAAGTATTCTCACAGAAAAGTATTGCAGGAACACATATTTTGCTATACATAGGTTTATTCCCTTTGTGTGTATTGGAACACAACAAAAAAGGGAGGAAAAAAAGCAAATTGGACATGTCAAACAAAACTCCAAAAATGGGCTGGACAAAATTATTGGCACTCCTAACTTAATATTTGGTTGCACACCCTTTGGAAAAAATAACTGAAATCAGTCACTTCCTATAACCATCAATAAGCTTCTTACACCTCTCACCCGGAATTTTGGACCACTCTTCCTTTGCAAACTGCTCCAGGTCTCTCTTATTGGAAGGGCGCCTTTTCCCAACAGCAATTTTAAGATCTCTCCACAAGTGTTCAATGGGATTCAGATCTGGACTCATTGCTGGCCACTTCAGAACTCTCCAGCGCTTTCTTGCCATTTCTGGGTGCTTTTTGACGTATGTTTGGGGTCATTGTCCTGCTGGAAGACCCAAGATCTCGGACGCAAACCTAGCTTTCTGACACTGGGCTCTTCAGTGTGACCCAAAATCCTTTGGTAATCCTCAGATTTCATGATGCCTTGCACACATTCAAGGCACCCAGTGCCAGAGGCAGCAAAACAACCTCAAAACATCATTGAACCTCCACCATATTTCACTGTAGGTACTGAGTTCTTTTCTTTGTAGGCCTCATTTCATTTTTGGTAAACAGTAGAATGATGTGCTTTACCAAAAAGCTCTATCTTGGTCTCATCTGTCCACAAGACGTTTTCCCAGAAGGATTTTGGCTTACTCAAGTACACTTTAGCAAACTGTAATCTTGTTTTTTTATGTCTGTGTCAGCAGTGGGGTCCTCCTGGGTCTCCTGCCATAGCGTTCCATTTCATTTAAATGTCGACGGATAGTTTGCGCCGACACTGAGGCTCCCTGAGCCTGCAGGACAGCTTGCATTCCTTTGGAACTTGTTTGGGGCTGCTTATCCACCATCCGGACTATCCTGCGTTGCAACCTTTCATCAATTTTTCTCTTCCGTCCACCACCAGGGAGATTAGCTACAGTGCCATGGGTTGCAAACTTCTTGATAATGTTGCACACTGTGGACAAAGGCAAATCTAGATCTCTGGAGATGGACTTGTAGATTGTTGATATTTGTCCACAATTTTGGTTCTCAAATCCTCAGACAGTTCTCTTCTCCTCTTTCTGTTGTCCATGCTTCGTGTGGCACACACACACACACACACACAATGCAAAGACTAAGTGAACTTCTCTCCTTTTTATCTGCTTTCAGGTGTGATTTTTATATTGCCCACACCTTTTACTTGCCCCAGGTGAGTTTAAAGGAGCATCACATGCTTGAAACAATCTTATTTATCCACAATTTTGAAAGGGTGCCAATAATTTTGTCCAGCCCATTTTAGGAGTTTTGTTTGACATTATGTCCAATTTGCTTTTTTTCCTCCCTTTTTTTGTTGTGTTCCAATACACACAAAGGGAATAAACCTGTGTATAGCAAAACATGTGTTCCTGCAATACTTTTCTGTGAGAAATACCTGATTTTCTGGAAAAATTTCTGGGGTGCCAACAATTTTGGCCATGACTGTGTGTCAGCTTTCCAACTATTTTTAAAAGTATTACATCCAAAGAACTAAGGTACTTAGTATGATGGCTCCTTCATATATGCAAGTAATTACCTGCAAGCAAGTACAGGTAGTCCAGAAATTATAACAGTTCATTTAATGACCATTCAAAGTTACAACAGCACTGGAAAAAGTGACCATTTTTCAAAATTACAACTATTCTCATGGTCATGTGATCAAATTCAGACACTAGACAATTGGCTTGTATTTATGACGGTTGCAATGTTCTGGGATCATGTGATCATTTTTTGTGACCTTCTGACAAGCAGAGTCAATGGGGAAGCCAGATTCACTTAACAACTATATTACTAACTTAACAACTGCAATGATTAACAACTGTGGCAAGAAAGGTCATAAAATGAGGCAAAATTCACTTATCTGTTTCACTTAGCAACAAACATTTTGGCTCTATTGTGGTCATAAGTCAAGGACTACCTGTAACAGGAAGCATCTGAAATTCTAAATAAGGGATTTATGCTAATCAAATCTTTAATACTGACACACACACACCGCTTTTCCCCCCAAAGTTGGTCTACATGATATATCTTCTTCAACCTCTTAGCACTTCAAAAAAAAAAGTGCCTGCATTTTTACCTGAGTTAGTTGGATATTATGATTCCTTAAGAACACAGAGAGCACTCTTTAAAAGAAACCATGGCAATCAAGGTCAGGATGGCATCCTACAGAAAGGAGAAGGTGGGATGCAGAATAAATTGGTCCTAGGTGAACTCAATTTACATTTCTGTTGAATAGCACTAATTCAGACATCTTAATATGGTTGAATGATGGAAGATTTTAAAACTAAACAAGGCAACCATGTATTTAAAAAAAAAAACTAAGGCAAACATGTATGTAAAAACTGGTAAGATAGTTGTGGAGAATTCCAGAACTAGAGTGAAGATTTCCCTCCCAGTGTATCCTTAACTGTATTAAAATTCAAAGCAATTCCTTATTTCATTAAATGTAGCAAAGTAGGTATTGGTAAGCCTGTTCTGCATAGGACAAAGGATGAAAAAAGAGGGAGTTGAAAAGACTCTCTTCTAAAAGAGAAGGAAAAATATCCTCCGAATCAATTTGAAACAGCAAATTCTTTACCTCGAGTTACCTATCTATGATAGTTGTGCAATGGTTTTAATTCAAAGATTTTTAAAAAGTGCTTTGAGATGCATAAGTGTGCAAATATGGCAGCAGTCCTTAAACCAATACATTTTTTCCAGGATCTAGTTCTAGAGGGCAACTGCAAAATCTCAGGAAAAAAAAGTTAATTTTTCTGAAGCACCTACTTCCTTTGGAATCCAAAATGCTGCATAATTCTGGTTTGTAGTTTGATTACATGCCTTCAAATTGATATCAATTCTAAATCACCACTAGATTTTCTCCATGACGTTCTGTCCCTAATCTGGCCTTTCATGTCCAACGATAGGGAAAAAACGTTGAAGCAGGTGATTGAATATGTGATGCTCAAATTCTTTCAGGTGAATATAAGAGAAAATGAATGGCCATATGGCTAAATGATAATTCTGTCTTTAGAGAAAAGAAAGGGTAGAAAGAATATGGAAGGATGGAGAACAGCAAAGGCATAATTGGGATACCAGGACAGCTTAAGCTTGCTAACATAAAAAAACATCCAAGAAAAATGCATAATAAAGGAGAGAGAGAGAGAGAGAGAGAGAGAGAGAACCCTCCCTTTTATTTACCATATTCTGCACATATAATACTTTTTTGCACATTAATTATGAACTGAAGATTCAATTGAAAAGTACACACAAAATTTACACTTGGTATTTTGCAAAACTTTCTACTTTGCAAAACAAAGAACACAGTATTTTTCTAATATAAGGTGGCACATTAATAAATGATTCCCCCTCATCCCTTTATTATCAATTTCTAATTATATCACTCCCTCATCATGTTTTAGGTGTGTTCAGCAGCAGTGTGCTTCCTCGAACATTGCAGCTTTTCTTCTCTATAATAGGAAAGCAGTTTTATTTATGAATGATCTATGGCAACAATCTAAATTCCCTGCGCCTTTCAATTTCTAGGATGCTTCTCTCTTTCAAAACTCATTTAAAAGAATTGGAAGTGGGAGGAAGTGGAGCTATGTTTCTAAGAAATTATGTCTCTCCATAATTCTGCATTTTGAAATCTTGGAGCATTATACAGTCTCGAGTGCATTTTTTCACAAAGATCTAGATGGGAGAGAGGGATAAAAAAAAATTTAGATAGAAAATTAATCAGTATGAATGAAACTACTAAAGCAAAAAATAAAAAATAAAAATAGAACAATTAAAAATAAGTAAGTACCCTCATTTTATTGAGGAATGTTCCAAAAAGTCTTCTCAAACACTGAAAACAGTGTTTTATTATACAAGAGATAGCAACACTTATCTTTTAAAGACTGAGAAAAAAATAAAACCTATTCAGGTTTCCTTCATTTTAGTATTAAATACCCTCCACCCCAAGAATTTAAGAATTACAAAGTTTTTGGTTTTTATTTTATTTTAGCCATTTACTCAGGCTGTATGAACTTCAACAAAAAGACACTTGCCATTCTTAAGAGAAAATTTAAAAAAAAAAAAATTCCATCCACAACTCAGTGGACTCACTACAGAAACTTAATTCAGCTAAGATTTGGAAGTGAGTAATAACAGCACAGGGCTTTTCACAGTAAACCAGGGAACAGCTTACCCTCGGAAGAATGTAGCATCCTGCCTTTTCACATAAAGAAACAATAACTAAGAAGAGGAAAAAATATCCCAAGACTTACATAACAAACTTATTTTTTTTCTAATTCAGTATAAAAGGCATGTAGGCACCATCTGACAAATCTTGAAATTCAAGAAGGCAAGGGAAAAAAACAAAACATTTATGGACTTTGCAATACTGAGATTAGATCAACATGAGCCGTAGAATGAGCTGGCTGAGTGATTGATGGTGCTCAACCGCACTTTTCAAATATTCTTCTTCCCAGAAAGGTGCAGTCTTGGCTTTAGAAAGAAAATTAATACAGCCAAAGGGGTGCTGAGCTAGGATCTCTTTCAATAATATGCTGAATTTTCTACCTGCAAGAGGGAAAATTTCTGTCTCTTACTCCACGTATGGATTTCTCTCTGAAATAGTACAGCTCATTCTAAGACTTCATTCTGCAACAAAGATAGACCAAGACACTGATTCATCTCATCCAGATCTTCAGTGGGCTGTCAAAAATAATAGCTCAAATCATACAAGCACATTCAATTCATGTTTCCAATTTATTCTTTTGCTTTAGAAATCTTTTCTTCTTTTTCCTCTTCCCTCCTCCCCCCATGTCAATGTAGCAAAACTCATCACATCAAACCCAAATCAGTAGATTCTGGGGGATGGAATGATGTCACAAAGGCTAAAGAATTTTCACTCTAAAGCCCTGAGGGAAAAGAGCAGCCTGGTGAGCAAAAGGGGGGAAAGTATTAACCATTTCTATAGTAGGTGGTCATTGGTTTGCCCATCAAACTAGTTGCTCTAAGGTCAAGAGAATAAGAAAGTAAACATTGCCCCCCTCATGCCACCTTTTCAGTCATTTTAATAAGGTACCCCTCTTCCTCCTCTTGGAGGCGCTCTATTCTGCCCACGAAAAGCTTTCCCGTATGCAGTGGACTGGACTGGGTTTCCCCACGTGTGGCTTGTTCCTGTGTCACTCGAATTTGTTACTCCCACCTCATTGTAGTTATGAACTTTGGCCTCTGAGTGTACCAGTGTATTGTTACTCCCCTCAGTTTTGATGAAGGACTGCCCAACAGCAGAATGTATCGCTAAGGGGACTTGGGTGAAACGGAGGTCCTGGTCCCCAGGGAACTGAACTGATCCTGTGCTCTGGTAACTGCTGGACTCCCTGATGTGACTTGTGGAACCCAGGAAGGTCCTACTTTTCCCCGCAGTTGGGGATGATGTCTCTGTTAAAGTCTGGATGGAATTTCTTTCATCAACATCAAAGTTGCAGCCCTCGGGCCCATCGGTGCAGTAAGTCCTGGATGAAGTTTGTGACTTGGTGTATTCCGAGGAGGGCTTCCCAACTTGGGGTTCCTGCTTTGGGTGGCTCAGCGGCCCTGCCTCTTGCTGGGATAAAAGTTGGAGGAGAGCGGCTGTCATAGCCGGGTTCAACTCCTGAGCTGCATTAGAGTTGTTCTCTTCAGCCAGATTGGGTGGTGGCAGCGGTGGTGGTCCAGGAGGTTCAGGGGGTCTCTTCTCTGGTGGGAGAATGTGAGGACAGGCTGTGGAATGGTTACTTCTTTTAAACACCATCTCATAAGTACATGTGAACAAACATTAAACATTTCAGAAATAGATATAAAGGAAGTGAGCAAATTTAGAGGAAGAGAACATTCTTTCAATAAAATAACTTCCAGATTATCAGACATAAAAAGGATTCCATACTGCAGGACTCAAAAAATCTCGTTCTGAGATCTTTGAGAGCCACTGTCAGTCAGGGTAATAGTAATAGGTATGAAATAGCTGTGTATGCTTTAAAACTTTTTTTAAAGAGATAAACCAAAGCAAAACAAATTTCTGCATGAAAGTTATCTAAATTCTGGGACCCATGTACAAGATAATCATTTCTGTTTTTTACTGTTTATTATACATCTGATTGTCATAGTCAGTTACAAAGATCTAGGCAGGGTACTGAAGCTGCCCCCCCCTCAAAAAAATGGTGTTGAATCCCTCCTTCATCTTCTTAAATTTCAGCAGTCATGGCCCACGTATTTTCAAATACTATGTCTGAAAATAAAATAGCTAAATATACTCCTTTAAACAAATGAAAAGATTATTTTCACTATGAAGAATATCATATAAACAAAAAAATTCCATATAGAATATACAATAGCTCTTCCCATAATCAAACCCATATGGAACATCCAAAAGAAACATATAATGATCCAATTGTACAAGAGACCAAGCAATATGCTGCTCATTTCCATTTTGACAAAATGTAGGGATTCTCCCCATAGTTACCTTAGATATTCCAAACCAGTGCAGCTGATAAGAATGGACCCTCTCCACCAATATTAGCCTAGTTCAGAATAAGGATCTGGCATTTCTACTTCAGTTTAGACTGTGGTAGTTTGTTTCATAAGAAGGGTGAGATGATGGGGCAGGCCTCAGTGGGAGAATCTGTGTCCTCTTATATGTAGAACAGACTTCTTTTGAACTCCTTTCCTTAGCACAGATCAGCAACTATTTTAAGTTCATCTTCATAAAGGGCTTAAAAATTTAATTAGAGTAACATTAACTATAGGTTTTAGTCTTCTAACATTCTAAAGATTAAATGTAGGGTTTCTAAGCACAAAGCTAGAGCAGTAATGAGGAGGACTATGACAGCCTTCTCAGTACTATGCTAGCTTCCATAAAAAAAATGACGAGAGGATATCTGAGCAATCACTTCCCAATTTAACAAGGTACATTCTAAGACTTCCCAGCCTTACATCCTGAAAATTTTTTCATGAGAGGAGCTGGGGCCAAGAGTACACAATATGCTCAAGGTCTTATGACGAGTATTTTCAGGAACCCAAAACTGTCGCCAGATTCCACACACACTCAGAGACGACTACCAGGCTTGGTTAAAGAATATTCAAAGTGTTTTTTATTTACCACATGAAAGACCCATATAATTTTTCCCCCTTAAGTCCTAGGAGCAAGGGGGTGTCACAATTATTTACCTGCAGTTTCCTCCTGAGGCAAAGTGGGGGTTTTCCGTGGCCCCCGTAGATCGCTGTTCTTCTCACTGCTATTCTGCTCTGTATTTGTTGCAGGCTCTTGGGTTTTAATTAGTTGGCTCAGCAAAACTGCCAGAATGCTTTGCATGTCTCCCTGAGTGCCTGCTGCTTCAGGAGCGGATTGTTCCTCAGAGGGACGGGTTGGTGGGGGTGGTTCCTCAACAGATCTTTCCTCTTCAGGCACTTTCTGGGAATCCTGCAGTTGCTGAGTGGTGGTGACTTCATTGAGTGCATTGATAGACTGGTTAAGGGCCTCTAGCTGTTGCTGCATCTCAGGGTTTGAATGAATGTTGAGTAGCTGGGCCATCTGTGGAACACTTAGGTCTGTCTGGCTCTGCAACAAGTTCAGTAAGACAGCTAGCTCACTCTGATTCAGCTGCTGTGTGATGTCACCAAGACCTGCTGCAAACATGAGGCAAGGCATTGGGAAACATAAAAAGAAGCAAAAAGACCTTAGGAAAAATAGAGTAGGAAATTGTCTATATGTAACTCTACCTCTTGCTTACACACATTTAGTGTTATTCTCCCCCTGTCCTTCAAAATTATTTAATGTAAGGACAGAAATGACATGGCAATCCAAGGACATTGGGTGAGTACACAGGGGCAAACAGAAATGTCAGCCAGAGTAATTCAAAATACTGGTGGGAGACTCATTCAGAATGCTTGAGGGAGAACTATCATATAAGCCCAGCTTCTCACACGACATACCAGGACACGATTGTATGCATGCTTTTGGAGCTGAATCTATGGAAACATCTCTCAGTCTGGTATTTTCTGGTCATCTGGAACTCAAGCCTTCATGTTACTGGAGATTATAAAAACTGAAGTTCAGGAAAAGTGGTAATTCACTAATCTGGAGAATCAATTTAGGCTGTAGAACTGGAATGCACAAGTTTCAGTCTTGTTGTGTCTGGCTACAGTTTTATACACCTGCTAATTTGCACTACTGCCTGCTGGAATTGCAGCCTCAGCTCCCTTGGTCCATTTGCCCCATCTGTCTTCAGCTTTACTCTGCTCAATTTAGTGTGGTGGATGATAGATGTCAGGAAAGAGAGAAAAATGAACCTATTAATTTTACTGAAACTCTTCAGAAACTATTAATCCATCAGTCTTTTGGGAAGATCTTCTAAAGTGAGAGCAAAAATCAGCATTTTAGCGATTTATACGATACATTTATAACAGTCTCCAGGACTATTTTTGGTGTGGTTTGCAACCAGGTTCTTGAGTGAGATGTAGTAAATAAATTTTGGAAATCAGTGAAACACTGAGTAAATAACAGAAGGAGACACTAGGACTGGATACTTCAACAGTCCTTGAACGGTTATAAATTGTAGGAGTGTGCCTCAATGACTAAAATAATTGTGTATCTCAAAAGTAAATCTGACAAAGAATTTCACTCAAGCTGGAGACCATTCTTCAATAATTCAATATAGATTTTATCACATGCAAAATTTAAAAACCTCTCTGCATAATTTTATTAATAAAATATAGTCAATGATCAGTAGGGACTGCAAAGTCTATATTGTAATTTCACAGGAGTAGACTTCTAATAATATGGACTCAGTTTACTGTGATTCACAAATTTCATTTTAGGATTTATATTGCATTGATTATGTTTCTAGATATGCATGTTTTGCTTAGAGTTTAAGAGTGATGTTCAAATTTTTAAACTGATAATAGTGTATTCAATTATTCACAATTATATTCTGGAAAATTATCATCTCTATGACATTTGTAAATCCCTTGCTTACTTTATCCCTTTTGGTTTTTTTCCTTCTTTGTTTATATATTTATCTGAAATGTGTAATGAGGTAAAGGTAAAAAGTAAAGGTTTCCCCTATCCAGCCGTGTCTGATTCTAGAGGGCAGTGCTCATCTCGTTTCTTGGCTGAGGGAGCCAGCATTGTCCAAAGACATTTCTGTGGTCATGTGGCCAGTGTGACTATACACCAAGGCGCAGGGAACACTGTTACCTTCCCATCGAAGTGGTACCTATTTATCTACTTGCGTTTGCATGCTTTCAAAACTGGTAGGTGGACAGGAACTGGGGCAAGTAAGGGAACTCACCCCAAGGCACAGCACTCTTGTCTTGAACTTGGGCTATCAGCTTTCCAGTTGACAAGCTCAGCGTCTTTAACCACTGAGCCACCACACCCCCAAAAGACAGTTATAAGAAATGTTTAGTAAAAACATATTAAAGGAGACCCAGGTCCTGAACTGGCACAAGTAAACCTTGTCTGAAAAACACATTCTACTGATTGAAGTTAATACATGATACATATATATATATATATATATATTTTCAAATAGCTAATAAAGAATTTTAGGGAGGCTGAAATGATCATTTTGAACTTCTTATGTTCTCATCAGTCAGTCATACCCTTTATAAAGGGAAGGGAAATAAAAGTCTCCCTGGAGGAACATTGTCCATAGGGTCGCGATGGGTCGGACACGACTTCGCAGCTAACAACAACAACAAATATATATATATATATATATATATATATATATATATATATATATATATATATATATATATATATATATATATATATATATATATATATATATATATATATATATATATATATTACACATGTGAATGGAAATTTATACACATGTAAAATGGTAGTTATTTCCATCAAACACTGCTAAACTGAAATCAATCAATTCAATTTTCCTCCAACCCAAATTCAATACTTTAATCATAACCTCCTGTTTTAATTTAACATTGTAATAGTATATATCAGTAACTACAATAATAAAAGATTATTATACCAGTTTTTATGCTGTTTCTTATAATTTGATTTCCTTGAGAGCTATTTCAGAAGAAATTAATTGAAGATGTGATACATTTAACATTTGCAATTGGTTTACCTTTTACCCATGCTATGATGCATAACCCTTTTCAAAATTATTACTTATGATTTTGAATTCCCAACTATTTAAGTGTGCAAAAAATCCTGCCAATTAATTAAAGCTTGAAGGATTTTCCTAGGTTTTGAACTAACCAAATGAGTCTCCAGCACCAGGTTGCGTTTTGATCTGAGCAGGCTGGGGGGGTATTGGGCTGCTATGATTCTTGATAGCTTCAGTGCTTATTACAGAGGCTGTGTCCTTCCGGGAAACCTTTGCCAAAGGGGGCTCCTCCACCACAATCCCACTTTGCCGTTGCCGTCGGCGTTTCTTACTCCAGAGTTCATGACAATCCTGCCAACGAGGGAGGCTAGAAAGATAATACAAAAACATTAGAAACAAACAATCAAGATAAAAATTCTAATATTAGATTATTATTGGTATTTCTCTCATCTTAGGTGATGTTTACCCCAATAATCCAACACAAAACCCCTCTTCTTTCTCATGTGTTAGCAACTCTTATATAAGTCAAAAGGGAGATCATTTGGGGTGAGTGAATGAGAGGAGGAATAAGCTTTGTCTTAAACTTCAGAAAACGCTTTAAAGATATATAGAAGCCACAAGAATTGCACTACTTTTTTAAAGTTTAGGGCATATATATACAGTCATGGCCGAAATTGTTGGCACCCCAGAAATTTTTCCAGAAAATCAAGTATTTCTCACAGAAAAGTATTGCAGGAACACATGTTTTGCTATACAAAGGTTTATTCCCCTTGTATATATTGGAACACAACAAAAAAAGGCAGGAAAAAAAGCAAATTGGACATAATGTCAAACAAAACTCCAAAAATGGGCTGGACAAAATTATTGGCACCCTTAACTTAATATTTGGAAAAGATAACTGAAATCAGTCGCTGTCTGGCTCTGCAACAAGTTCAGTAAGACAGCTAGCTCACTCTGATTCAGCTGCTGTGTGATGTCACCAAGACCTGCTGCAAACATGAGGCAAGGCATTGGGAAACATAAAAAGAAGCAAAAAGACCTTAGGAAAAATAGAGTAGGAAATTGTCTATATGTAACTCTACCTCTTGCTTACACACATTTAGTGTTATTCTCCCCCTGTCCTTCAAAATTATTTAATGTAAGGACAGAAATGACATGGCAATCCAAGGACATTGGGTGAGTACACAGGGGCAAACAGAAATGTCAGCCAGAGTCATTCAAAATACTGGTGGGAGACTCATTCAGAATGCTTGAGGGAGAACTATCATATAAGCCCAGCTTCTCACACGACATACCAGGACACGATTGTATGCATGCTTTTGGAGCTGAATCTATGGAAACATCTCTCAGTCTGGTATTTTCTGGTCATCTGGAACTCAAGCCTTCATGTTACTGGAGATTATAAAAACTGAAGTTCAGGAAAAGTGGTAATTCACTAATCTGGAGAATCAATTTAGGCTGTAGAACTGGAATGCACAAGTTTCAGTCTTGTTGTGTCTGGCTACAGTTTTATACACCTGCTAATTTGCACTACTGCCTGCTGGAATTGCAGCCTCAGCTCCCTTGGTCCATTTGCCCCATCTGTCTTCAGCTTTACTCTGCTCAATTTAGTGTGGTGGATGATAGATGTCAGGAAAGAGAGAAAAATGAACCTATTAATTTTACTGAAACTTCCTACAACCATCAATAAGCTTCTTACACCTCACCCGGAATTTTGGACCACTCTTCCTTTGCAAACTGCTCCAGGTCTCTCTTATTGGAAGGGCGCCTTTTCCCAACAGCAATTTTAAGATCTCTCCACAAGTGTTCAATGGGATTCAGATCTGGACTCATTGCTGGCCACTTCAGAACTCTCCAGCGCTTTCTTGCCATCCATTTCTGGGTGCTTTTTGACGTATGTTTGGGGTCATTGTCCTGCTGGAAGACCCAAGATCTTGGACGCAAACCTAGCTTTCTGACACTGGGCTCTTCAGTGTGACCCAAAATCCTTTGGTAATCCTCAGATTTCATGATGCCTTGCACACATTCAAGGCACCCAGTGCCAGAGGCAGCAAAACAATCTCAAAACATCATTGAACCTCCACCATATTTCACTGTAGGTACTGAGTTCTTTTCTTTGTAGGCCTCATTTCATTTTTGGTAAACAGTAGAATGATGTGCTTTACCAAAAAGCTCTATCTTGGTCTCATCTGTCCACAAGACGTTTTCCCAGAAGGATTTTGGCTTACTTAAGTACATTTTTGGCAAACTGTAATCTTGTTTTTTTATGTCTGTGTCAGCAGTGGGATCCTCCTGGGTCTCCTGCCATAGCGTTTCATTTCATTTAAATGTCGATGGATAGTTTGCGCTGACACTAATGTCCCTGAGCCTGCAGGACAGCTTGCATTCCTTTGGAACTTGTTTGGGGCTGCTTATCCACCATCCGGACTATCCTGCGTTGCAACCTTTCATCAATTTTTCTCTTCCATCAACGACCAGGGAGATTAGCTACAGTGCCATGGGTTGCAAACTTCTTGATAATGTTGTGCACTGTGGACAAAGGCAAATCTAGATCTCTGGAGATGGACTTGTAACCTTGAGATTGTTGATATTTGTCCACAATTTTGCTTCTCAAGTCCTCAGACAGTTCTCTTCTCCTCTTTCTGTTGTCCATCTTAGTGTGACACACACAAACACACAATGCAAAGACTAAGTGAACTTCTCTCCTTTTTATCTGCTTTCAGGTGTGATTTTTATATTGCCCACACCTGTTACTTGCCTCAGGTGAGTTTAAAGGAGCACCACATGCTTGAAACAATCTTGTTTATCCACAATTTTGAAAGGTTGCCAATAATTTTGTCCGGCCCATTTTTGGAGTTTTGTTTGATATTATGTCCAATTTGCTTTTTTCCCTCCCTTTTTTGTTGTGTTCCAATACACACAAAGGGAATAAACCTGTGTATAGCAAAACATGTGTTCCTGCAATACTTTTCTGTGAGAAATACTTGATTTTCTGAAAAAATTTCTGGGGTGCCAACAATTTCGGCCTTGACTGTATCTCAAAGGCCATTTCAATAAATAAAATTTGGAATTACAGGAAAATGTGGCTTGAATCTAGGCATGTCTATTTTTTTCTTTGATTAAACCATTATCTCCTTGCCTCATCTACCTATAGCTCCAGAGACTGCATAAGGACCTTGACCAAAAAAGGGTGGGAGGTGGCTGTGCACACACATATCACAGGAATAAAGGAGATAGCCAGCAGCATCTTTATATGTACAAGAAAAAGCAGACATCAGGAATGAAATACAAGGTAGGTAATTGTTAGCCACGGGTGTCAAACTTGCTGTGTCACATGACATGTCAGACATATCGCGACTTTTTTTGCATTGCCGGAGGTGGAGTGGAAGCAGCCTCCATATGATGCAACCAGCCTGCAGGCCAGCAGTTTAACACCTCTGTTCTAAGCCATCCTCCAAATTTGAACTAGCTTATAAACCAAGGGAAGTTTTCTTTTTTTCTTTAGTAGGATACTTACTCTGGAGGATCCATCTTGCTGATATCAACATCTTTTAGGAAATCACTCTGCAAGGCTTGCTCTGCTGTACATCGTTTATTGGGGTCCAGTGTTAGCATATGGTCTAGCAAGTCAAGGGCAGCAGAAGGAATGCTAGAAGATAAAAAGAATATGGGGAGGGGAGCCCAGAGTTGCCACAATAATCAGCACTGCTATTTATTTATTTCTCAACCACTCATCTTACTTAGGGAATGGACCTGGGTAGTCTACAATGTAATCTATATATAAACATATAAAATCAACATTAAAATATTTAAATTAATTTAAGATTAAAAAATTTAAATGGTGGTTAATAGGTTTTGCCCCATTTTGCAATCTTTCTCGCTACAGTTGTTATGTGAATCACTGAAGTTGTTAAGTTAGTAACAAAGTTAAGTAAATCTGGCTTTCCCATTATTTCAGAAGGTTGCAAAAGGGATCACATGACCTCAGAACATTGCAAACATCATAAATATGTTGTCAAGCATCTGAATTTTGATCACATGACCATGGAGATGCTGCAATGGTTGTAAGTGTGAAAAATGGTCATAAGTCATTTTTTCAGTGCCATTGTAACTTTGAATGTTGTAAATCAAGAATTACCTATACTGCAATTTGATACTTGCGAGTGCATGATTTTGGTAATTTGTGCTTCAAACCCATGTGTTTATCATTATCAACTGTAAAGTGTTTGCCTCAAGAACTGCTATTAGTCAAAGCAGATGTTTCTGGATTACATGGACAAATTTGATTTCGTATTAGTCAACTTTGTATGCTCTTTTAAAAATCAATCCAATACCCAGCTTCCGGTTCCGGCGCTGGCAGACGTGTGAGGCGATCGCTCCTCACATCGTCTGGCTTTCTTTCGCCGGAAAGCCCCTGTAAGGGGTCGAAAGTCACCCTGGAGGGGCAACGAGCGGGGAAGAGGATCCTCCGATCTCTTGTGGAAGGGCGGCAGCCCTCCCGTCGACTTGGAGCAGCTCTTTCGACCGACGAAGAAAGGATCGGCCACTCCCATGGCTATCACTCATCCCATGGCCATCACTCCCATCACTTATGCCATTTCCTGCTGAGGCCAAACTTACAATCAAGCACTTGAAAGCACAGCGGAGGAACTGGGTGAGAACTGCCTTCTCCTTATCCCAACTTTTTACTTTTTTCCTGTTAAAAGCCCTTTGAATCTGCTTCCCCCTGCGAGGAGAGAGGGAAGGGAACTTTTTTTTCACCCTCTTAAATAGCAGTGTTTGAATACACTGGGGAAAAAAAACCTTGAAAAATATAATTAACTAATTGGACCCAAATCCATTCTACATTTGGCGACCCAAAAGCCCCTATCTTCACAGGAACTGGCTACTTTATGTATTTGACAAAAAAAGAGGAAAAAAAGAAAAAAGATGAACTAGAACTTAAATTTGATAAAAGCCTACTCTGTCTGAAAAGGATTCTAAATAACTCTGGGGACATCTTGTGGCTAAGCCTGGTACAGCAAGTGTACATCATGGCAAATAAATCTGTTTACAACTTAGATCTGTCCTTGGCACCAAAGATAAAAACTTAAAACAGCTGGGAGGTGAATTTGGCTTTTAAGATCTGTGGAGGTGAACATTTACTGACTCTTATTTAAAAATTAGCCTCCACTAAAAGACTATCTATAACTATTCAAGAAATGGAGGGAGACCAGCTACAAACTTCGATTGACTATAAGCTTATACTTTTAAAAAAATCTCGAAGTCACTGAGATAATTAACTCCAGACTGAAAGATAAAGGCGCTAGCTTGAAACCACAAACTGAAACCCAGACTCCAACTAAAGAACTTACAATCCAGAAAACAACAAAATTGGAATAAACTACAATTAAGACAGAGGAATATAAGGAACAACAACAAGATATTGAAAAATGTAATACCCAGATTGTGACTCCATCCAAAGAACCTACAATTTCAAAAGTACAAGGAACTACAACTAAGACAGAGAACCTTAAGGAACAATAAGAAGATATGGAAAAATTTAATACTCAAATCTTGACTCCATCTAAAGAGCCTACAATTTCAAAAGTATATGAAGCGGAAGATAGTAATGCCAAAATAGAGGATGCTAAAGATCAACAAAGACAGCCTATCGAAAGCCTAGACAACCAAGCAGCAACTACAAAATTGGATACGACCTTATTTTATTATTTATTTATTTTATTAGATTTATATACCACCCTTTCCCGAAGGACTCAGGGCGGTTTACAGGGTATTTAAAACAACCAGTACAAAAGTTAAAAACAAATTAAAAAAGATTAAATCATCCCTAAAATTAAAAACCCGTTAAAAATTCTCAGCCTGGGCTGGAGAGCTCAAAGAGCCAGATGAACTTAGAGGAAGGAAGAGACCAGACCAAACTGAAGATATAGACACTAGAGCAAATACAGAGATTTGAATCAACAGGGCAACAACCTAATGATTACAAATGGATTATTGATGGTTAGATGGTCTCCTATCAAACAATATGTGCTGGAACGAAGGGAGACCTATCTGACAACCTAAAGGTTTTGGTCTGGAAACCTGGTTGGCAGAAAAAGAAAGCTAGTCAGGTTTAAAAAATGATCTGTTAGAGAGTTACCAAAGGCTACTCTTTTAGTAATGTGTGATCTATTAGGATGTGACATAGAAAATGTTTATGAGACAAAATTAGAATATGCTTATGTATCTACTAGGCTTAGATATTATAATTTGTGTACTGAAATAACAGAAATTTGGGTTATGGATGCTATTATCAATGTTAAAGGATATTCAAATACTTCAACTAAGAACTAAGAATTAGGTAAAAATCAAAACAGAATTTGGATATGTATAAGTAGAAGTAGATTGATAAATGTAAGTTATTGTATTGGTAACGTGTGATGTATCAGGATGAGAAATAGAAAATGTTTATGAAATGTAGAGTTTACCCATATATGTATTGTGTGTATCTTAGATTTTACAATTTTTGTGTAGTGAAATAACGGAAACTTGGGTTCTGTATGTTATTCTGGATGTTAAAGGCTAAACTTGAACACTATAAAACAAAAAGAAATTAGGTAAAATTTAAAAACAGGACATGGATATGTATAATTAAAATTGGACTGACAAATGTTTTAACCAACCATGTTATTCTTAGAAATCTACTAGTTTAAGCATGTTATATTAAATGTTAAGGGAAATAGAGAAGGATGTTCTGATAATGTAACCTGAATTTTGTACTAAAAACTCTGTTACTGAACTTTTGATTACCAAGTCACCATGATGCTTTCTAAATATTTGGATGTTAAACTGGAAAACCAATAAAACTTGTTTAAAAAAATTAAATCCAATACACCAGCTCTAGAAGAAGAGATGGGACAATCTTTAACTGGTATCAGCAGCGTTGGGATTAAATCACTGAAAATTGAGGCCACATGTATAGATTTGTTCATTTCTTTCCTGTTTAAAGCCTACTGCCTCAGGATATGGATTTAATGCTCTTTGCTGATTGACTAGATGATTATGCCTCCATTCATTTCGATTAGATGTACATGACTGGGGTATACATAGTAATTCAAATGAATGTATAATTTATATGGTGATAAAAGGGAATAGGATTTGGGAATTTGGCAGCAAAATTTATATTTACTCAAATCCACATGCCTTCTCCTTTCAACTCAAGACACAACTGAGATGAATAAACAGTGATATCAGCACCGATTATTTATCAAAAATCAGTACTAATAATTGGGAGTCCCAATCCTTTAAATGAGACCTTGTAGCATATTTTAAGTTCATCTTTTATATTTTCCCAAACATTAGTTGCCTAAGAATGGATACTTTGAGTGAAAAATGTTCTCAAGTATGGAAAAAAGCTATTTGTATTTTTTTCCCATTATGCTAGATGGATGTAATCACTCCTCCCCCTTTATTCAAGACACTTATTGGACACTACTCAACACAATTAAGGGCTGAAACAGGTAAAAGTCCCCATTTCCTCTCTTAATTCTCATCTAGAATCCACCAAAAATCTGTGGTTTTAGGCCCATTAATGTTTTACTGGAAGTTCACAGGTATCTATAGTCCAATACAATTAACAATACACACTGGGCCAAATAAAATTATCTGCAACTGCAATAAGCAAGCATGAGATATAGTTGCCAACAAATTCACCCTTCTCTCTTTTCCATCCTCAAAAATTGGTCTAGAAACCAGCAGACTGTGTGTTTTAATCCTGCCTTAGGAGTGAAGGCTGACTGAATGACTTTAGGCTAGTCACTCTTTTATCAGACCAACTCACTTCACAGGGTTGTTGAGGTGATATAAAAAAGGAGGAGGAATATTAGGTATGTTTGCCACTTTGAGTTATTTATAAAGATTAAATTAAATTTATTATAAAAGCAGGATATTGTTTTTAAAACAGTTACTTCCCAAAAGTCTTAACGTGTTTTCTGAAAGGGAAGATCCCAAGCAAGCTTTTTAAGGAAGAAAAGTGGATAGCCTCTGTACCACTACATTATCTCATATTCACAGAGACAGCATACAGAAATAAAAAACTAGATATTGTGCTTTGTAGTACTGTATTAAACATTAGGACATACTGCATACAATGCTGTGCTCTCACCGAAAGAACAGTACATAAACTTACAAAGAAAACTCCTCCCGCAGGCGCCTACGATATTGTTTCTTAGGTTTCATGGTGTTGAAGTACGGGAGTTTGATGACATCTGGCCATGCAGCTGGACATGGACTCCCACAAAGACGGCTGCAAAGAAATGTAAACACAGTTTTGAATCTCTAAATAAAAATAATACTTGAATTACAGTCTCTCAGTTCTGTGGTTATGTATCGTTTAATAGCATGCAATATGGAGAAAAGATGGGTGATTATATAAGACTCTCTTTGAGATATTTTAAATATCTTGAAGGATTCATAATTAGCTATTGGCCTAGACTTTAAAACTGAAGTAAAAAGGGCACCAGGAAAAATAAAATGAAATATAATTTCAATAGCAAGAGTGAAATTTCCATTAGTCATCTCTAAATGCATAAGAAACACAAAGAGCCTTTTTTTGGTGGTATTTAAAACACCCATTCATATAAAACAGCAAATTGAACATCCTGATAACATACAGTACATTTATTTGCCACCCATCTAATATCCAACAATTCTGGGTGGCTTACAACATAAAAAACATTGGAAAAACATTAAAATCATCCATTATAAAAACACAGCAAATAAAAAAGATTTAACAAATAAAATCAATGAGACAAGATGGCAAAGAAGGGAGCCAAACACCGGGGGCGGGGGGGGATTGAGTTTTAACTAGTGAACCACCTCCAGTGGGAAGCTCTCCCATAGGGTTCCCAAGCCATCTGGCAGGGCCAGATCTTGAGGCTCTTTAAAAACAGAGGGCAGGAACCACAGCAGAGGTGGCTCTTCTCCTGGATCCCGCCAGCTGAAATTCCTTGGCTGACGGGATCTATAGTATGCCCCCTCTGCCAGCACAGGTGGGGCGAGCCATGATTAAGATTAGCTAAAGAAGACACTTGTAGATGAATAATAAAAATGTATTTATTTATTTATTTATTTAACTCAAATACTGCCCATCTCACCAATAAGGTGACTCTGGGCCAAGGCAATGGATTTCAGATTTTAGAAAGATTCCTAAGAAGGATTAAGTTACTTGAGCAGAGACTGGTGTTCCAGAGAAGACTTTGCAGCAGATGAAACTGTAAACACTTTTTTCCCAAGAAACAGCAGATGTTATGTGAGCAGCTAAATAAGCCACATGGCAATTCTTTTCTGCCCTGGCCTCTTCCCCAACTTTGTATGGTATTTAAAGGGAGCCTAAATGCTGGCTTCTAGTCATCTAACAGCACCATTAGAACCAGAATTCAAAATTATAGATAGGAATAAGCTGCACATACAGAATTCTGGGTTCCTGTCTCCTGACGAGTGGATTACTAAGCTGGAAACAGGGACTCACAATATAGGATACAATTACATAAGTTCAAAAAAACTCAAGAAAAACATTTTTCTGGCATCTAAGTACATTTCTAACATGAACAACAGCTGGTTCATATTGTTCCTAGATCTGATATGGACCTAATATAATTGCTTGCAATTCTAGAAAATATCAGAGCTATGGCAGAATACACAAACTACTTTCTGTGCCCAATCTCCTTTCTATCATTCACAGAATGCTTTACCTGATTAATTCAAGCTGGGACAACTCAAGATTAGCTTGAAAAATAGGTTTCTTTGTAAACAGTTCCCCAAGGATGCAACTAGGAAGAAAACAGAACAAGCTAAAACACCAACAGCAGAAATTGGGGTATTTGGGGGGAGGGAGGGATGGCAAGCTTCTCTTGGGTACCTAGGGATCTTATTAAATATCTAGCAAATTGCCAATGAAAACTGCATGCAAAGGACCTATCTGCATTTACAGAGCAGCATTTCCCATTGCCTTGTGGAAGAGATAGCTCTTCATCATTTCTGAAGAAAATTATTTCCATGAACTATAGTAGTATTTTAATTCACATTTATAAAAAGGAACAATAAAATATCTTAAATACAAAAACCTAAAGGATTCTTTTTTAAAAAAGTGAACTCTTGCATGTGCTTGGGGCTTTCATCCAAAAAAACAGCAAAAATTTAGATATATCATAGTTACTTAAGGTGGATCAAAACTAAATGGAATTTCTGCCACACTATGTTTAAAGCTTGAAGTATGAACCGCTCAGATAATAGCCATAAGTTAGCATCAGACACCAAAGCATGGAAGCGTCACTGGCTTACCCACAGCTCCAGACATCTATAGCTGGTGTATAACGCTCCTCGCCTAGCAGCAACTCTGGTGGTCGATACCATAACGTAATGACTTTATTGGTATATGGACGGCTAAGTGAGAAAACAATTATAAAAAACGTTTAGGTTCAATAATTCTGTAAGAATCAAACTAAACAGAAGTATATTAGAAGGTACAATCAACAGAGCAACTATTGATTATTTAAGCAGCATTTTTAAGCCACTACAAATTTCATTTAAAGTCATCCTCGAATCCAATCTGAAGCATTCATAATGAAAGAGATCAAGATACAGTTGCAGAATACATAATTTGGAATATGCAGATACCTGCATATCACAACTCAGAGACAGGAAATAAACTGTTTCTGATCTCACTCTCCTCTTTACAGAAAATCATCACATCTCAGGCATTCAAGGATACATTCATTAATTAAAAAAAAGATAGGTCAATCTTTCTCTGATACATTTTAAACAAAATTAGGAAAATCTCTGCTTTTAATTGTCAGGGATCTAAAGCTCAAAATAATTCGCTAATGGTTTCAATACGTTTAAGACTAAGGTGGATTATAAATAAACTATAAATTTAATTATAAGTTCAAAACATAACCAAGAAGATTAACAACCAACAAACAGGCAAAAACAATGCAATCACTAACACCAATGACTCAAAAAGAGAGACAACAAAGAAAACTCCTATATGTTTGTTTGCAATTGAATTCAATAGGGTTTGTACGGCAGTCTATCCAGGTGTATTATGTGTAAAATATCAGCCTATGCTTCTCTTAAACAGCTTACCTTTCTTCTGAACTGTAAAGTCGGGCAAGACCGAAGTCAGCCAGCTTGATCTGCCCACTGCAAAAAAATAATTGTGAACATTTTACACAAAAGAGCAACAATACATAAACAAGAATTACTGAATTTGCAGCAGGTACCTGTAAGTCACACTTTCAAGACAGAGAAATCTCCTACAGAAGAGATTCCCCAGAAAATTATCCTACAAATTTATAGATATAACTCTATTTTTCAACTACAGAATCTATATTTTTATAGAAGTTTTGGGGCAGCGTGAACTACATTTCAAGTCGTTCATCAGTTGACTTTTTTCTTTTTCCAGTGTAATAGTGGGCTAAATATGCAGCAGGGGGAGAGTTAACAAATGGTGAAGGAAACTAATTAATAAATAGCCTCAGAATTTTTAAAATATCAGGACCTGATCCAACAACTCTGCTGAGGTCAGTTGCCCTTTGCCTTTTCTCTCTCTGAATTATTTCCATAATGATAACATGAACCCAATGGGAATCCAATGTTTTAAGCAGTTCTCTGGGTGAGATTAGATTAAAAAATATTAAATAAGACAAATATTCATGACAAATCCCCCTTTGCTGTGAAAATGTATATAGGAACTCATATTGTGCCACCATAAGAAAGGTTTATGCATTAAATATTCTGATAAAAAAACCTAGGACCATGGTGGCGAACCTATGGCATGCGTGCCACAGTTGGCACCCAGAGCCCTCTCTGTGGGCACGCACGCCGTTGCCCCAATCCTAGGCCTTCAGCTGGGTTTTATAAAACCTTTTTGCTTTAGGCCTCCGCCGCCGTATGCAAAAAAAAAAAGTTCAATCAATTTCAACTTCTCGCAGGTAAAAAAAATCTCGCAAAGTTGGAATTGATTGAACTTTTTAGTCCCACCCAGTCGGTTGTTACCACCGCAACCACACCCACCCAATGGACCACGCCCACCCAATGGGCCACACCAACACAATGGGCCATGCCCACCCAGCACCCAACAATACATAAGTAGGTTTTGGGTTGCAGTTTGGGCACTCGGTCTCTAAAAGGTTCGCCATCACTGACCTAGGAGCTATTTTTTTTTTTAAAAAAAAAATATTTCTCTACCCCGGGGAGGGGGGGCACGCAAACTGCTGGTTTCATCATACTGAAGCCACGCCCACCCCATTGACGGCAATGCAAAAAGTGTCGTGATATGTCGCGACCCATCACGTGATGCGGCGAGTTTGACACCTGTGATCTAGCCTATCTCACCCAAAATGACTCTAGGTAGCATGATTGCTTAGCAGAAATGGCAGCCAGCTACTGCTATGTATATCAAAGAGAGATGTAACTCAAATGAACAAACGTGAAACACATTTTAATTGATGGAATGATGGCAATAAAGCAGTCACATAGATCTCCATTATAAATGTGTTTCATGATACTGGTATATTAATAAGTAAAAACTACTTTTTGCTTTCAAATTATTACCAGAGCAGACAAAAGCATACAGAGCAAAGTATCTTCCTCATATCTCAGGCAGGGTAAGAATACAAAGAACATTTTTTAAATATACTGGACAGAACACTGAGAAAACAAATTTTCAGTTCCCATACAAAGTCATCTAATTCATGTACTATAAAATAAATTTACCCATTACCTGTTGTTTAATAAGATATTGGAACATTTGATATCTCGATGAAGAAAGTTTTTTTTGTGACAATAGTCCAGTCCCTCCATCAACTGCTTCATGAATGATTTGATATGGTCCTCTGAGAAATGCACCAACCCAGATTCTAGCAATCCCATGAGGTCATGGTCCATATATTCAAATACAAGATAAAAGGCACCTACCAGAAAATGAAAAAGAGAAAACACCATTTTTATTTAAGAATAAAAGTATGAATATTTAGCATATCAAATACCCTAGGAAAATTCTAAAGTAGATTATGCCATAAGTATGAAAATGTAAATGCCATAAATGTTTCATCTCACTTAGTATTCATTATCAAGACAATTGTATCTGCATTTCTATATTCTAAAGAAAATTTAAATCCTAATAATAGCAATATTCCTCTCCTTACCTGTTATTAAAGTTAACCTAATTATTTTACATAGTACAGAACTCTTAAAATTTCACAAAAGATCCTCAAGCTGAATAGGAAACTTCTTAGCCAGATATTTGTTATAAAGTAAGCTACTGATGTTCTGGCAATCTAGACAAAATATCTCCTCAAAATAGATTAAGTTTTTTAGGTACAAAGCATGTTTATTACTGCTAAATAAGCCAGCAAATTTGAAATGCAGGTCATAAACTCATAATCTATTTCCAAATAATCTCCTCTGACAATGAATACCTTTGTCCTTCTTGAAATCCAGTGCATCTTGTTTGTCTGTAACAATTTCCTTCATGTTGACAACACTCTGATGAATCAACTGCCTGAGAATCTTGATTTCACGGATAGCTGTAATAGGGAAGCCTTCCTTTTCATTGTCCAGCCTTACTTTTTTCAAAGCCACCAATTCACCTGCCAAATACAGATCACAGCAAACAATAAAAATAATAATAGTTAAAAGAAACAACAGAAATGAAAAATAGGATCTGCTGAAACATGTTTCTCTCTGTCAATTATCTGAGTAGACAATGTCAAACACAAGTAGTCTGCGTCTTAGGATCATTTAATGACCATTCAGTTACAACAGACTTGAAAAAAAATCTATTTACAACCTGTCCTCAGAACTAGGAAAGCCACACACACATACCCTATGGTCACATGATCTTGTTTCAGACACCTGGCAATCACTTGCATTTACGACCAATCCTGTGATCACATGACTACAATTTGTGACATTTTTGTCAGTTCCCAGCAAAAAATGTCCATTCAGAAGAATGGATTTGCTTAAAGACCATGTGATTGTTTAACAACCTTGCATTATTTATTTATAAAATTTATTTACTTATAAAATTTATTGGAAATTTATTATTTTTATTTATTATGTATTTTTATTAAAAATATTATATTGTAAAAAGTTATAAAATCGCGTCTAGTCATGTGGTGCCTTCACTTACAATCACAACAACTTACGATCGAAATTCTAGTCCGAACTGCGATTGTAGGTCAAGGATTACCCATACAATGAAAACTTTTTATCAGAACAACACCGGGGATATTAGAAGTATAAAAACTTTCATATTTCAGAACCTTTATTTCCATATTTGGAATTAATACCATAATTTGTATTTTGAATTGATTGCTATTGAGATTAAGAGAGCAAACAGTTTATCTTCTTTAGTTTATTCTTACAAACTATTACAAGTAGACCTCTACTTACAACCACAACTGAGCCCAAAATTTGTATTGCTAAGCAAGATGGTTGTTAAGTGAGACTTTTTTTTATGACTTTTTGCCGCAGTTGTTAGGTGAATCACTGCAGTTGTTAAGCGAATCTGGCTTCTCACATTAATTCTGCTTGTCAGGAGCCAACCAGAAAGGTTACAAATGAAGATCACATGACACATTTTGCTTGTAAGTCAAGGACTAACTACTGGAATATTTGGAGAGGCCAGGGACTGAATATCCCACGCCTTTCAGGCATTGGGGGAGGTGGGTGATCAGGTGGAGAGCTGCCTGCCCTCACAGACCTGGGGGAGGATCAGCTGCAGGCAGGTAGTGGTGTTGAGAGGCAGCAGATCCCCTCTGAGGAGGAACAGCTGCCTCCCCCACTTGATCCAAGGGCACAGAGAGTAAGAGGTGGCAAGCTCAAAAGAAGATCTTGAGAGGCTGTGTGGGAAAAGGTCACTTCACCCTTCCTCACAAGGAACACCTGGTGTGAATAGACTTAAGCAGAAGCTGGGGGAGATTGTCTTTGTCAGGAACAATTGTTTGCTTTGGATTACACTCTCCCAGCTTTGGGGAAAAAAATTAGCTTTGACCGTTGTTTCTGCCTCTGCCTTGCCTTGCGCCTTTGCCTCTGAATTTGCCTTTTGCCCTGTGGACTTGCCTTGTCTGTAGACCTTGCCCCATGAGCTTTCACCTTGGCTTTAGACTTCCTCTCTGCCTTTACAAATTGGTTTTGTTGCTTTCTGGCTTTTGCTTGTTGGATTGTGGGTGGCTGTCTTGAGGGAAGTGTGGGGTGGAACCTGACTGGTCATTGTAGAGCTGGTTGTTGTAGAATTTAGCAGAGCAATAAAGGGCTCTATCATAGCCCATCTCTGCCTGGGTGACGGATCATAACATATATATGTATGTATATGAATATAGTGTGTGTACACACACACACACACACACATACCTATTTAGAAAAAGAAAGTTAAAAATAATCCATGTTTTTATACTCACCTGTATCCTTGTCCTTGGCTTTGTATACTTGTCCATATGTTCCCTCACCAATAATACCAATAATATCAAATTTGTCCACACAGCGCTTTCCCCAATCGCTTTCTGTTTGTCTCCTTTCACCATAACGAGGGCAACAGATTCTGAAAGAGATGAGGGTGGGGGGCAGAAAGCAAACAGAATTGTTAAAATGTGTAATTCTAAGAGAAAACTCTTTCATAAACATTTTCTGATCATCCCTTAGATCTGCATGTGTGTATGTCTGTAAAGTGTATATAAGAAATGTTGTGTTACCTAGTATATTTATTATTAATACAAGCCACTCTTTTTAGTTTCCAGATAGGCAGATTAAATGAAATTAGGCAGTACTAAATGAAATTTAAATATGAAATTGTACATTTCACATTCAGACTGGAATAATGGCGTGTTTAACAGATTTATTAAATGAAACACAATTGGCTAGATTTATTCATGATTACATACTAACCATAGTTTACAAACAATGGCTCACATAATTTGCTAAACCAAAATAAAAAACATAACATCACTGATGTTATGATATGATATCTGAGTAATGTCATTACCAAGTTGTCACCAATTTCAGATTTCTTATTCTATATTGTAAAAACTTTGAAGACATTTTGATTCATACCATTTGTTCATGTCCAGTCATGATTCCCTTTTAGTTTCAAGTTACATTATATGTAACACAGTCCTAAGAAAATATACATATTGAAGATATAAATGTGATGATACTTCTAAATTACGGAATTTGACATCCTATGAAGAATTCTGGCTTAAGTGTAAGACTCTAGAATTATTATGGATAATTATATAGTTATATGGATAATTACCTATGCGTATATGGAATTATTTCATGTAGATGGAAAGATATCTATGTTCCTGAAGTTAAGGAGTGAATTCAAATATATGATCATTATCAATTTTTGAAATGTACTTATACTCTAAGAATGACAAGCTAGTTTCCTATGGATTTAATAATAAATTTAAGGGTTGAATTAATTTTATATTACCATATAGACCTTACTTTTTCTGTTTTCCTACATTTTTCCCCTCTCTATTTTCAATTACTGAAATATATGTATTTCTTTAATGAATTACCACTGATATATTTTGGTTGTTTGGATAGTTTTAATTTTCTATTTTTTTAAAAAATATATATGTTTTATTGTTTTTTTTTACATATCACCATCAATATTTGGTAAATAGTGTGTTGTCTGGGTTATATTACAAATAATAACAAATAATCAATAATAGTTTCATATTCCACATAGTAACTTTCTTTGATTTTTCTCTTCTTCCAATGATATTCATCAACCTTAAATTAGTACATTTCTTGATAGTTTTAGAAGATAACAATTAAATATCTATGAATATTGTCCACTTCTTTAAGCTTCTTTTCTAATTAACCATCTAGATCACCTTATCAGAGATCCTGTTTTTAGAGTTATCATTTATTTTCCCCTCAATATTCAAAAGAAAACATTTTTATCTGTTAAAATTTTCTTAAAGTTAATACCTATATACTGAAGTCTTTTTCCTCATATGAACCATCCCAACACACACACACACACACACACATATATAGTGTGTGTGTGTGTGTGTGTGTGTGTGTCCCCCTCTTAAACCTGAATACATTTATAATCAATGTTTCATTTTTTAAGCATATTCAAGTCTTCAAAATTGATTGCATTTAAGTATTTAGTACATTTCCCTCATATAAATCATCCCAAACATTTTTGTATTTCTAATATCATAGTCTAAAAATACTGTATTGCTTAAGAAGCCTATGCCTCCTAAGGTAATATTCATTTGTATTCTAAATTTTATTTCTTTAACCATATTCAAACAAGCGTTTAGTTAAGTATTCAGTTAAGTATTCCATCAAACAAGTCCTGTCATCTAGTTTCTTAATTCTGGCTTTAGCCCTTTTTTTGTCATTTTTTTTCCCCTAATCAGTATGTTCCATTGAACCCCAAGATCTTCCCATAATTGATGTTGTCAGTACAAATGAATTAGAGTGTTTTTGTGGGAATATTCCTCAGAGATTTTTTTCTTTTTTTATCTCTTAGTTTCTCCCATCACCTTTTTTCTCTCAAGTTCTTGGAATCTTGATGTATAGGTTATCTTTTCCATGTCCAGTATTTCCTGGAAGCTTTTCTCCATCTGGATTATATCACAGTTCCTTCCATTATTAAATTCCATCTCTAAGTTTCTTTAGTTTATGTTCAGTTATCAACTTTACTTGATCTCTCTCTCTTTTTGTTTTCTGATCACTTATTTGTTGTGACGTTAAATTGAAAATGTATTCATTTAAGTTTTCAAATTTATTTTTAATTTCCTCCTGGTTTGAAATTAATGTCATTTGTATTTGTTGTAACATAACATACATTTCTTCCTGGAAAGTATTTATTTTTTCTTGATATGTTCTTTCTGCAGACCTCTGATGCTCCATAATGACGAAAAATCTTTTCCTTTCTCTGTCAACCGCTTTAAAGTCACAGTTTAAAGAGTATTTATAATGCAGGAAGGTCAATTTTTTTCTAGGTTTTATAGTTCTCGCTTTGTAGATAGTCCAAAATCTTTTATTTTCTTTTATTGCAGCTGTTCTTTGTTTGAAGTTGAAGCTTTGAAGGTCACAATAATAAGTTTTTTCTGGGCTGTATATTTAGGGCAGTATTTTTATTCACCACTAGATGCCAGCACCAGCTCATTTTTCACTTTTCAAAACAAATAATTACCATTTATTTCCAGCAATAATCTTTTGCCAGGAGAATCATAACATAATCCATTGATTTCACAATTTCCAAGTTTAAGGTTTTTTTCAGGAAATCAATCAGGTAGAAGAGAGAGAATCAGTATTCTTACTCAGTTCAATTACGCTGTTTACGATCATGCTTAATTTAGTACTCTTTGGCTTCGGCTGCATGTAGCTTGGGCTAGACTCACGAATGACGCTAGCCTTTCTTCTGCTGGTTTCTGGAGAGCTTTCCCGGACATCTGGATCGACCGCTGTCTTTCCATGACCGGCAGGGCTTTTCTCCTTCTTTGCCACCTCTTTTGGGTGGCTTTTGACCCATTTAGGGTCCCCAAACAGAGAGAAATCAGCCGTAGGGTGTGGAGCCCCGTGATCCTGGAGGCGGTTCAGGTCTGGATGGGGAGAAACAGGCTTCGTCTCAATCCCGCCAAGACTGAGTGGCTGTGCATATCGGCATCTCGGGTTAACCAAGTTATTCCATCCTTAATGATGGGGGGTGAGGTGTTACCCCCCGTTGATAGGGCTCGCAACCTGGGCGTCCTCCTGGACTCACGGCTCAATTTTGAAGACCATATAGGAGCCGTGACCAGGGGGGCTTTTGCACAGGTTCGCCTGGTGCGCCAGTTGCGTCCCTATCTGGACCGAGACGCCCTACGCACAGTTACTCATGCGCTTGTGACCTCCCGTTTGGACTACTGTAACGCTCTCTACATGGGGCTGCCCTTGAAGACCACTCAGAGGCTTCAACTGGTGCAGAATGCGGCCGCGCGAGTTGTAATGGGGGTTTCCCGATACTCCCATGTAACACCTCTACTCCGCGAGCTGCATTGGCTTCCGGTTGCCCTCCGGGTGAAATTCAAGGTGCTGGTTATTACCTATAAAGCCCTACATGGCCTGGGTCCGGGTTATTTGAGGGAACACCTGCTGCCGGCATCAAACGCCCTTCGCCCAGTGCGCTCCCACAGGGAGGGTCTGCTCAGGGTGCCGCCGGTGAGAGATTGCTGGCGGGTGACACCCAGGGATAGGGCCTTCTCAGTGGGAGCGCCTGCCCTCTGGAACCAGCTGCCGGTGGAGCTGAGAACTGCCCCCGACCTCCGATCATTCCACCGGGGCCTGAAGACCTGGCTCTTTGAGCTCTCGGGCCCAGGCTGAGGAGAAATTTTTAATTGGGGTTTTTTAAGAGTACAGGGTCAATTTAATATTTTTTAATTTGGTTTTTAACTTTTGTATGTTGGATTTTTTAATTCCCTGTAAACCGCCCTGAGTCCTCAGGGAAAGGGCGGTATATAAATGTAACTAAATAAATAAATCCCTCGGCTGTTGTGCTAACTGCGCAAAACCGGAAGCCAGTTTTTTTAATTAATGAACTATAACAATCATTTCATCAACTCTAATCACACACAATAATGAGGACTCTCTGGGCCTAGAGAAGCGTTTGAAGATTTCTAATAACTGAAACACTTTAAAAAGATGGCTAAAGTTTTTAGGTAAAGAAAAGAATTAGAAGTCTGTAAAATGATGCAAAACGTTATAATAATAACAACTACTAAAGAAGGGAATCTGAAATAACAGCACAATATCAACAATATCAATAATGAGCTTTGCTTCTCTGGATAGACTATGTCCAAAAGTGGCTATTAAAGAAATGACTGATGTAGAATAGAACAAATTTTATCTGGCAAAACAGAGATGGAATCAAAAATGAATTTACAACTGACAGGTCAAGGGAATGACCTAGAAAATGACTTTTCACTGGAGTTATATAAGAAACTGGCTGGGGTTTTAATATTTAAAAGGGAAATACAAATGACAAAACAAGAAAGCGATCTGGATAATTTTTTCCTACTGGATTTACAAAAGAGGCTTGTTAGAGGTTTGGAAAACTCTGGGTGATAGGACAAAAAAAGAAATGAAATCAAATCCTACAATATGATGACAACTAAAGAAAAAGACTTAGAAACAAAAGGATGGAATAAAAAGCTGTCTTATTTGATCAAAGTTAAAACAAGATACGTTGTTACTTCTGGCAACCATTTATGGACTTTCTGCTAACTGAAAAGATGATGTTTTATGGATTTGTTTTATGGATTTGTTTACAGCTAAGAGATGGGATATGGGATAAAAACATAAATGTTTGTCTCCTTACAGCTGTTGAAGGTTCACTAAATTTTTTATACTTATAATGAAGGTTGGATGTCATTTCTTTATATATTTCTTTTCTTTATATTCTTACCGTATTTTCCGGCGAATAAGACTGGGCGTATAAGACGACCCCCTACATTTCCTGTTAAATTATAGGGTTTGGGCTATACTCGCCGTATAAGACTACCCCTCTTCCAATGCACACCAAATAAAAATTAAAAAACATCAGATTTGATTTTAATATGGTAATTTTAATTCAAATGCTTATGACATGCAGGTGCTTAGTAGGAAAACTGTCACTTATAAACATAAGGCTGTTTGTCATCAAATATGTAAACATAAAGCAGTGCAAGTGGATTAATCTATAATAATACTAATACAAAGAAGAAGAAGAAGAAGAAGAAGAAGAAGAAGAAGAAGAAGAAGAAGAAGAAGAAGAAGAAGAAGAAGAAGAAGAAGTTGTTGTTGGAGGGGACCTTGGAGGTCATCTAGTCCAACCCCCTGCTAAGGCAGGAAACCCTATACCATTTCAGACAAATGGCTGTCCAGTCTCTTCTTAAAAACTTTCAGTGTTGGAGCATTCACCACTTCTGGAGGCAGGTTGTTCCACTGGTTAATTGTTCTAACTGTCAGGAAGTTTCTCCTTAGTTCTAGGTTGCTTCTCTCCTTGATTAGTTTCCATCCATTACTTCTTGTCCTGCTTTCAGGTGCTTTGGAGAATAGCTTGACTCCCTCTTCTTTGTGGCAGCCCCTGATTCCAGCAACCATTCCCTATTTTCCTAATTCACTTTTTCACTTTTCCTAATTCACTCTAAAGCTTTTCCTGCGCAGAGCCTTAAGTAACACAAGCTGCCTGCAATTAGTGCAGGTTCGCATCCCACCAGGCTCAAGGTTGACTGTGCTTTCCATCCTTCCAAGGTAGGTAAAATGAGGACCCAGATTGTTGGGGGCAATAAGATGACTTTGTAATAATGCTGCTTGGGGGGGGGGTGAAAGCCCTAATAAACAGGCATATACACAGAATGAAGGCTATTGCTAAGCACATTGATTTGTGCTTTAAATTGTAAGCCACCCTGAGTCTTCGGAGAAGGGCAGGATATAAATGGGATTTAAAAAAAAGACCAAATGGGAGATCTGCTCCAGGTTTTCCAGCCAGCCCGCCCAGTTCCTGAGTCAAATGTGTCCTTAGAGCTAAGCCGCTGCTCTGGCTGCTGCCTTCCCCACCTGCCTTTCAAGTTGGGATATACTACAGCTGCTCTTCAACTTTAGAAAGAAAGACGCCCAGACCCCAGCCTGTAAAAAATCACAGACTGCAGCTTCTTCTCCAATTGGTCCCGCTTTCCCTGCGCATACTAAATGGGAGATCCGCTCCAGGTTTTCCAGCCAGCCCTGTCCCTACATTTTCAGCACCCGGCATATAAGACGACCCCTGACTTTTGAGAAGATTTTCATGGGTTAAAAAGTAGTCTTATACGCCGGAAACTACGGTACTTTTCACTCTTTTTTCTTGCACCTTTTCTTTCTATTCTACTATCTTTAGTTTATATTAGACTTTATTCTTTAAAAGTTACATATATTATATTAAAAATAATTTTCAAAATTATTCTCTATAAAGCAATAGCTGAAAGTATATTGATAGCTGCATAATTCTGCATAATTCTAGTTTTCTGCTCTGGACATAAACATGTTCATTAAACAATTTTACCTTTAAGGTAGATACACATATAAGATTAATACACATGTATACTCAAGTACTTAACATCTAACTTCTCCTTTCCTGATGTGTGCCTACTGATCAGTGAATCAATGGATATTACCAAAAATGGCTGGGGGGGAAGGGGTTATATGTCTCAGCACAGAATATTTTTTATAGGATGGTTAACAGCATGTAAAACAGATCCCCTCCCCTGAATGTTCGATGTTTTCTTAGGCTGGATTCTCACACTACATTGAGTCTTAAACTCAGAGAAACAAAATCCAACTGTAATTTTTATATAAAATTATACAGGCCATATTATTCCTTCATGATAATGACAGGGTTCCTGAAATACTCTAAAATATAGAGTATTCAACATTTTCATATTGTTTTTCAGCTCAAAAGAGTTCAAAATGCTTCCATAATGCTGAAAATAAGCCAGTTTTTCATCCAAACGTACGTTTATCTTTGTTTTCATTTTTTCCAGGGAGATATACTTAGAAACAAAGCTCTAGCTAAATCCATATGCCGTTTTAATTTTGAGAATATTTCTAAGATTTATATGAAACCCAGTGCATTAACAGAAATACAAATCGTATTTGAAAGGGATGCTTTACAAAATGCTTGATTCTTATTTTATTTTATAGACTATAAAATAAAAACTAGATAGGCACAAAGTTTGACAAGTTCTAAGGAAGATGTTGTCAGATACATTGGCGGCCATCAATATCAAGCTGATCAAATTTTATCTTCCATGCACTATGAACTGAATCTGCATTTTAAGATTCCCTAATTTTCAATTTCTATCCATTTCAAAATGCGTTGTGTTTCAATTGGAAGTACAAGTGTTACTAATCAAATCTAAATTTAGTCATGAGAATAAAGTTATATTAGCCTTACTATATATCATTGCACCACATGAAAGGTGATTTGGCTGGCTATATTAAGAATCCAATTTATTCATTTTTGCCAATCCTCAATATTAGCGTAAAGAAATAAAGTATTTTGAACAAATGCTATAAAATAAAGTATAGTTAGTTCTTACTTTGGTCTCTTTCTTAATGACTGCTGAGGTGGTGTGGCTGCCTTTGGTTCTGGAGACTCCGGCGGTGAAGGGTCTCCACCAGGAAGCTCTGGAGGAAGTGGGAGGTCTGTAAGCAAGTGTCGTGGTCTCTGTTCTTTCTCTTTCTTCACAGACTTCAGAAGAACAATCTCCTTTGGACTAAAGCACCAGAGAACAGAAAAGCATCAGGAAATATTCAGAAGCTGATAACAGCTACAATTATAACATTATTGATAGAAATATCTAGAGGAAATCAATGCAACCAAAGGTTGTACCATGTTAGCACTGAAGTTCAGTACCTGATATACAGCTGAAATTTCAAAATTCTGGGGTTTAGAAAATGTGTCACTTTTAATAAAATGGAAGGAAAAACATAAAAGAACACAATCATGAATTGAACTAATTTAACTACAGTATATTGAAATCAAATTAACTTTTTCTTGGCCACACATATTTTTAAGTATCTTCTTCCTCCACTCCCACCATACTACTCAAACATCATTGCTTGAAAGGATCTGTGATTGGCCAGGGTTGACTACATTCCCCACCCCTTAATCCAGCTGTCTGCCCCTTTTAACTAATAAGAATTACCTAATTTTATTAATGTTAGTGAGGACTGAAAATATTCCTATGACTTGCTATGGCAAAACACTCTTAGATTACAAATACATAGAAAACTGTCTATACGTAAATATTTATGCAGTTTTGAAGATCACATTGGAACCGTGGCTAGGGGGGCATTTGCCCAGATTCGTCTTATATACCAATTGCGCCCCTTTTTGGACCGAGATGCCCTACGTACAGTCACCCACGCACTCGTTACCTCCCGTATTGATTACTGTAATGCTCTCTACATGGGGCTGCCCTTGAAGACCACCCGGAGGCTTCAGCTGGTGCAGAATGCAGCTGCACGGGTTGTGATGGGAGCTTCCCGATACTCCCATATTACACCCCTCCTGCGTGAGCTGCATTGGCTACCAGTTGCCCTCCGGGTGAGATTTAAGGTGCTGGTACTTACCTTTAAAGCCCTACATGGCTTAGGTCCGGGATACTTGCAGGACCATCTGCTGCCGGGAACAAATTCCCATCGTCCAGTACGCTCACACAGAGAAGGCCTCCTCAGGGTACCGTCAGCTAGGCAATGTCGGCTGGCGACCCCCAGGGGGAGGGCCTTCTCTGTGGGAGCACCAACCCTATGGAATCAGCTCCCCCCTGAGCTTCGGATAGCCCAAAACCTCCAATCCTTTCGCCGCGGCCTCAAAACACACCTGTTCCACCAAGCTGACCTAGACTGACAGGCATTTCAATTAATTTATATTTAGTATTTTTAATTCATTTTAAAATTCTCTAATTTTTATTGCACTGATGTTCTCAATTTTCATTTTATCTTGATTTATGTACTTATTATATGTTGTATTGTGAGCCGCCCTGAGTCCTTCAGGAGATAGGGCGGGATATAAATCCCATCAATAAATAAATAAATAATAAAACTACAGTTTTGTAAATGAACACTTATAGATTAGTACTTATCATTCATTCTTTTACAATTTCTGGATATTATGATGTATTGCCTCTGTAATTATTAGATAGATAGGACTATATGCTGACTGACATGTGGAAGGTTAGCAATATAGTATCAGCAATGTCCAACTCTAGCAGCAAAGATGTAACAAAACTCTCATAATAAACTCTACTCTTTCACCAGCCCCTGCCAAACATGGGATAAGGCAAACACACTTGAGAATTAAAACTGTTTGCTAGATTTAGAATTAAGAAAATTCCTTTTCCTGGAAATCAAACTGGCTATAGTTTGAAAAACAACTGATAGTCCCTGAAGGATTCAATCTGGCTGTTTATTGGAAAAGTTATTTGTTCTGCACACGTCTGTTGTATAATTCTCAAGATGGTATTCTGGTGGACAGCAGTGTTTTTTTTTAAGATAGAAATTTAGTTGCCTGGTTTCTGTGTCCTATTCCAACACATTTATAAAAACCCAAATATTAGAAATTTTTTTAAAATATCCCATTTATATCCCGCCCTTCTCCGAAGACTCAGGGCGGCTTACAATCTAAGAAGCACAAATCAATGTGCTTTAGCAATAGCCTTCATTCTATGTATATGCCTGCTTATTAGGGCTTTCACCACCACCCCCAGCGGCATTTTTACAAAGTCAGCTTGTTGCCCCCAACAATCTGGGTCCTCATTTTACCTACCTCGGAAGGATGGAAGGCTGAGTCAACCTTGAGCCTGGTGGGACTCGAACCTGCACTAATTGCAGGCAGCTGGTGTTACTTAAGGAGGCATTAGCCCACTGCTCCACCAAGGCTCAAATTGACTTATTGCCTCCTCTTTTCCCCTAACAGTTTATTATACTATTATATTTCTACAGTGTCTTTCTTCGAAAGAACTTTTGAAGCAAAAAATAAAATTATTTTAAGCAATATTTCTAAAATAATAGTAATAATATACAATGATATAAATTTCTGTTTAGAATTATTTTAGGTTCATCAGACAGAACCCAGTCATGCTGTCCCATTCAAGATCTCAAAAGAATATAAAAATACAGCTCTGCATCCCCAGAAATCTAATATTATGCTATCACTATTATACTTATTAAGGGACGCGGTGGCTCAGTGGGTTAGGACGCTGAGCTTATCAATCAAATGGTCGGCAGTTTGGCGGGTCGAATCCCGAGTGCCGCGTAACAGAGCGAGTGCCTGTTACTAGTCCCAGCTTCTGCCAACCTAGCAGTTCGAAAGCACGTAAAAATGCAAGTAGAAAAATAGGGACCACTACGGTGGGAAGGTAACAGCGTTCCGTGCGCCTTTGGCGTCTATTCATGCCGGCCACATGACCACGGAGACGTCCTCGGACAAGCGTTGGCTCTTTGGCTTTGAAACGGAGATGAGCACCGGCCCCTAGAGTTGGAAACGACTAGCACGCATGTGCGGGGGAACCTTTACCTTTTATTGTACTTATTACTTATAAACTCCCTTTAGCATGATGAATATTTTGACAAACTGGAGAAAAACTCAAACTAAAAGAAAGGAAAGGTGAGAAAAATCAGGTCACACTACAGCAAATCTTGGTCTTGCAGTCCTCTTTGTGTGCAAAAAAGACATATGAAAACAGGGTAACATGCCCAGCAAGAGGAAAAATGAAGACAGCAAGCAAAATGGCCAAATTATACTTTACCATCACCACTGCCACCACCAACACCACCAAAAATAAATATCTGATTTAAGATCATCATTCCTGGCTCCAAATACAGCAATCAAATACTGTTAAAAAAACAAATCAATACACATTGGCTAAAGGGAACACTGGGTCCCAAAGCACATTTGCTTGCCTATTTAAACATTCTCTAGCTATTGACTACAGAATTTACTGCACCAGCTCAAGTTTTCAGATACCAATCTTTGCATCAGAACAGTGAAATAAGCAATCCATTACACTAACAAACCTTTGTAGAATTGCAGTGTCTACAAACCTTACCTTTCCAACTCATCTTCCCCAGGCAAGATCGGTGGCAAAGGGAGTGGAGGCAACGTTGATGTTTTCAGATGAGGAACAGCTATGGTCACAGAACCATGCCCCTTTGAGGAGGATTGCATGGTGGACTGGGAGTTAGCCTGAGAAGTCAAGGATGTTTTAGAATGGGCAGAAAATGGCAGAGGAACTAAAGCAGGGCTGTGAATGGTGGATGACTGGGCAGATGGCAGAGGGGGAACAACTGGCAATGGAGGCAAAGGGGGCAATGGTGGAGGAATCTGAGGAGGTGGGGATGATGTTGGCAAAGGAGGGAGTGACTTTACAGAAGGCAAAGGTGGTTGGACCTTTTGCTCAGATGCCTCTATTTCTTTTGGAGTCACAATTTCCTCCTTTGCTATAACAGGTTTCATATCTTTTGTTCCCACAGTTTTTGAGTCTTTAACCAAAGCAGCTCGTTTCTTTTCAGAATTTTCTACTGCCTTTGTTTTGACAGGCTCGGGAGTTGTTTTCATCTCTGCATTGTGTTGTAGAGTATTTACCGTAACCACATCATGAGGACATTTTTCAGGCTTAGCCGTTTTTGTCTTCCTGACATCCATTAAAGACTCTTTTACTTCAGCTAAGTTATTTTCTTTTTTAGACACCAAGCTAGATGAGTCCTTGATCTCCTTTCCATCAATTTTTGCTGCAGCAGCTGCGGCTGCAGCCCTCTCCTTTTTCTTCCTACTCAGCTCAGCTCCTAAACTGGAGGTCAGTGGTAGCCGAGCAGGTGAGATACTGGAATGGCGACTGCGAGATCCAGTTCTCTGCTTTTTGTTATGAGATGAAGAATGCCTTGAATAAGTGGGACTTCTGCTTCGAGATTTCATGGGCTTCCTGTGAAAACAAAATAGGACAAATCAGAATCCAATAGGATCTCAACTGCCATATTTTTATGTAAAAATCAACCTCTAGCTCTCAAGAAATTAGCTCAATATTTTATGTTATGTATTTCTATTACACAATATATGTTTCATTTGAAATTATAAGATATGTGAACACAGCCACTGCAGTTTGTAAACCATGCTTAAATGCTGCGTGAACCCAGCTAATTTATTCATCAAACCATGGTTAAAATAGGCCATGGTTTAGCCACTTCAGAACTTTATAGATACCGACCATGACCCTTAAAGCTCCAGTACATTCCCAAAATTGCTACAGGTTTCTCCGGTTTTTTTCTTTGGATTCACTTTACACGCATAGGCTGAAACTGCATCTTCCACTCACATGTAACATAATACAGCAATCTTTATAGTACCACGTTAAAATAAAAGGGGTCAAACATTTTAGGCCTGGATATATCTAGATCTAAACCTTTTGCTTGGAATCTAGAAACCATGATATTAGCGTTTACATGTGCAAAAATAAAGACATATATACTTGCACAGAACAAGACAGGCTTTTGTGAAAAGAAAAAAATATTTACTATGAAGTTTTTCTTTTAACTGTTCTAACTAAGAGAGATGGGAGGGAGGAAAGGTGAGCTGCCTTTGCTTGGGTCAGCATTGCTTTCAAGTTTCACTTTCCCACATTGGTGGTTAGTCTTCCGAGGTGCCCTTAAAATCAGAAAATAACCTCACTGAAATTACCTTTTTCCCCCACCAAGAAGACTGAGAGTTCACTGGCCATGTCAGAAAGGAAGTAAATTTTCAGGTTCTGTTGTTCAACATAGGCTATGTAATTTCCAGTATAGTGTAGCAGGATAAGAGAGAGAACATTCCCAGCCACAGAAGGTTGCTGTGTGACTGAGCCAATCACTCTTTTTTAGTCCAATCTAGGTCACAGAGTTTTATGATAAAAAAATAAAAGGAAGAAGTGCTATATATGCCTATCTACAGCTCCTGAAAAGTAAAAATTAAAAACTAGTAAGACCAAAACTCAATTGTCAGAAATCCACACACTGGTTCTTAGTCTTTCCTAGTCCTTTCCTGACACTGAGCTTCTCTCAGTTCTAACATTACTGTTCTAAGAATCAAATCTCAGCAGATTAGTAATCTTATCTAAATAATCCCTAATCCCAAACACTAAAATTCCAACAAAACACAAAGATTTGAAAGCAATTTCTATGGTTAATTATAGGCAGCTGAGAATGTATGCAATCCAGAGATCTTACAGGAGTACCTCAAGTCTTTGCAGTGTAGCTTACTAATCTAAAATTTAGTAGATACAGCTTGAAATGTGACTGTTACCTGCCTCCTTACTTTTTATTTTTTTTAATCAGTGAAATATATCAAAAACTGCCCCTTTATTTTGTTACTTTATTATTTTCAGATTATTTAAAAGTTATCAGTAGAAGGGAAATATGTAGTTAGGGATGAACTTTGGAGTTCCTGGTACTACCTGAGCTTATTTGTTTGCTTGCAGAACTTTCATTACCCAACTAGGTAACATCATCAGTGCTACAAAGTGTGGAGTTTTATCCCTCCTTATATATTATTTATATTTAAACATTTTAGCTGTTTCAAAACCTTTACTACATTCATTTTTAACATAACAATATGGCTATCCAATACTTGCAAAGAGTAGTTTTGAGAAATCCAGTTGCCTGGATCATGCAAGATTGTACAAACAGTTATGAGAGGCACTATTTATTCAAATTAAGCTCAAAGATAAATTAGGCCACGAAAGAGGCCAGAAACAACAGTAAGTAGTCCACAAAGCCAATAAGGGTAACTAAGTAAACATGACTGAGAAAAGAACTTCACTAGTCAATATAAAATAAAATATAAATAAATAAAATAAATAAAAATAAATATGGCTGAACTCAGCCTTAGGCCAATTATTCCAATTTTCTTCCAAGTTTTGAATAAGCTATCAATGTCATTATTTACTATTTTAGGCAGTTTAAAGTGTTTTCATGGCTTCCAATATGAAAAGAGCCAGTTGTACTCTTGGGAATAGTAAAGTCATATTTACTGATGTTATTCTAGAAATATAAGGGCAAACCTCTATCAAGAACAAAGGGGAATATTCTTTCTTGAGTAACATTCAAGTTAATTTCTTAAATATAACTAACCCAAATCAGGATTCTCTCCTTGCAGTAGTTTTGTCATTACTGGAAAACACCAATTACCTATAATAATAGGTAATTCAATAATAATAAGTGCCATAATAGTTTAATAAAAACTATTTTGTTGTTTTGGCTGAAAGATGGTTACTACCATATAATGCATTCACTGGTTAATAGCTATGATGGCCTAATTTTAACCATAAGGGGCAGACCACAATACTGGATTCACTCAGTACAGTAAGCCATAACCCTAACAAACTACAAAGTTAAGTGGCATGTGAACACAACCACAATCAAATAAATATTAAGTATGCTTCAGGGCACACTTCCAGGTAAGGCAATATCTAGTATTCTCATTCTTCATACACTCAAAGAGAGCACTCCCAGATTTGGTTTATGGTCACTCATTCACAGCACACAACTTGTACGTCCCCTTGCTTTCTACTTGAGTTTTCCAGATAGATACAACTAAAGCAGGCAACATACACATCACTGCTCAAAAGCTGGGAAATAATTAGGGACACACCCAAATCACTTTTATCCAAATACTGAGGCACAAGAGGTTCTTTGAAATACAGACTCAATGAATTTAAAATAAGAGCAAAACTTTACTGGTTACATAAACATCTGCTCTCATACACACATACCACTATACACAATTACCCAAGTTTTCCTCAGCTAGGCTGACAGGGACTAGCTAGAGCAGAGGTGTCAAACTGCCGGCCCACAGGCCAGTTGCATCATATGGAGGTGGCTTCACCCCAGCTCTAGCAATGCAAAAAAAGTTGTGATACATCACAACACATCACGTAGCGGAGTTTGACACCCATGAGCTAGAGACAGAAGGCACCAAGACTGGCTCCAAAGAGAACTCCAAGAGTGAGAGGACTTTAGGACTCCTTTTAGTCCCTAAACGTTCTTGCTATGTTTATTCACAAGTTTGGTAGCTGTTGATCAGATGGCAGCATGCTCCATGTTCTCAGGCCCAGCTTCCTTTGTCTGGCTCAGTTAACCTTTTTCCTTTAGACTTGGTTCTTTCTTAACTACCTCCCTAAAGGGATTTTTTAAGATAAGATTTCTGGCTTATTGTCCTACCTGCTTATGTGTCTTCAGCTTTAACTATGGCAGCTTTAAACCTAGTCTCAAAATATCCTACAATATTCTCCAAAATTCAGATCACCAAAATGTACTAATAAATTTGCAACAAAATCTTCTACAGAATATTTGAGGTCTAGTGATCCATATCCCATTCTCCAAACTTCAAGTTAGCATGCTGCCAATCCCTGCTTATTTAGGAATCCAACTTGAGAATTAGTTCTTGAACTCACTACAAACACCTCATTTCATAGTGTACTGTGCTAAATCGTCAGCCCAATTATAAGAAGCCAGTCCCAATTAATATGAAGAGTCAGTTTGGAGCAGGGGTTCCCAACCAAGGATGCGAGTTGATATTCCAGGGGATGCAAAAACTTGGCTTTTCAAAATAATAGTGTATATGCATAATTTGTTGCCGTTATTTCAAACTTGTGTAAAGGACGTGAGAATATATCAGAAGCATTCTAGAGGTACAGGATATAGAAAAAGTTGGGAACCACTGGTTTAGAGAAAGGGCACCTGTTTTCATAGAAGAGGTGGAGCATGTGAGTTAAAATGGTTTAAGAGTTTCAGAACCCAAAATATGTAGGTGAATGAAAAAGAGTTGGATAACTAGAACATTAGATAAAGCTTTGTAAAGCCTATAACATAAAAGAAATATGAACAGGAATGAAATGCCCGCTTGCAGTTTCACATATTTATATACACAATAGTTTCTTCTACTCATACCTACTTTACTCCACATATCAGACTCAACAGTCACTTTCATAAGTTTTCTAAACTTATGAACATACATTTTTAGATCAGATGATGTTTACACACATTAACCAATGTTAATGTTAATGTGTTCATAAGTTTTCTAAACTTATGAACATACATTTTTAGATCAGATGATGTTTACACACATTAACCAATCCTTTCTCAATAAATATGGAGATACTTTCCTAACATTTGGCCCCTAATTAGCAGGAAATAGCAGTTCCATTTGTTTTACATTATTTAAAAATAACTGCCAAGAGTTACCAATAGAAACAAAATTAGTGGATTCAAAATGTAGTCAACCAAATGCAGGGTTTATAAAATATACTTTGTGGGGTGTGTGTGTGTGTGTGTGTGTGTGTGTGTGTGTGTATGTAAAAGGGACGCGGTGGCTCAGTGGGTTAGGATGCTGAGCTTGTCGATCAGATCGGCAGTTTGGCAGGTCGAATACCAAGTGCCGCGTAGCAGAGTGAGCACCTGTTACTTGTCCCAGCCTCTGCCAACCTAGCAGTTCGAAAGCACTTAAAAATGCAAGTAGAAAAATAGGGACCATTACAGTGGGAAGGTAACAGCGTTCCGTGCGCCTTTGGCGTCTAGTCATGCTGGCCACATGACCACGGAGACGTCCTCGGACAAGCGCTGGCTCTTCGGCTTTGAAACGGAGATGAGCACCGGCCCCTAGAGTTGGAAACTGTGCGGGGGAACCTTTACCTTTTTATGTATGTATGTGTATGTATGTGTATGTATGTGTGTGTGTGTGTACACACACACATACACAACCTAGTAACAATAACATTTTTTTATCACTTGGTGGGAAGCTTCCATAGTAATATTTGTTTCACAACATTTACTCCATATAAAATGCCTTATGTTAACTATTATATACTTTCTCTCATGTTCATTAACTATCTCACTGTAGAGAATGGAGTTGTGAGTCACTTCACAGAGACCATCCAGAATTCACAACAGGAAGAGGAGAATTCTGTGAATGTTTAAAACAATGTGACAAGACTGTTGTTTAAGCACTGCCAGAATGCTAGTTATACTCACAATATATATGATGAGTATGGCTTTAGTTTTAGTTGTCATAAATTTCTGAGTTTATACTACATCTGACTATAGCACAATGAAAAAATTAACAGTAAATTCTGGCAGCTGTGTTTCTCATTTACACACCTGCCACAGAAACTTTCCATCTGCATTAACTGTAATATAGTGTCATTCATCTTTAATGATCTGTAGTTCATGCCAATCGATTCTAGTTTGCCAAGTTTTGATGACATGACAAATTAAACCAAAGATATGTTGAAAAACATGCAAGACCAGTGCTCACTAGCACTAAGTTTTCATACTGTATGATTCTATTTCATATCATTATTTAGCATGATATCCCACCAGTTCAGTGTTATACTGGCTGACCTGGCTTCTTTTCAACTTCATTCTCCACATCAGTAAGATAGAACCTATTACTTAGGATACAACAATATTGGATCCATCTGTGTTAGACTCCAACTCCTCTCACTAGCATAAGCATGCTACCTTAAAATGTTATAATCCAACACACAGGGACACACCATGATGGGAAAGATAACCCTAATGAATCAGAGGATTATAAAACATTTTCTAAGAAACAATAACAATGATTCTGGGTCATTAGCCCCTTTAGCTACATTGTATGAAGAATAATACCTGGAAACAGGACTACGACTCAGAGACCGCTTGGAAACAAAAGGACTGCTGGAGCGCCTTCGATTGAATGGGCTGGGAGATCTTCCACTGTATGATCCACTCCCTCTTTCATAGCTGGATGAACGCCTCCTGCTGTATGGACTGACTGACTGCTGTCTCTTGCCATAAGGGCTGGGAGAACGCATACTGGATTGGTAGGCAGCAGGTTCCTTATATGGAGGGCTGACTGATGGTCGTCGTGAGGATACACTAGGACTCTTCTTATACGAATCATAGTTACTGGATGTATGTGACCGTGGAGGGCTGTTGTCATAGTCCTGTGTGTAGGATGCTCCTGAAGGACTGTCATCTTGTTTGGGACTATCTGACCACTTACGGTGTGGACTTCTGGATTTCCGTTTTGGACTGTCCAATGACTTGTAACTTTTGGGGGCATCTCTTTTCCGATGACTTTTACTGTGATCCTTGTGACCAGATTTTGCCTCCCGTTCTTTCCTAGACTTCTCCTTATGCAGTTTAGCTGAACGGGACTCTTTGCTACTGCTCTTGAATGATTTAGATGAATGGTCATCATTCTCCTCATGAACCCTTTTGGAAGGACCAGATAGCCTATCTTTACTAGAACTCAACTTGCCTGAGGACTCTTGGTTTCTCTCCATTCTCTTCTCCTTGTCTCCCAGCTTACTTTTTATCAACTCACGGACACGCCTGTGTTGATGATGACGTCTATGTAGTCGATCACTCCTGTCTGATGTCCCTTTCCTCTCATCATTTTCTCTACGTTCCAACTTGAGGACGGCTTCATCTGAGAAAGTGTCAGAATCAGAGCTGATATCATCATATTCTACCAATGGTTTGATCATGCTGCCAAGAGGTGCTCCTCCTTCTTGGGACCCCAACGGCGAATCTTTGGAATGCCTGGATCTGTGTCTTTTATGCTTGGAGAGTCGATGCTTTTCTCTGCTGTTTGAGCTCCCACTGCTGGACACTGCATCTTGATGCAAAGACCCCCCACCTCCCGTATCCTTCTTGCCCCCATGTCTTTCTGGGTTTGGCATTCCTTCTCCACTGTGCTTGAAGAGGGAGGAATCCTCCAAAAAGCCCAAATTCTACTCTTCAAGCCCCCCCACCACGATGGAAGGGCTACTTTTTTTTTGTTACCTATGTCCTACATTCAACCCACCCTTGTCTCTTTACATGAGGATAAATTGGGCCGCTTTATGAATACCTGATTCTGCAATTATATGCAGAATATTGTAAGATAAAGCTGCCTCAGAAATAGATTTGAAACTGAGTTGAGCCACCTTTCACCTGGAGAAAAATATCAAAATATTCTCTGATCTTACACTTCACATGTAAGAACGGAAGAGACGGTGTTTTAAACCCTGAATAAGCACCTGCTCTTCCTTAACTCCAGGTCTCAATTAACCCCTACTTTTAGGGTACTAATTGCTCAAAGGGGTTGATTAAAGGGGTAAAAAATAAGCAAAACCCCTAGTTTGTAAATAGGTAAGAAGCTGAACGTTACAAATGCCAAAAAAGAAAAAGAAAAAGAAAAGTTCTGGAAAGACACTAGTCACTTTTAAGGTTTTTGAAAAAGGGGTCCTCTAAGAGTAGTCTCAAAGTACTTAAGCAAACCTTGGGTCAAGGTTGCCTTGCCACTAAGGTCCCACGTCCCTACAAAATGAAAGTGGGGACTGAATTTATCTGCTATTTCCTGAGGGGGGTTACTATCTACACTTCCAGCCCGCCCCGGGGCCTCGCTCACTGAGCAAATCCTGCAGGCCCGTGACCAACCCAAGAGCCTCTACTAAGGGGACAACCCCTTCCTCAACCTAAATCTCTAGTGAGTTCCCCAAGTCAAGATTCCCATTTTTTCCACCTACTTCCCAGACCGAAACGGCGCTGTTTCCAGATGGGGGGGGAGGGGTAGAGGAAAGGAAGGTAGGAAAGCGAGGAGGGAAGAAGGTTAGCCACCAATTCTCGCGAGAATACGAAAATATAATCGCCGTCGTTGTCGTCCTCCGAGCCGCCGACGCCGTGGCTTCTTTGGATATATCTCGGAGGTTCCTTTCCCCCAACTCCTCTACCTGCTCCTATTTCTCCAAATACCGCGAGAACACGCACGTGCGTGCGCGTACATTTGCTCCTACGCAGGCGCACGCGCTCCCGCACAGCCCGAGCTTTGCGAAGTCTCGCGACACCTACCAAGAGATCAGTAATGAGACCGAGAATAGGTTATCCCGGTTTCTGACCTGTGGGGTTCTTACGAGATTTGGTGCCATGATCTCGCGGGATCTGGGCTTTCCCCCCCCCATCCCTTCAAAGCGTGGACGGCCTAATAAAATTCTTTATTGGCCAAATGTGCTTGGACACCACAAGGAATTAGGAGACTAAAATGCACTCTTCTTAATTAAACGTTTATTTCTGAAAAACCTACAAGAACGGGAAAAAGGAAGCTTGCTTTCCGGCAGTTATTTTTTCTCTCAATAGTGGGGGAAAATGTAGTATTGTAACGCTTTTGTGCGATCCTCAATCGTTTTAATTCCCTGCTATGAAATATATTAACCCTTATCACGAGGCAGCTGCGGATATTTTTGTTTTTTCACAAAAATATGGGTGAATTTCCTGGGGAATAAAAACAAATTGATTTAGAAATGGCGTCCCAGCTTGCTCTTTTTTTCTCAATATTTACTAAGCAACCTGGAAACGACATCCTGCCAGCATCAGATGTGAGGGGAAAAGAATGACACTTCATGGGAAAGCATTCTTTACTTGAAAACAGCTGGAAAAAAGCGGCCATCTTCTCTGGAAGTTAAAGAAAAATTTGATAGGACAGCCGGGGCAAGGGGGAGAAGGAAACAGAGACGATTTCATATCTCGCGAGAATTACTGTCCTTCCTGCTGTTGCATTGGCTGCCGCCCGGGATTCTCGCACGACTTCCTGTTCTACATTTGTCATGTTTCGAGCCCGGAGAGGAGCAGGGAGCTTTGGCGCGGCAGATGGTGGAATGGGGGTTGCTTTGCAATAGCCGCCGGGATTGAGAGAGGCTGCTTTTGCCGGGCCCGCCCCTTTCTTACAACGGGAGAGGGGTCTGGCTGGGGCAGCTCGAGGCCTCTACATGAGGGAGAGCAGCAAGGTCACCTACCCCCTTTCCCCCCACCATCATCGGAAGGATGAAGGCAGTTCAGAGCAACACCGAGGGTGAGTGATAGGGCTTCGGGCTGCAAAAACAAAACAAAACCGCTTGCTCGCTTCCTCCGTGGCAGAATCTTTAGGGACGTAGCAATAGCAACAGCTATTGCTTAATATTTATATAAAGCTCCATAATGCTTTTACAGCGGTTTACATAGCCTATTGCCCCAACAATCTGGCTCCTCATTTTTACCGACCTCGGAAGAATGGAAGGCTGAGTCAACCTTGAGCCGGTGAAACTCGAACTGCCGAACCGTCGGCAGTCAGAATTATCTTGCAATGTAGGAGTCATGAAGGCCCTCTGATCAGATGGGAACATCCCCTTTACCAAGTGCTCAATGGGGGATTGCCGATGCAGCGGTAGTAATCGAGGGGTCGATTTGGGGAGTTTCGGAAAGGCGAGTTCTGGGAAATTTTGACAATTTCGGATAGAGCTAGAAGCAGATGCTTTTGTAGAAAATTGGTAGTTGTGGTATTGAGAGGCGTGTGAGAAAAAAGAGCGGAAGAAAACAAAGGAAATTGCGTTTGGCAGCATTATATAAAAGCGATTTGGACATGAGCGCCAGCCTGAGGGCAGCTGCTGAACAGACAGTTGGTAACAGGTTAACAGCCATTGCCCTTATCGGGCCTCCGTTGGAATCTGGTGTCCATTTTGAGGCACACTACAATTCAAAAGGACAGTAACAAAACAAGTTTGAAGAGGGTTGTCAAGGTAGTGAGGGATCTGGAGTCCAAGCTTTATGAAAAAGAGAATTGTATGTTTACCTTAAAAGATGACTTAGAGGAGATAGGAAAGCAATCTTAAAATATTTGAAGAATTGCCATGGAGAAAAAGGAGCAGAACCAAAAATTTAAAATTTCAAGGAAAGAGTTCAGAATACATATCAAGAGAAATTCCTGACTGTCTAGGAATGGAGGCAGTAGTAGTTATGTTTCAGAGATGGTGCACTTGAACAATGGTTGGGCTAGATAATTTTACTTCAAACTCTACAGTAGTGGCCAAAATTGTGGAAACCTTTTGGGAAAACTGTACAATAGAAATGCCACCTTTGGTTAAGTTTCCACCTATTTTTCTTCTAATTTCTTTATAATTGTAGCCTTGTTCACTTAATAATACTATTTTACATCGCTTTCTGGGCAACCAGTCAACTCTTTGCACCATTAATTTAATTTTATTACATTTTACAAGCTCACTAAATGAAAGAACACAAACCCAACCAGTTTGATAGTGATCAAATAACACACTGACAAATGTCCTCCTCTCAGCTTCAATACATGACATCAATAACTGAATCCTGCTGTGATCTGATTGGCTCATTGCCAAAACAAGATGACACCTGATTGGCTCTCTAAACACTCATGCTTGTTGGATACAATCAGATGAAGGAAAGCTACCTGATATGAACCTAAGTAAGTTGTGCTTCCTTTTTCTGGTTATTTGGCTATAACTTTTCATATAATACAATACAGATAATTGAACAAACTATGTTGCATTACATTCTTGATTAAATTATCTTTCCATTGGTATATAATTTTATGGTACTACTCCAAAAAAAAGGGGTGCTAAAAGGTTTCCATAATTTTGGCCTCTACTGTATGATTTCTTTTTATTTGGAAAATGGATGGGAAATTGGGATCATTCTTTCTGTGTTAATGTTTATACATGACTCCATATTTTGAAGTGTTTTGAAGGAGAAACATTTTCAACTAGCTCCTCCTACCTTCTATTTATGTGTGTTAAATATTCCTGCTTGTTGCTTCCTTTTTCCCTTGTTTCTTATTCTGTAAATATATCATATGATTTGGCTGGTAAAGAATTTTGTAATGAGATAGTTATGCATTAATAAAAATCCAAGATTCACATATTACAGACCTGTCCATAATATTGAATATTAAGTATGATTGATTATGATAACTTTATTGTCACTTTGAATGTACACCAATCGGCATACATCAAAATGAAATTTCGTTGCATACAGCTCTCAGAGGGTCACCACCTCCAATATATACTCCTTGTTCGTGGCCCACTCAAATTTCACATTGTCCATTTTAGTCTCTAGGGAGTGAACGATGGCAAACAGGACAGATGGAAATGGGGCTCCATGTGGATTAGCCCTCAAGTATCCAAAGACATCGAGAGACAAGAGACGAAAGAATCAGTTGGCTTAATTAAAATAGAGAAATCTGTCACTGTGTCTTTATATCTCCCAACAGATTTTGAAGCCTACGTAGCAGATTCTAATATAGTGTTTGCTATTTCCTCTTATGCCCTCTGAATAAACTGAAGTCCATTCTATCATCTATTTTGCCTGAACATCATAGCTTGGTACTGTATTGTGATTTGATTTTTGGGTGGGGGAGTTGGCACAGACTGGAGCACAGATAGTCCTTGACTTACGACCACAATTGAGCCCAAAATTTCCATTGCTAAGCAACACAGTTCTTAAGTGAGTTTTGCCCCATTTTATTACCTTGCCGGTGTTGGAAGAAAGGTCTTCATCATAGTTCATCCAAGCTGGGAATAAACATGGCAACTGCTTTGGGAAGAAGGTTATAGTTTATTGGAGAGAACAACCAGACAGGAAGATGTCTGGCAGAAAAAGGACTGAACACATGTAGGGAGTGGTTTTTTATATCCTCTGGAGCCTTTTGTTTGGAGCTGCTTCCTGTTCCTGTTTGAGTCTATTTCCTGTGTCATGAACTTTTGACCTGAGTGGGCCTTTCTGGTATTCTGATGGTGATGGGTTAATCCAGGGGTTGGCAACCTAAAACACTCAAAGAGCCACTTGGACCCGTTTCCCACCAAAAAGAAAACACTGGGAGCCGCAAAACCCTTTTGACATCTAAAATGAAGATAACAGTGCATATATTGTTTTTTACCTTTATGCTACATATAAAAAAATTATATTGTGCTGCATTTATGAAATCAATGAACTGCTACAAAGAAAACAAATTTTTATTTCTGCATGCAACAAAAGCATTTTGAACTCAGAAAAAAGACGCTGGGTCGAAGGTTACTTTCAAATAAAATACTTAAATGTCTATTTGGGTCCTCGTCATATTTATGAAATAAAAAGCCGGTGCAAACTATAAAAACTACAAACAGAAAAATAGAAAAGAAAAAAAATGCGAGGTGGGGGGGGAGAAAAGGACAGGAGAAAGGGGGGGGGAAACTCTCATCCCAACAGGTAAAAACAATTTTAGTAGCTTATTTACTATCTTTAAATACAGCATAATTATACCATACCTCACCTCTTAATTTAAAAAAGCATCAAACGTTCTTTACTAAAAGTCCAGTAAGGACAACCACATATATTCATATTTTCTCCCTCTCCCTCCCTTCTTTTCTCCCTCCCTGTCTCTCCCTCCCTCTCTTTCTGCCCTTGGTCTGCCAGTCCTCTTCCCCCACTCTGTGTTTGTGTGTTGTGTGTGTGTGTGTGTTAGTCAGAGACAGACAGACAGAGAGAGAGGCACTTGCGCTTCCCTTCTCTCTCTCCCCTCCCTCCCCGATTTGCTCACCTGGCAAGCTGGCTTCACGCTGTTCTGGACAAGCTGACACAATTCTTAATGGGCTGGGTCTCCTGTCCTTAAGAGCTGTTGTGTTTTGCTGTTTCCTGCTTCCTGTGGAGACGCAGCAAAGACAGGAGCCACGCCCAATACGTTTGTCAGCTTGGAGGACAGCGTGAGTTTTACACACACACAGAGAGAGAGAGAGAGAGAGAGAGAGAGAAGCACAAGTGCCTGTCTCTGCAGCCGCAGGAGAAGGCTGAAAGAGCTGCATGTGGCTCCAGAGCCGCAGGTTGCCGATCTGTGTGTTAATCCTATTATGTCGAAAGGTCATGTCCTGTTTCTCTGGGGCTCAGGTATGTAGATTTTAGGTATTTGTCTTCCTAAGCTTCTAGCTCCAATCTTCCTGATGGTTTACATTTGCATTTCTATAGAACTGGTTTCTACTTGGGGGAATGAGACTATTAAGAAAACTGGGCATGCTTTCCTGGTTCTTTAATATCTTTTTAGGAAATATATTTTTCTGCCCTTTTAATATTTCCTTCTCTGGGGAGCCAACTTCCCACACTGGCCACTGCAGTTGTTAAGGTAGTAACATGTTAAGTGAATCTGGCTTTCCCATTTTTCATGTCAGAAGGTTGCAAAAGTTGTTCACATGATCCAGGAAGATGCAACATCATACATTCCAGATGCCAAGCATCTGCATCTGAATGCTGCAACAGTTGTGTAAAAAACAGTCATAAGTCACTTTTTCCAGTATCATTGTAACTGATCACTAAAGAAATTGTTGTAAGTCAAGGACTACCTGTAGTGGAACGTTCTAAAGGAAAATTCAGTTAGGTGAAAGCTGGAGAGATAAACAGTATCAGCTTGTATACTAAGCAGTTGCTAATTAATATCTAGTAGATGAACTAATTGCTTGATTATAAACAACTTAAAATGAAATTGACAACAAAATATCTTCAATTTGGTGTCCAAGTATTATATGTGTGATGGATTTTAAGTGATGTAATACCCAAGTCAATCTGACAATTAGAATGTAAGATTCTAGCAGAAATTGGACAACCCATGACTTGGACATCTTTTCAAAAGTATTTTCTTATCCAGACAGAGAAACAGAATGGACAAAGCAGTGAGAGAGGAGCTCCCTTGCGGAAAGCTGGCAGGGAGTGTCAAAATTCACAATTACTTGACTCTGCGCTGCAGAAACCATAGGTTTGCTAATATAACTGGTGTGAACTTCCTTTAAATTTCAATCATATGAAAATAATGGGTCCTTGATTTTTTTTTAAAATTCCATTTATATCCCGCCCTTCTCCGAAGACTCAGGGCAGCTTACAAGCTTAGCAGTAGCCTTCATTGTATGTATATGCCTGCTTATTAAGGCTTTCACACACACCCCAAGCGGCATTATTACAAAGCTTAATTGCACCCAACAATCTGGGTCCTCATTTTACCTACCTTGGAAGGATGGAAGGCTGAGTCAACCTTGAGCCTGGTGGGATGCGAACCTGCACTAATTGCAGGCAGATTTTGTACATATTCTTTTAATTTAATGGATTTTAGGTATTTAATTAAAAAAACCTTTTGCACTATAATGTATCATTTTGGAATTGAAGGCTACAGAGTTTTAGTAGATAGAAAAGATATAGTTCATTTTGCAACTCTGTCTTTTGTAGAATTTGCTAGGAATTTGAAGTATTTCTTTCCAGATGGAAAGATAAATAACGTACAACTAATGATGCATATTGAATAATTTTAGCTAGGGTATTGTCTGCTGAAGTTATAAACACGTACCTCCTCTGAAGAATTGCATTATAATGAAATCTGTAGGAGAAAATTTCTTCTGAAAAGTTTACCCGCCATTTTGAATTTTCTCCTGCAACATGTAGAAGATAACAAAGTCTTGATCTTCAGAAATATTACAAGGAAGGAATAGATCTGTGGGAAGGAATTTCAAAGATATCATTTGAGACTTGATTTGCCTTTCCTTCAACCTGATCTTTTGAGGTCATTATTAGCTCAGAAAATTTTATCTTTCATTAATGCAATATTGAGAATTAATGGTAATTTTCTTCATCGGTATATATTTGTTCACTTAGGGTTGGTGATAATTTATATGATGTTCTTTGCCTAACAAAATAAACCTTGTAGAACAATGATTTATTTATTAGTCAGCCCATCTACATCTGTAAACGAGGAATAGGAAAAAAAATGTATATCCACAACTTAATATGAACATTGAATTATATAGATCATGGTCATCTTCGGCAAGTATTTTTCTGTGCAGAAAACCTGAATCTAATTTTCTAATCTGAGATTAATAATAATAACTTGTAAAACTTGTATACCTCCCAAATCTCAACAACTTTGGATAACTCACAGCAATCAAAGAAACTACAATAAAATCAATTAAAATATAAAGATAAAAGATGACAAGTGTAATGAAGTGAGGGTTCTTACTCTCCCTTGCCAAAGCTTTGGTGAAAAATAAAAATAAATTACACATGACTGACTTGTGATTTTGCTTATAGAATCAGAGAAACTGAATAAGATGAGTTCCCTTCTGGAAAGACTTCATGTCAAGTTTAATCCCAACAGCAGACCTTGGACAGAAACCATGAAGCTTGTTAGACAAGTTATGGCAAGTATTAATAGACTTTATTTTTTAGGCTTTTGCTATCCCATGTGAATGGAGAATACATTTTAGAATATAACTAAAGAAAAATTGGCAGACATGGAAAGTAGCCAAGAAATTGGACTATTGGTTACCCTATTGAGCAACTGTCTCAGATTTTACAAAATACTACTGGTAATTGCAACTTACTTAAGTTTGAATGACAGTTGTCACAATCTATCATGTAAGACAATTCAGTTTTAAACTATCTTCAGTCTACTGTGTTGGTATAATCCATGTTCTTGTTTGTTTTTGTGATGATAAAGGACAGCTTATTCAAAGCTCCTTTTTCTGTAGCTGTAGAACATATATATTAAGTGTATTAATATCTTAGTTGTTACTTCTCTTTCATTTTATTATTAAGGTAAAAGGTAAAGGTTCCCCCGCACATGTGTGCTAGTCGATTCCAACTCTAGGGGCCGGTGCTCATCTCCGTTTCAAAGCCAAAGAGCCAGCGCTTGTCCAAGGACATATCCGTGGTCATGTGGCCGGCATGACTAGACGCCAAAGGCGCACGGAACACTGTTACCTTCCCACCGTAGTGGTCCCTATTTTTCTACTTGCATTTTTACATGCTTTCGAACTGCTAGGTTGGCAGAAGCTGGGACGAGTAACAGGCGCTCACTCTGTTATGCAGCACTTGGGATTCGACCCGCCAAACTGCCGACCTTCTGATCGACAAGCTCAGCGTCCTAACCCACTGAGCCACCGCGTCCCTTTTTATTATTAAATGTGGCATGAAATACTTTCTCCTATTTCTTTTGAATGTAGGAAAAACGAGTTATGAATTCTGGAGGTCACCAGAATCTTGTCACTTGCTTGGAAACTTTGCAGAAGGCTTTAAAAGGTTGGTCTTTGTGTCAAAAAACACATATAATAAATATTTATTTTTTAAAAAGGAAATATTCATCTGTTTATAGGAATTGCCATTAACATTTTTATAGTTTTAATGCTTTTATTCAAAAGCATTTATTCAAAAGAAACTCACATACTTTTATATAATATTCCTAGGGATTAATATATAGATTGATTGTAAAACTGATGTACATAATGATTTGCTGCAATCTGTATCATGTTTTATTAGGTTAATCAGTAGGCATCTTTTGCATATTAATGTACAAAAGGCGACATTCCTAATGTATCAGTGCTTTTGCTGCATCTTTGTAATGCTACGTGACTTTGGGAACAAGTAGTAGTGCTTTTGCATTTTCTCTCCACTCAGAACCAGCAAGCAGTGGCAAAGGCATGTTTGGGTTCTCTTGCTTCTGTGCCTGCTGCCAGTTAGAGCTTCAGCTGGTTAATAGGTGCAAAGTTAAGCCGGTGCACCCAGCTGTATCCTGCATAGCATAGTTAGAGAAGGGGTCAAAGACTTTTTGCATCAAGAAGCATAGAGTTAAAACAATAGGGCTATTTTTCCTCTGTTTGGGATTGGAAGGAAAGTATACTTCTTGATTCACTTCTGTTTGGAGCTAAAGAATTTCATAAGTAGCTTTTAATGTTTGACCAACAAGTTCAGAGAGCTGTAGTAGTGTCATACTCCAAATCTAGTTTGAGGAAATAGATGTAGTTCAAATACAGCATATTAATTGGACTCTGTTTCCTGATTTATTAAAATGAGGAAATTGTTTTGGAATGATGCATATCAACAGCAATGAAGTTAATGTTATATAGCATACAGTTATGTATAACAAACTAAACTGCTTAAATTAAGAAGTTATGATGCTGAATTAGGATACTTGAATCAGACATACAGAAATCCACTTACCATGTTTCTCTGCTTTTCTTTCAACCATTTTGGCTGTTCACATGAGGCTAAAGCAAAAAGCAGTCCAGAAAAGTTGTTGAATGGAAAATCACAAGATTCTGCTGTTTTCATCGGCATGTTTTTTTCTGTTTCATTCCTACTTCTTGCTTAATAATCATAATAGGCTATAAGTGCATGGTGCTTATGTTGTCATGTTTTGTTGTCTCTTACCGGTCTTTTGCTTTGGAAAAATAAGACATCCTTAGTCCATCTTGCCCCAAGTCACCCTTTATATGAAGAAAGATATATAAAGTTGACAGAGGACTGGATTTAATTAAACTGTCTTCTTCCTAGTGTCATCTCTGCCTGCTATGACAGATCGCTTAGAGTCCATTGCTAGACAAAATAGGTGAGTTCTTTAGTTCTTTTACAGGTTTTACCTAGTTAATTTCAAAGAATCATGCTAATCTAATTGTCTATTTGATATACTACAAAAGCACATATTTCTACCGCTAAGCTGTTTCGGCTTCAATTCTTTTGCAGGAAATATAGTTTCCTTTGGTTATACAGTACATGGAATGTATCAAAAGGCCTTGATCTAAGCTCCCATCTCAATTGTTTTTAAAGACCATAAGTGCAGTACATACCTTGTTACTGTGCTCTCTGTGATCTGAATTGGATTAATTATTTTATGAGTGGATTAAAATATAATTTTCTATAAATTGATGGAAATAGAGTAGTTTTTAAACATTCATCATTATATTTGAAAGCAAGTTTGAAATAATTTTATTCTAATGTCAAACCACTCCTTAGCTTTTATAGCTCTCTTTGGCCAGCACTATGCTAATTACACTTTTGTATATTTTCATAATAGTTTAATATTGTTTTGAGGAAATAAAAGTGAAAACTTGAGTGGGCAGCACTTGGTATGAGAAGCTACTTTTCTAGTTTGGTATATCTTTGCTATTAGTTAAGGAGTTGATGAACAAATATTGAGTAAATATACTAGCAAGCATAAGTATACCTAAGGACTTGATAAAACCTGATAGAGTTATATAATCTTTTTTTTTTAATTTATAATTTTTCCCTTTACAAAAGTCTTGGATCTCATCTTAGTGCAAATGGCACTGAATGCTACATAACATCTGACATGTTCTATGTGGAAGTCCACTTGGATACTACAGGACAACTGCGTGATGTCAAGGTGGCACATCATGGAGAAAACCCAGTGGTACGTAGAATGTAATGGCTAAGTTATTTTTTCAATTTATCCTAAATCAGTATTTGCCAGACTTTTCCCCATCTTGACTTAGATTCGAACATAAAGATTAAACCAGAAAGTTTCCTTCTGGGTCTAAAGAAAAGAGAACTGGGGAAAAAATGTAACTCTAATTTTATATATGGTTGATATCAGCAAGATTGCTCTATGGCACGGTTTGGCAACCCGTGGCTCTGGAGCATCATGTAGCTCTTTCAGCCTTCTGCGGCTCCCAGTCATCCTCTGCCATTTGCAGGGAGACAGAGAAAGGCACTTGCTCTTCTTGCTCTCTCCCCCCCCCTCTCTCTCTCTCTCTCACACACACACACACACACACACACCAAGGGCAGGAGAGCCAGCCCAATAAGAATTTGTGTCAGCTTGTTGGAGAACAGCTGAAGCCAGCTTGCCAGATGAGCAGAAGATCGGAGAGAGGAAGAGAGAGAGGTGGGGGGAAGAGAGAGGGAGGGAGAGAGAGAGGACTCATGCACAACAGCCTCTATTTCTTTTTAATTAAACTCTTCGATCACGCTGCCCCCCCCTCGTGCGCGAGAGAGAGTTTTGCGGCTCCCAGTGTTTTCTTTTCTCTGGGAAACGGGCCTAAGTGGCTCTTTTGAGTGGTTAAGATTGCCAACCCCCTACTCTATGCATAAAAGCGGAAGGATGCCTTGATTCCTACCATGGACAAATGATTACAAAAGCTTGATGGAATTAGCAGAGGTGGACCAAACTGACCATGCTGATAAAAGAAAAGAACTTTGTTTCTATTTGGAAATCGCTTCTGGACTTTGTGCTTGAGGTGGAAAATAAATGATATTATGATTTTGGTTTTTACCACTTAGACTGATATGCCGATACAGAAATGGCTAGTGCATACTACTATGGAAATGTAAAAAGTTAAGATTTGATTATAATGTCTGATTTTACTGCAACAGAGAGAGTCGGAAGTCAGCGCCTTTTCTTTTCTTCCCACTCTTCACACCTTTTTTTCCCTTTTCTACAGTTGTCCCCTACTATTTGCTTTTATATTTTTTACATTTTATGTTATAAATGAATAAAACTAATTTAAAAAGATTTGTTTTAAAATATCCATGGAAATCACAAAATTTCCACTTTAAAAAAAAAGATTTTTTTTATGGGGAGGGGTGCATTTGAGAACATTTCCAAGTCCCCATCTTAAGCTATATGTGGTTTGTTTTGCTTTAAAGGACATGCTGGTGTGCTCCCAATAGTTTGTAGTTTGTATATCATCCATTTTCTTTTTTCCAGAGCTGCCCAGAGCTGGTACACCATCTAAGGTCAGTACTGTGTTCTTATATTTGCTGGCTACATCATCCTTTCCTAATTGTATGTTTTCTGATAGCTGATAACCATTTTATCAATTGCTTTTTGAACTCAACTTTCAGATGAGATAATCCAATTTCTGGATTAAGCTTTTAAAATACCCATGTTTGGTCATGCTGTAATCCATAGGGCATCAGAAGGAAGGGTGATACAGATTATACTAAAAATGAGGGCAGTCTTTTCAAAACCTCTCCTCTCCATTCCTTTCTAATAATTTTCTGCAAATTACTCTCATTAACAACAGCCAACCAGTGATTTTGTCCCTGTCAGTCAGATAATCAAAGAATAAGCTAGCTAATGCAGACTGGTTTACTTATCTTTAAGAATGCTAGCATGGCCTTGTTCAGGCAAATACGATCTCCATTGTATTGTTTCACAGAACTCTTGGGAGTGGATAGGAAAATTGTGATGAAAAATTGGTTGACTTCAAAAAGGCTTACGCTATGAGTCAGATAAATAGAACTGAATAATGGTGCACTATGGGCTGGAAATATTCAGTATTTAAAATAAGGAAATTTGAAAGAAAAAACGACTATCTTAATTCTGCATTCTAGCAGGATAGTAGGGTTATTATGTCCTTCTAGAATGTAGAGTTATGCAAGTGTCTCTTATTACTCTTTATAAATGTTTCTTCTTGAAGAAGAATAATTGAGGCTTTGAGAAAATCCTCTGCTACACAGAGGTAAAAGACAATCCTGGAAGATTCATAGGCGACATAAAAGTGCAGTTAGGGCGTTGTCTGTGGGCGCGCCGGATTTATGGAACCATCTTCCGGTCGAGCTCCGGATGGCGCCTGACCTCCGCTCCTTCCGGCGCGATCTCAAAACCTACCTTTTTGAACAAGCTGGCCTGGCCTGATGGGATGGGGTTGGGTTGTATTAATCTGTTTTAATCTATTTTAATGTGTTTTAACTTATTCATGGGCATTTGTTTAATCGTTTTTAATTTTTGTATCTTGTTTTTAATATGTATTGCCCTGTTCACCACCCTGAGTCCTCTGGGAGAAGGGCGGTATACAAATAATAATAATAATAATAATAATAATAATAATAATAATAATAATAATAATAATAATAATAATAATAATAATACGACCTGCAAATCTCTGAAAAGTATACACCACATTAAGGTAACTTGGGCTACAATAGTTCCAAGCAGGATGCTACACAGGAAGATTGAGAGCCAGCAATATCAACACTGTCACTTATCCCCTTCCTTTTTAGAAATAATATTCTTGTTGGTTTCAAATGATTTTTTTCTTTCCTAGAGAGAGAAACTTCAATGAATTTTCTAAGCATCTTAAGGGTCTTGTCAATCTATATAAATTGCCAGGTGACAAGTAAGTATTCCATTAAGTCATAGTTTCTTAACATCCTAGAAAGTAGTTCCGTGTTGTAAGCTGTTTTATAAATAATTATCCTATTCGGTCATGACTCAGCTGAGACTGACTGCAGCAGGGGATGACACAATATCATGATAGGGAGAATTGCAGGACTCTGGATATAAAATTTATTTATTTATCAAATTTCATCTACAATTAAGGGCAGATTGCAAACATGGCATTACAAATTATGGGAGGTGTTCTAGCATTCTAAAACATCGAAGAGCATCTTCTCTTGGCAGAGAATTGGAAGCAATTCTAAAATCTTTAGCTAGCTCTTGTAGTGTGGGGAATTTCTTTTTTATATATCAAACATTTAACACAAGTTTCCTCTTTGCCTTTCAGCAAATTGAAAACTAAAATGTATTTGGCTCTACAGTCCTTGGAGCTTGATCTTTCAAAGATGGCAGGAATGTATTGGTAAGAGCAGTTTATCATAGTGAACCCAGAATTTAAAAAATAAAATAAATATCCAGGAAATGTAATAGTGGGCTTGGAAAGAACTGGCTTTAATCCTGTTTGAACCATGGATAAATAACATATTTGTGCATCATATTATTTCACCAATATTATTATTTCTGTTCTGCATAAGGTTTAAGTCTTTTATCTTTGATGATAAAGGAGGAAGGTATAATATCCCACATCAGGAGTGCCTATATCTGTATTTAGACAAGGCTGTAGAGATCATCTCCCATGTCTATTATGCTGACCCTTATACTATACTCAGTGTTCTAATTAAATCAGAATTCCTCTTTTAACTAGAAGAGTTATTAGTCTGAAGAGAAAAAAAATGCATTTTTATTAGCAAATCAATCTGTAGAAATATCCAGAAAAGCTGCCACAACTTGATGATTCCTGTTAGAAGGCACTGGATCTGAATTTAGAAAATTGCAAATGCCAGTATACTATAACCTGAAAGTTTGTCAACAAACTTTCTTCTTTATTAGGTTAATTTCTTATCCTGTTTTATTAGATTTATTGTAGTTGTAATTTTTTGTTATTGTTATTACCATATGTATAATTATTCTAAAGAACTGTATATGTATGATAAATCTAAGATTCCAAATATGGTTTAAAAGATGAGTTCCAAAACTTTTAATAGGGAATGTGTGAGATTGTCTTTGAAAAAAGTTTAAGAAGATTTTGTTTCATTTGCTGAAACAAAACTGGAAGTGTGTTTCCCAAATGCAGTAAAAGATAGCTAGTGATCCTGATTGTTTATCCACATGGATTTCATGGGAGGAGAGGATCTCATTTAAAGGGTTAAATTGCAGTCCTGTTCAAATTTATATGCAGTTGAACTTGTCAAAATTAATTTCTGATTGACGTGCATATGATACAACTTTTGTATCATGAATATCTAGAAATTGGTTTTGTTTTCTATAGGCAAGCCACCAACGCAAGCCCCTTGGACAAAATTCTGCATGGCAGCGTGGGCTATCTCACTCCTAGAAGTGGTGGTAGGAAGTGTTTTTCTACTAATATTTTATATTTATAAGATGGATAGATAGATAGGTAGGTAGATAGGTACTATAGACGGACAGACAAATATGACCCAATTAATGGTGCAATGATTTTTGTTTTAAAATAATTTCTAACATGGTTGATTCCTGATTATTTAAAACAAATTGTGAAATTACTATTACCTAGTTTTGTTCTTCTGGCCAGACTTGCTTAGTTCAGGCAATGCAGTTCCATCCATAGTACACTACAGATAAAATATGGATTTCAAAAGCTGCTAGATCAGCAAAAAGCTACAGAAAATGCACATAAACTATATATTATAATCAGTCTGTACATTTGAGAAAATTATTTTCCAATCTTAAGTGAATTCATAAATCCTCAACATTTCAGTCCTAATTCAGCAAAAATCCATTCTTTACCAGAAATAGCAACATACCTATTTTAACCTTGATCAAATAAACCAACTTTATATTCTTTGCTTTTATTTATAACAACTCTGATCTTTAGACCCTTCAAGTAAAGTTGTACAACTTAATTTCTTTTCATTTTTTTCTTTACTTCTTCTCACAAAATTGTTCAAAATCTTATTTTCAAATTTATCTGGATCCTTAATCCATATGTCATTTTCCAAAATAATACGACTAATTACTCTTTTGCTATTTATTCAAAGAATTAAGTTCTTAAACTTGTAGTTAAGATTTCTTTTGTCAAGGATTACTGGAAGCTCACTCAGTGTAATGAAATGTGTTGGTCCCAATGTTCCTAATAGATGAAAATCAGTTAACAAGCAATTTTCAAAAGTGATTAGAAAAAGAAGTATATGAACTTAGAGTCCTTTCAAGATATTTATTCAATTTATATACCTCCCTTCTCCCGTAGGACTCAGGGCGGTTCACAAGGTTTTTAAAAACAGTACAACAAATTACAAAACTTAAAATCAATTAAAAAGATTATATTGACCTTGAAATAAAACCCCAGTTAAAATACAATTAAAATCCCAATTAATATTCTCAGACCAGGCCAGAGAGCTCAAAGAGCCAGGTCTTCAGCTCCTGGCGGAATGAGCGAAGGTCAAGGGCAGTCCTAAGTTCTACAGGCAGCTGATTCCAAAGGGCAGGCGCACCCACAGAGAAGGCCTATTGTCCGCCGGCAATCTTTTACCGGCGGTACCCTGAGAAGACCCCCCCCTGTGGGAGCGCACAGGACGAAGGGAGCTTGATGCCGGCAGCAGGTGTTCCCTCAGATATCCCGGACCCAAGCCATTTAGGGCTTTATAGGTCATCACCAGCACCTTGAATCTCACCCGGAGAGCAACCGGAAGCCAATGCAGCTCGCGGAGCAGAGGTGTTACATGGGAATATCGGGAAACCCCCATCACAACCCACGTGGCTGCATTCTGCAGCAGCTGAAGCCTCCAGGTGGTCCCCAAGGGCAGCCCCATGTAGTGAGCGTTGCAGTAGTCCAATCGGGAGGTCACAAGCGCATGAGTGACTGTGCGTAGGGCATCTCGGTCCAGGTAGGGTCGCAACTGGTGCACCAGGCGAACCTGGGCAAAGGCCCCCCTGGTCACGGTTCCTATATGGTCTTCAAAACTGATCTGTGAATCCAGGAGGACGCCCAAGTTGCGAGCCCTATTGATGGGGGGTAACACCTCACCCCCCATCATTAAAGGTGGAATAGACTGGTTAGTCCGAGATGCCGGTATGCACAGCCACTCAGTCTTGGCAGGATTGAGACGAAGCCTGATTCTCCCCATCCAGACCTGGACTGCCTCCAGGCAACGGGACATCACGGCGAGGGCATCACTGGGTTGGTTCAGGGTGGAGAGAAAAAGTTGGGTATCATCAGCGTACTGATGATACCCCACCCCAAAACCACGAATGATCTCGCCCAGCGGCTTCATATAGATGTTGAACAGGAGGGGAGAGAGAACCGACCCCTGCGGAACTCCACAAACAAGAGGCCTCGGTGCAGACCTCTGCCCTCCCGTCAACACCGATTGTGAACAGCCCAGGAGATAAGAGGAGAACCACTGCAAGACAGTGCCTCCCACTCCCAACCCCCTGAGACGCCGCAATAGGATACCATGGTCAATGGTATCAAAAGCCGCTGAGAGATCTAATAGAACTAGGACAGAGGAGCAACCCCTGTCCCGAGCCCACCAGAGATCATTCACCAGTGCAACCAATGCCGTCCCCATGCTGTACCCGGGCCTGAAACCCGATTGGTACGGGTCCAGATAATCAGTTTCCAAAAAGCGATGGTTGGAGACAGGACGATAGTTGTTTAAAATCGCTGGGTCTAGGGCAGGCTTCTTGAGAAGGGGCCTCACCACCGCCTTCTTCAAAGCAGCGGGGAAGACACCCTCACTCAGAGGGACACGGGTCCAATAAACAGGTGGTGGAACTCAGCCCCCCCTTAATCCTGTCCACATCATCAGGGGAAACAGGATCGAACTCAGTCCAGATAACATGCTCAAGACCGTCCGATTCCTCCATATCAGACTCTGCCCAGTTAGAGTCCAAACCGGCCTGGATCTGAGCGATTTTGTCCGTCAGATGATGACTAAACTCCTCGGCCCGCCCCTGCAAGGTCGCCTCTCTCACCTCCTGATTAAGGAGGGAGCGAGTCACCCTAAACAGGGCGGCCGGGCGATTATCTGCGGACGCAATGAGGGCAGCGAAGTAATTAGCCCTCGCCATCTTCATTGCAGCAAGATAAGACCTTATAAAGGTTCTTAGCTGCAATTGGTCAGATTTGGAACGGCTGGACCTCCAACCGCTCTCTAGACCCCGTCTCCAACGCTTCATCTCCCAGAGCTCTGCAGAAAACCATGGAGCCCAGCGGGATCTGCGCCGGGTCAGAGGTCGCAAGGCTACAACACAGTTGAGTGCCTCAGTGGCCGCCCTTTCCCAGGCATCAACCAAGGCATCAACTGGGCTGTGAGTGAGGGCGATGGGTATAGACCCAAGCGCCATCTGGAACCGTTCAGGGTCTATTAGGCGCCTGGGGCAGAACCATCTGGTCGGTTCCGCAGCCCAGCGGCGGGGGGTGGCATAACGGAAGACCAGCCGCAGGAGATGATGGTCGGACCATGACAGGGGAACAACGACCGGTGAACCCCCTCCCAAATCATCCAACCACTGTCCAGACAGGAACACCAGGTCGAGAGTGTGACCCCCCCCCCCACATGAGTCAGGCCTTGAATTACCTGGGTCAGGTCCATGGCCGTCATGGAAGCCATGAACTCCCGGGCTAACTCCAACGACCCTCCCAGGGAAGGCAGGTTGAAGTCACCCAGCACTATAAGCCTGGGGAACTCCACCACCAACCCTGAGAGGGTGTCGAGCAGCTCGGGCAGAGCTGTTGCCACACAGCTGGGCGCCAGTATGTGAGCACCAAGCCCATCTGAACCCGAGGGCCACATCTCAGGAGGAGGGACTCACTCCCGCCAATATTAACTGAAGTTTTACCAAGATGCTTATTCCCTTGCTCTGAGACCTCTAAACCCACCAGAAACCACTATCTAGTAGTCTTCCCACAAGATGCATCCAACTTGTGAGCAATCTCAAATCCTCTTCTTGTACAGAAAATATTATCAAAGAGCTGGTCTAATCATGGCCTCTTCATTCTGCCCTGATTTTCAGTTCTCCTTTCCATAGAGCTACCTTCAGCTTGCCATTTCTTCCTCAGAACAAATTCTGACAACAACAAATAAAACTTTATATCTGGCACAAATGTAGTTCCTGCCTGCAGCCAAATGCACTGTTTTTGAGATTCCACAGCAGCTTCAGGATCCTAGGATTAACAATAATAGTAATTTGGATAGTTGGATTGACAGTAGCAGAAGAGAAGAGAAAGAGCTGCAGAAAATCACAAAATACAAAGATCTGCAAATAGAAGTAGAATGAAAAACAACTTGCATCCTGTGACAATACCTTTAACATCATCAAAGAACATCTGCCTAGCCCTCTCCTTGGGAAGGACTCTATAAAAATGCCAAATCCAGTGTAAACATCTGGCTGATTGCGAGATCATAGTAATATTAATACTATTAAACTTGCATGCAACCCAACTCTCAAAGAAAGGCAGACAGTATTATGTTTCAATTTTCAAATCACTTGTTCCCCTTTAGTTCCAAAATATTGGAATAGTGCAGGAATGCAAACATTTATTTAATAACTAAAATACATAAGTCAGAGCATATTTTAAATAAATAAATCATAAATTTTATTGTTTTAAACGCTTTTTATTTTTATTGTTTTTATAGTTTTGAAACTGAGTCATTAATTGAGATGGGCAGCTATAGAAATTGAATAAATAACTTTAATTGAACAGATTAACATATATTCAGATCAACATGTAGACTTCATTTTTACTCTTCTTACACCTTTCCTAGTTTTTTTCATTTAAAACCTGCTTGTTTCAGGTCACCTGATGAATCTGAAGTATTATGTTTCTCCTTATGATTTATTTGAAGAAGGCACTGGAGTTCCCATCATTCTGAATGAGAATAATGGTACGTTATTCTTGGATAATGCACTGATCTTCTAAATTAGTCATTCTAGTATGCTAGATTGCTTTAGATCTTCTCCTTGAACATCCTTAATAAAAAGTAAGGCAGATTAACCTTTAGATGTGCAGTATTCATATTTAATAAAGAATAGCTAAAGCAAAGAATTCCAATAAAAGAACTTGTAAAGGCCTCTTGCAGCCATAATGTGGTAATACATTGTGGAACTCAAGTTTAAATCATAGGTGTCCAACTTCTCAGCTTGCCTGGGCCACATTCAGTGAAGAGGAATTGTCTTGGGCTGCATATTTATATACGTTAACTATAATATAGTTAACGTGTATAAATCATGTAGTTTATGATCTTGTGGGGCCATATTGCTAGCTGATCAGGGCCATGGCAGAAGGGTGGACACACATGGTCTAAATGATGGGGCTGTGAAATGACTATTTATTTATTTATTTATTTATTTATTAATGGGACTTATATCCCGCCCTATCTCCCGTGGGACTCAGGGCGGCTAACAACAAAAATTAAAGGTCTCTGTACAGTAAATTAAAATTAAAAATTGAAATAAATTAAAGATTAGAGTTAAAATTATAAACATAATTAAAATCCCTGTCAGTCCAGGTCAGCCAGGTGGAAAAGGAGTGTTTGCTACCTGGTTCACAAATATATCCTCAACCTGAGAAATAGCCTGAATTGCTGTACTCTCTTCATAGAGATAATTTGTTCCAACTCATTTTTGATCTTCAGAATAAGGACTCTGCTTTCTCATAGTCTAGCAGAGGAAAAACACAGATCTTTAATCACATTTATAATGTGTAAAAAAATTAATAAAACTTCACATGTTTTTGAGTTGCATGGTGTTTTGATTGTGACAATCACTAACCCAATAACTATGTCATAACCCTTTGCCAATGCAACTTGAAGATACAAAATCGATACTTCATTTAAAATTGTTTATTGAGGTAAAAAGTAGAAAGCAGTGAATTATTTTCTACAGGGCTTATTCTGGAGAAATTAATAGCGATTAAATAAAATGTAGGTACAAATGAAATATTACTGTCTTCCAACCAAAACTGTGACATGGAGGATGAAAAAGGAGAATGAAAAATATATAAACAAAGTGAGAAGGATTACCCGTATATACTTGAGTATAAGCCGACTCGAGTATAAGCCGAGACCCCCAATTTCACCCCCAAAAACTGGAAAAAGTTGTTGACTCGAGTATAAGCCGATCCGCCGTTCTGCAAGCCTCCGCCGCCAGCAGAGGCTCGATCCGCCATTTTGCAAGCCTGAATACACAGGAATACCCTGTGTGGCCGCGGCTCTCGGGGAAGCCCTGGCTGTCCGCTTCCTCGATCCACGCTGCCATTCGGGGCCTGCGCGTTCCCCGGGCAAATCGCGGCGCCCAGCAGGCGAGGAAACACGCCCGCTCCAGTCGCCCCCCCTTCCCTCAGGAGACGGGAAGCAAGTGACCGCCCGGAGCTTACCGAGGACTTGCTTCGGTGCTTCCAGGATCGCGCGCACCTCTCCCAAGCCGCCGCCGTCCGGAGACCTGCCGAAGTTTGGGGAGGTTTGGGGAGGTGCGCGCGCACCTCCCCAAACGTCGGCAAGTCTCCGGACCTCCATGCCCTGCCTGCCTGCTTCTTTCCGCTGTGGAAAGAAGCAGGCAAGCAGGGCGCGGAGGTCTGCTTCTTTCCGCAGCGGAAAGAAGCAGGCAAGCAGGGCGCGGAGGTCTGCTTCTTTCCGCAGCGGAAAGAAGCAGACCTCCGTGCCCTGCCTGCCTGCTTCTTTCCGCTGCGGAAAGAAGCAGGCAGGCAGCGCACGGAGGTCCGGGGACTTGCCGACGTTTGGGGAGGTTTGGGGAGGTGCGCGCGCACCTCCCCAAACCTCCCCAAACTTCGGCAGGTCTGTGGACGGCGGTGGCTTGGGAGAGGTGCGCGTGATCCCGGAAGCACCAAAGCCTCGGCCGCGCACAAGTCCTCGGTAAGTTTTTTTTTGTTGACTGGAGTATAAGCCGAAGTGGAATTTTTCAGCCCAAAAAGTGGGCTGAAAAATTCGGCTTATACTCAAGTATATACAGTAAATTGAAATGAGAAAGAAAATGTTAACTAGTTATTTTTTTAAAAAAGCATAGAGACACAAAAGAATACAAAATTCAAGATGAGAAGGAGGTGTGAATACAGTGATAACCTTGTAGCATAGCCAAAAAGCAGAGATTGGGCCAACAATCATAGAGGCCCCTGTTGGATGCATTGACCTCTTAAACAGTACACCTTCCTACCAAAATATTTTGGGAACAAAGGTTGTGAAAACCTTTACCCCTTTGCAATGCAACTTATTGCCTTACCAAACAAATTAATTGAACTTCTGAAATATACCTTTCACACAGAATCCCAGAGAGGACTTTGAATCAGAGATACTTCCTTACTTTATGAGTTAAAAGTGATCTTGAATCTCTTCATTCAGTGTCAAATTCATGATTTATATTGAGATGGAGCACAATATTGGCATTGAAGATCTTAGATGAAATAATCTTACATGTTAAATTGCTGCCATTTAGTTTTCAAGTTAATTTGGACAGTTATTAAAGAATAAATGGCCAGGACCCAAACAAAAGTCATTGCCCTTCATTTTGCCACCATCTCTTGCTACCCCTACACATATTCCCTTCACCTATATTGTTGTTTCTATTACAGATACTAACCTAAGCAAGAAGATGCGTATGATTTAATGTATGAGAAACTGTTCTGTTGTTAGAGTCCCTTTCTTAAACTGGAAGGAATGTGTTAATGACATTTGTTCCTATTTTCAGAGCCTAATAAATACCTTTAAATGGCATAGGTGAGACAATAAGGTCCCTGGAAAGGACATAACTGGAATGTTTGGTTTTGAAATAAAGTCTTGGGTTACAAGAGCAAGATTAGAGAATCCCATACAGTCCTTCAAATTTCCCAGTGATGCTTAAAACTTTGAGAATAAGTAGGCAAATGGCATATTATTATTTATTAAGCATACGTGCTCCTGACTTCCGGTAAAAGAATGTATGTCAAAAATCTGAGATAAAATGAAATTGTACTTCCAGTTCATGGGGGGAACATAGGATTTAAGCTTGCCTGCAGTATTAAATGGGCCAATCTTAATTGGTATATAGCAGCCTTTGGGAAGTTAAAAGTCATTGCTTACCCAAGAATGCCATCCTTTATCAAAAGACATCCTTCACAAATCTATTTTCTGTATAACAGTAAATGATCTTAATGACAAGTTACGCAGTATCTAGCGTTACCTGTTTGAGAAATTGTACCTTTTTCTCCTTTCCTTTCAGTTCCTCGTTACCTAGGCATGAATGTGTGTGTTACAATTGAGGGAACCTTAACTATGAACAAACTTCCAATTGCCCCTCTGATTATGGGGACTCATCCTGTTGATAACAAAGGGTAAGAAAAAAGCAACACTAAATGTTTATTAATGTTCTATAGGACATGGTCATTTTGGTCCCTTTTTTTAATGTTTCCCATTATATTCTTTTTAATGAATAAAATAGATAAGGCTCTCCTTTCATCCTCCCTGCATATGTAATCATCTCTCCTGTAGCCTTCAGCCTGTAAAAAAAAATCTGATTATTATCAAATCTTTTTCTTTCTTTTGTTTCAGGACACCCTCATTCTCCTCAGTTACCAGTGCCAATAGTGTCGACTTGCCAGCTTGCTTCTTTTTGAAGTTTCCAAAACCTGTTCCTGTTTCTCAGGCTTTCATTCAGAAACTTCAGAACTGCACCGGTGATAACTTTTGATAAATTCTTGCAAGAATTTTGCGGTCATTAATGATTTTTTTTCCAATGGTACCATCTGTCAATTAGATGGCAGCAAAGTAGCTTTTTTAAAAATGGACTCTTATTCTTTTTCACAGCCAAGACTGTATATTTTCCATGAATCTAATTAGAAGCAGTCCTAATTTCTGAAATTCTCTTCTTTAAGCCAAGCAAATGTCATATCTTTGTCAGTACAAATAATCATGGAAATATATCATAGTCTGGAAAACTTAGCATCTCAGAGTAAGGTTACACAGAGTTTTGTGGTAATAAATATGCTTCATCTTTTTCTGTTCTCCCCGCTCATTTCCCCCTGCCCTTACAAGGTACCCATAGCTACTTTCTATATTTTATCTTTTTTTTTCTTCTTCCTATGTGGACAAAACAAAACTTAAAAATATTTGAAAAGGTTAATTTTATATGCCAAGGAGATGATGTATGTAGAAACATACATGTAATTTAGTTAAAACTGAGAGGCTTTTAAGTATATAATTTGGATTATTCACAACTGTTTTAGCTTTCCTGTAGTTCTACAAGTACACCTTCAGCCTTCCCGAGATATTATGCTAAAATACTTAGTTAATATGGGAGATGAACAAAGAAAAAAATTGATTGGAAAAAGACACAAGTTTTCTAATATAATAGATCTATTGATGATTATACCTTCTTATCTCCCAAGCATAGTACTCTCTCTGTGGACCATATTCATTTATAGTTGGATTTATTATGTAATTAATAATATAATCTTTGACTTCCAGTTGCCAAATGGGAATATATTTATGTACACTTATGTCTGGGAAGATAATTATGGCAATTCTATAGTGCAGTAAGTTCCCGTCCCCACTTTTGGAGAAATTGCAGAATTGCACTAAACAATACAATATTCCCTCAAGTGTAATGTAATAACAGCTGTTCTTCAGTTAAATCTTAAATATTTTCTTTCTATTTCTAGGTATCCCGTTGTTTGACACTCCTCCAACATATGTCCCATTATATGAGCTCATCACACAGTTTGAGCTATCCAAGGAGGAGGAGGAAGATCTGTGTCCATTATACCATAATATGCGCTTTTATGCTGTAAGTTATTAAGTGAGAGAGTAACATATGAGCTAGGCAAGTTCTAAATGCAGAGTTTTTTGAACACCAGAAAAATAATAATAATAATAATAATTTTATTTGTATACCGCCCTTCTCCCAAAGGACTCAGGGTGGTGAACAGGGCAATACATGTTAAAAGACAAGAATACAAAAATTAAAAGAGATTAAACAAGATGCCCAAGAACTATAACAATAAGTTAAAATACATAAAAAGCAATAAAAGCCAAACCCATCACCCATCAGGCCAGGCCGGCTTGTTCGAACAGGTAGGTCTTTAGGTCACGCCGGAAGGAGCAAAGGTCGGGCGCCATCCGGAGCTCAACCGGAAGATGGTTCCATAAATCCAGCGCGCCCACAGAGAACGCCCTCCCCCTGGGGACCACCAGTCGACATTCTTTGACCGGTGGCACCCTGAGGAGTCCCTCTCTGTGGGAGCGCACTGGGCAGAGGGAAGTTGATGCCAGCCACAGGTGCTCCCTGAGGTATTCCGGACCCATGCCATGGAGGGCTTTGTAGGTCATTACCAGCACCTTGAATCTCACACAGAAGACAACTGGGAGCCAATGCAGCTCGCGGAGCAGGGGTGTAACATGGGAGTATCGGGAAACTCCCAACACAACTCTCGTGGCTGCATTCTGTAACAGTTGGAGCCTCCGAGTGGTCCTCAAGGGCAGCCCCATGTAGAGAGCGTTGCAGTAGTCCAAACGAGAGGTCACGAGCGCATGAGTGACCGTACGCAAGGCATCCCGGTCTAGATAGGGCCGCAACTGGCGCACCAGGCGAACCTGGGCGAAGGCCCCCCTAGTCACATTTACTATATGATCTAAAGAAAGCTGTGAATCTAGGAGGACTCCCAAGTTGCGAGCCCTATCTATGGGGGGTAATAACACCCCCCATAGAAAGAGATGGAATATTCTGAATATCCCGAGATGCTGGTACGCACAGCCACTCAGTCTTGTCAGGGTTGAGTCGAAGCCTGTTCCTCCCCATCCAGACCCGAACCGCCTCCAGGCAACGGGACATTATGTCGAGGGCATCACTGGAGTGGTTTGGGGTCGAAATGAAATGTTAATACATAGTGCTATAAATATAGTTGTGTTTTATTATGCAATACTTTAAATGCAAAATTTCATTACTATTTAACTGAGAAGTCCTATATTGATTTGAGATTCAAGTTTATTCGGTCCCTTCTGTGTTTCCCCAAAAAGACCCACCCAGAAACAAGCCCTAGTCTGATTTTTTTAGCATGCTCCTAATATAAGCCTAGGTGGGTGGGCATGGCCAGTACAGGAGGCAGCGAGCGGAGGGCTGATGGTGTTTGGCAACAGCCACAGCCTGTGCAGCACAGGTCAGTGTGGAGGTGAGGGGGAGGCAGGCAATCTTGACACACTGGACAGCTGTCTGCCCCAGTGCAGCCACTGGCAAGCCAAGAGACAGTGGGCTGGAATGGGTGACCAGCCATGGGAGGTTTGTTCTCACATAGTGGTACCAGCAGCAAGCAGAGGCAGAAGCACGAGGGGGAGGCAGGTGATCCAGATGCACTGGCTCACAGGAGGCTCGCACAATGGCACCAGGAGCAGGCAGAGGCACAGGGAGGAGGTATGCAATCCCAACGTACCTCCCATTTTGTCCCACTATCTCTTGGCTTGCCACAGCCATGCCAGGGCAGGCAGCTGCATGGTACAGCGGGATTGCTTACCTCCCCTCATGCCTGCCTCCGCCTACACCCAGTGCCACTGCACAATCCTCCTGCGAGCCTGGCAGCTCATCCAGATTGCCTGCCTCCCCCTTACACCTGCTGCTTGGACAGATAATCAACTCATCTGCGCTGTGCAGGATGTGCAGCCCCAGAGTTCGCCAGCCAAGGGGCCAGGAGGCTGCAGATGCTGTCACCCCCGCTCGCTCACCGCTTCTTGTGTGCATGCCGGGGGGGAGCCAGGCTGATCACCCAGATACTGTCTTTCCCCGAAAATAAGCCCTAATGCAGGAGTCCTCAACCTCTGGTCTGTGTGGACCAGTACTGGGCCGCAGCATGCCAGCAACCGGGCCGCATAAATAAGCAAGGCCCCATCCGCGGGATGCAGGCAGCACACAAAACCATGCCCCCTCCGGTCTGCAGAAAAACCTCTCTCGTGGAAAAACCGATCCCTGGTGCCCAAAAGGTTGGGAACCTCTGACCTAATGCATCTTTTGGAGCCAAAAATATAAGACCAAGTTTTATTTTTGGGGAAACAAAGTAGGTTATAACCCTAATTGGGACCAGAATTTCCATTATTAAGCAAATCAGTTGTTAATGAAAACATCACTTTACTATGTCACTTAGCAAAGGCAGTTCTGGCAATCCAGCTTGCGGTTGTTAGGCTAGGACCATGCAGTTGTTAGCCTAGAACTTTAAGCTGTCTCTGCTCTTTTGGCCGTCCTTCACATCATGCGTGGTGGGAGGGCAGCGGCAGAATATAACAGCCTCTTATCTTGGCCATGCTTGCGGGGTGATCAAAAGGGGCACAGATTGTGGGTAGAGATAGACTGGTGGGGGGAGTTGAAATGGAGTCAGTTCACACAGGGCAAGATAATGTGACCACAGGATACTGCAATATTTGTAAATGCAAATCAGTCACTAAGCACTCAGATTTTGATCACATGACTGTAGGAATACTGGCCATAACTTTGAGGATCTTTTGTAAGTCAATTTTTTCAGTGCCATCATCATTCTGAATGATGTTGTTAAATGATAACCGAAGGACTACCTTTAAGCTAATTTCTTTTCCTATCTTCTTCTCTCTTTCTCTTTTATCTTTTCACCATTCTGTGATTAATCTTCTCTTAACTTATCCTAAATATACCTACCTTAGAGTAAGCTCCACAGAATTCATAGATATATATGGGGCTCATTGTTAATTTCTCATAGATATATATGGGGCTCATAGATATATATGGGGCTCATTGTTAATTTCTCTAGCATACAATCCATTTTACACGTAACATGTAACAGCAATAACACCTCTATACTGGTAAATCTGAAAAATCCTTTTCTAGATAATAGTTTTGGGTTGGTTTTTTTAATCTATAGAATTATCTATGTCTATGTACCTGAGAAGTATCTAGCGAGCATTACAAACATTACCCTTTTTTAATGCTTGTTTCAATTTTATACTGTTCCAAATGTTGCCAATTGGGCTTCATATCTCACAACAAAGCTCAATAGATCTGCATTTTAAAAATCTTCAGTGCTCCAGCAATAGAAAAAAATAATCTTTATGCTTTCCAAACTGGAATAGTTAATAGGAAGGACATTTTTTCCTCCTTCATCACACTCTTATTGACCTAACATTCTCTTGTTATAACGCTATGATGTAACATTGACGCAATGAAGATAACAAAATTTAGAAAAATCTACTACAACATCAATCCTGTATAGGACTTAATTTTTTTTTCTAATTCAAGCCATACATTTTTATGGTGTGTTGCTATCACTTTCCAAGGAGTTCTATAGACCTTCTCTCAGTTTCTCTTTTTAGGGCGGGTTATTCTAACTTCCTCTCTTTGTCACTTCTTTCAGCAGCCATTTTGAAAGCTCATAACTAGAGATCTTCTAAGATTTAAAAAAAATGTTTGGCTCTTCATTTATAATGTGCCTACTTCTGTTTACAGTACTTAGTTGAACCTTATCTTTTAATGAGCTTTTTTCTTGCCAAATAAGTAGTATGCAACCTAAATTAGAATAAAGGTCTATTTATCATGTTTTTCATGTCACATTATTTACTTGGTATGGAAATCAAAGAGTAATTCTTTTCTGACATGGGCAAACCTAGAAAAAAGCTTTTTCTTGACTCTTTTGGATTTAAAACATTATATATCAATTTATTCCCAGAAGAGTCAGTTAAAATTTATTTATTTATTTATTAAACTTATATACCGCCCTTCTCCCGCAGGACCCAGGGCAGTTCCCAAGGCAATTAAAAGAACATCACAATACAAAAATTAATAACAATTATAATAGATTAAATTATCCTTAATTAAAATCTAAAACCCCTATAACTCTGATTAAAAACCCAATTACAATAAGTTAAAAAAATTGACATGTTAAGTGTTAATTTTATTTTAAAATGTCTATAAAAAGTAATAAATCAGAATGTTATCCCTGTATAAGAATATAAGCTATAAGTAAACTTTGTAATGGAATGTAAACAAAGTGGGCAAATGTAGATCAAAGCAGTCTTTTGCAGTCTATGTGTAGATAATTTTAAATTAGAATTTTTGTAATGATCCCCAATATTTGGTGCTGATTGCTGAGCTTGATAAGAGTTGTAGTCTGGGAATATTTGCTAATTGAGAAAGGATGCTTTCAGCATTATTATTTTGTCCCATGTTATTAAATGGACAAAACATTTGTTACTATATACATTTCAGGATTAGGTTGTTCACCATTGGAATATAACCCCTTTACTCCAATAAATATGTACAGTTCCTAGAGATGTATGCTACATATCTGAATGGTTCTAACATGATTAGTTTGGTATGTTTTCTTTGAAGATACTTTAAACTTTGGGGAATGGTATAATTTAAATATTTTTAAAAGTGTAAGAGAAAACCAACTTTGAAATAACTTTTGCCTTGAAAGCTGATTCAGTTCATCTTTGTTAGGCTACTCCTTTCCAAGGCATTTGCTTTGTAATATTCCCCCATGTTTTATATGCATCCATATATTTCCAATTCCAGGCCTTGCCAGGACAACAGCATTGTTATTTCCTCAACAAAGATGCCCCATTGCCAGATGGACGAAGCCTTCAAGGAACACTGCTTAATAAAATTGCTTTCCACCATCCTAGTCGAGTGCCTCTCATTCTCAGTATGATCAGGCATCAGGTGGCTTACAATACACTAATAGGCAGCTGTGTCAAGCGAACCGTCTTAAAAGAAGGTGAGTCCTATTCACTTTAAAAGGAAGCACCAAATAGCTTTTGAAAGACACTTTAGTTACTGGCATTGTCAAGTTGAAAATAGAAGGTGAACACATGCGCATGCATACACTGATTTCAGCATAAATATTTTTGTTTTATAAGCCACTTCAAAAAAATAGTGCATGCTTATTTTACAGATATCTTGTTCCAGAAAAATAGAAGATGCAAGTATGCTGTACTTCTGCATTTGTCATTCTGCTAGTCAACATATATTTCTAATAAACATTTTGTGATGCTGTTATCCTGTACAAGTAGTCCTCAACTTACTACAGTTTGTTTAATGACCATTCAGTTATAACAGCACTAAAAATGTGACTTATGACCATTTTTCACACATACAACTGTTGCAGCATACCTGTGGTCACATGATCAAAATTCAGACACAGATTCATATTTATGACAGTTGCAGTGTCCCAGGGTCATGTGATCACCTTTTGCAGGCTTCTGACAACCAAAGTCAGATTCATTGTGTTACTACCAAATGCAGTGATTCACTTAAAACATCTGTGTCAAGAAAGGTCATAAAATGGGGCAAAATTCACTTAACAACTGTTTTGCTTAACAACATAAATTTTAGGCTAAATTGTGGTCATAAGTCAAGGACTACCTATAATGTATTTACCTGTATTTACATGCTATTGTGCAACTTTCCACTCAAGAATTATAGTAGGTTTTAAGTCTATCTGAAATCCAATACTGGATTTATAGACTTTTATTTAGTTGTTTGATTTGATTTGGCACCAACTAGCTCAAAAGACCTTGAAAATTTTAAATTGCAGGATTAGTACAAGCAGGCATAAACTGGATTTTTAAATAGTGTTATCTTTTTCAAGAGGAAACTGAAAATATCTTTTGTAGTATAAGAGAAAATTGGATAAAATTAGAACAGTATTGACAAGTCTGTATTTTAGACAGTAATTACAAAGATTTGCAACCATGATGTCAGCATGTTGAATTTAAAACTAATTTTGTATGAAATTTAGCATATCAGTATTCTCCCTAGTATGTTTACGTCTTTGCTAGAGGCATGAAGTGAGTACAGAATATGTTAGATACTTTGAGGAAATATTAAAAGTAAGATAAATGAAATCAAATTACAATTAGGATTTGTTGTGTCTCCTCCAAGGAATCCAGATTGGCAAGTTTAGGATTTTTTCACTATAGCCTTGCAGCAAATCTGTGAGATAGGTTAAGTTACAAATGGTAGCATGCGGCTGTTAAAATATTTTTAGACTGCAACTCTTGTCAGTCTCACCACTGACCTTCCTGAGTCACAGGCAAGAGCAAACAGCATGGGGGGGGGGAACAGTTGCAATAGTCCCTACAGATATCCTGTTCATTCTCAAAGAGTTTTCATTTCAGAATTGTTTTAAAAAATACTAGCTGTCTTTTTATCATTGGGAATGGTTCTCCTACCAAGATTAAACAAATCTTTCACTTTCATTTGCATATTTTTCCTTTAAATTGTTTCCAAGAGCAACTGAATTCAATAGAAATAGGCAAATAGAGTTAAAACTAATAAAAGCCTAAAATGGCAACAAATATATAAATAATATTCTATAGACATATACATATATGACTTAGGCAGCTACGATGAATAGAACAGTTTTGTTCTATGCAGGGGACAAGGCAATGTTATCATCAAGGGAGTTGATCGATTCCAGTATCCCCCCAAAATGTGCAAACCTCTAAAGAAAGGAGCATTTGGGGGGGGGGGAATAGCATTTAATTCTAAAAATGCATGCACAGAAATAAGTTCTGTTGGAATAAGTGAGACTGACTAAATCACTAAATCTTAGCTATGATCTGTCTATGAGAGAGAAAAAATCATAGTGTCAACTAAAATAATAATGCAGGAAGTTTTCCAGAACTCAACAAGCAAACAACAGTTAACAACCAGTTACAGAACTGCAGTATTACTGATGGTTCTGTTGTTCCCTGACACCAATTCTATTTGGAAAGATCTTCCATTAAATCAAATTTAAAAGCCCCCAATTTAGCTCTCAAAAGTTGTTTTATGGAGACAACAGATTATCTGACCTTGCCTTCAAATCTATTTTTTCCATGTCATAATTGAGTTGCTAATAAAAATATGAATGTTTCTTATTTCCTTGATTTTCATTGTACAGTGAATAGAGTTCTCTATAACTTCATATTGATATCCATCCATACTTTAACAAGTATTTTTCTCTTGGCTGTATTACCAAGTTGTGCTCTTTTTCCAGATTCCCCCGGCATCCTGCAGTTTGAAGTCTGCCCTCTTTCTGACTCCTGCTTCAGTGTATCTTTTCAGCACCCTGTTAATGACTCTTTAGTTTGTGGTGAGTTACAGGAGTGAGGAGGATTGGGGCAAGATATATGTATAAACTGAGAGCCAGTTTGGTCTAGTAGCTAAGGCTTTAGGCTAGAAAAAAGCGATCATGAACTGTAATTCCACCTTAGCTATCAAAACCAGCTGGGTAACCTTGGGTCACCCAGTCAGTCACATTCTCAGCCCAATTCACCTCACAGGGTTGTTGTGGTGGGAGAAATTGGAGGAGGAAGGTATGTTGGATATGTTTGCTGCCTTGAGTTATTTATAAAAAAAATAAGGCAGGATACAAATAAACTGACATTGGCTGAAAATTCACTTATTTTCAGTAACATTCTGCTCATGAATTCTGTCTTTCAGTGGTAATGGATGTACAAGATTCTACCCATGTGAACTGCAAATTGTACAAAGGGCTTTCTGATGCACTCATCTGCACAGATGATTTCATTGCAAAGGTTGTTCAAAGGTATGTCTGCTTAAACAAAAACCAGATGACTTGAAACTAGTAAAATATAAAAGTGATTATTCAGAGGTATATTCAAATAACTTTCACCATAAATCTTTCTTTATTGTTTTTCTGTTTTCTGCTATTTTTCAGATCCTAGTACAATAGTAAAAAAAAGCCTCACTCAGTGCAATATTATTCTGAATTTACTTTTCCTAATTTTTTCAAAGCTACACAACAAGATTCGCTAGATTCATATACTATATTAAGATATAATGTACTTAGTTTTGTAATGGTTTCCCATAACTATCCAGGCAGTGGTGGGATTCAGCCAGTTCGCAACACTTCAGCAGAACCGGTAGCTAATTTTTTGTTGCCCGGGCCCAGAATGGACTTCCAGAGGTGACATCCAAACAGAGAACCAGTTGTTCACATGTTTGAATCCCACCACTGCATCCAGGCAATGTGGTTTGCATGCAGTGGTTTACAGCTTAGAAATGTGTATGAATTGGGCCACTAGCTTGTTCAGTGTATGATATGTACAGGTAGTCCTCGACTTATGAACACAATTGAGCCCCAAATTTCTCTTCCTAAGTGAGACAAGTGTCATTTTATGACCTTTCTTGCCACAAAAGTGAATCATTGCAGTTCTTAAGTTAGAAACACAGTTATAAAATGAATCTGTTTTCCTCTTGACTTAGCTGATCACAAGGTCACAAAAGGTTATCACATGCCCCTGGACACTGTGACCATCATAAATATGAACCAGTTGCCAACTATCTGAATTTTGATCACATGACCATGGGGATGCTGCAAAGGTCATAAATGTGAAAAATGGTCATAGGTCACTTTTTAGTGTCATTGTAACTTCAAACAGTCACTAAATGAATGGTTATAAGTTGAGGATTGCCTATAATATGCCTGTGGAATCTGATCAGATATCAACACTTTCATGTAGAAGAAAATGTGTACAACACTTGAGATCTGAATATCTCATATTTTTATCTTATTCAGAGTTGGCCAACTTATTTTAGCTAGGCTAGGGACTACACATTAATTGTATTTTTGTCAAATTGCTTCTGAGAATCAAGAATTGTGGCAGTGATGTTATAGTGCATCTTCCTTTGAAACAAAAATAATATGGAGAGTTAAGGTTCATGTAGTTCACAGGTTACAACCATTCATTTAGTGAAAATTCTATATTACAACAGCACTGAAATAAGTGATTTATAACCGGTTCTCACATTTATGACCATCGTAGCAACCCCACAATCATGTGATCAGAATTTGGGCATTTGGCAACTATCCTGTATTTATAACTGTTGCAATGTCATAGGGTCATATGATTGCCATTTGAGACCTTCCAAATGGGTTTCCAACAAGCAAAGTCAATGGGGGAAGCTGGATTCATGATTCACTTAACAACTGCAGTAATTCTCTTAACAACAAAAAGTCAAAATCTGGTGTAGCTCACTTAATAAATCTAGCTTAGCATCAAAAATTGTGGTCTCAATTGTCTTTGTAAGTCAAGGACTACTTGTAACTATTTTCAGGTGCTTATTTTTGTTAAACATAAATTGCAATAGAGCACAGTAGGAGGACATAATGTTCTGAATTGTATTCAGTCCCTCAGTTTAAAATAATCTAAAATAATTGTGGCACATTTTATAAAACTACTAGAACATACTTAACTTCATTTATTGTTACTTAAACAAATCAGTATATCTTGTTTTGTTTGCTTGTTAATTGAGAGAAGGGGAATTTAAAAAAAAAGAGTTGGAAGGAGTGGGAAAGATTATTTGAGAAAGGCCTCCATCTGTGCTTCAAAGGATGCTACTGCCCTGACTTGAAAATCACGCTTAGTTGGTCTTCATTTATCATTCAGTTATGTATTGCCTTTTATAGTTCTAAAGAAGAAAACTTTTAAGTGTATATAGTTATGTTCTATTCATAAAGCATCTGAATTATATTCAGGTAAAAAATGCAAAGACAGACCCACCGTTGTTCACATCTTTTGTGATAAAAGTAGTTGTGCTTTTCCGAGAAAATTATTAAATAATAGCACTAAATCATCTTTTTACAACATTGTATCTTGTAGGTGCATGTCAATTCCTGTGACTATGAGAGCCATTAGGAGGAAGGCAGAGACAATCCAAGCAGACACACCAGCTTTGTCCCTCATTGCTGAGACAGTTGAAGACATGGTGAAGAAGAATCTGCCACCTGCAAGCAGCCCAGGATATGGCATGACTACCGGCAACAACCCAATGAGTGGCACCACCACCCCAACCAGTACTTTCCCTGGCGGCCCCATCTCCACTTTATTCAGTATGAGCATGGGCATCAAAGAACGGCATGATTCAGTTGGACATGGGGAGGACTTCAGCAAAGTGTCTCAGAACCCCATTCTTACAAGTTTGCTACAAATCACAGGCAATGTAGGCTCTACTATTGGCTCTAGTCCCACTCCTCCACACCACACACCTCCCCCTGTGTCATCTCCTGCAAGCAACACCAAAAACCATCCAATGCTTATGAATCTTTTGAAGGACAATGCTGCTCAAGATTTCTCAACTCTTTATGGAAGCAGTCCACTTGAGAGACAGAACTCTTCCTCTGGCTCTCCGAGGATGGAGATGGGACCAGGGGGCAATAAGCAAAAAAAGAAAAAGTCACGTGTGTTGGTGGATAAACCAAAGCATCAGACTGAAGATGACTTTCAGAGAGAGCTGTTTTCTATGGATGTTGATTCCCAGAACCCCATATTTGATGTCAACATGACCACCGACACCTTAGATACTCCTCATATTACTCCAGCACCAAGTCAGTGCAGCACCCCTCCAACAACCTATCCACAGTCTATACCTCATGCCCAATCCAGTATTCAGAGAATGGTCCGGCTCTCCAGTTCAGACAGCATTGGTGCTGATGTTACAGATATTCTTTCTGATATAGCAGAAGAAGCATCCAAACTGCCGAATACCAATGAAGATTGTCCTCCTATTGGGACACCAATAAGGGACTCATCCAGTTCAGGGCATTCCCAAAGTGCCCTTTTTGATCCAGATGTTTTTCAGTCAAACAACAGTGAAAATCCATATACTGATCCAGCTGATTTGATTGCTGATGCTACTGTAAGCCCAAACAGTGACTCTTCAAATCAGTTCTTCCCAGATGGAGTTGACTTCAACCCTGATCTCCTGAACAGCCAGAGCCAAAGCGGTTTTGGAGAAGACTATTTTGATGATAGCAGCCAGAGCGGAGACGCTGATGACTTCAAGGGCTTTGCACCACAAACGATAAGTACTCTGGGTGTGCAAGTACTGGGGGGAGATGGAGGGGAGAGTAAGTTCAAGGCAATCAGCCAAGCGGACACAGTCGACTTTAGTATTATCACAGCTACCAGCAAGGCTCTGGGAGCCTCTGATGTATTGGAGCATCATAGTGGAAGCCAGAGCCCCTTACTGAGTATGGGAGAATTGGGTAAAGAGAAATCACAGAAACGGGTCAAAGAGGGTAATGGATCTGGGAGTTCTTTAACGGGCCCTGGGCTGGATGGCAAGGGTGGAAAACGCAATCGCACCCCATCCAGTGATGGAAAGAGTAAAGAAAAGGTCCAGAAGCGGAGGAAGGTGGAGCCAGAAGGCAAATCTCCTTCTCATAGTACATCCACCAGACCTTTCACCCCACCAGCAAGTACAGGTGGCTCAAAATCTCCTGGAAGTTCAGGCAGGTCTCAAACACCCCCTGGGGTAGCTACTCCTCCCATCCCTAAAATCACCATCCAGATTCCCAAGGGAACAGTGACTGTTGGCAAACCTTCCCATGGGCAGTACACAAGCAGTGGCTCAGTCTCTTCTTTGAGCAGCAAAAGTCATCACAGTCATTCCTCCTCCTCTTCTTCGTCCTCTTCGTCATCGTCATCCTCTTCGTCTTCCTCCTCGACATCAGGCAAAATAAAGAGCAGCAAGTCGGATGGGTCTTCGGGGTCCAAGATGAGCGGCAGCCTCTACTCAGGCCAAGGCAGCTCTGGTTCAGGTCAGTCCAAAAGCTCCACCCAATCAGTGGGCAAGCCTGGGTCCTCCCCCATCACAAAACACGGCCTCAGCAGCGGCTCTGGAGGTACCAAGATCAAACCTCAAGGGAAGCCTTCATCGCTTATGAACCCTTCCATGAGTAAACCAAACATTTCTCCTTCTCATTCTAGACCCTCGGGCGGTTCTGACAAGCTGGCCTCTCCGATGAAACCTGTTCCAGGTACTCCCCCGTCATCTAAAGCAAAGTCCCCTATTAGTTCCGGCTCTGGAGGTTCACACATTCCTGGGACAGGATCAAGTTCAAGCATGAAGTCATCTTCAGGGATGGGATCTTCCAGTTCCATGTCCCAGAAGCCGCCTCCTTCAAATTCTTCAATGGGATCTTCTTCTTCCTTTTCATCTGGCAGCTCTTCCATATCTTCATCTCAGAATCAGCATGGGAGTTCCAAAGGCAAGTCTCCAAGCCGAAACAAAAAGCCATCTCTGACTGCTGTCATTGACAAACTCAAACATGGGGTGGTCACCAGTGGCCCCACAGGGGAAGATTCAGTGGATGGACAGATGGTCCAGAATTCCAGTTCATCAGGCCACTCCATGTCCTCCAAGCACAATCTATCAGGAAATGAATTGCAGGGGAAACGAGAAAGAAGTGACAAGGAGAAATCCAAAATCCCTGCTTCAGGAGGTTCCACTGAATCTTCCAAGAAAGCATCTGATTCAAAGAGTGTTGGAAGCACTGGAGTGGCCAAAATAATTATTAGTAAACATGATGGCGGTTCTCCTAGTATTAAAGCCAAAGTTACCTTGCAAAAACCTGGGGAAGGAAGTGGGGATGGCTTAAGGCCTCAGATGTCATCTTCCAAAAATTATGGATCACCCCTGATAAGTGGATCAACTCCAAAGCATGAGCGTTGTTCTCCTAGCCACAGTAAGTCACCTGCATATACACCCCAAAATATTGACAGTGAGAGTGAATCTGGATCATCTATAGCAGAAAAATCCTATCAGAATAGCCCCAGCTCTGATGATGGAGTTAGGCCTCTTCCAGAATATAGCTCAGAAAAGCATAAGAAACACAAAAAGGAAAAGAAGAAAGTGAAAGATAAAGACCGTGACAGGGATCGTGACAAAGAGAGAGACAAAAAGAAATCTCACAGCATAAAGCCAGAAAACTGGTCTAAATCTCCCATCTCTTCAGAACAGTCCCTGTCTATGACAAGCAGTGCCATCCTTACATCAGATAGACCATCTAGGCCCAGCCCTGATTTCTTAATTGGGGAGGAAGATGATGATCTCATGGATGTTGCCCTGATAAGGAATTGAGAATATTTGTAAGTTGTGCGTGTGTGGAATGTTTAATTTATGTTTTTTTTAAAAAAGAATAATAATAACATTAAAATTGTGAGCATGGGTACAAGTAAATCAAATCTGATTTGGACAGCTAATGAACTCTCTCTCTCTCTCTCTCTCTCTCTCTCTCTCTCTCTCTCTCTCTCTGTGTGTGTGTGTGTGTGTGTGTGTGTGTGTGTGTGTGTGTGTGACAGAAATATACACAGACAGAAACACATTTATATTGGAAGCGTGTCTACCAAGAGCCTCTTACACACACACACACACAAAACCTGGTTATAAGTCTGTCACTTTTTCACAGGATTGCATTCCTTTAGGCAGAGGATGAACATTACTATTTTAGTAGAAATAGGTCTTCATTGCACCACTTTTATATTTCTATTTGGGTGCTTAATTTTAATCTTTTTTGGCATCTATAGTTTGGTTTTTATACTTCATATTAGGTAGAGCTTTTCATTCACAGATGATTGGAAGCAATTTAGTGCCTGATATTTCTCTAGATCTTTTAGGTGCTGACACATTTCCTTTTAAGAAAAAGACCCCAATCTGATACAAATTTACAGAGAGCACCAATTTTGGCACTCGTCCAAAAGGGTGAAGTATTTTGATATAGATGTGTTATACCTGTAAGGTAATTTGACTTACTCTTCGTATTATAAAATTTTTAAAAAGTACCTGTGTTGAGTTTCATGCCTGTTTTCTGTGTAACAGTTACACAGTAAAGGGCATTATTTGATGAGAGGCAGAAAGGGATGGTTTTAGAAACTCTTGAACACAGAATTTAAATACTTCTGGTCTTTTTAAATGTTGTATGTATATACAAACCGCAAAGAAAAGAATTCTAGTTGTAAAGCATCATGTCCCTTTCCTTCACTGGGTATATTTTTTTTAACATTATGGATTGAGATAATATGAGTCCTGTTTGATGTATAAGCCACTCTAGAAATGTGCTATTCTTGGTCATATAATAGGAATCGGTAGTACAGTATTTTAAAGAGTTTTAGTTCCCAAACGTTTGGCCAGCTCATTACCTCTTTTCATGCTAGTGGAATAACACTGAAACAGTGTTAACACTGAAAAATTAACAGCTAGGAGAAGCACCCTTGTTTGCACTGTTATATTTTGTCATAGGAAATGAACTGAGACTCCATAGACTTCCAACATACATATGCATCAGTTTACCAACCAATACTTCCTGTCTTCTATAGTTTAACACTGACATTTGACCAGTATTTTGAAAAATTGCACAGCTCAGCACTCTTTATGGATCTGGATTAGGCATTGGCAGTATATGGCCATCTCTGTGCTGATAGATTAAACTGTGGCCTTAGGACTATGCATTCTAAATAAATTGATTTTTCCAAAGTATTATCTGGTTAGTCTACCTATTCTTAGATTCTGTGCATTAATGGAATAGGAGGCAGCTTTCACTTAACCTGTTATCCTGCAAAACAAAAATCCTTACATTTCCACCAGCTAATTAAGAAATCTGATTGTTTTAGCCTACAGTTCCAGCAGCCAGCTTGGATAATGCCACCCTAAGATACAATGGAGATAACACTCGTATTGCATTCTTGTTTTCTTGTTTTTTTTCAAATTTAGAGCAAGTTATATTATTGTAACTTGCAGATGGTTGATTGAGAATTGCACACAAGATCCATGAAACAGTAAGAAATATTTAACTGATATTTCTTATATAGCACCATATTACAGACATGCAATTCTTTATTGGTCAGTTTGTCATGTGTTCAGTTTCTATAGTACTCTTTTTAATTGAAAAAGCAAAGTTCTAACTAGCAGCACATAGGATTTTCAAAAGTGAAGCTTCATGAAAACTTTGCTATAATTCCAGATACAGTGTCATACGTAGAGAATAGAGATTCTCTTTCATTTGCAAGAATTTTTGAAAATATATGCAGAATGGTGATAAGCAAACATAATACAACTGGTCCTTTAAATCAGGGGTCCCCAACCCCAGAGCGACAGCCTGTTTGGAACCGGGCTGCAGAAGCAGCATGCAAGCATGCGCAGCTCCACATGCACAAGTGGTGGGCATGCACCCAAGTGCACTCGCCCTACTGCTTGCACACAAAGCTGGAAAGGTTGGGAACTGCTGCTTTAAATATTGTGTCTGCATTTGAGTAAAAAGATACAGTATTGGCTGTAGGTCTATTTCATCAGTTGGCATTAAAACCAGTATGCTGTCAGTCATAAATTCCCCGTATATATTGAGTTGCCCAAACATGTGCACAGTATAGGATACATTGTCTTTTTTTCTTTTGTATATGTTATATTGAAAAAATGTGCTAACTCTAAAGTTTGCTATCATATGACAAAAGGATTATTTTCAAAAGAATGTTTACTTATTCACAATAACTCAAATCCCTCAGTATTGTCAAACCAAGCATTAAGAAATTAAGATAGGAAAGCTACATGTTTAAATCTTAATTGCAGCAGCTTAGATTGTTTTTTTTATGTAAATATATGACCTTTACTTTCACTCTATGCTTCCTATGACAGGTGGGTAAGGAGTATAATGTACAGTAATTTGTTTTAGCTTCTTGAAAAGTATTTTAAAATATATGTTGGTTTTTACATATAAATAAATTTGTTTGGTAGAAATATTTGCCTTATTTTGATTATTGCATTTTTAATGTCATTTTCTATGCGGAGGAAATACTGATTATTAAATGCTATTTTGGAAAGTCTGTTGAAATCTTGACTTAATTATAATATTTAAAATTAACTGGAAGGTATAAATAATTATAAATTTGTCATATTATCCATCAATATTCATATATGATATACAGGGAGTGCAGAATTATTAGGCAAGTTGTATTTTTGAGGATTAATTTTATTATTGAACAACAACCATGTTCTCAATGAACCCAAAAAACTCATTAATATCAAAGCTGAATATTTTTTGGAAGTAGTTTTTAGTTTGTTTTTAGTTATAGCTATTTTAGGGGGATATCTGTGTGTGCAGGTGACTATTACTGTGCATAATTATTAGGCAACTTAACAAAAAACAAATATATACCCATTTCAATTATTTATTTTTACCAGTGAAACCAATATAACATCTCAACATTCACAAATATACATTTCTGACATTCAAAAACATAACAAAAACAAATCAGTGACCAATATAGCCACCTTTCTTTGCAAGGACACTCAAAAGCCTGCCATCCATGGATTCTGTCAGTGTTTTGATCTGTTCACCATCAACATTGCGTGCAGCAGCAACCACAGCCTCCCAGACACTGTTCAGAGAGGTGTACTGTTTTCCCTCCTTGTAAATCTCACATTTGATGATGGACCACAGGTTCTCAATGGGGTTCAGATCAGGTGAACAAGGAGGCCATGTCATTAGATTTCCTGCTTTTATACCCTTTCTTGCCAGCCACGCTGTGGAGTACTTGGACGCGTGTGATGGAGCATTGTCCTGCATGAAAATCATGTTTTTCTTGAAGGATGCAGACTTCTTCCTGTACCACTGCTTGAAGAAGGTGTCTTCCAGAAACTGGCAGTAGGACTGGGAGTTGAGCTTGACTCCATCCTCAACCCGAAAAGGCCCCACAAGCTCATCTTTGATGATACCAGCCCAAACCAGTACTCCACCTCCACCTTGCGGGCATCTGAGTCGGACTGGAGCTCTCTGCCCTTTACCAATCCAGCCACGGGCCCATCCATCTGGCCCATCAAGACTCACTCTCATTTCATCAGTCCATAAAACCTTAGAAAAATCAGTCTTGAGATATTTCTTGGCCCAGTCTTGACGTTTCAGCTTGTGTGTCTTGTTCAGTGGTGGTCGTCTTTCAGCCTTTCTTACCTTGGCCATGTCTCTGAGTATTGCACACCTTGTGCTTTTGGGCACTCCAGTGATGTTGCAGCTCTGAAATATGGCCAAACTGGTGGCAAGTGGCATCTTGGCAGCTGCACGCTTGACTTTTCTCAGTTCATGGGCAGTTATTTTGCGCCTTGGTTTCTCCACACGCTTCTTGCGACCCTGTTGACTATTTTGAATGAAACGCTTGATTGTTCGATGATCACGCTTCAGAAGCTTTGCAATTTTAAGAGTGCTGCATCCCTCTGCAAGATATCTCACTATTTTTGACTTTTCTGAGCCTGTCAAGTCCTTCTTTTGACCCATTTTGCCAAAGGAAAGGAAGTTGCCTAATAATTATGCACACCTGATACAGGGTGTTGATGTCATTAGACCACACCCCTTCTCATTACAGAGATGCACATCACCTAATATGCTTAATTGGTAGTAGGCTTTCGAGCCTATACAGCTTGGAGTAAGACAACATGCATAAAGAGGATGATGTGGTCAAAATACTCATTTGCCTAATAATTCTGCACTCCCTGTAATTGCAAATGCTACTTCTTTTGATTATTTGGGGGGGGTCATGGCAATAACATAGGATTTAATGCACTGAGAACCATTTGTCTATGGGTTTTTTTCCTTCATTTTCAACCTTTTGTTCCTGAAGACTTCATTATTAGTTGATAGATGGATTATAGACTCTCACTTTACACCCAACAAACAGCAGAAACAAGTGCTCATTATTTTTATTTATGATTTAAAATTATTTAAGAGCCATGAGAATAACAATAATAATGCGGGATAGGTTCCTTGAAAAGTAGCTTGCCAACAACTATCTAACATTCTTGGCTCATGGAAGGAGTCTTAACAGCCTTGATAAGTACACAAACTGAATGCATAACCTAGAACTGTCCTCCAAATCCTCTACAATGTTGGAGTTCCTTTAAATGTTTGAAGATAGGAACATTTCTGAGAATGAAAAACCTTGCTGAATGTGATTGCCCCCAAGCAAGGTTAAGAAAAATCACATTTTTATGGTCCTTAAAAAACCAAAAAACAAGTGAATTGTTACAAAGAGTATGTGCTGCTTTGCAATTTGAGTACTGATGCTGGTTATTTGTTTTAAAGGGCATATGTGTGGCATTTATTCTGCTATAAAGCTAAAACAAAATTCAACTAATACAAAATAGGAGGTAACAGCTTCATAATCTCTATCCCAGTTTGTCTTAAAAAATTGTTTCATTTGGCAAAGGGACTTCACTCTACCAATAATACCACTGAATATGCTCAATGTTATTTAGGACTTAATATCTCAGATTATATACAATTTAAAAAGCCAAACTTTTAGTTAATTGTATCTAAACACTTTGACGTTTTAAGATGGGGAGAGATCATGCTTATATAACCCTACCAGGTTATAATGTAAGAAAGATAATCTCCTTATTTGCAAGTTCATATTTGTGGTGGCCTGGTGGCCCAACATTGAATCTGAGGTACACATCCTTACAATCCAACAGAATTTTTTTATTGGGTCTACATGAAATCATCATAGAATTGTCTGCATGTAATGATAATTATGTATATAACATTTTTTTGTAACACTAATTCCAGAATTAGGATCAGATACAATTTAATAAGATCTGTAAGATCAAAAGCAATAGGTGGAAGCTTGTAGCAATAGTAGGGCATATGTGGCAACCATTTCTCTGATGCCAGCATAGAAAGCCTTGAGTCCATTATATGGTGTGGGCGGAAGTACCCTTGATTATATATCAAAATTAAATGCTTTTATATATTTAGTAAATTTACTGCCCATCTTGCAGTCATGCAGCTCTGGGTGGCATTGAACATACTTGCACCTAAGCCCATTTGCAGATAAACCAACCTAGAAATTTTCATGTTTATCCAGTGCTTTTTTTCAAAAAAAAAAAAAAAAAGGTGCCGGAACTCTCATCTTGGCGGGCGCAGGAGGTGGGGGGGGCGCTGCTGCAGTCACAGGTGTGAAGGGTGTTGGCAGTGGGCTCCCCCCCAGGGCTGGAGCTGGCACAGCTGGTGCTGTGGGAGCAGCAGAGCCCACTCTATATGGCAGGGCTGCGTGGTGCGGGCAGCGGAGGCGGTGCGGGCCAGGCGATGTTTTAATCTTATGATTTTAAAAATATATTTTTTTCTATTGTAAGTTTCCCCAAACCTCGCCATGTGGATTGCATACAAATATTATATAATTTAACATATGTTAAATATACATCAAATGATAATATGCTTCCCTACAAAGTTAATTCTTGCTCAGTGACAGACCAAGGAGTTAACTCAAAAAGGCAAGAGGAAAATCTAGAAGAGATCTGTGCAACTTGTAGAAGGGAAAGGCCCACACTGATAAATTAAAAAACCTTGTGGTCTGCAAAGGAATGCTGGTGGGCTAATCAATGATTTGGTGACTAGAGGAGCATCTACAGTGTTGGAGTTCGTGGTCATAGTAAGCCATGGAGGCACTAGGCAACATGACTTTCAGGACAGTGGTGGTGATTTTATTACTTAAAAAAAAAAGTTTGTGCTCTGTCCAAGGGTGCTTGGTAGGCTGCATGTACAGGCCTGGTCTAGAATTTATTTTGGAGCATTCAACTATCTAGAGCAGGCATGTCAAACTCATTTTGTTTGAGGCAACTTTTTATAAAAGAATTTCCATTAATTTGTTTTAATAAAATAATTTAAATCAATTTTTCACTTGATTTCAAATTAAATGAATTATATTGATTGACAATGAGATTTTTTTAGTACCATTGCCAAATGCAATAAACTGGTTTTAGGTATATGTTACTGGAAGGAAAAAGCAATCCCTGCTGCGTTACTGATCCCAGAGAAATATTTGCATGTATGCAGGTATCCTTAGGGTGCCATAGTTATGGATGAGAAATATTGGTTGCAAAGTTGGCATTTCTGGATGTAATACAGATATTTTGGACTTATTTTTGTTTCTTTGCATGTTTGATATTTTTAAAAAGGCATATGCTACTGACTACGCTTATGCACATATGTAACATGATCACTGCTTGTCCAAAATTTTACTATACAGATAATACCCCCAGAAATTATTTTAGCCTTTTTAATAAATGTTGTTATTGATGTTAAGCTCACCAGGGAAAACATCATATATTGTCATGTATATACTAGGTTAATTATTTAAAGACTGAAGTGCAACATAACTAGATTCTAAATAATCTATTTTTCAAAACACACAACAGTCCAAACAGTAAAAGTAAAGTCCAAATTAAGAATATTTCATTCTTAAGAATTGTTTAATTTAAAGTGGTTTAGTTGTAATAGATTCAAAATAGTTTTCAAGAGTATGTACAAAAGATACTAATTTTTTTTCTAGCATCAGCTAAATTAGACATATTACATTGAGAAAAAATGTTTCTCATTTCTTTCCTATTACCTTTATTGATTTCATTGCAGAGATGTTAACACAGGAAATAGATTATTTTGTTATCTAATTTTACCTTCCAAAAGACAGAAGCAGATGAAAAATGTGAGGTTCTTTCCTGTTGGCTTTTTTTAATTAGCTGTTTTAGATTCTAAAAGTTTAGTTCCTAAAGAAGTAACCCTGTAAATAATGTTAATGTCCTCCTCTAGTGCAGGCTCTTTTATGACTCAAGGACTTCAACTCCCAGAATTCCTGAGCCAGCATGGCTCAGCTTGGAAACCTCTCCCTTTCCCCTCAGCATGGCTGGCTCAGGATTTCTGGGAGTTGAAGTCCACTAGTCATAAAAAAGAGCCAAGATTGCTAGCCCTGCAATAGGCTTAGGAAAGCTAATAAGGGAGCTCAGCTGGGTTTTGTTTTGTTTTTTGTTTTTTGCAAAAAAAGGTGCCAGAATGCCGTTCTGAGTGTTCTATGAGGGAAAAAAAGCCCTGGGTTTATCCATGAAATGTATATTTTTCATGATGCACCTGATTAAAAATATGAGCATCAGTTTAGCTGTAGATTGGCTTCTAGGTGAATATATATGCCAGCCTTGTGAAGTAGTACCAAATGAAAGAATGCCCAGGTGAACTACCGGTATTTCTACTTTGATGTAATGACACATTAACAGAATTTTGCAAGTCTGAAAATACAGCATGACTGCATCACTTAGGATGACAATGCAAGTGATCTCGGTTGGTGTAACCACAAGATATGCAGGTCATTAATTGGCACATGGAGGGAGGCCAGGGAAAGAAGGCTCTGTGTGTGAACAGCAACAACAGAGTGTGTAGTACATCTCAGCGAAGAAAGGCCAACTGGGGAGACTTACCCCATCCCCATGCAACTTATGACCTTCCCTGAAGGCTCCTCCATTCAGTTTGATTGTGGGAAGCTAGCAGAAAAGGTTGGTAACAGCAATCCCGTGACCATGGGATGCTGCAACTAATCCTAAGTGTGAGCTGGTTGCCAAGCATCTGAATTCTGTTCATGTGACCACAGAGGTGCTGCAACAGCCAGAATTTCAAGGATTGGTCTTAAATTCTTTTTGTCCAGTACCATTGTAACTTTGAACAGTCACTGAACAAATGGTCATAACTCAAGGACTATCTCCACAAGTATTTAAAAACATACTGTATTACTATACATACTTGTAGATAAACGTATCTGTGGATAAGCTGAACTCAATTTTCTGAATGTATTTTGGCACTTAAAAATTTTCAGCTGATCTGCCAAGTATTACAGCATATTGAATTTCTGCTTAATTACGGTACTAAATATTTTAGAAGAAAAAAGTTCAAAAAAAATTAACCTTTCTTCATTATAGGTAGGCCTTTCATTTTATACTTGGTAATCACTAGAGTCCCTTCTTAGCAGCTTTTCCTATGTCCCTGAATCATTATCTACTCAGCTTGAGCCTGTACTTCATACAGCAACATGGCACAAAATCATGACCGCATCACAGATTATGAGGAAGCATTACACATAAAAGATGAACACTAGTATATGATCAGGTTTGTGATCCATAGACAATTTTGCTTTATCTTACTTTGAAACAGTTTATACAAACCAAACATTTCCATTCTATTATCTGCTGATGAAAATTAAATTATTTTTTCTTGTCCTTTTATAATAGCTTTCCATGTAGTTCTTTATGCTTCTGTGAGATCTCAATTACACTCAAGACTAAATAGTTCACAAGTCCAACAGTACACTTAATCAAATAAATAATATAGTCTAGTAATAGGTCCTTGTTTAATATTAACTTATGGTGCCCTTCTCACGGACATCTAGTCCCTGAACATATTGTGGAATAAGCAGATTTTAACAAGCCTCTAGAACAGGGGTGTCAAAATGCCGGCCTGTGGACCAGATGCGTCACGCGGAAGCTGCGCCCACTCCATTGCTGGCAATGGCAAAAATGTCCCAATATGTTGCACGATGTCATGTGATGTTGCGAGTTTGACATGTCTGCTCTAGAAGATTATGAGGAAACAGGTCATTCTTGTTTGGGGAAGACAAGCTCCTCTCCTGCCTGACATCCCTCAAAGTGGGGACTCTCAGGAACCTATTATATATACTGAGCAAAAAGACTTCTGACAACTGATTAGATTCTCACAGAAACTTCTTCAATCACTTAATTGAAAGGGAAAAGACAGTGTAATTAGCATAAATTTGGGTGTCACTTTCAGGATTTAATTTATGAGTTTGCTAAGGCAGAGCTTTTTTTATTTTCTTGGTAAGCGCACTTTGATACACAGGAGATGGAACTGTTTTCTAGATTAGGGAGGAATCTCCATATGTTCTCAACCTGTGGTGTTTTCAACGTTTTCTTTTTCCCAGGGTCAGTGAAAACAACTACACAGATTCTATTCAGAACAGGTGGTCTCAAAGATACCCAGGTCCCAAACCATTTAGGGCTTTACAAATAATTGGAGAGATCATCTTTATTATCTATTTAATGGATAATAATGGAGGACAGTTACCTGCATAACAGGTAATTATATAGAACAGGAGTCCCCAACCCCCAGTCCGTGGACCAGTACTAGACGACAGCATGCCAGAAACCGGGCCACGCAAACAAGCAAAGCCCCATCTGCAAGGATGCAGGCAGCACATGAAACCACACCCCCTTTGGTTCATGGAACACCTTTCTCCACAGAACCGGTGCCCAATGCCCCAAAGGTTGGGGGCCACTGATATCGAATATTTACCTGTGTAATGGAGGCTGTAAGATTCCTTCAAGGGCTTGCTTTGTACTGCAGGAAAGCTAGGGGAGATTCAGTTGAATGCTAAATTCAGAAAATGAAACTCAGTCCAAGTGCTGAGAGAAGTGGAAAAAGGTTTTTCAAAGAGACTCTGCCTTAATTAACTCACTATAAGTGAAGCTGGTAAATTCATATTATGGTTTACAAAATTCTGCACTTACCCTAAACTAACATTAAATAATCTTTATTGAAACCCATATTGTTCTTCCTGTCTTGCCAATTCTATGAGGCTTGACCCACGCAAATTGGTGTTGGGTCTGGAGCAACAGATCATTGAATAAACAGTACAGAGGGATTTAGAAATGTAATATGATGTGATCAACAATACAGTAAGCACAATGCAGCAATCACCATTATTATTCATTTCACTTGTATGAGAAGCAGTAACAGAGCCAGTCTGGAAAGTAATTAGGACTTACATTACTTGCAGATCTGGACTTCCTGGAGAAATGGCTGTATTTAAAATAGGAAGCTCACAGTGACAGACTAAGAAAAAAGGACTTCCTAACCTAAAGCATTGTAGGAAGGTGCTGTGAGATGTAAAGGCTTTCTAGGATTTTATAGGGTTGTGTAACAGTAAAAAATAATATTGGAGGAGAACCAATGTGAATGGCACTGCCAGATTGCTGTCTTCCACAGATTATCAATGGAATGAATGTAATTTGTTAGTCGCTCAGGATCATGGCAACACAGTGGTAGTGGGAAAAGTGACAAATGTTTATTATGAAACTCTAAATACCATATGGCAGGAGACATCTAGATTTTTGGTATTTCCTGCAGTTGCAGTCCCATTCCTCTCCAAGGCCCCGGTGGCTAAAGACCTCAGCTTAGAATTGGTGATGGTATATATGAGGGCAATTCAGAAATGAATCTCCATTTGGTTATCAATGACAGACACTCGCAGATACAGAACTTTTATTATACACATTAGAAAACTACAATATTGCATTACTTTTCAGTATAATCGCCAAATTGAAGCACTTGTCATAACGTCTTACAAGGTTTGAAATTCCTTAGTAATAGTTGCTTGGCGCCAAATCTGGGCTATGGTGGGGGGAGGGTTTGATTAAAAACATACCAATGGAACTACTTCAAAGTTCTTGGGTGTGTCTAGCAGTGTGCAGGTGAGCATTATCACGAACCAACACCAAACCGGAAGTAGTTCCATAGAAAATCCCGCCCAATGTAAAGATGCCAAAGGAGTACTGCTAGTGAAGTTCGGCCATCAGTTCAGAAGTCTACTGTGAAACGTTATGAAAACTCAGACGAGCCATCCATAACAAGCGTCCAGGAATGCTGACTTCGAGTGTGGTGTTGGTTCACAATAATGCTCGCCCGCACACCGCTAGACTGCACCCAAGAACTTTTGAAGCAGTTGGGATGTTTTTGATCACACACCCCTATAGCCCAGATTTGGCGCCAAGCGACTACTACTAAGGAATTTCAAACCTTGTAAGATGTTATGACAAGTGCCTCAATTTGAATGGCAATTATGTCGAAAAGTAATGTTGTAGTTTTCTAATGTGTATAATAAAAGTTCTGCATCTGTGAGTATCTGTCATCGATAACCAAATGGAGGTTTATTTCCGATTTGCCCTTGTATTATGTCCACCTATAGCTGATCTGGTAGAAGATGAACAGTCTTGCTGATCATATTACTGAAGCTTGGTTTGGTGAGATGGTTAATATCACTTTCATAAAGATCTGTCTTCCCAATTTTCAGACTCTTGTCATCAATTTCAACAACAAGATCGGGGGGGTGGGGGGGAGAACAGAAAAATCCCTTTCTGGGGCCCTGGGTCTAATCTCAGGATTGGCATTAGAATTACCTCACCTGCTGATAATACTACAGGTGATTTCAATCTCTAGATCTCTGGGACTAGGAAGCCCTAATTGTTCATGGCCTATATTTAATTTAATTTTAATTTAATAACATTTATATACCGCCCTTCTCCCTGAGGACTCAGGGCGGTTCACAGGGCAGAATAAAATACCAAATACAAACATTAAAAAAAGATTAAACGGTTGCCCTAGTTAAAACAATAGGAGTACAATTCTAAAAACCCCAGGATAAAATTAAGAGACCAAAGATAAAACAACCCCACCGATCCCCATCAGGCTAGGCCAGCTTGTACAAACAAAAACGTCTTGAGATCGCGACGAAAGGAGCGAAGATCGGGCGCCATCCGGAGCTCTACCGGTAGCTGATTCCACAGCTCCGGAGCGCCCACAGAGAAGGATCTCCCCCTGGGAGATTGCCTATGGCAATCATAGGCTTGTCCCAGGTAATGTCCTGTCCACTGTACCCAGATGTTCCCATATTTAGTAGTATGTTTCCTCAAGCAGTTATTTAATGATCTGAAAATGGAAGTCATGATATCTAGCCCTTTACTATACCCAGATTGTTGGGGGCAATTAAGCTGACTTTGTAATAATGCCGCTTGGGGTGTGTGTGAAAGCCCTAATAAGCAGGCATATACATAGAATGAAGGCTACTGCTAAGCTTGTAAGCCGCCCTGAGTCTTCGGAGAAGGGCGGGATATAAATGGAATTTAAATAAATAAATAAATAAATAAATAAATAAATAAATAAATAAATAAATATACTCAGATCTGTTTCTGGTCCAGATAAGACTGTCTCCCAAGACCTTCACGAGGTCATCAGGCTGATTACAATTACCTGCTTTAAGGTTTTATGAATTAGACACATTTTGCTAGCCATTTGGAGCATATTTAAACAACCTGATTTTGGCTATTGTGGAGTTCCAGGAAATGTTGAGACAGAAATGATGCCTGCAATCAGAGTCACTCATATTCACCAATATCTTTTCTTCATGGGCAGAATCCATGGTAGTGACCGGGACAATGACTTATATTAATTTGGAATTCTCTTTGGCCTGTGAATTCCATCAAAGTCAAAAAAGTTTGTTAATGTGTCCCTTGCCACTTTTGGCTGGATCATTGCAAAGGGTTTCATAAAAAGGGAGCTATCACCTCCCAGATCTATGCCTAAACATCTTTGATAACAAGAATCTTTAGGACAATCTATGGCTAAGCTTCATTTTTCTGAGACCTTGAATGGAGTTATATTGTAGCTCCTCTTTAAGAGACCCTTCCTAGATTCAGGTGTCCTTAACCTCCTCTTTTGGGGAAAAAAAATAAAGCTGAAGTGAGAGTGCAAATGCAAAACACCCTAGAGGAAGTGGATTATCTAGACCTTTTACAGTCTGGGTTCAGGAGTGGCATGGGACAAACACTCCATTGGTCTCAATGCTTGACAATGTGCTCTACATGCAGTTGCATTTAAAGTAACCCAGAAACTGCAGCTGTAGCGGTGGGATTCAGCCAGTTCTCACCATTTTGGCAGAACCAGTAGCTAATTTTTTGTTACCCAGGCCCAGAACAGACTTCTGGAAGTGGCATTCACACAGTAAACCGGTTGTTCACATATTTGAATCCCACCACTGTGCAGCTGGTACAAAATTCAATAGCACTAGATACAACAGATACATTATACTGGTGCTGCTGATTCTGCATTGATTGCCAGTAGATGTTCAGATGATGTTTAAACACTGTTTAACTTACAAAGTTCTATATACCTTCAGGTCTCCTTTTTTCAACTAGAATCAATGGATCCAATAAATATCACAAAAAAGAATGCACTACTGTGAGATCAGGGGTCTGAGATCAGGATAATGTGCTACTTTGTTTTGGCCCCTGTACTGTAGGACAGCTTTCTCTTGGTAATCAAATATAGCCCAAACTGTTGGTCTTCTGTAAATATGTTAAAACAGGACTTACATAGAGCATTTTAATAAACATCCTAGTTTCAGGGTAAGGGATCACCCCCCAAAAGGCCCACCTTTGAGTACATTGCTTCTAGTAATATTTATACATGTAGAAAGGCCTTCCTGGATGATCTCAGTTACTTACCAGGTCTAAATTAATAAAAGCAATCTGACAAGTATTCCAGTTCCAAGTTGTCTAGGGCAGGGGTCCCCAACCTGTGGGCCACAGCCTGGTAGCGGTCCATGGCCTGTTGGCCACCGGGACCATGGCAATAGCTGGCGAATGCATGCTCATGTGTACACACCCTCCCCACGTGTGCTAGTGCCACCACGCAAATGGTAGTGGCCCTGTTTGCACATGCTTGGGGGCACTAGTGCTGCTACCAGTTCATACAGACACTAGCGGCCTATTTGCATATGTGTGTGGATGCATTTCCCATTTGTGCATTCACATGGGTGTTAGTAGCCCGTTTCCACATGCACGTAGGCACCAGTGCCACCACCAGCACTGCTACGGGACTGCGCGGTCCACTTTCACATGCATGTGGGTGCTAGTGCTGCTGCTGTGCATGCTCATTTTTTGTGCATGCACATGCATGTGTGCATGCATATGCACATGCCCTTGCTCCTCCCTTTCCCTTTGGGCCGCCAACACAGAAAGGTTGGGGAGCTCTGGTCTAGGGCTGTCATAACCAAACCCTTAAATCTGGGTTGATACTTAATTGGCAGAAAAAGTTGAGATCATGGAGGAAGATAAATCAATCCACAATTAGGAAATATTTTTAACAATAGTAATCAAGACGCTACCACCCCTTCCAAATGCAGGAAGATATGGATTTTCCCCAAGGATACCTGTTTCTTAGTCAGATACACTTTAGAATGAACATCAGATTCAAAACTGATGTAATTAGTACATGTCATATTACTCATTTCTATACAGTTTGGGAACAGGGAGGGAAAATCGCTTTGTTTGAATGTTTAAATGCATCATATCTGCCTTCAGGAATATCCTACCAATAATGAAAATATCACAACTTTATGCATCATATCTGCCTTGAGCAGTATCCTACCAATAATGATAGTATTACCACTTTAATGTACATTGCACTCAACAGCATACCGAAGTCAGAATTTAATCAAACACTAATATGAGGAAAAATAGATTTCTTTAAAAAAACAGCATCAAGAGAATTGGTAATAATACACAAGATACAAAGAGTAGGCCATGGCAAGATAGGGGGCAAATAATAATAACAACATCATATATGTTGTGAGTGAGAAAACTATCATGGTAGTAAGATAAATCTGTACAGTTTAAGATTCTTGTCATCTCCTAATAATCAGAAAATTGGCCAAAAGGAGTCCAGTTATATGCCATCCATGTGTTACAACCCAAACTGCCAGACAATGTTCCTTAGCCAAATATCACGTAGATATTAAGAAACAGGAGACAAAACTAAATCTCAAGGGACTCAATCATAAGCCAGTGCCTATTATATTTTCTGAACTCTATTTTCTAAACCAGACTTAAATTATACTACTTCAGACACATTATGCAAAGTCCTAACTCTCTGGAGAAGGTTGTAATGCTGAGAAAGGTGGGAAGAAACAGAAGAAGAGGACAACCAAGAATAAGGTGAAAGAACTCAGTTACAATGATATTAGCATTAGAAGCCATGAAAAATCAGGTTGGGGCAGATCACTGTGGAGTAAATTATATGATCACTAAGAGTAGACACCAAGTTGATGATACATAATCATTAATCACAATGCTCCAACGTGGTTGAAGCAAAGATCATTCCTTTACTCCTTTAGTCGCAGACTAAAAAAAGTTTTAGTTTTTTTTCTCAGTTCAGTATTTTATATGGCTATTTATCTAACAAGTAGAACTCTGGTGGCAAAGTTGCTCTATGAGGATATGATTGAATATGCCATGCCAGTGAATATAAGTACAAGTTCACATTCTCATCATCCATCACTGATGAAGATAATTAGGAAAGTTTCAATGCAGCCTCCTGATCAAAAGCCAGATTAGAATGGGCTTAAATTTAAGATTCTGAAAATTACCAGACACAAAACACTGCAGCTCCATGCTTCAGAATAAATTACCAGATACTGGCTAACAAGTTTCAAAAGTAATTTGGCTTGTGCAAAAGTATTTCAGCTATAAATGTGCTTTATCATTCAACAGCAAACTTGAAAGTATTGACTATAAAAATTAAAAGGGATGTTGGGATCCATGCTTCCTATACTGGCTTTTGAATCTTGATGATATAACAAAGCAACAGGTATATGCATGGGGGAGGTTTTTGGGGGGATAAAGTGGGATGCTTAGGTATTGATATGGACATTTTGGGGAGTGAAATAATAGAAAATATTTCTAGCTCTGGTTTTTGATTTTTGACAGTGGTTTGCTCTCTAGGCTTGTTTCAATTTAATTTTTGAAGGTATCGTTACCAGGCTAGGTAACATCAGCAGCAGGATTTTCTTTTCCTATTTTCCTTAGCTTATAAATGTCTTGTGTGCCATTGTGGTCAGTTGGTCGTGTGTTTGGTTGTTCGTTTGAAGCTACATTTAAATTATGAACAGTATTGTGTAGTGGGTTCTGCAATGCAGGAAAGACGCCAGGCAGAGGAGTACAGCATGCAGCTCTTTGTTGGTGGTAGAACTGTACTGGGAAATCGGGTTTACCTGTGCTCCTTATATACCTGGCCAGGTACACCTTCAACCAATCATTTCAAACCTCAGATTTCCCGCCGAAAGCTGATCCTTGCTACAGCAGTTTTGGTACAGCGCCACCTGGTGCTATCGGATGCAACGGTTCACTTTAATCCAATACATAACAAACAGCTGATTGGTTCTCTTGATTGGTAGTTTGAATGGTCTGGTTTATATGGCTTGGTTTAGAAGAATGGAGTAATGGATAAAAGCAGGGTGAGAAGACTGAGAGAGCAGGCAAGAATATGGCATTACCAGCACAGGAAGGTATTATGGGAATCCAGTGTTGCACTTGGGGACATTAGACCTACTGTTTGAATATAGCCTCACTATGACCACAATTGAGACAGGGATATCCATTACAAAATTATACTGGCATTAAATGTGCTCAAAACATTTGAACAGCTGATTGTTTTGTACTGTACCATGTAAACAGATGTCATACAGGTATTCCTCAATTTACAACAGTTCATTTAGTGACCACTCACAGCACTGAAAAAAGTACTTATGACTGTTTTTCATACAACATCCCCATGATTTCATGATCAAAATTCAAATACTTGACAACTGACTCATATTTATGACAGCTGCAATGTCTCTGGATCTTATGATCCCTTTTTTGCTACTTTCTCACAAAGTAAATGGAGAAGCCATATTCATTTAACAGCTGGGTTACTAACTTATCAACTGCAGTGATTCACTTAACAACTGTGGCAATAAAAGTCGTAAAATGGGGCAAAACTCACTTAACAAATGTCTTACTTAACAACAAGAATTTTGGGCTAAATTGAGGTCGTAGGTCAAGGATTACCTCTATGATCTGGAAGTTTTATGTAAATCTGTCAGGTGGGAAGAATTAGAACTAGTAAAGTTCCAGTTAAGCTAATTTATTGCTTATGCCTATACACAAGAATCTAGTCAACTAAGATAATGAATAGTACTGATGATGTTACCTAGTTTGGGTAATAAAATGTATACAAGAAAACAACCAAGCTCAGAGAGCACCAAGGATCCTTCATTTCATTCCTGAGTGTCAGGACCCACCTCAATCCACATCTTAGGAAATAAGAACTCTTGGATGCAAGTTTAGTCCAAAAGGAAAATGTTTACTAGGATGGAATCGATTGTGGCAATACAAGACGGAATCTGACAAAAGTTACTTTTCAATCCTATATAAAGCATTCCCATTTCAGCCCCTCCCCTCATCCATTTGGTCAGGCTCTCATCAGTTGCTAGGTGTCAGGGCCTTCCATGGGAAAGGGAACTCTCCTTGGTTTTATGGTTATTGCTTTCCTTTTCAGTTGTAAATGAAGATGCAATCCAGACCTGTCTGTCCCCCTCCCTCCCCCAGTAAAACATTCCCTGTTGTTTGAAAATCGCTTTAGTAACCATCCTCTCCCCCCCCCCTCGGAGAGATGGCAGAATCCCCAGAAATAGCACATTTTTCTACCTATACAATTATGAAATGTGATATAAATGGATTCTGACACTGAGTTACAGATATTCTCCTTTATTTGCAACTAAGGTCAGCACCAAATTGGCGCTGAATTGTGCTAATTCTTATCTAGTGCCAATTTAGTTTGTACAACTATGGTGCCCAAATAGTCAAATCTGTAATTGTGATGGCTCACTCTATACACACAATAGGACTTTTGTCTTGGATTCAAATTTTTATACTATGGGGCTGCTAAGAATGATTAGATTTCCAATTCTGATTGCTCACAGTATGCAGGTCAATGGCCTCTGTGATTTGATGTTGGTTTTTAATATGACTTCTATTTAAAAATCAAGTGAAGTCAAGATGCTTACTAACTTGATCTGTGCTTTTGAGTAAGGTAGTTCCAAAATTGTCAGACCCATGACTTTCAGATTTCAATATATGTAGAAAGATGTGATCTATAGTTTTGTGGTTTGGTATAGATTGTATGTAAAATGAGAAAAAAACTTTTGCACTGTGGCGCATCAGAGTGTGCTGGCTCCATTATCGTGATATTTTATTATGGGTAGATAGAAGTGTAATGTGATTTGGTAGAACTTTCATAAGGATACAAATAACAATTATGGCTATTCATAATAGTGTTGAAAGAAAAATCTTCAGGTCCAGTCCAAGCTGGAAATAATCTTCAGGTCCAGTCCAAGCTGGGAATAAACAAAATGGAGGCTGTTTGAAAAGAAGGTTTTTTATTGAAGAGCAGAACAGCAACAGCACGCAGGTCTGGGGCAGCTGACAAAATGGAGCTGGGAATGGGTAGGTTTTTATACCTTTGGGGGGCTTTGTGTTCCTATTTGAGGTTGTTCCTGTTCTTATGCAATGAACTTATCTATAATAATATATCTATAATAATATTTCTATACCGCCCTTCTCCCGAAGGACTCAGGGCGGTGAACAGGGCAAGAATAAAAATACAGAATTACAAAAATTAAAAAATGATTAAATACATGCCCACTAAAAACAATCAATACATATTAAAACCCGAATAAAATGACAGTAAAAACCCCACCAATCCCCCATGAGGCCAGGCCGGCTTGTTCGAACAAGTATGTTTTTAGATCGCGGCGAAAGGAGCGAAGATCGGGCGCCATCCGGAGCTCAACCGGTAACTGATTCCATAGTTCCGGGGCGCCCACAGAGAAGGATCTCCCCCTGGGGGCCACCAATCGACATTCTCTGATCGGTGGCACCCTGAGGAGGCCCTCTCTGTGGGAACGCACAGGGCAGAGGGAAGTTGATGCCGGCAGCAGGTGTTCCCTAAGGTACTCCAGACCCATGCCATGTAGGGCTTTAAACACCATTACTAGTACCTTGAATCTCACCCGGAAGACAACTGTTAACCAATGCAGCTCACGGAGCAGAGGTGTAACATGGGAGTATCGGGAGACTTCCAACACAACTCTCGCGGCTGCATTCTGTACCAGTTGGAGCCTCCGGGTGGTCCTCAAGGGCAGCCCCATGTAGAGAGCGTTGCAGTAGTCTAGACGAGAGGTCACGAGCGCGTGAGTGACTGTGCATAAATCATCCCGGCCTAGATAGGGCCGCAACTGGCGCACCAGGCGAACCTGGGCGAAAGCCCCCCTAGTCACAGCCACTATGTGATCTTCCAAGGTGAGCCATGAATCTAGGAGGACTCCCAAGTTGCGAGCCCTATCTACGGGGGGTAATAGTTCACTCCCCATAGAAAGAGATGGAATATCCGAATTGACCCGGGATGAAGGTATGCAAAGCCACTCAGTCTTGTCGGGGTTGAGTTGAAGTCTGTTCCTCCCCTTCCAGACCCGAACCGCCTCCAGGCAACGGGACATCACGTTGAGGGCATCACTGGGGTGGTTTGGGGTCGAAAGAAAAAGCTGGGTATCATCAGCGTACTGATGATACCCAACTCCAAAACCACGAATGATCTCACCCAGCGGTTTCATATAGATGTTGAACAGGAGAGGCGAGAGGACTGACCCCTGAGGAACTCCACAAATGAGAGACCTCGTGGTCGACCTCTGCCCTCCTGTCAACACTGACTGCGAACGTCCCTGGAGATAGGAGTAGAACCACTGTAAAACCGTGCCTCCCACTCCCAATCCTCTGAGACGCCGCAGCAAGATACCATGGTCGATGGTATCGAAAGCCGCTGAGAGGTCTAATAGGACTAGAACAGAGGAATGTCCCCTGTCCCAAGCCCTCCAGAGATCATTCACCAGCGCGACCAATGCCGTCTCCGTGCTGTACCCGGGCCTGAAACCCGATTGGTACGGGTCTAGATAATCCGCTTCATCCAGGACCAGAGGGAGCTGATGCGCCACCACACTCTCAACAACTTTCGCGAGAAAGCGAAGGTTGGAGACCGGACGAAAGTTGTTCAATACAGCTGGGTCCAAGGCAGGCTTCTTGAGGAGAGGCCTCACCACCGCCTCTTTCAAGACAGCGGGGAAGCTACCCTCACTCAAAGAAGCCGATATAACTGCCTGGAACCAGCTTCGTGTCCTCTCCCGGGCTGCATAAACCAGCCAGGAAGGGCATGGGTCCAATAAACATGTGGTGGAGCTCAGCCTCCCCATAATCCTGTCCACTTACTCCGGAGTCACAGAATCAAACTCCTCCCAGGTAATATTGACAAGACCGCCCGTGTCCTGATCGTCAGACTCTGCCCAGTCAGAGTCCAGACCGGTCCGAATCCGAGCGATTTTGTCCGACAGATTTTGGTTAAACTCCTCGGCACCACCCTACAAGGGTTCCTCCCTCACCTCTTGGTTAAGGAGGGAGCGAGTCACCCTAAACAGGGCGGCCGGGCGATTATCTGCGGACGCGATAAGGGTAGCAAAGTGATTAGACCTCGCCACCCTTATCGCAGCGAGATAAGACCTAATATAGGCTCTTAATCGCAATCGGTCGGATTCGGATCGGCTGGATCTCCAACCGCTCTCTAGGCCCCGTCTCCGATGCTTCATCTTCCGGAGCTCCGCGGAAAACCATGGAAAACTTAGACCTGAGGTTCAGTGTGCCCTTTTGGTATTCTAATGGTGGTGAGTTAATTCTATTATGTCCTAAAGGTTATGTCTTTAAATTTCGGGTGGGGAATGCAGATTTTAGAGGTGTTGGCTTTCTAATCCCATCAGCTCCAAGGTTCCTAGCCCGTCTTCCTGAATGGGATTATCAAATCTGCATTTCTACAGAGATGGCCTGCTCAGTTTCTGCTTGTGATTATTAAGAAAAACTTTGGGGAAATATAATATTCTGCCTTTTTTAATATCCCCCCAAAATATTTCCTTCTCTGTGGGGAGGAAGTCTGACTTCCTACAATAGTTTATTGGCTCATTAACACCCAAAATGTTCAGATACCGGTACATTGTACATTGCAATGGCTCACTGCATGCCAGCAGAGAATCTGTAGTGAAAACAAGACTCCATATTAATCCCATGCAAATTGACCTATGCCTCTGATCCACTGTAGCACTCTAGTACAATAATCGGAGCCATGATTACAGAGAGAGAGAGAGAGAGAGAGAGAGAGAGAGAGAGAGAGAGAGAGAGAGAGAGAGAGAGAGTGAGTGTGTTTTCATACAAGCACACAGATGTGCTCCGTTTTAATGGTGATTTTTATGTGGGTCCCATACATACGCTATGCTCATATACAATCCAGGGAAAATTTTAGTGTGCTCAATTACCAATTGGTACTAGCTTCTTTATTGATCTATGTATTAATATTCATGAACAAAATAGTGGCTTTATTTAGAACTAAGTTAATCATAAAGCCAGACCTCAGGTCCTCGTCCACTTTCATCTCCACAGCGGAGTGAAACTGAGATAGTACATATTAAAAGTACTCTACAGAGAAAAAGCCTAATGCACGTAAGCAAACACGTACATAACTTAGTGAGCACGTAAAGAGTCGGTGAGCATCCCCAATATCTGAACTTTATAGGGGGCAAAAACTGCATCTGCCACGGAGGGGCAGTAGCTGCTGCCGCTGCTGCTGCTGCTGCTGCATTAACCGCAAAGAGATCATAAGGAAAAAAACAGGCACCTCCGCCCTCTTCCCCGTAGCAGGCGCGCCCACGGCAGCTCGCTTCAGGTCTCGGGAGCGCGCGCCGTCTAATATTCCCTCTTTCGTCTGCGCCGTCCTCGGCCAATGAGCGGCACTGTTGCTGGCAGGTGCGGCGTGTTTTTGTTTTGGGTAGAAGAATTAGTTGTAGTTCAGGAAGGCCGGATTCCTTATTTTCGCCCTTCGGAGTCGCGCGTGCCGGGAAGGAACTCTCGCTGACCAGCAGCCTCACGCGCACCGTGAACCTGTCCCCGCCGCCGCCTTGGGAGGGGGGAAGACGGCTCCTCCTCTCTCGCCATCCCCCTCCCGCGGTGAAGAGGGAGGACGACGGCCAAGCAAGCGACCGAAGCCGCCGCGCCAAGGAGTTGGGGGGCCAGGTCTGGCTCGGCCTGGCCCGGCTTGGCTTGGTCTCGCCCGAGCTGACCCCCGCCAGGCCTCAGCCATGAGGAGGGAAATGAACGGGGTCACTAAGGGCCGGTTTGAGGTGAGCAGACGGCCGGTTGCCTGCTTGGCCTTCTTGAAGTTTTGTTGGGTGGGGGAGGCTTTGTTTAGTGTGCGGTTGAGGGAGAATGGGAGCCGGGGAAGGGACGAGATCTCCCTGTTGGAGATGCTGCCTTTCCCGTCTCCCTTACCGACCTGGAGGAGTGATGAAGGGCGGCGGCGGCGGCGGCGGAGGAGGAAGGGGTTGTGCGTTTTCTTGAACGATTTGGGGCGTGGGGGGGGGGGGAGAGAGAGAGGAACGGCAAGAGCATACACGGGTGTAGATGTCCCTGGGATGAAGGCTGCCCTCTTCCTCCGTGTCCAGCCGAAGGAAGGGAGTCCCGTTTTTTCAAAGTGGATATTGAGAGGAGAGGTAGGAGGTCTTTTGTCTGAGCAGAGAAAGCATTCCTTCGGAAGAGACCCTTCGGCTGCCTGTTCCTCCTCCTGTATGCAAACACAACCACCAAACCAAAGATTGTGGGGTCGAGGTAGCTCGGCTATTCAGAGGGAAGTGCCGGTGCGGCTGCTTTTTACCGCCGATGCGCCGGCCCTGGCTGGAAGGAAGAGGATGGGGCTTCGGCTGTGCGTAGCGGGGCCGCGGGAACTGCCAGGAAGTATTTGGAGTTGAAGCGGGGGGGGGGAGGGGTACTACTTTGCACCGAGTTTGCCGTCCCATCCCCCCGCAACTGTGGGGAGAGGGGAGGAGCCAACAGAGGAAGGAGGAACGGTGGACGGGGAGGAGTCTGAGCACTAGGTTTGTGTGAAGTAGAAGTCCCAGGGTAGGGCCGTCGTTTTCGATTGCGGGATTCCCCTTGGGTAGAAAATATTTTTGACAGCGACGTTATTGTTTTGGAGGGTGTGGAGGGTTTGCGGGGAAGATGAGTTCAGAAGAAATAGGTTGTGAATACGTCACGAGAACATAAGGAGCTGGCACGGATCATGCAGGTGGTTTCTCCGTGTTAATGACAGCTAGTGATAGTCGGATACTTAACAAGGGCCTGGCTGATGGTGGTGGCAGAAATATAGAGCGAAGAACGGTACAGGAGGGGATGCGGTGGAAATGTGTGTCATATAGGAAGCCCGATGGAGTGATAAGAATTATAAAGTTGCTGCTGCCGCCTCCATAACCTCGTCTACCACGTTTCCCCCCCCCCCAAAATCTGGGGTAAAGGGAGGGGACGTGCCGTGATAGTGCAAAGACGTATTGAGGAACCTTATAATGTATGGCGTACGTTTTGGAAGAAAAAGAAGACAAAAACTATTTGTATTAGGAAAACAACACGATATTGAAGTTATGTTTATGTTGGGGTTATGTAGATGAACAAGTATAGTATATGAAGCTTATGTAATTATTGTATAGGTTAATGAAATGAGAGCAGCTAGTAATTTGAACGATATCCTAGAGGACATAGATGTATGTATCCATTACAAGTAATAATAAATGTCTTTGGATCTTGACATACAGATAAGTGATTATGATTTTAAGGAGATTCTGGTCCTTACAACTCTTTAACAGGAAGTTGAGCTGTTTTTGGGATGTATAATTGATCATGTCTTTGAAATTGTGCAAAGCGAATGCTGAACAGCTATTTTACAATAAGAGCAAATGACTAGTGTTTAATATCAGATTGGTCAAAAGCAGAACAATCTGGTGCTATTGTTGCTTTTTGTATCATGAGGTTTTGAAAAAGGAAAGAGTGGAATACTTGGAAGCTAAAAGAGAGAGATTTGGGAAGGGAAGCAAGAGTAAACAACAAGCTATTCAGGAAAATATAGCATGTAATCAGAATGATCTGGGACTACACAAAACCACCCTATTTTCACCAGTGTTATTTCCAGGTCATTATTGTGACAAATGTCTTTCTTCCAATTTGGATCCTTTCTGAATTTATGATGGTGGCAAAAAAAAAAAAACATGGGAGTCACAAATGTATTCCTTATTTTTTCTTATTTATGTATTATCATGAATATAAAGCAGGAATAATAAGTGCAACAATAATAACCTTGCTTAAAAATACATTATTGCTTCTGAACATTATTGCTTCTTCATTTTGTAGTTTAGAAAGGAAAAATAAAACTAACCAGGTGTTATAAAAAGTATTTAGCACCAGATGATAAACCTCCAAACATGAAAAAGAATATCTTCATCCAGAAATTGGCTGTTGGATTAAGACAGGTAATACTGTGTTTTGCTTTTATTTTCCTATTTTATACAAATATCAAACTGCATGTTGATGCAAAGAGCAAATAAAAAGAAGAGATGGTATATTCATTGAATTAAATGTCATAAATTGAATAACATAGTATGATGTCACTAGGTTCAAATTCCAACTCAAAAGATAGAACCTTGTGGTTAGCAAAGAATAACCTCCACCCACTCACCCCACACACATTTAATATTTTGTTCAGTTTCAGTCCCCTTGTCTGAAAGCAGAAAGTGAGCAGGACTAACAATACTTGAAAGAGATTTAGCTGCTTAAACTGTACCACTTGAACATTTTTAAACTTGAAATGAGAGAAGAGAGCCATGCTGGCTCAGGAATTCTGGGAGATGAAGTCCACAGGTCATAAAGGGGCATTAGTTCCCCGCCTGTGTCCTAAGTGTTTTGGAAATCAAATATATTCAAATTTTTTGGTCTTAATTTTGCTTTGCATGCAATTCAGTATTTTTATTTAAAAAGGGATATGTACAATATAGTTTGAGAAATGAATTCATCTTATTAAAAAGGGAAATTAGATATTACCATAAATCAAAAAACTTTCTAAGGGGAAAAGTACATTAGTAAAAATGCAATATATTTATTTAGTAAAGTAGGATGCAATAAAAACTTATTTCTGTATAAAGAATCTTTTTATGCAGAAAGTATTTTGAGTTGTATAATTGAGTTTTGAAAAAACTGAAAATTAGCTTGAAAACATTTTTGTTGCCATGTTTTTCCATAAAAAGTTTTTCATTCTCAGGAATATGTTTAAATTACCTAGTAATAATATAAATAAGTACTGTGTAGGCTAAAATGGGAAACTGGAATGGATATAATACAGATAATCCTTGACTTACAATAATTTATTTAGTAACTGTTCGAAATTACAACAGCACTGGAAATAATGACTTATGACCATTTTTCACATTTACGACCATTTCAGCATCCCCATAGTCACATCAAAATTCAGACGCTTGGCAACTGACTCATTTATGAGGGTTGCAGTGTCCCAGGATCATGTGATCACCTTTGGTGACCTGCAAGCAAAGTCAGTTGGGAAGCCACATTCACTTCTTAACAATTGGGTTACTAACTTAACAACTGCAGTGATTCACTTAGCAACTGTGGCAAGGTCGTAAAATGGGGCAAAACAATTAGCAACAGAAATTCATGGTTCACTTGTGATTGAAAGTCAATGACTACCTGTACTAATCAAGCCAGAGTTGTAATACACTTTCTTCTTGAATCCATCTTGAGACAGCTGTTCATTAAGGCCATTGAAGTTTTATAAAATAGAATACAGTACTTCCTTATATAAAGATGCTTAGAAGTAGAAGGGAAGATACATTTAGAGAATATGCACAATACAAATCGGGTAATATCAAGAACTAAAGTAATTTACTCTTGGTGAGTAGAAGCTAGAAATGGGAGGAAAAGTTGGAAGTAATTTAAGCTTTTGTATTTCTGGAGAAAGTAGTTGTACATGCAATTCTTTAAGCATGCTAACATCAATATGACAACAGTTGTGCTGCCATTTTTTCTTTGAATTCTGTCTATATTAAATCAATACCATTCAGCTTTTGCAAGCATTTCATTGTAAAGAATTTCTAAATAAATATTTGAATATGTATGATTTTCACATTAAACCATACTTATATGTACTGATTCTAATTGCCTTCTCAGATCAAAATTACATTTAAGCAGTTCAAATGTTGGGGAAAAATAAATAAGATACCATACCTACACTGCATGCAATGGTCTCTATCAATTTAGAATTGCAGAAAATACTTCAAAATTTTCCATAAAATATGGAGACTATTGGTAGTCTGGTCACAAATTATTTCATCTATGTCCAATCATGTTGTATAACATTATAATGCCCAAAATTCTCAATTCCTATAAAAGACAACCTAAAAGCAACTGTATTAATTCAGAATCATAAAACAGATATTAGGATAATTCTTCAAAAAAAAGTCATATTTAACTGGTCTTTAGGAGAGTTACTAATTATTTATAATAATGAACAGATAGGATACTACATTATGGCTAAATAGGAAGAAATTTGAGTATGAGGACCAGAAAGAAAAGTAACAGATGTATCATAGGAGCAAGTTTAATATGTTTTAAAATTATTGATGAGCAAACAAAATAATATTATTTGATGGGGGGGGCAGGGCGGAACTAACTGAAGTGATCCTATGTGAACATCTTTTGGGAAATTGCCAGCGAGGCTGGTAGGAGGGTTTTAGCATTGAGTCTGAGCAGTTGCAAACTTCCTTAGTGTGACCTCCCCTATGATCCATGAAGCCTTATCTTCTTGTTCCCAGAGCAAGGTAAGCAGTCTGGTGAGATTCTTGTAGCAGAGTAGTTACTGACTTTACTTATGCACAAGTGACTCTGGTTGCTTGTATCTAATAACTTAAGAGTTATATAGTTTTTCAGGCATAGGTGTTAAATTGAAACATTTCATAGTGCTGGTAGAAACTTGATATATTTCCAGATTCTTGACTGAACTTCAGAAGATTTTGGCCTGTAACAACTAGACTTTTCGTCAAGGAATAAGGTATTTATATATGTTCCCTGAAATTAAGAAAGTGTTTTGCAAGGCACAGTAGTAATAGATATTTTTGAGGAATGTTATTGTTTGGCTTTTGAAAAAGACAAAGATGGCAAAGACAATTTTATACACACTGTGAAAAATATACACCCTGAGAATTTTTTTCATGATGGACATCTCACAAATAGAATGTGAAAAATTAAGTGGCCCAAACAAGCAATGTAATGGGAAGGATTGGGCTTAACTTTAAATCACTATACTTGTTACATATTTTTAAAACTGTTATAGTATGAATGAGTTGGGGTACTGAGCTGTTATTTCTCATACAAAGAATGTAGTACAAAACTAAAATATGGTAGTGTTTATATTAGTTCTCATAGTAACTTCATAGTATTTAAATTTGACTACAAAACTTGTTAACTGTTGAAGGGTTGAATTTATTAGTTTTTAAAGAAATATTTTGACAAGAAAGAACTTTTTCAGTAACAAAGATACTGTTTATTAATCATTTTTCCTCTTCTCTTGATTGAAAAAAAAAATTAAAGAATTATAGGGTTTGAGCAGCTAACAGTCAATTTCTGAAGAACCAAAACAGAACATTGGATCTTGACTTGGATCTTGAATTTGTTGCTTCAAATTATTCACTGTCTTGAAGATTTATAATGTTTGCATGATATAATACTGACAAATGTACTTTAGCTTCCTGAAATTATATACAGAGAAACTCACTGGCAAAAGCTATAGGACAAAAATATTGTTTTAAGTAGTCGAGGTGTTTTCTCTTCAAGTGTAATTTTCAGTTACTTGCACCCATTTTTTCATATTTCTCATTTTTTCTTTTTGTCAATACAGCTTTTGTCAAGATCTCATGGAAATAGCTATTTGGATTTTGAAAAATAATCATAGTATCTTATGTTGTCTTGACTGTATCTTTAACTGAAATATGTAAGATTCAGACCAAACACTTAAAACCAGAAATACTTAAAATTGATGAGGGGGGAACTGCATGTGACCCATTTTTGCAGACTCATGAAATCATACAAGCAAAAATTTGTGGCAAACTGTCAAACAATAAGGAGACAAATTCTCATCCTTTTTCAGTGAAAACAAAAAACCCTATTCTGTAGTCAGTATAATCTCAAGCACTAGTGTATTTTTTTGGTTTAGATTTAGTATATTATGCAAATCCTGATATTACAGTTTAAAACATTTTTCTAAGTAGAATATACCTAGAAAGATTTTCTTTAAAGTGAGCAAATTATTTTAAAAGTCCTGCTACAATTATTAACTCCCTTTTAAAAAGGCTCTACCGTCCTTGTGTGCTAAATAGTCCTTCATTCTTACTCTAGAGCAGGGTACCACCTGTGGTACATTGGCACCTGGCAGGTGGTACGCAATCATCCTAGAAAAGTAGCGGGGGAGGGGAATGGCAGCACCGCATAAGCCTGAGCAAGAGATGGCTGGAGCTGCAGGGCTGTCAGGGCTCAGTGGAAGCGCCAGGATCAGTGCCAGGCTCCAGCTGGAGCTTGACGCTGATCCTGGTGCTTCTGAGCCCAGAAGCGCTGATTGGCAGGAATGTTGCAGCATCTCCAGGGTCTTATGATTTACATTCAGATGCTTGGCAACTGATTCATATTTATGACAGTCACAGTGTCCCAGGATCATGTCAAGTGACCAAAACCGGCTGCAACCACCCAGCAGAGGGGGAGGAACCAAACACACCCTACCCCACCCCCGCAGCCAATTCTCAACAGAAATGCTCACAACAATGAAAACCTCGGACAGGAGGAAGAGCGCCGTCGGGTGGGTGGGTGTCTTGCTCTGCTGTGGCTTGGGGGGCACTTTTTTCAGTGCCATTGTAACTTTGAACAGTCACTAAGCAAACTGTTGTAAGTCAAGGACTACCTGTACTTTATCACTTTTTTCCTTTTTTTTGGTCATCACGTTTTTGACACCTTGCTAGGAGACGTGGTAGTCGGATATTGCCATATCCTAAAAGTGGTACAATGGGTGAAAAGGTTAAAAAGCCCTGCTCTAGAGATATGGTGTCTGCTATGGTTTGGTATTAATATATTTCAGTTGGTTTAGACAACACTTTTGGTTATAAATTTTAAAGATGTTCTCACTATCATAGTGTCATAACTTGCAATGCTTGTCACTACATCCATTCATTTTAGTATAGGACTCTTTATTATAACTTGTTTCCACTGCATACAATCAAAAGCAATTGCAGCTAATTGCCAGTTTCTGCTATATTCTTTCCTATTAAGGTTTAGTGTATAATGTCTCTACAACTTGGTAACTGAGATAATATAATCCTAGACACCCTATTTAAACATCCTTCTTGATATTTGGGTTCTGTGAAATTAGTTATGCTAGCTCCTTACAATTGACACAAATCTTTTCATATCCCTCCGTAATCGCTTGGAATTTAAAAGGTGGTAAAGTCAGTTACTGCTGAGTTCTAGAATATTTTTATATTAACATTGTTATAATGACTTTGTTGGGGGTAGTAAGCTCATTACAGTAAAGATAAACCTCTTTTTTGTGCAGAAATGAGCAAATTGTTTTCTCTACCTGAATGCTGTCTTGTGTAGTTTCAGTGAGAAAAGTGGCTTTGGCTACAATAAAACAAGTAGGACAGAGTGTAACTCATTAACTACAACCTCACACATATAAATTCTCATCGTGCTCTTCCCTAAAACATTAAACAAGGTGGACAAAAGGAGTAAAATAGTAAGCCAAAGTAATTGGAGCATGAGATTAAACAAGCAAAGGAAAGGTAGCTAAACTTAGTTTACATCAATGTAAGTTTATTATAACACTCTTTACTTTTCTCACAAATCCTCCTTGCTTCTACCATGTATCTATACTGCTCAATGCATTTATTTTCTTTGTTTAAATTTCTTACTTCTCCTTTTTTGAGGATCTCGTCAGCCTCATTTAATCATGACTTTGTTGGTCTTCCCATTTTTTTTAAGCCAGTCCCTTCTTAAATTTGTTTTGCGGTTAGATTCTCCTTTATCCTCTTTGTATGATCACACTATCTCAATATAGTTCTTTCACACACTGCACGTTCCCTTTGATATTCAATCCATTCAGTTTGATCCCATCTCTTCTTGTTTTAGTGCATACACTCAAATAATTGGTTCTCTTGCATTCAACTTACATTTTATATTTCTGCTTACATACCCAACAGTAACTTCTGTCTAACAAAGCACACTCTTATACATAGCCATCTTTATTTCTTTCAAGAAAGATTCATCAAAGAGGAACCACTGTAGGTTAGAGTTCCTGCTTCTTACTCTCAGAGAAGAAGAGCCAGTAAAATGCATGGCTAATGTTATTGAAAACCACTAAGAGACCAAGCAGCACCAGGAGGGTCACACTCTAGAGCAGACATGTCAAACTCGTGACGTCACGTGATGTTGCGAGACGTATTGGGACTGTTTTGCCATTGCTGGCAATGGGGTGGGCCGGATGATGTGTCCGGCTCGCAGGCCAGCAGTTTGACACCTCTGCTCTAGAAGCTATCTGTTCATAAGGAGTGCTGTCCAGACTGGAAATACCACTGAAATGGATCTAGATAATCTGTTTTCTTCAGAGTTGCTCTGGAGTTGCTGCCCCATCATTTTCTCAACAGTTCCCCCCACCCCAAAGTTCAATGTCTGATTGGTGTCTAATAAGGCTCATGTCACTAGGGACTTGGTCCTGAATGAAAAGCTGACCTAGTGTGTATTATTGAGACCTAGTTGAGTACCCATTTTAAAATAAAAACTAAAGCTTACAAAATAAAGAAAAAACAGAACTAAATAATATGATTAGTTTCAGATGGCTTTACAAACAATAAAGCAAAATTTGGTTATATTCAAAAAAACCAAATCTATATCACTTGGCTAATAAATGAAATGGATTGTATTTTCACCATAAGGACACAATTTTAATAAGTTATATTCCTAAATTTTATTTCAAAAATGACTGTTGGAAGTGCATTAAAATATGCTAGAATTAGTGCTCCTCTAAATTTAAGAATGTGTATTAGTTTAAATAGATTGCTAGTCTGAAAAAAGGGAGACTAGCTACTCCTTTTTTTGACTGGCTACTTTGACTAGCTTCTCAAAAAAAAACCCTCTAGGATGGGTAATAGATACTTACTATATTGATTTTGTGCAACCTGACTAACATTGATATGCTAGCATGGAGACATATATTTGTTTTTCCTCCATTAAAGTTTATATTTAATATATTCTGCTTGCAAAATAAGATTAGAGTATGAAGCAGTCTTGGTCTGGCGTCGTCCTTCAGGCTTTGTCCTTTTCGAATCCTTTATCAAATACAATGCCATGGTCAAGTTGAGCCTGCTCGTTCTTGGAAATGTTTTGAATAGTCAAGTACAGGACTGTGCCAAGTGTGTGAAATACACATATACCTGCTACACAATTTTCTGCTTACAGTTTCAGTTAATTAAAGAATAGATTATTATTTTTAATTAGTAGCAGAGCATTATTAATAATATGTTTTAATAGGTTGGTGGTCTTACAGTTGCAAGAAAAAGTATGTGAACCCTTTGGGATTACGTGGACTTTTGCATGAATTGGCCATAAAATGCGCTCTAAACGTCATGTAAGTCACAACAATAGAAAAACACAGTCTGCTTAAAATAATACTACACAAACATTAGCTGTTGTCATGTTTTAATTGAACATAAGATGGAAACATTCACAGTGCAGGGTGGAAAAAGCATGTGAACCTTTGGACTTAATAACTGGTTGACCCTCCTTTGGCAGCAATAACCTCAACCAAACGTTTTCTGTAGTTGCAGATCAGACCTGCACAACGATCTGGAGTAATTTTGGACCACTCCTCTTCACAAAACTGTTTCAGTGTAGCAATATTCTTGGGATGTCTGGTGTGAATCACTCTCTTAAGGTTGTGCCACAGCATTTCAATCGGGTTGAGGTCAGGACTCTGACTGGGCCACTCCAGAAGGCGTATTCTGTTCTGTTGAAGCCATTGTTTTGTTGAATTACTTGTATGCTTTGAGTCATTGTCCTGTTGCATCACCCATCCTCTGCGGAGCTTCAGTTGGCGGACAGATGGTCGTACGTTTTCCTGCAAAATGTCCTGATAAACTCTGGAATTCATTTTCCCATCAATGACAACAATCCGTCCAGGCCCTGAGGCAGCAAAGCAGCCCCAAACCATGATGCTCCCTCTGCCATGTTTTACAGTGGGGATGAGGTTTTGATGTTGGTGTGCTGTGCCTTTTTTTTTCCACACATAGTGTTGTGTGTTTTTCCCAAACAACTCAATTTTGGTTTCATCTGTCCACAGTATATTTTGCCAGTAGTGCTGTGGAACATCCAGGTGCTCTTTTGCTAACTTCAAACGTGCTGCAATATTTTTTTCGGACAGCAATGGCTTCCTCCGTGGTGTCTTCCCATGTACTCGATTCTTGTTTAATGTTTTCCTTATTGTAGATGTGTCAACAAAAATGTTAGCATGTGCCAGAGATTTCTGAAGGTCTTTAGCTGACACTCTAGGATTCTTCTTTACCTCATTAAGCATTATGCACTGTTCTCTTGCAGTCATTTTTACAGGACGACCACGCCTAGGGAGAGTAGCAACAGTGCTAAACTTTCTCCATTTGTAGACAGTCTGTCTTACCGTGGACACATGAACATCAAGGCTTTTGGAGATACTTTTGTAACCCTTTCCAGCTTCATGCAAGTCAACAATTCTTGATCGTAGGTCTTCTGAGAGCTCTTTTCTGCGAGGCATGGTTCACATCAGACAGTGCTTCTTAAGACCAGTAAACCCAAAACAGGTGTGTGTTTTTAAAGGGCAGGACGGCTGTCAGCAACACATCCAATATCATCACACTGATTGGAGTCAAGGTTGGCTCACTCCTGGCTCCAATTAGCTCTTGAAGAAGTCATTAGGCTAGGGGTTCACATACTTTTTCCACCCAGCACTGTGAATGTTTCCATCTTATGTTCAATTAAAACATGACAACAGCTAATGTTTGTGTAGTATTATTTTAAGCAGACTTATGTTTTTCTATTGTTACGACTTACATGACGTTTAGAGCGCATTTCATGGCCAATTCATGTAAAACTCCACGTAATCCCAAAGGGTTCACATACTTTTTCTTGCAACTGTAGGAAATTAATAAGTTGTAGAATTGGGCAATTGTAAATCCAATCCAGTCTCCAGAGTTGTTGTGTGGGAAAAATAGAAGGGAGCATTACATACAGCACCTTGAGTTGCCCAAAATAAAGTTAGAGTGTACATCTAATAAAAAATATAAGTGTCAATGAGTTTATTTTATACTTCCCTCTGACTTTTTCTAACCTTAGCTGAGTTTCTAATCCAGCAGACTATAGTTCCAAGGAAGTTACGGAAATGAGGATCTGTTATCATATCAGATTTATCGGTTCCTGTTTCTTAGGGTTTTTGATACAATATAACCTACAAAGGAATGAGTTTCGTATTGATAGAATTCGACAGACTAAAATTTATTAGTCTAGAGATGGTATTTCCAAGAGTTTATAATCATTATAATCTACATTAAGTGAAGTGTAGAAGAGAAAACTAGGAAATAGAAATTGCTGAACAGGAAAAGTAACTTTATGTATATGATTTATCAGTTGCAGAGAACATTAATGCTTATACCACAGAAATTGTGGGTGGCATATACATTGAATATTAAAAATTAAATAAATTGAGGGTTTCATCTATATTTTTATATTTCAGTAGTATCATTTAGTAAGATAATGTGTTGGCAGAATTAATTCTTCACTGTTACAAACAGAAATTAAAAATTGGTTATTCCCTTTGTTCATATTGAGTTTCTAATATCAAAACAATGAATGAAGTAATTCTTCCATGTTCATTTTTAGCACTGCCCAATTTTTATGTTCATTATGAGTTTCAGCGAATTAAATCTTTTGTTTTAAGTTTTTAAATTCTGGTGCAGACGTTAACTGAACTGATTGCTAGGCATGAAATGGTGCATTTCCTCTATTCCTTTGTTTCCTTACACCATTTCTGAATTTACATCACAGTGGAATAATTTTGTTTAAATGGAAACATTCCTTTCAGAGTTGTTTTTCAATTTTTCAAATTGTATTTCAGTTTTATGTGAAGTATGTGGAGGGAACATCCAGCAATACCTGCCTGCTGGGAAGGGAAATTTCTGATAGTCCCTGCAAGATTCCTACAGGGAAACTCAATGGGAAAAGCCAGCAGGAAGTCAATCCTGCTTCCTTGGTCATTCTGTTTCTCTGTTTAGGTATTGAAATATTTTTGAATTGATGACCTAACATGGCACGGGTTGTTCAGTTTCTGATAAAAATAACAGCTTGTGTGTAGATATGTTGGAGATTGTGCAGAAAATGTTTGAAGGAATTTATTTTGACAGTGAAAGTTAACCTTGTAAATATAAGTTATGATATATAATTGGTTTCATAAAGCTAAAAGCAGATATGCTATAGAAAAATGTCTGATATTTTGTTTAAAGTGTCTTGTTATGTCTAGAATTAAGAGAAAAGGATATAAAAAGGTTTTGGGGTTTGGTTTTGTTCTGTTCGTTTCTCTTTTTGCTTTAAAGGGACCTCATCTTAAAACAAAGGCAACAACATTGCAAACTGTGTACCTCATATACCAGACATAATGCCTGGTAGCATTGATTACAACTAGGACCTACTTTTTTGTTTACGGCAGATGGAATTTTTTTTTAAAAAAAACTAAGAGGATTGTCTTGGCTTTCTTCCAGCCAATCAAAGAAGCCAGCAATCAATTATGAAAGACAGTAGCAGTATTCAGTATCTGGCATTCACTGTTAAAGAGTGACTCATTTTGCTTTATGTTGACCAGCATAATAGTTAAGATCTTAATGAAGATAAATTTCCAATAAAGCCCATAAAGGCTAATATTCAATCAAGTAACAATTCCACATAGATATCATTGGTCATTTGAGCCGTCTCCTGCAGCTCCCAATCACCCGGTGCACGCGCACCTCTTCGAACGGGCAGTGGTGCGCACGCACCTCTCCAAACCTTTGGAGAGGTGCGCGCACACCTCCGCCCGAACAGGCAGTGGTGCCGCTTGTTGGGAAAGCTGCAGCGGCCCGTTTGCACAGCTGCCGCCCGTTGGGAGACCTGCCGCATTCGTCCATGTTTGACAAGCGCGGCAGGTCTCCGAACGGTGGTGGTTTGGAGAGCTGCGCGCGCACCTCTCCAAACCGCCGCCGTCCCGTACGGAGGTCTGCCACGCTCGTCAAACATGAACGAACGGGGCAGGTCTCCCAACGGGCGGCAGCGGTGGTTTGGAGAGTGCATGTGCACCTCTCCAAACCGCCGCTGTCCCGTTTGCGCAGCTGCCGCGTTTGTCCATGTTTGATGAGCGCGGCAGGTCTCCGAATGGGACGGCGGCGGTTTGGAGAGGTGCACGTGCACCTCTCCAAATGGAGAGTGGCGCCTCCCGTTTAGAGAGGTGCGCGCGCACCTCTGAACGGGCAGAGGTGCGTGCGCACCTCTCCAAACCTTTGGAGGGCTGCGTGCGCACCTCCGCCCGTTCAGAGAGGTGCGCGTGCACCTCTCCAAACCTTTGGAGAGCTGCTTGTGCACCTCCGCCCGAACAGACAATGGCGCCACGTTTGGAAAGCTGCCAGATCCCCCGCAACCTCCAGGTAAAAATCCTCCATTTTCCCTCTCACAGCCCTCCCTTAAAAATTCCATTCCCGGCGAGGCCCCGGGCTTTTAAAAGCCATCGGGGCCCGGCCGCTGTAGGCGAGGACCAGCTTCCTGGCTCGCTCCCTCTCTTTTCCACAGGCATTATTTGCTCGAAAGTGTTTGTTTATTGCTCAAATGATGTTTCTAATTAGCGCTTCGGACCTGGTCCCTCTATTTTTGAGGGAGGGGAGAGGGAGGAGAAACTTATTGTAAAAAAAAAAATAGAGGGAAACGACTCCGCTGGAAGCAATTCCTGCTTTACAAAAGCCACTAGTGCCGAGAACTCCGGGCGGAGGTGCGCGCACACCATCGCCGCGCAGGTGCCTCCCATGTTTTTTGAGCATGCACAAAAAGTTTTTTGAGCATGCGCATGTGTGGACGCACGCGCGCGCACTTTTTGCGGCTCCCACTTTTTTGTTTGTGTGATGGAACTGATTCTGAGTGGCTCTTTTCCTTTTTCCGGTTGCTGACCCCGGTCTAGTCTCTTCTTAAAAATGTCTAGTGTTGGAGCATTCACAGCTTCTGGAGGAGGTTCTTCCACTGATTAGTTGTTCTGTCAGGAAATTTCTTCTTGGTTCTAGGTTGCATTTCTCCTTTATTAGTTTCCGTCCATTGCTTCTTCTCCTGCCTTCACGTGCTTTGGAGAATAGCTTGACTCCCTCTTCTTTGTGGCAATCCCTGAGATATTGGAACACTTCTATTATATCACTCCTCATCCATCTCTTCATTAAACTAGACATACCCAATTCCAGCAACTGTTCTTTATATGTTTTAGCCTCCGGTCTCCTAATCATCTTTGTTACTCTTCTCTGTACTCTTTATACTCAACATCTTTTTTACATCGTGTTGATCAAAACTGGATGCATTATTCCAAGTGTGGCGTTACCAAGGCATTGTAAAATGGTATTAACACTTCACGTGATCTTGATTCTATCCCATGCATTATCTATGTATGATAATGCATACATTTCAAGAATTAAGTAAAAAAAGCAGGACACAAAATGGACAATACTGACAGCTGTCATGATCAAATTCATTTGATCCAAAATAAATTGTTACTTTGTTGTATTGGTTGTAAGTAGGAAATTTGAATCCATTTAATAAAATGGGAGGCCATACCTAGACAAAACGTCTTTTGAAATTTAATCTGAACTTTGCAAAAAGTTTTTTTTGAACATCCACAGGTAATTAATACAATAGAATTCAATCTCTATTGAGACATATCTGTAATGTCTAATAATGAACATAAATTTCAAATGTCTGATTTTGAGATGGGGAAATTAGACTCTTCATCAAGAGTCTTAAAATCCCTTAGAATCACCAAGCCAAAAAGTGGTTAATATGTAGGTGTCTATATTGTTGTGATCTGTTTTAAGAACTTTTAACCTGGTTTTAAAATAATATTATATAAATGTTATAAAATGATAAAGGCAATCTACCACATTTAAATGACTAATTATACATTTCTAACAACATTGGAGCCAATAAATCTATAAGAAATGTATACCACTTGGCTAGAAAACCATTTGGCTTAGAGGGTTTTTTTCATCAATTGGTCTTCAATATATTTTGTGATTTCAAAGGTTCTTTTCAAGACATTTTTGCAGTAATTTAATGCCACACTCATTCAAAAAACTATCCATTGCATCCAATTCATCCAGCATTATCTAAATTATAATAATGAATAGATTTTGTATGTTAGTTTCAATCCTTAATTTGTTAATATTTCAGAATTATATTATTTCATTAATTTCAAATGATACGCTAATATTTCTCCTGTATTTACACCAAATTCCCAGTGTTTTAGCTTTGATCTGTTCAAAGAGAGTTCAAATTGGTCAAAATTAAATATTCAACAACAGCTAATAAAATGAATATCTACTCTGAATTTGGGCCATAAAGACAAGCTGAGAATTCTACTGGTTCACCAGCCATCTTATTACCAAACTTGTAGATTTGATTGTTGCTCTGCTGATTTAAACCTCCTGTCATTTGATATCAGGACAATTCAACGTGATCTGAGGCCTAACAAACATATGGATGGACTTTGGACCTTGCTTTTGATTGGTTGCTATCTAATTAACATTACCATCAAAACTTTGCCAAGATCAGTTCATTTCCTAGTTTGAATGTGATTGACTGTTATACTGAAATTCCGTAGAGCAAGTCTGCCTCAGGCTTCTGATGAGTATTTGGGGGATTTCTTGATGATCTTAATAGATTAATCTATTGAGGACCTGGTTTAACATAACAGAATAACAGACTTGGAAGGGACCTTGTAAGTCTTCTAGTCCAACCCTCTACCCATGCAGGAGACCCTATACCTGCAGGAGATGAATTGACATCCTTCCTATGTGAGATTAACTTCAGTTCTTGTGACTTTTCAGAAAGCCCTTAAAACTTGCCTTTTTCAACAAGTCTGGAAAACTTCTGATAACCGGGAGCCTGCATGTTGGCTGAATTATATATAAAACATCTTCCTTCTCATGATCTTGTTTTATTTAAGTTCATTGTTGTTAAATAGTTCTATGAATGCCAGTTTTATTATACACCAAAGTTACTTCATGAACAGCATATAAATTTGACAAATAAGTGACGCCTAGCTCGTCAGTGAAGAAAGTAAAAAAATGTATCTGATCCAACACAAGTGTGTTCTTGTATTCAGGACTACTGTCTTATGAACACAGGTTGTTGGGATTGGGGCACTATATTGTGGTTCTGCTCCTTCCCTAGTTGAGAGTTCCATTCGGTGGTGATGGGGAGCAGAGATCAGCTGGATGGCTACTTTTCTTGTAGGGAGCCACAGGAATTGGTTTTTTAAAACTTTCCTGTTTAACATTTGCACAAACCATTGAGAATGGTCATTGAAAGATTTGAGATTTGATTTCATCAATAAATTGATGATACCCCCAGCTTTACATTACTGTCCTGGACCAGATCTATTTTGTTTGATTACTGTTTGGTTTAGTTAATCTTACTTTATGTTTCCATTACTTTATAGACCTACTGTATCTTTTATATCTATTGTTGTAATATATATTGAGTTTGTATATTTAATCTTGTAAGCTGCTGAGAGTCCTTAGACATTCGGCAGTCTATAAATACGGTAAATACTAAATAAATATGGTTGCAGATGTTTCCAAGTCCCAAATGGATTGCAATTCTGCTCTGATTGTATATTGAGTTATGTTCACCTAATAATATCCAACCCCTTCATGGATTACTGCCTTGTCGTGGCGAAGGGGCTTGCGTAATTCAATGAAGCTATGAGCTATGCCGTGCAGGGCCACCCAAGACGGAAAGGTCAAAGCAGAGAGTTCTGACAAAACGTGATCCACTGGAGAAGGAAATGGCAAACCACTCCAGTATCTTTGCCATGAAAACCCTATGGACAGTACCAAAAGGCAAAATGATATGACGCTGGAAGATGAGCCCCTCAGGTCGGAAGGCATCCAATAAGCTACTGGGGAAGAGCAGAGGACTAGTACTAGTAGCGCCAGAAAGAATGAAGCGACTGGGCCAAAGCCGAAAGGACGCTTAGCTGTGGATATGTCTGGTGGTGAAAGGAAAGTCCGATGCTGTAAAGATTCTTTCTCCATAGGAACCTGGAATGTAAGATCCATGAATCAAGGAAAGCTGGACGTGGTCAAACAAGAGATGACAAGACTAAACATCGACATCTTAGGTATCAGCGAACTAAAATGGACAGGAATGGGTGAATTCAGATGACCATCAGGTATACTACTGCGGGCAAGAATCCCTCAGAAGAAATGGAGTAGCCTTCATAGTCAATACAAAAGTAGGAAAAGCAATACTGGGATACAACCCTCAAAATGACAGAATGATCTCAGTTCGAATCCAAGGCAAACCATTCAATATCACAGTAGTCCAAGTCTATGCCCCAACCACCGGTGCTGAAGAGGATGAAATTGACCGGTTCTATGAAGCCCTACAGCACCTTATAGAACTAACACCCAAAAATGATGTCCTTATCATCATGGGAGATTGGAATGCTAAAGTAGGAAGCCAAAAGATAATTGGAATAACAGGCAAGTTTGGCCTTGGAGTACAAAATGAAGCAGGGCACAGGCTGATAGAATTTTGTCAAGAGAATACGATGGTCATAGCAAACACTCTTTTCCAACAACCCAAGAGACGGCTTTACACATGGACATCACCAGACGGTCAACACAGAAATCAGATTGACTATATGCTCTGCAGCCAAAGATGGAGAAGCTCTATACAGTCAGTAAAAACAAGACCAGGAGCTGACTGTGGCTCAGACCATGAGCTTCTTGTTGCAAAGTTTAGGCTTAAATTAAAGAAAGTAGGGAAAAGCGCTAGGCCAGTCAGGTATGAATTAAATCATATCCCTGTTGAATATACAGTAGAGGTGACAAATAGATTTAAGGAATTAGATCTGATAGACAGAGTGCCTGAAGAACTATGGACAGAGGTTCGCAACATTGTACAACAGGTAGCAACCAAAACCATCCCAAAGAAAAAGAAATGCAAGAAAGCAAAATGGCTGTCTGAGGAAACTGCAAATAGCTGAGGAAAGGAGGGAAGCGAAAGGCAAGGGAGAAAAAGAAAGATATGCCCAATTAAATGCAGAGTTCCAAAGAATAGCTAGAAGAGATAAGAATGCCTTCTTAAATGAACAATGCAAAGAAATAGAAAAAAACAATAGAATAGGGAGGACCAGAGATCTTTTCAAGAAAATTGGAGAGATGAAGGGAACGTTTCATGCAAAAATGGGCATGATAAAGGACCAAAATGGCAGGGACCTAACAGAGGCAGAAGAGATTAAGAAGAGGTGGCAAAATTACACAGAAGAACTATACAAGAATGAGCTTAATGTCCCTGATTATCACAATGAGGTGGTCACTGACCTCGAGCCAGACATCCTAGAATGTGAAGTGAAGTGGGCCTTAGAAAAGCTGAGCAACAACAAAGCTAGTGGAGGTGACAGTATTCCAGCTGAGCTATTCAAAATCTTAAAAGACGATGCAGTAAAAGTGCTACACTCAATTTGCCTGCAAATTTGGAAAACTCAACAGTGGCCACAGGATTGGAAAAGATCAGTTTACATTCCAATTCCAAAGAAAGGCAGTGCCAAAGAATGTTCCAACTATCGCACCATTGCACTCATTTCTCATGCTAGTAAAGTTATGCTTAAAATTCTACAAGCTAGATTCCAGCAGTATGTGGATCGAGAACTACCAGAAGTACAGGCAGGATTTCGAAGAGGCAGAGGAACTAGAGATCAAATTGCTAACATACGCTGGATCATGGAGAAAGCTAGAGAGTTCCAGAAAAACATCTACTTCTGCTTCATTGACTATGCTAAAGCCTCTGATTGTGTGGATCATAACAAACTCTGGCAAGTCTTTAAAGAGATGGGCATACCAGACCATCTTATTTGTCTCTTGAGAAACCTATATGCAGGCCAAGAAGCAACAGTGAGAACTGGACATGGAACCACTGATTGGTTCAAAATTGGGAAAGGAGTCCGCCAGGGCTGTATACTGTCGCCTTGCCTATTTAACTTATATGCAGAGCACATCATTAGAAAGGCAGGGCTAGATGAATAAAAAGTTGGAATTAAGATTGCCGGAAGAAACATCAACAACCTAAGATATGCAGATGATACCACTCTAATGGCAGAAAGTGAAGAGGAACTAAAGAGCCTCTTGTTGCGGGTGAAGAAGGAGAGTGCAAAACTTGGGTTGAAACTAAACATTAAGAAAACCAAGATCATGGCATCTGGCCCTCTCAATTCCTGGCAAATAGATGGGGAAGAAATGGAGGTAGTGACAGATTTTATTTTCCTGGGCTCCAAGATCACTGCAGATGGGGACTGTAGCCAAGAAATTAAAAGACGCTTGCTCCTGGGGAGGAAAGCCATGGCAAATCTAGACAGCACACTAAAACGCAGAGACATCACCCTGTCAACAAAAGTGCGTATAGTCAAGGCTATGGTCTTCCCAGTTGCAATGTATGGCAGTGAAAGCTGGACCATAAAAAAGGCTGAGCGCCAAAGAATTGAAGCCTTTGAACTATGGTGCTGGAGAAGACTCCTGCGAGTCCCTTGGACTGCAAGGCGATCAAACCGGTCAGTCCAAGAGGAGATCAACCCTGACTGCTCTTTGGAAGGCCAGATCCCGAAGCTAAAACTCAAATACTTTGGCCATCTAATGAGAAGGTAGGACTCACTGGAGAAGAGCCTAATGCTGGGAAAGATTGAGGGCAATAGAAGAAGGGGACGACAGAGAATGAGGTGGCTGGATGGAGTCACTGAAGCAGTAGGCGTGAGCTTAAATGGACTCCAGAAGATGGTAGAGGACAGGAAGGACTGGAGGAACATTGTCCATAGGGTTGCGATGGGTCGGACACGACTTCGCAACTAACAACAACAAACAACAATAATATCCAAAGTTATTTTTTGCCAGTTTTGTGTTAAGCCATTTTTTGACATAGCTTGTTGTGTAAAATATGTTATGGAATTGATGTGAGTAAACCATCTGAAATTGATTAACTGTAAAATAATTATTAGTTAGGTCCCTTTGATTTTAATAAAGCTTAAGATATAATCCATACTGTTTGATGTAAATCAGACTTCTCTAGCTTAGTATTTTCCAAATACATTTGGGCTGTATCTCTCATTAGCAATTGTAACAAAATTTTATTTTATTTATTTAATTTCCGAGAGATGGAACCATTTATTTTTTATTTTACAATATAGTAACACAGTACAGTACAGTTCACTCCATGTTTGTCCTTGCTGCAGGGAGCACAAGGAAAAGTGAATGTGATTAGCACTTTTAGAATCCTTGCTAGAGGAATGAAAAAGAAATGGCCAGAATCACTGAATTTACTGTTTGCTATAAACCAGACGTGTCAAACACAAGGCCCGGGGGCCAGATCCGGCCCGCAAAGTGGTTTCATGTGGCCCGCGAAGCCATCCTGGAAACAGTGAGGAAACGGCCCCCTCTGCCTTGGCCCTGGCCCAGAGACCCTCCTTCTGCCAGAGACCCTCAGATCTGTCCCACTCCTGCCCAGGCCCCCATAGGCACCCTTGATGAGAACGATGTAGAGCAGGCCACGCCCACCCAGTAGGCCATACGCACTCTAGCCACGCCCATCCAGTAGGCCACGCCCACCCTGGCCACACCCACCCGGCCCCCTGAGGGCAACCGCAATGCTGATGCGGCCTTCAATGAAATTGAGTTTGACACCCCTGCTATAAACCATAAAAATGCAAGTAGAAAAATAGGGACCACTACGGTGGGAAGATAACAGTGTTCCATGCGCCTTTGGCATCTAGTCATGTCGGCCACATGACCACGGAGACGTCCTCGGACAAGCGCTGGCACTTCAGACTTGAAACGGAGATGAGCACCGGCCCCTAGAGTTGGAAGCGACTAGCATGCATGTGCAGGGGAACCTTTACCTTTTATCTTATAAACCTGTCTGTTGAACAATTTAAGTAAGAAAAAAGCTTTACCTCAAAAGACATTGCAGTGACGTGCCAAGTTGTACACATACAAAAAGTCTCCTGTAATTAATTTTAGGAAAATCCCATTCAGTTTGTGTGTCTTCAATAATTTTAAATTTCTTCATGAAACTTAATTTCTTAAAGTTAATGAAAAAAGATTTAACAGAAATCTGAAAGAATACATCTCAGACATGAAACATATTTGTTAATCAAGACTTTTTTTAAAAAAAAAACAGCTTTTATTTTCTGTGATTTTAAACACTGTAGCTACATTAACACAGTTGTAGTTTGTTGAACATATCATTATGTTATAGTGAGCTCTAGTTGTAGATTCATACATCACACTGCCAAAAGCGACGTTATAGCTAATTGTGATCTGTAAATATATCAGCTAAAAGCTTACTGTTATATATCCTTGCTCAATAGTCTTAGGGATAATAGTGTGTTGCATTAAGCCATGATTGCTTCATTGTGATATTCTATAAACAAAACATTTGAGTATTTAAATACTATTAATGACTTAGAGCAGTGTTTCTCAACCTTGGCAAATTTTAACATCTGGAATGATGTCTGGGGAACTCTGGGAGTTGAAGTCCACAGATGTTAAAGTTGCCAAGGTGAGAAAACATGTCTTAAAAAGCACCAGCTTGCTTTTTTTTATTATAAATTGGCCAAATAAACATGACTTAATGTAATGTGCAATCTTTTATTTCTGAGTTATCTATTCATAGTTGTTTGATGTACGGTAAGTGTAATCTCAGTTTTAAAAAATCCACAAACAATGAACAGTAAGACCACATGCATTTTGTACATAAATCAGGGATTTGATTTTCCAGCTGACATTCCAGTTTCTATCAGCTACAACCAACCTGGTCATTGGTCAGAGTTTATGGGAGTTATAGCCCAGCAACATCCAAAGGACCAAAATGTACCACTGCTGAAAATTCTTAAATATCTAAGCATATTTATCTAATAGCATTATGCAAATAGCATTTCAGCTGCTCATGCATTCTGCCTAAAAAATACAGGTACAGATAAAGTAGACTATATCTGTAAGAGTTTAGGGCTGGGCTGTGTGGTACATTGGCACCTGGCAGGTGGTACACAACCATCCTAGAAAAGAGGTAACGGGGGAGGGGAATGAGCTGAACCGGTGGCAGCACTGCACAAGCCTGAGTGAGAGATATCTGGAGTTGCAGGGCTGTCAGGGCTCAGCAGAAGCGCCACGGATCAGCACTGCTTTCCAGCTGATTGGCGCTTCGGGGCTGTCAGGGCTCAGAAGAAGCACCAGGATCAGTGCCAGGCTCCAGCTGGAGCTTGACGCTGATCCAGGCATGTCTGCTGAGCCCAGAAGAAGCGCCGATCAGCTGGAATGTTGCAGCATCTCCAGGTTCTTGTGATTTACATTCAGATCCTTGGCAACTGATTCATATTTATGACGGTCACAGTGTCCCAGGGTCATGTCAAGTGACCAAAACCTGCTGCAACCACCCAGCAGACGGGGGATAAAAACCAAATGCCTCCCACCCCACCCCCGTTGCCAATGCTCAACAGGAATGCTCACAACAATGAAAACCTCGGATAGGAGGAAGAGCACCACCGGGTGGGCATGCAGGTGTCTTTCTCAGCTGTGGCTTGGGGGGGTACTTTTTTCAGTGCCATTGTAACTTTGAACAGTCACTAAGTGAAGTGTTGTAAGTCAAGGACTACCTGTACTTCATCACTTTTTTCCCTTTTTTTGGTCATCAAGTTTTTGACACCTTGCTAAGGTGACTGGTGGTACTCTGATGTTGCCATATCCTAAAAGTGGTACAATGGGTGAAAAGGTTGAAAAGCCCTGGTTTAGGGAACACTTTTTATTACTGAGATGAGATTTTAAAAACAAGTGTTTTAACTAATTCATGTTAACAAACTTTGTTTTTCAAAATCATACCCTGTAGTGCATTTAAAAACAGTTAAGCAGAATTGTATAATAGAAATCGTAATGAAATGAAAAAAGAATGTAATTTGTTTTGTAACTGTTACAATGTAACAATGTTTTGTAAAGAGTTCGGTACCATACCTTTGCCAATAGTAAATGTCAGTGTCCTCTATAAAGCCATCATCAGGTATAGTCTTAATTTTGATATAATAGTTATAAAATGTAAAATATAGACAAATTGAAAGAGCTAAAGAATTGAAATAATTTATACATAATCCCTAACTTATAAATAGAATTGGTCCCATCGTTTCTAAGCAAGGCAGCTATGTGAATTTTGCCTCACTTTATAACCTTTTTTGCCACAGTTGTTAAGCAAATCACTGCTGTTGGTAAGGTGGCCATTAAGCAAATCTGGCTTCCCCCACCCCCTGCCCCGCTGACTGCTTGTCGGAAGCCAACTGGGAAGGTTACAAATGGTGATCACATGACCCTGGGAACAGTGCAACTGTCATAAATACATGCCAGTTATTTAATGCCTGAATTTTGATTAGGTGACCATGACAACGCTACAATGTTTGTAAGTTTAAAAACCAGTCATAAATCACTTTGGACAGTCACTAAATGAATGGTTGTAAATTGAGGACTGTCTGTACTTCACTGAACATCAGTTATTCGGTATTTCATATAACCAAAATAGGTGGATTGAAGGATCTCCATTGTTCAGTTTAATACTGAAGAAAACATTAAGTTCACACATAATATATTACTTGACAATTGTATAAGGACCATTATTAAGTAATTTTGATTCCCATATATTGACAGTCTACTGTATACATGTTTACATTTAATTTTTCTGACTGAATCCTATTTTTTTAATTTATGGAATATAATTAGAATTTGGAAATGACCAGTAAGCCAAGAGTAGTCATAAGATAGAAATTACATGTTGCATAAAATTGGCCTCAGTCAGAAGTTTGTTGTGGCATTTTGATCCAGCTGAAGTTTCCAGTGCTTTTAAGGAAGTGTCATGCTCAGATAAAAAACAATTTAAGAACAGTCTTGGACGTTTTAAAGTATTATGAGGCCCATCCAGGCAAACGGATGGCTTTGATATTTCTTGATGCGCAAAAGGCGTTTGATAACTTAAATTGGCAATTTATGTTTCAGTAACTTTTGGAAATGGATTTTGGAGAAAACTTCATGAATGCAATTTATGATAAACAGACTGTTAGAGTAATTATAAATGGAGACTATACAGAAAACTTTCATATTAAAAAGGGCACAAGACAAGGATGTCCTTTATCACCATTGCTATTCATATTAACGTTGAAAGTATTGAACAGAAATATTAGACAAGACTTTGAGATCAAAGTACTAGAGATAAAGGGTTAAAATATAAATTGCAGGCATTTACGGATGACTTGATCTTTATACTGGAAGAACCTCTGGAAACAAGCACAAAACTGTTGGCCACAATAGAACAATATGGTGAGGTTGCAGGCCTGATAATAAATAGAGAAAAGACCAAAGTTTTGACAAAGAACTTAACAGAAAAACAGAAAATGCAACTTGCAAGAAAAACAAATCTTCAAATAGTTAAAAAAGTTAAATACTTGGGAATTTATTTAACAGCAAGATATATAACATCGAAAGAGGACAACTATACAAAACTATTAAAAGAAATAAAACTGGACTTAAAAAAGTGGAAAAATCTCCAACTATCAATATTGGGGAGAATAGTACAGTTAAAATGAATATCTTACCGAAAATACTCTTTTTATTTCAAACCATTCCTGTAAAATTAGAAAAAGCCTTCTTTGATGAACTAAATACCATAATTTTGAAATCTGGCAAGGGAAGAAAGCACGAATTAAAGTGGAATTGCTACAGGACATTAGAGAAAGGGGAGGATTTGGACTTTCAGAGTGGAAGTTATATTACCAAGCAGCTATTTTAATGTGGATTAAAGAATGGTTAACACTTAGAGACAAAAGATTACTATACCTAGAGGGGCATGACCTGCAGATTGGCTGGCATGCCTTTCTGTGGTATGGAAAGAATAAAGCGCATAGATATTTTCAGAACCATGGTATGAGAAATGCACTTCTCTTAGAATGGGAAAAAATAAAAGAAAAAATATTATACTAAGATACCTGAATGGCTCTCAACAATGGAAGCTTTTGCTTACCCAAACTTAATTAACTATGATAAACTTGTAACATATAAACACTTACTGCATAATGAAGGAAGATTGAAATCTAGACAAGACTTACAACAAGGTATTGACTTACCATGGTGGCCATATCTACAAATTCAATCGAGATATGAAAAAGACGTGAAAGTAATGGGGCTCTATAAGGAAGAGACAGAACTTGATCTTACATTGTTAAAAACAGATGAAAAACTGATTTAAAAACTTTATAGATTACTGCTTAACTTAAAGATGGAGGAGGAACAAGTTAAAGAAACAATGGTAATATGGGCAAAAAATGTTGGTCATACTATAGAGCTTGAAGAATGGGAAAAGCTATGGGATAGAAATATTAGATTAACCAAACCTGTATCATATAAAGAAAATTTGTTTAAAATGTTTTATAGATGGCACATGACACCAGTGAGACTAGCTAAAATGTTTAAAAATACTTCAAATGTTTGTTGGAAATGTAAGCAAAGACCAGGTACTTATTATCCTACCTGGTGGACATTTTTTTTAAAATTCCATTTATATCCCACCCTTCTCCGAAGACTCAGGGCGGCTTACAAGCTTAGCAGTAGCCTTCATTCTATGTATATGCCTGCTTATTAGGGCTTTCACACACACACCCAAGTGGCATTACTACAAAGTCAGCTTAATTGCCCCCAACAATCTGGGTCCTCATTTTACCTACCTCGGAAGGATGGAAGGCTGAGTCAACCTTGAGCCTGGTGAGATGCAAACCTGCACTAATTGCAGGCAGCTGGTGTTACTTAAGGAGGCATTAGCCCACTGCTCCACCAAGGCATGTCCTAAAGCAAAAAGGTTTTGGCTTAAGATACATTTATGGTTAGAGAAGATGATTAAAAAACAAATAGAATTTAAACCAGAATTGTTTCTCTTAGGAATGATAGGCCCTAACTATGATAAGGAGAGCGGATACCTAATGTTACATGTATTGATAGCAGCGAGAATTATGTATGCCCAGTATTGGAAAAATGAAAAGTCAGCGACTGAAGAAGTATTAATTAAGAAAATATTGGATTGTGCAGATAGATTAACCTTAGAGATTAAAGAGAAAGAGCATTCAGTTTATTACAGAAGTTGGAATAAGTTTTATCAATGGCTAGATAAGCGAGTTAGAGAGAAAGGAATGTGATATGCAACTTTGAATTTATTTGACTAAGAATGTTATCATACATTGAAAATTTAGTATTGTTTTTGATAATTTATTATATCTATCAATGTTATTGTTAGCCTCTTTATTTATATATATATCTACCCAGACAACATGCTGTTTGCCAAATAGTGAATGTTATTGGGGGAAACCCCAACCCTCACCCTTAACCTTTCCTCTACCCTATCCCAAATCTCCATTTCCCTACCTTCCTTTTTAACCCTATAAAAACTAATACATTTTTTTCCAAAAAAGGAAGTGTCATGCTGTGATCTAAAGGTTAGAATTTTTATATGCTCCTTAAATCTGATGAAGACAATAAGAATAACCATTATAATTGTGTAAAAAACCAGTTGCTTTAATTTCTTTTTTGTTGTTAATTTTAAAATACTTGAACATTTCTTGCTGTGCAAATTAAAAACACATACGCAAGATCAATAGTCAGGATGCCTCAATCTGTCTTGTAGTGGTTCATTTCCTGGTGATTTCATTAACATGTCCACATATTTTCCTTGGCAACAATGTGTAGTTCGTTTGTCATTATTTTCTTTTGACATATGTAATAGTTTAACAATTATCATTGAAGAAGTAACATGATAGTTAGATGGAATCCACTGAAGGTATATATCAAAATAAAAGTTCTTAATGTAGAAAAGCTAATACATTGAAAGTGTTACATTAATCTTTGTTTGCCATACTAGTGTTATATATATCATATTTGCTGTAGTCTGACTGTGGAGCCTAATTACTCCTCCTCTAGAACCACTAAATTTCTAATTTACTGGGACTTTTGCTTTGCTCAGTATTGATCATGCTGGTCTATATCTTATATTTGCTTTAAAAATAATTTTAAAAACTATTCTCAAGTTTTGTTATAAATTATACATGATTTGCTTATTGGTTTAATGTTTATTTTGGTTTCCTTAACATTTAGAAAATAAAGAAGGATTTAGTAGCAGTGCCAGTCCTCTAGAACAGTCCTGCCATGGAGATCATGCTAGCATGATTGCATGTAGGAAAATCTTGAAGATAAAAATGTTCTGCAGAGAGCATTTTAACTCACCTAAGTCATCTTTTATTTTGTTTTGTAGTGATTTTTATTTCTTGTAATTTTATTTTCTAGAAGTTTGTTTCCATTTTTAGACTTGGACATTTTAAATTTGCTTTCTGTTATATCAGCCACCAAAAGGGATATATGTATCTAGTTATATTGCATATCCACTGGAAAGTTTACCTGGTGACATAGACATGTTGTGTGGAGATTCTGGGCAAGTAGCCAGACTCATCTCTACTTAAATTGTGGTTGTTTGCTGAATAGTATGCAGTCAGACAAAGTTTGGGGACATAATTTGGCAAGGCAAGATATACGTTGAAACACCTGAAAAGATCAATTTTTAATACAGTGTTAGAGTTAACATATCACATAACCCAGTATTTTCAAGTTTATTTGGACAGATGTTTAATCTCCAGTTTCTGAGAATGCACCATTGCTTCATGATCATAATAGGTTTGCCCCAAAAGAATAGTTTTGTCTTTAAGGAAAACAGAGCCTATTCAGCTGGTACAATACAAAAAAAAGTTGGTTAGACTCAGTAACTTGTGCCTAACATGGACATATCCATATGCTCCAGCAGAAAAAAATGAAAACCCTGAGATGAAGGAGTCATAGTGTTCATGATCCCAGTACTATTACAGAGATTAAAAAATAAGTATAATATATAGTCCCAGCAGTTCAGTGGCGACTGCAGCATATTTCCAAATTACTTTTCAAAATAAACATACAAACATAATCTCTAAAGGCTGTCAAATCCAATTTGATTTAAAAATAATTTTGTACAATTTTTTTGTACACCCCTCCCAATTTTTTGTATTTTGATTTGTGTTGATAAGGATATGATCCGTAATGAAAATGCAGGAGACTTAATGTGTGTTTTGCTTTTATTTTGTAGATGTTCTCAAATAATGATGAGGCTGTGATCAATAAAAAGCTTCCCAAAGAGTTGCTTCTTCGGTAAGATGTCTTCTGTTTTGTTCAAAGATTGAGCACAGGTTTAACTAACATGAGAGTAAAGCAAGATGCTAGTTGATTGCAAACAACTCCAAAGCCTAGATTCTGCAATCTGGAAAGCTAAACTCCCAAATCTCCTGAATCGTTCGCTGTATCAAATTAGTTTTGCTATATGCAATGCAGCCTTTCAACAGATTTAGAAAAGGAAGGGCTGCTTTCGGTGTGGTTTGGCACAGTTAAAACGTGGTGTCTCATCTCCTTCATAAGGAGTCATAACTTAAGGAGCAACATTATGATGCCTTTTAAGCCTATTTACAAATACTCAAAGCAAGTGTATTGAAATGAAGATATTTCTAAAACAAGATGGGAAATTGCTAGGTTTGTTTCAGATAGACAAGTGGTGATCTTCAAGCTTTTCTTTAGCATACTCAGCTATCTTGTGTCCAGAATCCAATTTGTTCCCAACAGACTCTATTAACTTTTTCTACTGTTTAGAAAAAAGAGAAAGTGTTCTTTATTTGGAAAGGATATGGAAAGCAGCTATTGAAGATATAAACTCAATATTTCTCTCTGTTCACAATTGCAGAAATGTAGCTCTTATCCTAGAATAAAACCCACAGATTTTAGGTTAGTTTTAGCATTCCGGTTAGCTTTATGGAAGGAAATGCCTGATCCTACTTTTTGTTTTTGTTAGCCTGTTAAATGCTCATCCATTCTCATACTTTCAAACTCCAAAATTATGATAACCTAAATAAGGGAAGGGAAGGTAAAATTTGCCTTAAAGTATAATGTTCATTTCATCTTCATTTAAGTCAGAATAAACAATTTTTTTTAATTTTGTTTCTGGATGAAATTTTATCTCAGTACCAAGTAAAAGCCGTAAAAAAATGTTTGGGTATTTTAATTATTAAGCTTTGAGAGGAGGAATACAAGAAGCATATCTAGGTTTTAAGATATTTCCATCAAACACTCCCTTTCAAGAGAGTAGTTTGTCACCTTTCTCTGAATTTCCCCTTTTGATTAAAAAAATAAGCTAAGAAGATATTTCATTGCACTCATATCAGGAAGTTACATCAGGTCCTTTTGGGTTTTGCATTAGTATATATTTTTTCTACTTCTTGTTTCTTAGGATGAATCTTTTTCTGCTTTACCATGAACCCAGCTTCTGCTTTTTTGTGATTTACTTTGTCCCCATTCCCATAATTTTTCTCTCAGTTTCCTCTCTCTCAGCTAACTTTTTCTCCATATTAGTTTGTATTTAAATCATTCCCTTTGTTGCCCTTGGATGCTCATTTATTTTATTGCTCCCTATCCTAACAATGCTTTCAGTCAAATTCTTGTATCTTCCTGATATGAATAATTCCAGGGTAAAAGTCACTATTCTGATGTTTTCCTCCTTCCTTTCATTATCTTCCCAGGGCTAAAAGAACCAATTTTTATGGCTTTTTCTGAATTCCAGCTGGGTGGAGCCAAATGGAATAGAGACAAAATATTGTTCCAAAGAACTTGGGAATCAGTTGGTTAGAGAGCTACTCTTCCTGAACTTATTAGATAGATAGCAGTTACAATTGGGAGTAGGTTTTAGATACCTGTGTCCTGAGCTGTGTAGGATTGAAAATGAAAACCAGCATATTGAATTACACCCAGAAATCCACTGTAACTGGTCAAACCAATTAAAAGTAATATTGCATGGGTGAAATGATGTGCCTAAAACTACTCAAAGCACTGTCTTCTGAACAACTTCAAAGGCAGTCACATCTATATAATCCAAACAGTGACCAAGGCTTGAATGTTTGTGAGTAGGATCATAACTGGCACACAGGGTGGAATTTGCAAAGGCTTTTCCAATCACATCTGTACTGAGCAGGAGGTATGAGTAAAAAAGGGGCCCACACATTATGAAACAATTTGGTATGGGACCATGACCCCCATCCAGAATTAGAAATGGGATTTTCCTGTAATTGGATGGCCTTCGAAAGCCAGACCCTCTCTAACATGCTAGGTTTGGGCCTAAATATATTCTTCCTTATCCAGACCCAAACAGCTTCTAGGCACTGGAACAGCATCTTGACTTCACTTATTCATCTAGAGTTGATTATTTTTGTTACCACTTCACATTCATGTCCAAAGGTATTTGCCTTTGGAAGAGAAAATCATAATTTTTAGAAATCTAAAAATGAATCTACAAGGCACTTACAATGTGTAATCGTTTTCATCTTCCATACACTACCTGACAATTAAAGAGTTTTGTGTAGTAAGAATTAAAACACAAAAGAAGGTATTTTCAATTTTTTTTCAGGCTACAGAATCTGTTGGTTAAAAATAAATTCCTGAAAATCCTGATCCAGAGCCAAAGCTGTAGTGCTAGAAAATTGGCTGTTTGCTTATAATCTTAGAATACAGTTTGAAAAATCTCAGTCTAAAGGACATACTGAAAATTGCACTGTATGGAAATAAAAAAGCATGCAAATCAGTTCAGTCATATGAATATTTTTGCTGTCTGATGCCAAGATATGCCAGTGGAATAGTGAGATATGATAACCAAAGGGGTTAGGCCAGGTTGAGAGTAAATCTAAGCAATTTCCAACACTTTAAATCCTGTAGAATCTCCAGAAGAACAATCCCCTCTTCTGGACTAGATAAGGAGATCAGCAGAGATTTAGCTAGACTAACGATAGCTCATCCTCAGCAGATGGCAACACCTGGCAAACCCTGCTGCTGAACATAGTCAGACCTGATTAGCAGAGACATCTGTGTATCCCATAATTTGAATCACACTCCTTTCTATTGTTAAGTTTACAATACTGTGATAAACCCAGGTCTGTTCATTAGAATTAGGGATCAGCAATCTGTTTCTAGTGATTATCATTATATATTTACTTATGTCCATTCTGATTAGCTCCATATTATATATTTTTAAAAATGCATACAAAATATGACAGAAGAATATTAATCAGTCTCTAAGATCTTGATTTATTAATTTAAAGATAATAATAGTTATACCAAATTTTATGTTTTCATTCATCCAGGCTTGAGGTAATCAGGATCACATGTCTTTTAAGACTGTCCTTTTGAAATCTCTTTTTTAACCTCAGACAAGATTGTCATGTAGTAGATGACCATATTTAGTTTAACACAAAAGCAGAATAGCAAATTAGATAGCATACATTCTACTGCTCAGTCTATAATTTTTTTTGAGATTCCAGTCTGCTAATGTTACTGCAGACTTTCTGGTTATACCAGTTTTATATTTCATTAGTTACTAGAGAGTAGCAGCATTCACTTTCTTAAATGTGAGCAATAGATTTTAATGCTACAAGTGAGATCTACCGTAGGAACTGATTAGCAAAAAAATACAAATCCATTCACTTTGGCTCTTGATAAGGTAGTTAGAGGCTATTTCACATTATAGAATTAAGGGATAATTTAAACTGCTTTGTCATTGTGCCTTGACACTTGGATTGCATTTACTTGCTATGGAGCAGAATAGTATTTAAAACTAGCTTGCTTATTGATTATCATAGCATTTTGCACTTATTGGCTATCATAGCATTTATATTTCTATTATATAAGTAATTGTTTCTGGCTTTTGAAATGTGCTCCCCCCCGTTTTCTTAGTTTTATAGCGTTTGAATATCAAAATATATATTAATAAGGACTCTGCTTTCTGGAACATATTGTTAGAGGATAGAGTTCATTTATTTGAGAGGTGGAAAATAAAAACCTAATCCTCTAGAGAGAGAGTTTGAGGATTACATACATATATTGTAATTTATCTAAAATTCTCTATTGCTGTTTATTTATTAATTTAGAATTTGAATCACAATGGATTCAGTCTTGCAGGTCACCCAAAACTATTTCTTTGCCTATGAATCTTAATATACTTTGGATCTTAGTCTATGTTTAACCTTGATCAGCTTTCTCTGTTACATTTTTTAAAACTATTACATACATTATGATCTTAATAAACTGGTTGGCTGTGGCAGCTGATGAATTTATTATTGCTTTGTCCTTTGTCTTTCCATATGAAAGACAATTTTCCTATACATATCTATGACCTTTAATCTATATATGAACTAGTACTTTGCTTTCCTGACGGCCAACCAGATGTTTCTGTGAAGCAGTAAAGAAACATCCTTTAAAAATAACAATTATTATAATAGCCTTAATATTTTTTGTGTGTTTACCAAATTTTTCTGTATGTCATAGGACTTGGAAGGAATATTTTGCTGTCAGTTTTGAAAGTAATCAAGCATTTAGTATATTCTTTGACTTACATTTTTCATCTGAATACAGGCCTATCTATTCCTTATGCAAGCATTTCTGGCAAACAAAACACTGGCCAGTATATTTAAAAAAACAGTTTAGATAGTGCTATGCTACAGTGAGGGAAAAAATTATTTGATACCATGCTGATTTTGTATGTTTGCCCACTGACAAAGAAATTATCAGTGTATAATTTTAATGGTAGGTTTATTTTAACAGTGAGAGACAGAATAATAACAAAAAATCCAGAAAAATGGATTTCAAAAAAGTTATAAATTGATTTGCATTTTAATGAGTGAAATAAGAGGAGAGGAGAGGAGATAAAACAGGCCGGCCAGGAGCCGATTTAAACTTCATGACAGCCATCCATGCCGGGCACGCACAGAGGTGGCAGTGAAAAATGGGAGAAACACGGGCTGAGGAGGGGTCATTCTCCATCAGGAATGAAGAAAAGCACCATTGGCTGGAGGTTTTGCATGAAGGGAGGAAGGAAGGAATATAGGAATGAGCAAGAGAGAGGCAGGGAAGGTGGAAGGGAAACAGGAAGGAAGGAAGGAGACAGGAATGAGAAAGAGGGAGGCAGGGAAAGAGGAAGGAAGGAAGGAGATGGGAATGAGAAAGAGGAAGGCAGGGAAGGAGGGCGGGTAAGGATGGAGGGAGAGAGGGAGATTGGAATGAGAGGATGTAAGGGAAGTTCTGCCTTAGCACTTGGCCACGAGCAGCCCTGCTGCCCTTTTGCCGTCCCTTTGGCTCCTCCTCCTGGCCTATCCTGGTGGTCTCCCATCCTATCGCTGAGAATGCTTTGGTTACAAAGCTGGGTCTCCTCACATGGAGAGGGAGTGGGCCTCCCTCAGACTCATGCACTTTGCCCTCCTGCACCTACCATGAGCAACCTGGCCAAGGAGAGTGTGCACAGCAGCAGCAGCAGCTTCGAGGAGGAGGTAAGCGCAGCCGGGTGCCCCCTCAGTCAAGAGGGATTATACTGGGTTGGGCTCTGGATCCTGGTGGGAGCTCGAGGGCTGGGCTGGACACTTGTCCTCCGTTGCCTAGGCCTCTGGGTAGCCTGTGCCACCGTCTGGAAGTCCCCCACGTGGTCCAAGAGGGACAGCGAGGCTCCTCCGGTGGATCATCCCAGTCCCACCCCCCTCCACCAGAGACTCCCGGATTCCCTCCCACAACCCTGCCTCCCTCCCACAGGCACCCCCCAACCTGAGCAACATTGAGCTGGCCACCTCCCCCCTGCCATTGACTTTGTCAAAACGGGATCACATGACAGTGACCATCATAGATATGAATCGATTGCCAAGCATCCGAATATAAATCATATGAACCTGGGAATGCTGCAACGGTCATAAGTGTGAAAAATGGTCATAAGTCACTTTTTTCCAGTCCCGTTGTAACTTCAGACAGTCACTAAGCGAACTGTTGTAAGTCAAAGACTACCTGTACTTTATCAATTTTTTCCTTTTTTTTTTTTGGTCAAGTTTTTGACACCTTGCTAGATGACTGGTGGTAGTTGAATATTGCCATATCCTAAAAGTGGTACAATCAGTGAAAAGATTGAAAAGCCCTCAGCTATAACTTATGAAAATATATCCCACAACAAATTGGTTAGTTTTGAAAATACAATAGTGCAATCCTTTCTGTAGATCAAATCAACTTTGACTTTGGGAATACTTGCTGACAGACTTAACGATGTGCCTTCTAGATTCTGTGTTTTTGAGAACTTAAAACATAAGAAATAGTTTTGAGAATTGGAGGCTTCTTGCATGCAAGCTGTGAAAATTTCTTAATGCAAATTAGCACGTGAGATTTTGAAAGAGAGCTTTATCCAATGGATTGCCTAATAAATAAGCTTCAGTTTCTACAAGACAAAGACTGGTGTGTTTTCATACAGAATTATTGCATAAGTGGTTGCTTCTGGATTTTTTAATAGCAAAGAATGTTTTGGCATCCCATGTATGGGGGTGTCGAGCAAAAAGCATTACATTTTTCTCCATTCATTTGCAATAGGTGTTCAGTGGATAACTTCCAGTTTTGATGACTTAGGAATCTTTTGATGATTTTGGTTTTGATGATTAGGAATCTTTCCCTGGACCTGACACTGAAGGCTTGTTTGCCTTTTCATTGCCAGTTTGACATACACGAGAAAGCCAAAAAGGCAGCATCTTCTTTCTTTTAGTATTGGTGGCAATTACACACTTATGGTAGAAATGAGAAAGTGTGAATAATAGTACTAGCAGTGAATTGGTAGTATTCTAGAATATAATCAGAACCTCATTGATATGCTGTAATGTCATATGCATTACATAACATTAAGTGAGGTTGTGACTTATCAAACTTTAGCTGGTATTTATCTATAATCTGTTCTGTAAAGATATACTTGATTTTCCAGGAACACACTACAATTAGTTAAAAGCTAGCTAATGTTTTCACTTCCATATATCCCAAAACAGTATTTTATATCATTCTGATTTGGTTTTATGCTCCATCCACTAGAAAATAGATGGACGGCAAAAGTAGTTAAACACTCAAAGTGCTCCAAAGATTTTTTGCTTTCTTGGTGCTTTTCCTGAACTAAGCCTCCTTGTTGCAAACAACCTAGCAATAGGAATCTGTCCAGTTGCCTTCCTTTTAAAAGCAGCTATTCTAGCTGCTACTAGAATACAAGATAGAGTTAATAGAACTTAATGTTCAAATCACCATTTTATTATCTGCAGATAACCTTGTCTTTTATATTTCAGCAGTATAGATATTGCTGTATGACAACAGGATTTGTTTCTTAACATGGCAATCTTGATAAAACATCTCTTTCAAAGGATGTTTTAAGGAGAACTACCAACTTGCTGACCAATTAATGACCCTATAAAATTATGTACTATTGTTTATTCTTCAGTTCTCCAGAAGATTAATGTACTTTCATTAAAAGCTAGGCTTTTTACACTATGGGATGCCAAACAGTAAGTAGAAATTAATAATTTCTATTATTTCCCAGGACATCACCCTCCTATTTTCTTCTGAGAAAAAGAAAAAAAAATGAAAATGTAAAATGCACTGAACTTGGTGAAAATTATTATAGTTCTTTTGAAACTTTATTTTTCCAAAGATGTGATTGTATTTTATATCTACTGTACATAAGTACTTCTGTCACCGTGATCAGTCTTTAATGTAGAGACAGAATTTCCTGGCATTTTCTTCACTAGGAATGCATCTGCTATAACTATGTTGTCCCAGAGTTTTAAGCCAAGTACTGAAGCATAGAGATGGGGACTGATCTTTTAATGATTCTATACATGTAATAAGGATTCCAAAATTAATTGTAGAATGAAGTTGAGGCAACCCAGATGACTGAGAAATGTTCTTGAAAGATTTCCATTGCACTGTATTCAATGTATGATGAAAATGAGTATCTTGTGTGGGATCATGAATGATGGTTACAAACCACAATGGTTTATGAATCCATAGTAAGCCAAAGTGAAACAAACCACATTAAAGCTTAAAACAACGTGTGAATCTAACTACAGATTAATTCTGAAGGGAGTATTAGGTTTGGAAAGAAATATGCTATATGATTTAAAAACTTTTTCCCTTATACTTTAAAATTTTCTCCGTACTTATCTTCAAAAACATTATTCTTTCTGTATTAACATCATAATACATATTTGTAACATCTCTTGTTGGTAGTGAATCAACAATTCTTCCTGCCATGGAATAAAATTTTGCTGAGAAAGTTATTATCCAAATTCACTAAGTTGTATGTCATACCTCTTTCTTCTGGGTTAGCTATTTTTTCTACTTGCCCTCAAATTTCCAGTAATATATATTCCATTGGTGGGTCTGATACAAAGCTATGGCGGCGTAGATACATTGGCTAAATACCAAGAGGCTATGAAGAGGTCCAAATAGTTTGTTTATTTATTAAATTTATATTTTTATTTTTTTTATTTTATTAATATTTCTATACCGCCCTTCTCCCGAAGGACTCAGGGCGGTGAACAGGGCAAGAATAAAAAACACAGAATTACAAAAGTTAAAAAATAATTAAATACATTGCCCACTAAAAAACAATTAATACATAATAAAACCCCAATAAAATACAATAAAAACCCCACCAATCCCCCATCAGGCCAGGCCGGCTTGTTCGAACAAGTATGTTTTTAGATCGCGGCGATCTGTAGTCCATTGTTGTTTACATTGGTTTTAAGGTAAGGCTGCTGACATCTTGTAGTTACAGATCACTCTACCCATAAGGAAAGCAAGAAATACTTTGGGTCCATGACAATAGCTGTCAATCATTTGCAAAGAATGTTTTGGGTTCCATGCCTTAACATTTTGTTCAGAATTATTCAGTGGTTGAATTCACACATTGTTTTAAGCCTTAATATGTTTCACTGTGGCTTACTGTGGATTCATAAAACGTGTTTTATATGCTATCATTTATGAATTTGTTATTTTAAGCAAACTAAACTTCAGTAAACCAAGTTAAGCTGTGGCTTTTTGTGAAGTGTGAAACTACGGCTTGGTAATGGAGAGGAAGCTTTTGTTGCAGAATGAGACAACTCGTCGCAGCCAACTAGCCGTGGCTAACTTGCCACAGCCAACTTACCCCGGGATAATTTGCTGCAGAACAATTGGATAATTCAATTATTTAAAATAATTAAACAATTATTTTAATTTTTATCATTCACATTTCATTTTGTTCCTTCTTTGAAATCTTTTATCTAATTATTCTGTTCCACTATTTCTTCAACACTATGTTTGTGTGTGAATGGGGAGGATATTGGAGGAATGTGTGTGAGAATGGGAAGCGCTGAGTGAGCCGCGCTTTGCAGGACAAAGCAGGCAGACCTATGCCAGCAGGCCCGTCAGCATCAGGGAGGCTCTGAACGAGGCAGCTGTTGGCGGGGGGGGGGGGGAAGCAGGAGGCTTTCCAGCAGGTGCTGCAAGACCTGCAAACACGGCGCTGCCCTTCTGCTTTCCAACCCCGAAATTCCGGAGTAAAGTTGGGCAGCCTTTGAGTGCCGCCGACAAGCTGCAAATCTGCTGTAGTCTTGGCTGCTGCCCCCTTCCGTGGCTGGGTGAGGCTGGAGCGCTCAGCTTTTAGGCGGCTGGCGGGAGTGCCGGGGAGCACTGCTTTGCAGGACAGAGGTACTTGCAAGTCCTGCCCCAGTTATGGCAAGGAGCAGTGACTGCATCTATGCCCAGGGAGTGAGGAGAAGGAACCAGAGGGGCATGGAGGCTAGGCTGCCTTCTGGCCCGCTGGGTTCAGGGTTTTCCTTTGATTGGGGGCGTATGGCCTGACCCTTACCAAATTACAAATCCATCTCTAAGCAGGGATTGGGACGCTGAAAGCCTCTGTCTTTGTGGCCATGCAGTTCTAAAATCCATGGGCTGCTGATGGGGAGGAGAATCAAAATAGGGCAAAACAAGCGTAGTCCACCATGGTTTATTGATTACAAAGTTTTCCTCAGGTTTTCCTATCCCTTCCTGGGCTATTAAAATCACATTGGCAAGGTCTGTATTGGACACCTGGCTGCAAACTACTCAACCAGATTTTAGCCTAGCTCCTTGTGCAATCCCAAGCCACATTGTGGAGGTAAGAGGATGTAGTGACAGGAGAGAGCTGCAAAATTGATTCGTTATTTATTCTTGACTTTAGCAGCAACAACTACATTCTTTGATGACTTTGCTAGCAACCTTGGGGAAAGAATTCAGAAGTGCTGGATTTATTTTTCCGACTATGTTGGTTTTTTAAGGAGCTTATGAGAAGAAGATGTGTCTGAAAATTAAAGGATGTATCGATTGAGTTCTGAGACAGGAAAGGGAAGTACATGGACTTATGCACTTCCAGTTGCTGACAGGTGTGCCACTAATATTCTGACTGGACACCTGCATGCTCTCAGGGCCCAAAGATTATCTTCATTCTTCATAGGGTGGTATTGTGGATTAACTAAATTTTTCTGGGTTCTGATTTTAAGGTGAGTATCCTGAGCTACGGAGGCCTTTGATCTTCTTCTTAAATACATAATAATAAAATAATGAGAACTAAAGGCTCAGAGGGAAGGCAGATTAGAAAGAATGAGACCTTTTGGGGGCTTCAGTTCCCTTCCTGTTAAGAGTTCCTTAATAAGGTTTGCTCTTCCTTCCTAACATCAGTAAAGGTGGTTTTCCCAGAAAATACATGAAGAGCTGTAATTAATGATTTAACTATGTTTTCTTTTTGGCTGTGTTTTAATTTGTATGCAATGTATGTTTAATCGAGAAGGGCTTGGAGAGGTAGAAGTGGCCAATATGGAGGCTGCACCTTGCCTTCCAGATCTCTGTCTCCCCTGCAGATCTCTGGAGAGGAGGAGGGGGTGGCAGGGAAGCTGTGTGAGGGAAGGGTGACCCAACAAGCCAGCATCCTTACCACACACAATTGAAAATGGGAATTCCCTTTCGAGAAGAGCCAGGCTCCCTTGTGCAGGACTCAGGAACGCTATTCCCCTGCCACCTCCTCTTGCTTTCCAAGGATCTGTCAAGACAGAAGTGGGACTAGGAGGAAACTGCTTCCTGCAAACGTCCTCCACTTCCTGCTTTGCCGGGTGGGGGCACCGGACAGAGGAACACCAATGATGTCTGGGATTGGGAAAAGAACAGCTCTTTAGCGTGTTACACTCCAAGCTTGGAGACTTATATCCACATCTGAGCTAGCAAATTGCCAGTCATGCCTGGGCTTGGGGAGAAGGCCTTCTCCTTCCTCTATTGGTAAAAGTCCCCAAATCTGGAAGGTGGTGTGTATGTGTGTGTGTGTGCACGCACGCACGCACATGCACATGTGCTTGGCTGCTAGCTGTCTGGGGAGGCGAGGAGTTTGTGGGGAACTGAGTTTTTCCCACATCGAGTTAGCTGGTGCCACTTGTTCCATTCTGACCCAGCTGTCTCGAATCAGCTGGGTCCAGTGAGTGGCATTGAACAGGCTACACCCATCTGCTAGGCGACTGATGGTACTTGAATATTGCCATATCCTAAAAGTGGTACAATCTCTGAAAAGGTTGAATGCCCTGTCCTAAAGAATACCTTACTAATAATCAAATATTCCTCAAAGTCAAGATCTTTGTAAAAAAACTATCTTTTAACTGCATCATAATTGCATCATAATAAAATGATATCAAGAATTATACTTCATATTCACTATCATATTTTAAAACAATATTTTGTGATATATTTTGAGTTTTGTGATTTAATCTTTGCTTTATTCAATTTTATTTTTTGTAATGTACTTTTTGGTTTGAGATACCAAATAATACAACTATTTGAACTGATAAATGTCATATTTATAGTACAGACATTGTAATTTAGATTGCTTCTATCAGTAGTTTTAATCTGTCTCCACCATTTCATTTAACTAATTTCACTAATTTTAATAATTACTAAACTTTGGTTTACGGATTTAAATTGCAAAGAATGCAGAAGCAGAAGATGTATATATATCTAGTTAACTAAAATTTAGATACATGATCTAGTTGCATTAAATCTTAATGAAATATATGAGTTGTAAAATTTTGTCTACTGTACTTCAATTATTTAATTATAAAGAAATTGATAATATTATACCTTGAGATAATATACCGAATAAACTGTAAATTATTGTTGTAATAAGCAACAATAATATTACTAAATTATTACTTTACTTAAGTGTCCACTCATTTGACTTTTTTTACTGATTAAATGTCACATTCTTCTTTTAGTTTTTCAGAACTGAAACCTGGATATTAAAACCAGGTTTCAAACAAAACTCTTGGTAGCTTTTGCTTAAGTCATTTCACAGTACACTTATACGTATACATTTAGTTATTTGTGTATATGTGTGTGTTTTAACAGAATATTCTCCTTCCTGGATGTGGTCACTCTATGCCGCTGCGCGCAGGTCTCCAGGGTAAGAATATTTGCATACTAGTACTGGAAAGGCTTTCTCTATTGGGTATCTCCAGATTGTCATCTTGAAACCCAGTAATCAGATCAAATCAAATCTTTAATATGGTTATAGACTAGCATATGAAACCCAGAAATGTGTCAGCCTTAAGTAATATTCAGTGTGAGCCCATTTTCTCCCACCCTTTGTAGTTTTTGTATCAATACAGTATCAAAAATGTCCATTTGTTTTGTTACTGTTGACATGCAGACTTCTATGTTGCTGGGAAATGATGGGACTGCAGCTGATGCGTTCTCTTCACCTATAATTCATGTTCACAGGTCCTCGGTAGCAAGAGTTTTTGAGGACATGGATAAGAGAGGGCTAACAAAATGGATTTTTATATAGGCAGTACTCAACTTAAGACCAAAATTGGGGCCAGAACTTCCAGTCAAGCCCAATTTTATAACAAGTTTTGTCATGGTCCTTAAGTAGATTTGCTTGTCGGAAGCTCCCTGGGAAGGTTGCAAATGGCGATCAAATCATCCCAGTCATTGTAAATATGTGCCAGTTGCCAAGCACCCAAATTCTGATCATGTGATGTGTGGATGCTAAGACACAAGTATGAGCACTAACCTTTTTAAACACATCATAATTTTGATCATTAAATGAATGATTCTAAGTTAACTATTCGTAGAGAATACACAGACATCTATGTGAGCTATACTTGGCTCAATAATTGAATGCTTGTCTGGGGGGGAAAAGTGTTAAGATGCTCAGACTCATATTTTGCTGGACAATGTCAGGAATAGAATTTTAAAACTGAAGATTGTTACTGAGAACACTTTCCTACATTCCTGTATGGTTCGTTTGTTTCATATAAATACACATGGTATACGTCAGAGGAAATCCTGTTTAATGGTGAATGGACTAGACCAGTGGTCGGCAACATTAAACACGCAAAGAGCCACTTGGACTGGCTTCCCAGAGAAAAAAAACAACACCAGGAACCGCAAAACTCACGCGCGCACACACGCGAGGGGGGGGAACTTGATTGAAGAGTTTAATTAAAAAGAAATAGAGGCTGCTGTGCATGAGTTCTCTCTCTCTCTCCCTCCCTCCCTCTCTCTCTTTCTTCCCCCTCTCTCCCTCTCTCTGAACAAGCTGGCTTCATGCTGTTCTCGGACAAGCTGACACACATTCTTATTGGGCTGGCTCTCCTGTCCTGTTTTCTGCTGCTTCCTGTGGAGATGCAGCAAAGGCAGGAGCCCCGCCCAATAAGCTTGTCAGCTTCTTGGAGAATAGCGTGAGTTACACAGAGAGAGAGAGAGAGAGAGAGAGAGAGAGAGAGAGAGAGAGAGAGAGAGAGAGAGAAGGGAAGCACAAGTGCCTGTCTCTGTCTCTGTCTCTCTGCAAACTGGGAGCTGCAGGAGAAGGCTGAAAGAGCCGCATGCAGCTCCAGAACCGCGGGTTGCCGACCCGTGGACTAGACCCTGAGCAGAATACCACAGTTATTATAATTCACAATGTGAATTGGGTAATGTGATTTAATAATTCTGGTTTATTCTGTAGCACATTCTTATTACGTGTCTATTAAATGTTTTCCAAACTTGCTATCTTTCAGATGTATTAAATTCTATTTCCCATAATTCCCAGTGAGACTACAAAATACTGAATGTGGATATTGGGAATAATTACCCTACCTAGAGAATGCTGTGTTGAGAAGTTATCTTAACTTTTAGTGGCTTATTGCTGTGATTGCCTCATTTAAAAAGAAATACCAAAAAAGAAATCAAATTAGTCAAATATTACAATCTTGTGCTGTTCATATCCTTCAGAATTGGTATTCTGCAGTACCTTGTGCATGCATGCAGAGGCCAGCTTCTAAAACAGCTGTATAAGCTTGAGAAAAGGCATAACTGCTCTAATACTTCACAACACTTCTGAAGGATTTGCATAATCTTGTTGGAATCAATAAAAGTTGCACTGGGAGACATAATTTTGAAAAATAAGCTTTGATTACAAACATTATTGCAAAAACAATAAAAGCGTTTAAATGATTTTTCAAAGTATGAAATACAGGATCAGTGTGATCAAACAACATAGACATCTTTTTAAAAAGGGGAAAGCAGATTTATAATCTGCTCACTGATTAAATTAAACATTCATTGCTGCCCCTCATATTTCATAAGGAAGCCTTTCTGCTGCTTTAAACATCTGGCTTTAAATGATATAATCATCTGAATTAAACTGAAATAAGGTAATCCAAGCAACTGCTGTATATTGTATTATTATATTCATTACACAAAGCCTTCACTCTTAAAAGATAATGAGGCATTATTATTTGGGAAACTGAAGTGTGCAGGAGTCAGTTGTGAGTTGTTCTTGCATGTACATATCCTCTGTAATTTCTGAAAGTAAGAATTAAAATGGTTAGCTACAGAAAGATTAAATCTGCATTGTTTTAAACTGAGGCATGTTTAGACTGCTTGAATGTATTGGGTCTCATGAGGAAGTAACTCGGTATTGCTAGAGGACAGAAGCTTTGGACTGGCTCAGGTAAGTAGAGATCTATCTTATCTACTTTTAGTTTTTCTATATTTAGAGGAACATATCTGACATTCTTTTTTCAACTTTATATCAATTTCAATATAGGCATGGAATGTCCTAGCTTTGGATGGTAGCAATTGGCAACGCATTGACCTGTTTGATTTCCAGAGGGACATTGAGGTATAATTAAGTCATGTGCAAAAGATTGTCTCTAGATAAACTGTAACTACTGTACTGCCTCAGAATACTAACAAGCCATGTCATCTTTTCAGATCTTCAGAGACAAATTGTTAATTGTTTTACTTCTCATTTGAAAGAACCTTTAAAGCTATAATATGCTTTCAGTAGAAAACTATATTGATTTATACTGTGAATGCTTATCTCTGTATGAATTTATTCAGTAGCATTTGTGCACAAAGATTTATGTCCCTGACCTGAAAATATTGAAGGAAAAATCCATTATTTGAAGGAGGTAATAATCTCTCAATTTGAACATTGTGCCTTATAATTATATGAATATGATATCTTTGAGGTATAACTAGCATTGACCAGCATGAGGTGACTCATCAAGTATAGAGATTTAGAGTATCATTAAAAGTCACCATATTAAAATGAAAAGTAGTAAGAATACCACTTGATTTTTATTTTATTTTGAAACAGTCTCCAGGAATTTCTCCCTGTGCAATTCTTTATGTGATAGCTAGTGCTACAAGGATAAACCTCAATAGAAAAAAAAATACAAAGGTTGCATGGATTTGAAAAGTAGTTAGTTGTAATGCTTTGCCCCTTATAAATATGTCTCATGGATTTTTTGGTCCCTGTACTCAAATTAATTAATTTCTGTCAATTTAGTACCTGTGTATGCTACTGAAGAAAATCCCTCTGTTATTTCTATCAAACTGTAACAGATAGCCAAAGTCAGCTTTCTCTACAAAAACCAGCCCTTGATCCCCTGCTTCCCTCTATATAATCCTATGCCTGGAATCTATGATTATGTAGCTAAGTTAGCTGCATGGTCTTTTGTAGGCACAAACTGAGAAAGAATATAGCACAATAAACAATATATAACAAGAGTTGGATGACAGCATACTAAATTATGGTTTGTACTTAATCTTGAAAATATTCAGCTGATCATTTTGCCACAGAAAAGCATCTTAGTAATAATAATAAACCTTTATTGTCAAAGTACAACATGTGTACATTGAGATTAGCTGAGCCTCCCCCCGTGCTCTCTCCCCCCAACACACAGTGACAACAAACCCTCCATCCCACCACACTATGTGAACCAACTACACCACACACTGGCCTCCCAAGTCAATTCTGCATAAGATTATGTCCCATTTAAAAGCCTAACAGCCCACGGATAAAAGGTATTTTTCAGCCTGTTGGTACGGCTGGCTATATTCCTATATCTCCTACGGGATGGTAGGAGAGTAAAGAGATACCGTCCAGGGTGTGAATCATCCCTGAGAATCTTCCTCACTCTTCCAAGGCAACGAGCCCTGGCGATGTCATCCAGTGGTGTCAGGGAACAGCCCACAATGTCTTGTGCTGTGCTCACTACCCTCTGTAATACTTTCCTATCCGCGGCTGTCAGACCAGCATACCAAACCACAATACCATACGAGAGGACGCTCTCTATAGTAGACCGGTAAAAGAGGGTCATTAGCTGTTGTTCTACCCTATTCTTCCTCAAGACCCTAAGAAAGTGAAGCCTCTGTTGGGCCTTTCTAGCCACCTGAGTTGTGTTAACTTTCCAGGTCAGATCTTCACAGAGGTAGACTCCCAGAAATTTAAAGGAGGAAACTCTCTCTACACAGTTCTCTCAGATGTAAAGTGGGGCAGGTTCCTCCTTTTTTCTCCGGAAGTCTAACACCATCTCTTTCGTCTTGCCGATGTTTAGGTGCAAGTTGTTGTTACTACACCATATGGATAGTTTTTGTACCTCCGCCCTATATGCTGTCTCATCCCCACCTGTAATAAGACCCACCACAGTTGTATCATCTGCGAACTTGATTATCGCAGTGGATGGGTCAGATGATACACAATCATAAGTGTATAAAGAGTACAGGTAGGGGCTAAGCACACAACCCTGTGGTGTGCCGGTGCAAAGCTTCAGGGGGGTGGACAAAGCAGAGCCGACCCTCACTGTAACCGATCCCTAAGAAAGTCTTGAATCCAATCACAGATGGTGGGGGAGAATTTCAAGTCAGTCAGCTTCTCGATGAGAATGCTCGGCAAAATGGTGTTGAAAGCTGAGCTGTAGTCAACAAAAAGCATCCTGACGTAACTTCCAGGCTTCTCGAGATGACTTGCTACAGAGTGTAAAGCAGTAGCTATGGCATCATCTGTCGACCTATTTCCCCTGTAGGCAAATTGATGTTTATCAAAGTCCAGTGGGAGGCATGTCCTAAGATGTTGGAGAACCAATCTTTCGAAGCATTTCATTACTACAGGCGTTAATGCAATAGGTCTGTAGACATTCAGGCACTCAACTGCAGTTTTCTTGGGGACTGGGACAATGGTAGCTGCTTTCAAGCACGATGGTACACATGCCGTTTGCAAGGAGATGTTAAAAATCCTTGTCAGGACCCCTGCTAATTGATCGGCACAATTCCTGACCACTATCCCCAGCACCCCATCTGGGCCTGTGGCTTTGCTGGGATTCACAGCCTTCAATACAGCTCTCACTTGGTGTTCACACAGGGTGAGTGGCTGAGAGTCAGAAGGCCAGCCAGCAGAGGCTACGGGGTCTGGTCTTTTAACCTCGTAGCGGGCGAAGAAGATATTCAGCTCCTCAGCCAACGAGGCATCGGTGTTTGCCATGCTCCTCGTGCTGCCCTTATAGTTGGTTAAGTGCTGCAGTCCCTGCCATACTTGCCTCGGATCGTTGTTCGCTAAATGGTTCTCCACCTTTTGTTTGTATTGTTGTTTTGCCATCCTAATGCCTCTTCTGAGATTTGCCCTGGCCTCTCTGTATGTGCCCCTGTCCCCCGCCTTAAAGGCAGAATCCCGGGCTCTCAGGAGTGTTCGTATCTCTGCAGTCATCCAGGGTTTACAGTTCCCGTAAACTCTAATGCACTTATCCGTTGTTACACTATCAGTGCATGTTCTAATATAAGAGAGTATGGCATCTGTATATGAATTTAGATCTTGTTCTTCAAATATACTCCAGTCAGTGGTTTCAAAGCAGTCCTGCAACTGACTGAGAGCACCCACTGGCCAGGTTCTGACCCTTTTTGTGACTGCCTGAGTCCTTTTCCTGAGAGGAACATACTTTGGGCACAACAGGAGTGAAAGATGGTCAGATGTACCCAGGTGGGAAAGAGGGAAAGCTCTGTATGCCTGTTTCAGATTGGAATACACATGGTCCAAAGTGTTCTTCCCTCTGGTGGAAACTTGCACCATACAGTGCCACAAACTTAGCACTACAATATAAGCTTCAGCTTCTATGAACTGATCCTAGAGACCCCTATATACGGACCAAATAAATGCAAGCATTCCATAGAACATACCATTCTGAATATAATTTAAATATAGTTTAAATGCCCAGAGGTGAAGGAGGATAACAAGATGTCATAAAAATATATCAGATAGGAAAAGATAGTTTAAAGAAAAAAAGTTGTTTGCTGCATGTAAAATTAAGCAAGAGAATTAATTTGGAAGATTTTCTTCTTGGTCTTCTTCTTACAGGGGCGTGTAGTAGAGAATATTTCTAAACGATGTGGAGGATTCCTTCGAAAGCTGAGTCTACGCGGATGTTTAGGTGTGGGAGACAACGCATTGAGGTAGAGAGGTCAACCCAAATTATTTAATACCTATCAGAACTGGGCATAAAATGATAGGGCAGGTAGCTAATTTTGGGTACAAAAATTGAGGATACAGCATCCTCAAATATTTGATTTCTATGTCATCATAATTATCTGTAACATCAAACTAGAGTATAACTTAGATGTCATTTAAAGGAGGGAAGCATTCTTTCCTATTTCCAGACCAATCCTGCACCACTCTTTGAGGGGAAAGGCTCGCATTGATAAATTAAAAATCCTCATGGGCCCCAAAGAAATACTCGGAGTGCCAGTCAACTGTTCCATGACTTGTGGATCGGCAGAAAGGCTGGAACTAGCAGCAGGAGCAGTAAAGCTTGGAGGTAGTTGGTAACATGTTTTGGGGGGGCAGCCTTTTTAAAGAAATACTGTAGGCTATATAAGGCTGCTTGTGGCCTTTATGTAAGCCTGCTCTAGATGTTTCCTATCTTCTAAGCAGAAGATTTACTCCTATGCAGTACTGCATAGTAATATAATGGGGAAACTTTTAGGAAATGGCATTGAAAAAAACTGCTTATTTAGCAAATTTATAAACCTATTCATCTTATAAATGTGAGTCTTAGTAGCGCACAACAAAACAGTTAAAAACAAATCTAAGGAAATATCGAAAACAATTAGATATAAATTATGGGAGAACATAGATGCAGCAACACAGACTGGCTTCAGCTTTTCTCTAGAAGAATGAATTTGGAGCATACTGAAATACTTGGTTGTATGGCCTGCTTATAGACATCTTTATGATCGAATAAGCACAGGATCCTCACCTTCGATTGAGAAATGTTACATTCAGATTAAGTGAGGTATAACGTTACAGGTAGTCCTCAACTTACAAGCACAATTGAGTCTAAAATTTATGTTGCTAAGTGAGAAAAGTGTCAAGTAAGTTTTGCCCCATTTTGTGACTTTTCTTGTTAAGTGAATCACTGCACTTGTTAAATTAGCAACAAGGTTGTTAGGTGAATTTGGTTTCCCCATTGATTTTGTTTGTCAGAAGGTCACAAAAAGGGATCACATGCCTCTGGTATGCTGCAGCGGTCATAAGTATGAGTCAGTTGTTAACCATCCAAATGTAAACCACGTGATCATGAGGATGCTACAATGGTCGTAAGTGTGAAAAATGTTCATAAGTCACTTTTTTCAGTGCTGTTGTAACTTCAAATGGTCACTAAGTGAACTGTTGTAAATCGAGGACTACCTTTACTACTTCTGTCTGATGCTTCCTCAAGTCATTCCTGGTAAGATGTACAATATCTATTATATTGCTTAAGTAATTAAAATAAATACCTATCAAGTCCAGTGATGCTTATCCCATTAGAGCAGGGGTGGGGAACGATGGCCCATGCTGGCCCAGGAATTCTGGGAGATGAAGCCATAAAGGGGCCATCATTCCCCACTTCTGCAGTAGAAGCTGGCAAACATATGATTCAGAGGTTGCATGATAACATAATCACTGAACTCCTACATTTATGACATTTCAAAATAATTTAAAAGTAGGGCTCAACATTTATACAGTAGAAATTTTCAATAGAATTATGTTTCATGGTTTCTTTTTTTGCTTCCTAAAAACTGGGTTTTCTCCCTAGATATTGTCGAAATACTACTTAAAGTTTATGTTGCTAGCTTTACTTTTCACTGCATACAAGATTTTTTAAAAATCAAATCATTGTAATAAAATCTTTCATTAAAAGCCTGAAAATATGTATGTTTCTTTGCATGAAGGATATTTGCCCAAAACTGCAGAAATATTGAAGTGTTGAATCTAAATGGCTGCACCAAGATTACAGATGCGTAAGTGACTTTTATTTTGGAGTTCTGAAATATGCATTAGCTCTTTAAAACTTGAATCTTATAGCGCTTAACTGAGAGTGAACTTCATTGGAAATTAGTCTGGTCTTCTGAACCATATATAAGATTGCACTATGTTTCCTCTCCCCGATGGTCTCCCCTGTTCCCCCTTCCCCTGGTCCTTTTTATTAGTTTGCCCAAATATGCTATTTTCATGTAATTGCTATATTTCTTATTTCATGATTAAAAAAGGATGTTGGATGGGATTAGAGTAGATTGGTGGTGGGGCTCATCTTAATCTTCATTCATTCATTCATTCATTATTTTTCAATTTCCACATTTCTAATTCTCTACCAATTCTCAAGCCTATCATCAAGCCTGTTATGCCTGCCTTCCTCTCCATATAGTTCTCCACTTCCATAAACCACTCTCAACATCCACAAGCCTTCCAAAAAAATCCATTCTGCCAAACTCCTCCAGATTGACATCAATAAATTTGCACACTGCTACCATCTTTATCTCTTTATGTCTCAACTCAGTTTAGTGTCATCTCCCATTTGTAAATTTCCAGTATTTTCAACCATTTCTATTTTTATTTTTTTAATCACAAGAAAATCATTGAAGAAGGTAAGATGGAATAGCGGCACAATATCTTAATTACTAGAATTAGCTGTTGTCATCCATCTAAAAATGTCTCCAGTGCTTTTTCCTACTTTTTTAAATAAAAACAAAATGAACCTGTGGGTATTCTATTTTCTTCCAGTACATGTACTAGCCTTAGTAAATTTTGCTCAAAGTTACGGCATCTTGATCTAGCTTCCTGCACATCAATAACCAACCTGTCACTGAAAGCATTGAGGTGAGTGTTCAGATTGTTCATAAACTAACCACCTGAACTAGGTTAATAAAAGTAAAGTCATAGTGATTTTCTCTGATTTAAATATGTCGGATGTCTTTGTGATGCATTTATTCTCTTCCCTGTCCAAAAGGCCTAATTTACTAATAGTAGTGCTATTGGCCCAGTTTATAACTTGAAAGAATCAATATTCAGTTTGTACTTAATATAGCTTGTGAGACTCAGATAAGCGGGACACAGGATAACTTTTTGTATGCCAGTAAATGGTTTTCTAATCCCAGGACAGTCCCTACATTTCGGATTTTGGTAAACATTTCAGCAGCCATGATCAGCAAGATTTACGTTGGAAATGTTACAAGAAATATGCAAACACAGAATTATCAGTCAAATCAGAGATGCTCTCTTATCTCAAATCCCTAATAGCAGGAAGCAAAAACAGACCAATCCCTTTTCTCCAGCCCTGTTTCTATAGCTATTCTGTTTGTTCCAGCTGTAGCTTTCAATTGGATTGTCTATTAAGGCTGCATCAGAGAAGAAAACAGTTAACAGTTTAGAGCAATAAACATAAGCAAGGGTTAACATACCTTGGTTCCTGAAGCAAGATGTTTATCTTTAGAGTTAATATATACACCTGCATTTTCTTTCTGTGTTCATCCCTTTTCCCCTTCAGTGAGGGGTGCCCTCTACTAGAGCAACTCAATATCTCGTGGTGTGACCAAGTGACAAAAGATGGCATCCAAAATTTGGTGAGAGGCTGTGGTGGACTCAAAGCTCTGTTTCTTAAAGGCTGTACACAGGTACTGTACTAGTCTCCACGGAAGGTTCAGTAATCTAGAAATCTGGATTTGGATTGGCTGGATTTATTCAGAAAGTTCAGTAGTCTAGAAAGCTGGATTTGGATTGGCTGGATTTGTTTAGAAAGTTAAGTAGCCTAGAAAGCTGGATTGGCTGATTTGTTTCATGCTGTGTTTCATGATTTGCATATGAGACATTGAAAATTGGAAAAAGAATAATTCTAAAGAAATTTATTATTATCTCAGACTGTACAAAATGTTACAATAGTGATTCACAATTTGTTCTTTAAATCAGAACATTACAGGTAGTCCTTGGGTTGCAACACTAATTGGGACCAAGTGATATGGACCTAAAGCGGAACATCATTTGACTCCATTTGTTTAGTTACAGCAATCCCAGCATTCCCTGTTGCCATCTTTAAGCGAGGATTGTACATCATTAAGCAGAGACCTGATATGATTGTAACTTGCAATTTCCTACTAGCTTCCAACATGCAAAATCGGGGAAGTTCACAGAAAGTTGCAGTCCCAGTCACCACAAGTCTTTCCTCAGGCAGTCCAGAAGGAGGCCAGAGGGTACATAAGTGTTATGGAGTGTAGCCAGGCAGAGATGGATTTTGTGACACAAGTTTAGTTGGGTGGGGAAGTGCTGGGGATATGAGTTTGGGTAGGTGGGGGTGCTGCATAGTGCAATCAGGTGCAAAGGCATGTACTTCAGGGTCTGTGACAATTCACTGTGGCCAACTCACCACAGGCAATTTGCCACAGCTAATTCGCTGCAGCCAACTGACTGTGGCCAACTTGCCAGGAACAAGTCGCCATGGCCAACTCACCAAGGGATAACTTGCCACAGGACAAGGGTTACACTAATATCGAATAAATAGTGAAATAGAATCATTAAAGAAAAGATGCCAAAGGAGGGACAAAAATAAAATGTGAATGACAAACGTTTAAATAATTTTTATTTTAAATAATTACATTAAATTGTTGAATTGTCCCACAGTGAGTTGGCCGTGGTAAGTTGGCCATGCAAGGAGATTGGCCATGCAAGGAGCAGCGAGTTGTCCCATTCCAGGCACTGTACCATGGAGAGGCAGATGCTGAGCCCATTGCAAGGTGGTACAAAGGACCGCAAGCAGAGTTGGTGCTGCATGCATGTGTTATGCAGTGGATGATCCTCAGGATCTTGTACTCCATAGCAGGCTCTCAAATAAAAAGTGCCAGGAGCAACTTGCAACCTTCCCTGCTGATGGCTTGTCTTGTGAGAAGCAGATAGGGAAGGGCATAAATAGGGACTGCAGGACACTGGAACCATTGTAATTGCAATCTGATTGCCTGAATCTTGATCACATGACTGTAGGGACACTGACCACTGCAACTTTGCAGATCAGTCGTAAGTCTCTTCTCCTCCACCCCCACCCCCCCATCCTCCGGCTTAAATTTTGGGCTCAACTGTGGTTGTAAGTAGAGTACTATCTGTACAAGAGAGTAAGTAGGCACACAATGGGAAATACATATATGGTAGCATCAGTTATTTGCCAAATGCGCTGAGGATTGCCAGTACTAGACATTCCTTTAATGTATATTCCCTATAATAGTGAACATGTTATTGAGAGATCTGTAAAGAGTGTATCTTCACAGAGTTATTTTTTTCAGCACTGTTGTAATTTTTGACGTTGATACACAAGTGAGTGAGATTTACTTATATTTATTTTCAACAACACATTCTCAAAATTCAAAAGCTGCAGCAGGCATGGCAGTTAGTTAATCATACAACAACATTTGCAGATTCTTATGGGATCAGTTGCTTTTTTAAAAAAGGAGGATGGTGGAAGAAATTGTTTTGTGTTGTGTTGAAATATATCTCCAAATTTCTGGCTTTTGTTGTGAATTGCAGCTTCATGATCTGTAGTGAGACAGGAGTAAGAAAAGCATGACTGACTGAATATTGCCCACTTGTGCTACGAATGAAAACTACAGTGAAGAGACCTAGGAAATTATCTCTTTTCTCTATTTCTGTCTTTCTCTTAGCTGGAAGATGAAGCTCTCAAATACATTGGTGCAAACTGTCCTGAATTAGTGACACTGAATTTGCAAACATGCTTGGTAAGAGGTTGGCCCTTATAAACCCAGTGTTCTCTCCTTTCTTATACTATGGCAGCTTTGCAAATTACCTATTTCATATCATATTTAATGTTTTATGTTATCAGTATTGGCTTAACAGAATGACTATTTTATTATAGAAAAATATGGGGTATAAGAAAATATTTAAAATGTGAGCAATAGAATGGTCAAAATTTGTACATTATATTATCCTAGTTCAAGTAGTATTTTCATGAATCAGGCAGTTGATTTTCTTATCACAATTAGAACAGATGTAATTTTTTTCTGCCACTTTTTTATTGTTTTGAACTTTGTGCCTTCAGATTCTAAATTATGAGGATCACTAAGGGAAAAATAATATATCAAGCTTTAAACGCAGTATATTTAGGAGCAAGTCAGAGGATTACTTAATCGGCCAGTCTTCTGCATGGTCAGGAAGCGTGGTTAACACTGGCACTATCTCAATTTCAAGTTTTCTTATGACACCCTTCTAGTTTTCTGTCCCATATGATCATTTTATACATATGTGTGTACCTACGCATAGGGGGTGAGGGAGAGTGGAACCATTATATTGGTTCCAAGCCATCAGCAGTCCCATAAATATGATAAATGATTGCAGTCTGCTAGTTTGCTTCCAAATTTATCTATTGACCAGAAAAAAGGATAAATATAGATTGTAAAATAAAAAGGGTAGCAGATATCTTTCTGATAACTCTTACCTTTTTAATTGATTAAATTCTCTGAATAGACAAATTCCCCTAGAAGCCATTTTTCACAAATATGTATTCTCCAAATTTCAAACAAGCCAAATATAATTCCCAGAGTTAAGGATTCATGCGACACTTTCTGAATCCCTTGGTGCTTCACCTGCTTTTCTCATTACACAAGAAAATAAGTGCGGAAACAACATCTAAGTAGAATTATTGGGTACCAAGGCTTCCACAGCAATCTACTGATTAATAAATGTGTGTATTTGTGCATGTGTCCACACATATATATTTGTGCAATTTTGAAATGGCAAACTTTTTTTAAGCTTTCTCTTGTAGTTGTTTATCTGCTTTGATTTCAAACTGCTTCTATCCTTCCATTACCCTCTTCCTACTAATGCATTTAAAAAGAGTGTTTTTGTAAGATTTGTTTTCTGGCAGTTTTCATTTTAAAATCATAAATGGATATTCCATGCCTAATCCCTTCTATCAGCTGTCATTTTTCCTAGTATATTTTGAATTGGGGGATTTTAAAATACTTCTTTGGCTCAAATGGTTTTATAACCTAGTTTCTGAGCTCTGAACAATCAATCCAAAAGCCACTATATTCACTATGTCACTATAATGACAAAGCAAAAGTCATCATCTATTCCATCCCCAAACTCTGAAGACTTTGCTTGACTCCATTCAATGACTAAATGTTTCTAAACTCTCAAATTGGCAACTATTTCTTCACATTTCTATATAATGAATATCACTTTAATATCTTGAAAAATCTTCCAAAACCATTGTAATATTAGCATTTAGTCTGGTAAATCCACCTGGTTTACGTTTGCCTTGTGTATGAACTTTTTTCAAAGTTTGTTTGTAGAACAGGCTGGAAAAAATATTTTGAACTGCCATGCTTTGTTGGTCTTATCTCCTTTTTGTTTTCAACATGTGTTAAAAATACAGTCTGTTTTTCTGTGTGTATAAAAAAGAGCTGAAAAAGGAAGTACATTTTTTCTTCCCAGAAAAGATAATGAACCAGTTTGTAGTGATGCCAAAAATGGAACATTTATCCAAAAAAGGAAATGGTTTGGGGTGATCTTATGGATTTGACATTCTGGTTTTTTGTAAGATAGTTGCCAAATAGTCACTCACCAACTGTTTCAACAGCAAATAGTTTTTAACATTTAATTTTAGAATTTACAGAGCAAATTGGATACAGCATCATCCCATTCATGCTTCTCGCTATGAATGATTGACTTTCTTTTTCTAGCAAATAACAGATGATGGCCTCATTACAATATGTAGAGGATGCCACAAGTTGCAATCTCTATGTGCTTCTGGCTGTTCCAACATCACTGATGCCATCTTGAATGCGTTAGGGCAAAATTGTCCAAAACTTAGGTAAGTAGACTTTTTCTTTGTGATCTCTAAGATTCACACATATGGACTATGTGCCTGTTTGGAGTCTTTTAGAACTTACAGAACTGTTTGATGGGTACTCTATCCTCATGCTTATTTTGTAGCTAGGCCCAGCTCCTGCTGAATCCCTTCAGTTTTGACTATCACTGTATTGCATGTTCTTCTTTGAGCCAATCATATTTCAGCATTATTGAAATACTGTAACTTCTATTTATATTTTCTTTAATCTCAATTCTTCAAAACTCCTTAGGATTCATCACGTTTAGAAATATTCACCATTATTAAGAGTGTATAAAATATTTTTAAGTTGAACCATTTCAGCTTCAAGACCCCCCTCCCCCCGGTTTTGAGTACAAAACATGGGTTTCAAGTATGTAACTAGCTATTTCAAGTATTTTGAGAACATTTTGAGCTCAAAATAAGTTAGAGTTTCCCAAGACATGCATATTAAATACACAAATACCTAATTGTCACCTAACACAAATCATGAAAAAGTAAATTATTTTTCCAATAAGCTATGGAAATCACTATGTTTAAACTTCAAATGGTGTAAGATGTGAATAGTTACCACAACACTCAGAAGAAGTTAGTCGTTTTGAACCAATAGCAGTCCTTGTATACAATGAATCCTTTTAAACAGGGGTTCCCAACCCCCAGTCCATGGACCGGTACCAGGCCACGGCCTGCCACTAACCAGTCCACACAAACAAAGCCCTATCCGTGGGATGCAGGCAGCACACAAAACCATGCATGCTCCAGTCCGTGGAAAAACCTTTCTCCGTGGAATTGGTCCCTGGTGCCCAAAAGGTTGAGGACCTCTGCTTTAAAAAACATTATTTGATCCCACCTTCTTGGACAATTTTCATCCTGTTTCCAATCTTCCTTTCTTAGGGAAGGTAATGGAAAATGTGGTTGCGTGGCAGTTTCAGAGGGTCCTTGATGAAACTGATTATCTGGACCCCTTTCAGTTATGGTACAAAAATAGCATTGGTTGTGCTTCTTAATAATCTCTGGCAAGAGCAGGATGGGATAGTACAACCATCTTCTCTCTCTTTGACCTCTCAGCAGCCATCAGTACCATCAACATGGGTATCCTTTTGGGCCTGGATTGGAACTGGGCAGCACAGCATTGCACTGGTTCAGCTTCTTTATTCAAGGCTGATCAAAATTGGTGTTAATAGGAAGTGAGAGATACAACCCATGGCCACTCTTGTGGCATGTCACAGGACTCAGTATTCTCTCCACTCCTTTCTAACAACTACATGAAGTGGCTGGGTGAGATCATCCATCACCATGAGTTGAAGTGTTTTCAGCATGCTGATGATATTCAGTTCTGTATTTCTACCCCTGGTGACCCAAGTGATCCTGTTTCTGCTCTCTCACAGTGCCTGGAGGCTATGAAGGCCTGGATGGGGGACAGCAAGCTTTGACTGAACTCTGGCAAGCTTGAATGGCTTTGGGTGCATGGAGCTCCAAGATCCAGGACTTTGACATCTTTAGTTCTGGATGGTGTGGCAGTGCCCCAGACAGATCCAGTCCAAAGTTTGGGTATTTTCCTGAACTCTCAACTCCTTGAAGAGCAGGTTGTAGTTACGGCTTCTCCTAGATCAGGAGTCCCTTCACTCAGTCATTCAAGCCCTAATCATCTTGCATTTGGACTACTGCAACATGCTGTACAAGGGATTAGCCTTGAAGAGCATTCAGAAGCTACAGCTAGTACAGAGTAGCTGTACCATCAGTTTTGGGCCCCAAAAGTGGTCCATGTAACAACACTGTTCTGTGGGTTGCACTGGTTGCCGGTCTGCAGGTGTAATTCAAAGTGTTGGTAATCACCTTTAAAGCCCTTCATAGCATGGGTCCAGGATACTTCAGGGACCCTCTCAAGTAACAAACTTCATAAAGAGATTTTCAAGAATAATGAAGCAACTCTAGGGTTTTGTGAGTGAGTATGAGATTTTTAGTTATATATCGTGTTTCCCCGAAAATAAGACTTATCCCCGAAAATAAGTCCGAGCTTGATTTTTGGGCGTGGGCCTAATACAAGCCCTACCCCCCAAAAATAAGCCCTAGTTTTAGGGTGAGGTGCATGCCTAAAAATCAAGCTAGGGTGTGTGCCACATGCGTCCCACACCCGCTTACCATTGCAGCCAGGCCTCCCATGAATCGACGCCCAGCCGGCCCACTTCTTCTGCAGCTGAAGGAAATGTGTCTGCAGCTGAGAATGGAGCTCCATTCTGTATTTCTAATGGCCTGTATTTCACCATTAGAGGCCTTCCAGAAAGGCCTCTGCAGCCGAGAACCAAGCTATGGAATTTGTAGCTTGTTTCTTAGCTACAAAGGCCTTTCTGGAAGCCCTCTGATAGCGAAATGCAGGCCGGAGCTCCATTCTCAGCTGCAGATCCATTTCCTTTGGTTGCAGAAGATGTGGGCCAGCTGGGCTGGGCTGTCGGTGCCGCCACAGTGAGGTGAGACCATGGAAAAGACACTCCCCAAAAATAAGACCTGGTGCCTCTTTTGGAAGCAAAAAAATAAAATAAAAATAAGACTGGTCCTTATTTTCAGGGAAACACGTACTAGAGATGTGGGATAGAATGACCTTACTTTAATTGACCAGTTTGAAAAGGATGAACTGAGAGAATTCTTCATGAGACAGGGCAGATCAGAGAATTGGGAAAAACTGTTCTAACATTTTGTGTTACTTGATAGGAAGAGTTGTGGCATAGATGAAATAGTAAAGTTTTACAGTCTCCCTTCATCCCCTTCCTCTGGCTTTCTCATACATCAGCACCAAACAGCCCACACAAACAGGCTTCCTTTACACTTAAATGGAAATCCTCTGCTGAGAAGGATTCATTCCCTGGCAATATCAGATCCATCAGGTTTCAATCTTTTCCCTTCATTCGAAGCAATGAGGCTTGATTTCTCTCTTCAATAATAGTGTATCTTATGGCCATCTTTTTTCTTTTCATTGGAAAATGCTTATTTTCTAGCCACTTAAAAAGCATTTCATGGAAGGCTAATAGTTCTGCCTCCTTCTCCCTATTCTTAGAGCCATGATTACTCTTCCAGTTAATCTCATTTTCTTGAAAATAGTTTTTTTTGATTGCTGAGACATTCAATTATCAAGAATAGATTTTTTCCCATTATTTTTTTTCTTTCAAAATCAGCCTGAGTGTTCCACTTAACACTGGAATTTTTATTGCTCGCCTTTTTTCCCCTAGCTCTAAATACCACTAGAAACACTGCTTCATTCTTTCCATGATATTTGTACTTTTTACCTGAACTAAATGCTTGTTTCACTAAAAAGTTCATTCCTGGCCTTCTAATGCCTATCTAAGGGAAGAGCTTTCCTCACAATATTCTCCTAATGGATAGTAGCAGTCATGTAAGCTTGTTGTTAGATATCAGCTTTGCCTCTTGCAGTTTGTACCTTATCAAGAGTGACAGCAAACCTGGCAACATTTCCCTAAACTAGATCATTACCTTAATGAAGCTACAAAGGCAATTTGGAAATAAACCTCCTTTTGGTTATCAATGACAGACACTTGCAGATACAGAACTTTTATTATACACAGTAGAAAACTACAACATTGCATTACTTTTCGACATAATTGCCATTCAGATTGAGACATTTGTCATAACGTCTTAAGGTAAAAGGTAAAGGTTCCCCTGCACATGTGTGCTAGTTGTTTCCGACTCTAGGGGCCAGTGCTCATCTCCGTTTCAAAGCCGAAGAGCCAGTGCTTGTCCGAGGACGTCTCCGTGGTCATGTGGCCGGCATGACTAGATGCCAAAGGCGCACGAAACGCTGTTACCTTTCCACCATAGTGGTCCCTATTTTTCTGCTTGCATTTTTACATGCTTTAGAACTGCTAGGTTGGCAGAAGCTGGGACGAGTAACAGGTGCTCACTCTGTTACGCGGCACTTGGGATTCGACCCGCCAAACTGCCGATCATCTGATCGACAAGCTCAGCGTCCTAATCCACTGAGCTACCGCGTCCCTCATAACGTCTTACAAGGTTTGAAATACCTTAGTAGTAGTTGCTTTTTGCCAAATCTGGGCTGTGGTGTTGGTGGGGTGATCAAAAACATCCCAACGGAACTGCTTCAAAAGTTTTTGGGCGCATTGTTAAGGAAAAAAGAAAAGTCTCGGACGATAGAGAAAATAGAAGGTTTATCAACAAGGTATTATTAGAAAGGTATTTTCAGAATTTTATTCTAAATTATATGCAAGTGATACAATTCAAAGTATAGATATAGATAAATATTTACAAGAGGTGAATATTCCTAAGGTTACTCAAGAGCAGTGGGATGGAATGAATCAGCTAATAACTTCTGAAGAGATTGTTTTAGCAATTAAACAATTGAAATTGGGTAAATCACCAGGGACAGATGGATTGACAGCTAGTTATTATAAAAATTTGCAGTCAGAAATGGTGGAGCCTTTGAAGGACTTATTTAGAACAATTCAACTTGGGGGAGTAGTGCCCCCATCATGGAGAACAGCTTTCATAACATTGATTCCAAAGGAGGATCAAGATCTTAGTCAACCAAAAAATTATAGACCAATATCTCTTTTAAACACTGATTATAAGATATTTGCTAAAGTATTGGCAAATAGAATAATGAATGTAATGCAACAAGTGATACATAATGATCAGTCGGGGTTTATAATTGGTAGACAAATGAAGTACAATGTAAGACAAATTGTTAATTTATTGGAATATTTGGAAAGAAACAACTAAGTCTCTGCTGCATTGATATTTTTAGATGCAGAGAAGGCTTTTGAACAATTGAATTGGCAATTTTTATTGAAAGTAATAGAAAAGATGGAATTTGGGGATTATTTTTACAGGCTATTAAAGCAATATATCAAAAGCAAACGGCACAAATAATTGTTAATGGTAATTTAACAGAAATTTGTAAAATTGAAAAAGGAACAAGGCAGGGATGTCCTTTATCACCATTGTTGTTCTAACACTGGAAATATTATTGATTAAAATACGTGAATCAAATAAGATAAAGGGAAGTAAAATTAGGCATCAAGATTATAGATTGAGAGCGTTTGCAGATGACTTGGTTGTTACTTTAACTCAACCTACTCGAATCAGTTTTAGAATTATTGGATGTGATAATACAATATGGACAAGTTTCTGGATTTAAAGTTAATAAGCAAAAAACTAAAATACAGGTATTAACAAAAAATATGAGTATAAAACAAAGAGAAGCATTAGAAAAATCAACAGGATTTGAAATAGTAAAAAGGTTAAATACTTGGGGGTATATATCACAGCATCGAATGTGAAATTATATAAAAACAATTATGAATTGTTATGGCAAAAAGTACAAAAGGAGATTGATAGTTGGAAAAAATTACAATTGTCTTGGTTGGGGAGAATAGCAGCCGTGAAGATGAATGTCTTACCAAAATTTTTATTTTTGTTCCAAATGATACCAATACTTAAGAAAGGTGCAAATTTAAATGAGTGGCAAAAAGGTATTAATAAATTTATCTGGGCAGGGAAAAGACCGAGAGTAAAGCTTAAAATAATGGAAGATGCACGTGAGAGAGGGGGTTTGAAGATGCCCAATTTGAGATTATATTATGATGCAGTTGTGTTATCAACAATTAGTGATTGGTTCAATTTAACAGATGAAAGAATATTGGAATATTGAGGGGTATGATTTATTGTATGGATGGCATGCATATTTATTTTATGACAAAAAGGTGGATAATATTTTTAAGACTCATATCTTAAGGAACGCTTTGTTCCGAGTTTGGAAAAAGTACCAATATATATTAAATAACAAAATACCTATATGGGCAATACCTAGACATGCAATAGGAAAGCTAAATGTGGAGCAGAACCAAGATGTGATTACTTATAAAGAACTTCTTAGGATGGAAGGGAATATTTTGAAACTGAAACCTTTAAATGTTTTAAAGGAAGAAAAGATAGTACAGACTTGGTTTCAGTTTATACAATTACAAGCTAGATGGATAGAAGATCAGAAAATTGGTATAATAATAGTTGATGAAAATTTGATAAAGCAAATTAGAGATCAAAGTCAATCGCATATAAAAAGGTTATATAATGCTCTTATAGAGATTGATTCAGAATTGGAGTTAGTTAGATTGTATGATAAAATGGGCTCAGAATATTCAAGAGCCTATAATGATGGATACTTGGGAAAAAATTTGGGTTACAAATGTAAAATTTACACAAGCACAAAACTTAAGAGAGAATTGTTACAAGATGTTTTATAGATGGCATTTAGATCCTAAAAAGTTAGCATGTATGTATCCAAATCAACCGCCTAAATGTTGGAGATGTGGTAGTGAAGAGGCAACTTATTATCATATATGGTGGACATGTAAAAATGTTAAAGCCTTTTGGATAAAAATATGGTGGATTTTTCAGGAAGTTTTTAAGAAAAAAATAAGATTTACTCCGCAGCTATTCTTATTGGGGATTATTTCGGATTGTACTGTTATAGAAACTAAATTAATGTTACACTTAATAACGGCAGCCAGACTGTTGGGGCAACATTGGAAGAAAGAAGATTTACCTACAATAGAACAATGGATACTTAAAGTAATGGACGTAGCTGAAATGGCAAAAGTTTCAGCATACTTGAAAAAACAGTCACAAGAAAAATATATTTTGGAATGGAAAAGATGGATTGATTATATTCAGAACAAATATGGGACTAAAAAGTTTCAAATAGCATATGAATAATTCTTAACAATTATAGAAGTGTTATTATAATTACTTTAGTTTTGTTATAAGGGAGTTAAAGGGTAGAAGGTTTGTTAACATTGTAATAGATATTTAGCATATGTTTGCATAAGATTTCTATATGTAATACCCTGTATTATGCTTTGGGAAGTCCGGGGGGGAAGGGAAGGGGAGACGGTTGATTGGGGGGGGTTATTATTAAAATTTTGTAAAACTTTTCAATTAAAAAAAAAAGTTTTGGGCACGGTGTGCAGGCGAGCATTATCATGAACCAACACCACACCGAAAGTCAGCATGCCCCAACACTTGTTAAAGATGGCTCGTCTGAGTTTTCATGTTTCACAATAGACTTCTGAACTGATGGTCAAACCACGCTCCATGAACTTCACTAGCAGTATTCCTTTGGCGTCTTCACATTTGGCGGGATTTTCTGTGGCACCGCTTCCATTGTGGTGTTGGTTTACAATAATGCTCACCCACATACCGCTGAATACACCCAAGAACTTTTGGAGTTGTTCCGCTGGGATGTTTTTGATCACACACACTCCCCACCCAGCCCAGATTTGGCGCCGAACGACTATGGAATTTCAAACCTTGTAGGAAGCTATTTATTTATTTATTTATAATGAGACTTGTATGCCGCCCTATCTCCCGAAGGACTCAGGGTGGCTAACAACAATAAAATACAAATAAATACAAATATTAAAAAAGAATTAAATTGTGTCAAAGTCCCACTAAAACCAATAAAAACATTTAAAATCATATTTAAAAACCCCATTATCATCAGTCCAGGTCGGCCTGTTGGAAAAGATATGTCTTAAGGTCATGGCGAAAGAACCGAAGGTCTGGGGCCATCTGGAGCTCCCGGGGGAGTTGATTCCACCAAGCAGGTGCCCCAACAGAGAAGGCCCTCCCCCTGGGGGTCGCCAGCCAACATTCTCTGGCCGACGGCACCCTGAGGAGGCCCTCTCTGTGTGAGCGCACAGGGCGATGGGAAAACGTTCTTGGCAGCAGACGGTCCTGCAAATATCCCGGGCCTAAGCCATGTAGGGCTTTATAGGTAAGAACCAACACCTTGAATCTCACCTGGAGGGCAACCAGTAGCCAATGCAGCTCACGCAGGAGGGGTGTAATATGGAAGTATCGGGATGCTCCCATCACAACCTGTGTGGCCACTTTCTGCACCAGCTGAAGCCTCCGGGTGGTCTTCAAGGGCGGCCCCATGTAGAGAGCATTGCAGTAATCTACCTGGGAGATGACAAGCTCATGAGTGACCGTATGTAAAGCATCTCAGTCCAGATAGGGTCGCAACTGGTGCACCAGGCAAACCTGTGCAAATGCCCCCCTGGCCACGACTCCAACATGATCTTCTAAACTGAGTCGTGCATCCAGGAGGATGCCTAAGTTGCGCACCCTATCAATGGGAGGCAACACCTCTTCCCCCATAACCAAGTTATGACAAGTGCTTCAACTTGAATGGTGATTATGTCAAAAAGTAAAATAATGTTGTAGTTTTCCAATGTGTATAATAAAAGTTCTGTGTTTGCGATTGTCTGTCATTGATAACCAAACAAGCTTATTTCCAAATTGCCCTTGTATGTGGGCAGCTCCTTAATCTCAGGCCTCCACCTTCATTCAGCATAAAAACAGACTCAAACTTACAGTGAGATGCAATCCTTGGAAGGGTTTTCCTTGCTTTGGTAACCTTATGTCACCCAAACTCTTCTAAATAAGAAGCTTTTAGATGCACAAATGTGAATGAGAGAAATCATTATAATAAAGCACTGCTTACTTATCTGTAACTGCAGTTCTTACAGTAGTCAGCTGCAAATTTACACAATGCAACGTATTACCTGGCTTCATCTCTTGTAACCTTAATTTTTCTTCAAGTCTTTTGTACCAGTCTTAGGAATTGAGGGGGTTCAGTGAGGACAGTGCATAGTCATATAGTACATATGAGGATGGGGCTCCTTTCAAAAGAAGTTTGTAAGATCTGGAAGGCTCTGAATGGGGCTATGTGGACGCACACAATCCATGTGCATCAAATCATAGACTGTTTGAAAAACTACAGTTGCAGGTAAGTAACCAGTTCTTCATCCACAGGACAATGTAGGAGCATGTAAGGATGTTATATGGTTAGAATATATTCCATATCTTTGTGTGGAAAGCATAAAACATCACTATGTAGAATAGTTTCATTATACTATTATGAACAGTGTTCACCTCCCTTTCGAAAGCTAACTTATCATTCCGAAACAACAGTGTGACTCTTCCATAAATTGATTATTAAGACAATTTTGATTAGATCAGTTTGAGAACCTGAACAAAAATTAACTTGCCCTAAAACAGTTTTATGAAGCATTGTTGGGAATCAAACAGAGGGCAGTGATATATGTTGGTGAAGGGAGGGGATAGATGACAAAAGGACTCAGTTAAAAGTTGTTTCCTTAGCTAAGAAAGGCAAGCAGGAATGGAGATTTTTGTTTCCGAAAAATCTTCAGTATCAGTGCTGGGAAACAGTAAAAATATTAAAATTTAGAAATAAGTCACAAAAAGGAACAAGTTGTTTCTGAGATTTATAGTGTCTTATTTCCTTCTTCTATTAGTGTTTGATTTTCTTGATAGGATTGTTGATATCTAAAATCCAATGAAATAGGAGTAGGAATAATTCAACATCTCACCTATTTTGGAATAAGGGATTTAAAAATTATTCCTTAGTAGGTTTTAAATACTAAAAACTGTTCGTTGATGTGTGTGTGTGTTTTCCCGTGCAGGATACTGGAAGTAGCTCGGTGTTCCCAGCTTACAGATGTGGGCTTCACAACTCTGGCTCGGGTAAGCATTTGATGTCAAGGCCGCCTTTTCCATTAACAGCTAGTCCTCAAGTAAACAACAGTTCATTTAGTGACTATTCAAAGTTACAACAGCACTGAAAAAACTGAATTACACCCATTTTTCACACTTACAATCATCGCAGCATCCCCATCACATGATCGGAATTCAGATGCTTAGCAACTGACTTGCATTTATGACAGTTGCAGTGAAGTCATGTGATCACTTTTTGTAATCCAATAAGCCAAGTCAATAGGGAAGGCAGTTTCACTTAACAACCATGTTACTAACTTAATAGCTGCAGTGATTTACTTAACAAGAAAGGTCGTAAAATGGGGCAAAACTGACTTGACAAATGTTTCACTTAGTAATAGAAATTTTGGGCTCAGTCGTGGCTCAGTCAAGGACTACCTGTAAATGCTTTTGTTTACTATCTATGCCAGCACTTCATAAGTGAACAGCTTCTGTTTCAGTATTTCCTTGGGAGCTGTTACGCTGTTGGTGCTGCACTGGAGCTTTAAGGATGGGAGAAAAAACAGATACACAGAGTCTCACATATCCAAATCAGTAATGTTAATAGGTCTTGAGCCTAAATGGTAGGATTAGTCCTAGTAACAAAGAAGAAAGGGAAGCAAATTAAAGACCAAACTTGATAAGAAAATAATAATAATAATAATAATAATAATAATAATAATAATAATAATAATAATAATAATAATAATAATAATAATAATAATGTTGGAAGGGACCTTGGAAGTCATCTAGTCCAACCCCCTGCTCAGGCAGGAAACCCTATACCAGGGGTAGGCAACCTCGGCTCTTTTATGACTCATGGACTTCAACTCCCAGAATACCTGAATCAGCTGTGCTGGGAGTTGAAGTTCTGAAATTCTGGGAGTTGAAGTCCATGAGTCATAAAAGAGCTGAGGTTGCCTACCCCTGCCCTATACCATTTCAGACAAATGGCTGGCCAGTCTCTTCTGAAAAACTTCCAGTGTTGGAGCATTCACCACTTCTGGAGGCACTGGTTAATTGTTCTAACTGTCAGGAAGTTTCTCCTTAGTTCTAGGTTGCTTCTCTCCTTGACTATTTTCCATCTGTTGCTTCTTGTCCTGCTTTCAGGTGCTTTGAAGAATAGCTTGACTCCCTCTTTTTGTGGCAGCCCCTGAGATATTGGAACACTGCTATCATGTCACCCCTCACCCTTCTCTTCGTTAAACTACACATACCCAATTCCAGCAACTATGTTTTATATGTTTTAGCCTCCAGTCCCCCAATCATCTTTGTTGCTCTTCTCTGTACCCTTTCTAGAGTCTCAACATCTTTTTTACATTGTGGTGACCAAAACTGGATGCAGTATTCTAGGTGTGACCTTACCAAGGCATTGTAAAGTGGTATTAGTACTTCACGTGATCTTGATTCTATCCCTCTGTTAATGCAGCCTAGCACTGTGTTGGCTTTTTTAGCAGCTGCAGCACACTGCTGGCTCATATTTAAGTGATTGTCCACTAGGACTTCGAGATCTCTCTCACAGTTACTGCTATTGAGCAAGGTACCACCTATACTATACCTCTGCATTTGATTTTTCCTGCCTAAATGTAGAACCTTACTTTTTCACCATTGAATTTCATTTTGTTAGATAGTGCCCAGTGTTCGAGTCTGTCCAGATCCTCCTGTATCTTAAGCCTATCTTCTGGAGTATTGGCTATTCCTGCCAGCTTGGTGTCATCTGCAAATTTGATGAGTTTCCCATCTATCCCCTCATCCAAGTCGTTAATGAAGATATTGAAGAGCACTGGGCCCAGAACAGAGCCCTGGGGCACCCCACTACACACTTCCTTCCATGTAGATGCAGTTCCATTGAGGACCACACACTGAGTACGGCCTGTCAGCCAGCTACGAATCCATCTGGTGGTGATGCTGTCTAACCCACATTTTTCTATCTTATCAAGTAGTAGGTTGTGATCTACTTTATCAAATGCCTTACTGAAGTCCAAGTAAATTATATCTACAGCATTCCTCTGGTCCACTAATTTTGTCACTTGGTTGAAGAATGCAGTAAGATTTGTCTGGCACGATCTGTTTTTGACAAAGCCATGTTGACTTTTAGTGATGACTTTGTTTGTATCAAGGTGTTCGCTGATTTGTTGTTTGATTATCTTTTCTAGAATCTTCCCAGGTATTGAGGTCAGGCTGATAGCTCTGTAGTTTCCTGGATCTATTTTTTCCCTTTTTTAAAGATGGGAACTACATCAGCTCTCTTCCAGTCCTCTGGTAGTTCCCCAGTGCTCCAGGATCTTTGAAAAATATAGTTCAGTGGTTCTGAGATCACGTCTGCCAGTTCCTTGAGAACCTTGGGGTGTAATCCATCTGGTCCTGGCGATTTGAACTCGTCTAGGCTGGATAGGTGCTCACTTACCATTTTCTTGCCTATCTTAACTTGCGTTTCTATCATTCTGCTGCCTTTCCCGAAATATATGAAAAGCAGGATATGATGTCTCAAAAAACAAAACAAAAAAACCTATGAGAATGAATGAACATAGAGTTTTCCTCCATTCATGCTTTATTACCAACATTTAGTTAATCTAGCTAGTCTTCTCTTTTTTCAGTCGAGAAGTGAATCTAAGGTGCAGGAAAAAAACTAACTTATGCTGATATGTGGTAGCTCAGCGATCTTTTCCAGTCCATATCTTTTCAAATAATATATCCTGTGCCTGCTTTTTTGTATGAACATGAAATCTGAAAAGAACCAGAATTCTGAGCTCAATGTGTTTCTACACTTTTTAAAGATGATTGTAATTTAATAGTGTTACAGGTGCTTGATGTGGTTGAATAGACGATGCAGCAAGTTAATATTATTTATTGGTGGTGCTTTATCCATCAGTCTAGGTTTAGTGCAAACATTACAAAAGTTTTTCTCTAATTTTAATTTTTGTTTTACTCTTTGTATTTTATAACTAACTTTCTCCAGTCTTGGGCCTCATTGTTCTTGAAATACCATGCCCATACTTTACTTTTGGTCACAGTGGTTAAATATGATAAGAATTGAAATGTAATAACATGTGGAGATCAGTGACTGGTCTAAGGCCATAATGCACAGATACCTATGCCTCATTAATGTAATCCATTTGAAGTACATTTGATTAGTTAGATACCATCTAGTGCTAAAAATAAAACTTGGTTCATGGAATAAGAACAAATTGCTTTGACAGACATTTCAATAAAATTATATAATCTGACTGCAAATTTTGATATTTTTTTAGAGTCAAGTCAGAAAGGGTGTGTGTGTGATATATGTTCATATTTATTTCTGAACAAAATTAACTTGCCCTAAAATAATTTTAATACATTACATGTAATCGAATTCTCTGGCAAACTTGTTTTTTTAATCCTTATTTTTAAGTAAGTTTTCCAACTGCTTACACTGAAATTATTTCCTAGTAACAAATAAAACTATTCTGCAATACCAGGACATGTTTCAAAAACAAATTAATCTTTAATTTGTATGTTTTCCAGAATTGTCATGAACTTGAAAAAATGGACTTGGAGGAATGTGTTCAGGTAATTGTACTATTTTCAACCTATTTTCTAGATTATTTAGTTAAAAGTGAATGATCTCTGGAGGGCTCGGGACAGGGGACATTCCTCTGTTCTAGTCCTATTAGACCTCTCAGCGGCTTTCGATACCATCGACCATGGTATCCTGCTGCGGCGTCTCAGGGGATTGGGAGTGGGAGGCACGGTCTTACAGTGGTTCTCCTCCTATCTCCAGGGATGTTCGCAGTCAGTGTTGACAGGAGGGCAGAGGTCGACCGCGAGGTCTCTCGTTTGTGGAGTTCCTCAGGGGTCGGTCCTCTCGTCTCTCCTGTTCAAAATCTATATGAAACCGCTGGGTGAGATCATTCGTGGCTTTGGAGTTGGGTATCATCAGTATGCTGATGATACCCAGCTTTTTCTTTCGACCCCAAACCACCCCAGTGATGCCCTCAACATGATGTCCCGTTGCCTGGAGGCGGTTCGGGTCTGGATGGGGAGGAACAGACTTCAACTCAACCCTGACAAGACTGAGTGGCTTTGCATACCTTCATCCCGGGTCTATTTGGATATTCCATCTCTTTCTATGGGGGGTGAATTATTACCCCCTGTAGATAGGGCTCGCAACTCGGGAGTCCTCCTAGATTCACGGCTCACCTTGGAAGATCACATAGTGGCTGTGACTAGGGGGGCTTTTGCCCAGGTTTGCCTGGTGCGCCAGTTGCAGTCCTATCTAAGGTGGGATGATTTATGCACGGTCACTCACGCGCTCGTGACCTCTCGTCTAGACTACTGCAACACTCTCTACATGGGGCTTCCCTTGAGGACCACCCGGAGGCTCCAACTGGTACAGAATGCAGCCGCGAGAGTTGTGTTGGGAGTCTCCCGATACTCCCATGTCACACCTCTGCTCCGTGAGCTGCATTGGTTACCAGTTGTCTTCCGGGTGAGATTCAAGGTACTAGTAATGGTGTTTAAAGCCCTACATGGCAGGGGTCCGGAGAAATATTAATAAATTAAATTAATGAAAAATAAATTATAATTTATCAAGAATATGCTTGATTTTGTGTTTAAGCAAGCAGTGAAGCAGGAAGTATTTTTGAGCGATAATTTGGCTATGAGACCGCTCTGTAATGATGAAGATGGGATATTACTAATATGTAATGGGTTATTTTCATAGGCCTTTATTATACCTAAGAAAAGGTATTCATGGTTGTAATGCCACAAATTCAAATAAGTCTCTGAATCACATATATTGACTTTGTAATGAAATTCAGAATTAGAACACGTGCAGGCATATCCAATCTTTTGGTTTGCCTGGGCTGCACAGAGTGAAGAGGAATTGTCTTCGGCCACATTTAAATATATAATATAGTTAACATATATAAATACACATAATAATGTTAAAAGTTTACGGTCCTGCAGGGCTGCATTACTTAGCTGTCCAGTGCCCCATATAGCTTTTGGGCCACAGGTTGGACATGCTTGCTCTAGTCTAGTGGGAAGCAGCTGGTCCACTTTCACTTTTCTCTTTGTGGCCCAGTAAACATCTTTCAAAGTGTGCAATTCATATAGGCAGAAAGCTTCCTCACTGTGCTTCATGGGCTGCTTTAAGCAAACAAGGAAAAACGTCTATGCATTTTCCTGGCATCCGATTTCAATTCTTTATTACACATTACCAGAGAGTTTGAGAATATATCAAAGTTTCTGCTCTGCTGCTACTTTAGAGATTAATCAGTTTAGTTGCATACCATTATATTACAAAGATTCACGGACATAGTAAGTAGGAAAAGGATTAGATTACATGATGGGAAACAAACAACTGTTATGTCATCTACCAGTATCCTTAGTATCAGCCTGGAAATAAGAGGAACAAAGTAGAGAAAAAGTTTTTAAAGTACAGAGGATTGATTTCAGTTCTCCATGGTCTTGTGCTTCTTCTTCTTCTTTTTTAATCAGATCCCTCCATAATTGTCAGCAGTAATTAATTTTTGATTGAGTTTTCAGGTCTTCTTCAGATTAATGTTCCTCTTAGTTATTAATTGTAAAGTGGCCCAAATTTTAAATTCTATTTAGAAAAATTATGTGTAATTTGAATTAGAAAGTCAAATTTTACCTAATTTATGGATACTTTAAGCATTATTATTGGCTTAGAAATACATTACTTTTCCCCTTGTGCTTGAGGTAGCAAAAATGAAAATTTGATTTTGGGTTTTACCAATTAGATAGACTTGATGTTACTGAAATGGTTAGTTTATGTTATTTTGTAGCAGTAAAAAGTTGCGGTTTGATGTTGATATTCCACTTTACTTTACCAATTCCACTTTACTTTACCAAAGGAAGTTAGAGGTCAATGACTCTTCTTAATTTTTCTCTCCCTTACCTCACCTCTCTACTCCCTTTTCTCTTCCCTATCTTTTCCGCTATTTACTTTTGTATTTTCATTGTATCGTATATTATAAACTAATAAAATTTTTGGAACAGAAAAAGAAATACAGTACTTTTTATATTAAGAAATTCACATTTTGGTTTTTGGCCCCACCCAAAATTCTCATTGAGGAAACGACCAGAGAAGAATCAGTTCCTCTTCAAACTTTATGTTGTGTCTAGAAGAACACTAACACAAAATGATCCATATGAAACTCCTTGCCAGTACAATACACATTTTTAGTTTCAAACATGTCTTTGTTTTCTTCCAGATAACAGACAGCACATTAATCCAGCTTTCCATACATTGTCCACTGCTCCAAGTTTTGGTGAGTTAACATTTTTCTTACAGGCTAACATTTTACCCAACCCATTTTTTCATCTGTACTATAGAATTTTAAAATGTGAGTCAGAAGGGCCAAGAGAATATTTTATTATATATCTTAGTTGAAGAGCACCTTTAAGAGGCTGAGTTATACAGCTGAACATATACCTTACATCCAACCAGATAAAACTCAATATTCCGTAAATGCTCTGAATAGGACTGCAGCCCTGTTAAATGTCACCCTAAACAGTTTTTATATATTATAAAAGGGCCTCAGCGTGCCTGGCTGAGGAATTCTGGGAGCTGAAGTCCACAAGTCATAAAAGGGCCAAGTTTGAATACCCCTGCTATAGAACATCCTTCTAGAGATTAGGATTAAGGTGTTACACACTTAGCTATTCCCCCAGGTGTCTGAGTCTTGTAGTCAGGCAAGCTCTGCTAGTCAATGTAGATACGATATATTTATGAATTGATTTATGTATGACATCAAGCATTTGGTTTTACTAAACTGTAGTGGTGATTGTTTTAACATTTATAAGCCATCCACAATCACTTCGGAGATTGTTAAGATCATTTACCAATGATTCAAATTAAAAAATAGCAGAGAGAAGAATTGACATGTTACCCAAATATACATGGAATTGGGGTTCTTATCTGAAGAAAAGAGGATCCGTGAGGCCTGTGTATTTTCACCTGAAGGAGTTAAAATATTGTGCAGGATTTCAGCAGAACAGATTGTAGAGGATAATTGAGGCCTGGGTCTGGTAAATTAGATTGAAAAAATCTGCATAGCCCAGCCTTGATTACCACCTGTTGCTTTGTTTTCTCTTTTAATGGCAGAGTTTATCACACTGTGAGCTGATCACCGATGATGGTATTCGCCATTTAGGCAATGGTGCCTGTGCCCATGATCGTTTGGAGGTCATTGAGCTGGATAACTGCCCCTTGATCACAGATGCTTCCTTGGAACACCTCAAGAACTGCCACAGCCTGGAAAGGATAGAATTGTATGACTGCCAACAGATTACCCGAGCTGGAATTAAGAGACTCAGGGTAAAAATACATGTACATTGTTTGATAGATTGATGTGCGTACAGTTCTAGCTCCTGTACTAACTTAACTCTTTCCTCATCGTAACAGTAGCTGCAACTACTTAGACAATATTCTTCAAACTAAAAGTATGAATATATGGCATAATATCAGCATATTAGACTTAGTATTCAGTTTCAACTATGAAGCTTTAGATTCAAGGCTCCATTCAACCACAGAATGCACTGGAAATTGGGAGTCAGTTATTCTCTCAGTCCAACCTTTCTTGCAGGGCTGTCATTGTAAGATAAAGTTAGAGCAGACTTCCATGTAAACAGCTGAGATAAAAGACAGGACATAAATGTGACAAATCAATAATAAATCAAAATCTAAGACTTGTTGCCTGGGTAGGTTAAGAACGAGATTGAAATTAGTTTCCAACTTTACTAAGTATACATAGGACCCAGTGACTATTGGTAATTTTTTATAAAAATATATCCTTTTAATAGATAGCCAAAATTTAATTTATCTCATTACTTCCCTCCTTCTTCTGAGATACTTTGATCTGTTTGAGGACCTTCCCTGCTTTCTTGAGAGAATGGAGATATTCATGGGCACTAGTCAGATCCTTCTCAGTGCAGAAAGACCCTTGCACAGCCTTGCATGTTATTTAAAGGAGCTCAAAATAAGATAATTATTTACACAGTTCAAGCATCCTAAGAACTTAATTGCCTTAATTGCCTTAACCTCTTGGCCTGATGATGAAATAGCCCTTCAGTCATGCATGTTTGTGTCCCTGCACCTCAATTTCGTTTTCATTTGTGAATCAGTGTCTTTTACAAATCTACAGAAAGTGAGATTAAGGGAAGTTCTCTTTACAGAAGCAACCAGATAATAGAGAAAATATTGAAATAAAAAAATACATATGCATAAAACTAAACTGGGGAAGATTGGAAACAAGCCATAGGTTTTCCTTAAAATATCTTTCTGGCTCTTACAGAATATTTTTTTCTTTATAAAAAGGGTCCAGTATTACTTCATGCTCAACTTTTTAAGTTTACAATCTTTGTTCATGTTTTTGGTATTTTTAAGTTTTTCTAAATGGGAAAAATATGTTTGTCTTTTCAGACCCACTTACCCAATATTAAAGTCCACGCCTACTTTGCACCTGTAACTCCACCACCATCTGTGGGGGGCAGCAGACAGCGTTTCTGCAGATGTTGCATCATCCTATGACGTGAGAGCCAGTCTACCTTGTGAAAAACAAACTGAGTATTTAAATTACCCTTCTAGAAGTTACAGTGGACACCAGTATCTCTGCCAACAAAATGATGCCAGTGCTCCTTCACCAGGGCCTTTGGAAAACAAAGCAGGGGAAGCTGGTGCAAAACATTGTTCCCCTTTTTTACCCCACATAAAAAGGCACACACACACACACACACACACACACACACACACACGTATATACATAGTTATTCCAATAGACTGAAGGTCTCTGAAACTGAGGACCTAAATCTATGGGAACTTTCTCCTCTTCCCCTTCCTGTCCCCCCCCCCATTGCCCCGTGGGTGGATTGCTATAATTGTAAACCATTCCTACAGAGCCGGCTCAGAAGAAATCATGGGGTGGCGGGTGGGAGAAAAGAGTTGTTGGTTGAATCACTTCGCACATAAGAAGAACTGCTTCCAAGAGAGGGAGAAGTTTTTCTTTTGACACTGAAAGCAGCAAAAAAAAATGATGTTGGGATTGAAGGAGAGGTTTATAACTGAGGAGGAACAAACATGAGCACTGAACCTTGAAGATACTGTTCAGTGGGAGGAAAATGTACAAAGCAAAAAGAAAACACAATGCCCTTGGGTATATTTTTATTTTAAAAGAAAAAAAATCATATGTGTGTTAAGGAATGTTAAAACAGCAGCCATTGTGAGATGTAGATTCCTGCGCTTCTGTACTTCCTTGTTTTCTGTGCCGGCACATACACTGAGCATGCTCATCTTGGAGGTTCAGCAGTTTCTCTTCTTTTATAATATTTGGCTCAGAGGCTTCCTAGATTGTTGTGATGATAAAGCTAGAAATCTGTAATGTCAGGCCTGATATCTTTCCCTCCCCCATTCTCTTCAGTATCTTCTTTTTTATATAAACTAGATGTCTAAATCTGAAACTGTATGAAATGACTGAACATATAATACACATGCCAAGTTAATATTTCTTTTCAAAAAGGCATCTTTATGCCACTAGGAGATAAAGCTTTGAAAACAGCTGTGAAATGGGTTGAAGTTATAAAGGAAAAACCCTTTTATAAAGATTATTCTACATTTTTTAAAAGAAGTAATGCAATCTGGGGAGAAGAGAGAAGTTCTGTCTATTCTAATGTATCACATCCAAAGGAATGGGTGCCTCATAAATGAGAAATGGTATATAAAAATAGGTTATTCTAATTTCAGTGACAAATACCGTCTTCCATTATTTAGATGAACTTGGAAAATTCTTTTTCAAATAGCTGGATATTTATAGAAACTGCATCAGATGTTTGCATTCTATTTAGAACTCATGATGGAAAAATTCACAAGGTCCATCCAGTTAAACACTGAAGGATATATTTACTGAACTTGGTTTGATTTGCTCAAAGCTCAGTGTTTTAAAAAATACTGGAATCAATTTTCAGAAGCCATTTTTACTATCAAACATGGTGTCAAAGGGCGGTGGGGATGATACAGCAACACCACATTCTCTTCACAAATAATGCAAATGGAACTCCAAAACAGTTGCCAAAGATCACTTACACACTTTCCGTTATATCCAATATCCTGCTTTTATAAATACTTCTTATTAGTGAATATGTATCATTTGCTTTTGCCATTCAAACTACTGGATGTGCTGCTTTTTTTCCCTTCTGTACCAGTATTTGACACAGTATGACTTACATAACAGGGTTTTTTTATTCTTTTGCAGGACAGTTGACTGCAAAATTTAACCTAAGAGTTTAGATCTTTCCCAATGAGGCTTCTTGGATTGCAAACTCCCATTATAATCACACTCATCTCAGCCTTCAGATTTGAAGACTGTGTATTTCAATCACAGCGATTTCAGTATTGTCTCAGTACACCCTGTTGATATAAGAAATTGAAACCTACCCTGGAAATGGCAATATTTCAGAATGTTCGGTTGATAAGATCAGCGGGGCAGAACGACAAGCAAGGCAAGAGACATTAAATATTCCCTAAGTTAGTTAGTAGTTGGTAAGTTAGATTTTAAAGGGACGGTGATCTTCAACCTACTTCTGGAAGCGAAAGCCCAACATAGATTGCAAAGTCATATCCAGACAACCTCCCACATTTAACATTAATTTATTTTTCCCCTGCCAAGCTTATAGGTGTTCTAAAAAGTTTCTTAATTATATCTTAATTATATTAAGGTGAGATAGAATTCCACTGTTTTATTAAATCATTCTGTGATGTGTTTTTTATTTTTGTTAGCAGCACATTTACTTAGAGATCAGAAAATGTTTTCTCATTGCTCCATATGAAGTTTGTGCTGTGTTCTCTATATTCACAATTTCTTTTGCACAGATACCTGCTTTTTTACACAAACATTTACAATGAATTTTATCAATCCCCACCAATATATAGCTTTTATAGGGGTTTAAATTTAGAATGTTCCAAAAGATTTTTTTAAAAATATTTTTTAATGTCATTTCTCTCTTCCCTATAATCTCTTCTAATTTATAGTTTTAAATGATCATCTGGCTCAAGTAGGGAAATACAATTATTGATTAACAATTCCAATATATATTATTGATCCAGTGTTACTGTGTAATTCCCTCTTTTCAATCCCAAACACCATGGTTGTGATTATTATCCAGAACAAGTTAGAAACTTGTGTATGTTGCCACCTTGTCAGTGGTTAGCAAAGCTTTGAAAATAACCTGAGTGTTTTGGATTTTTTTTCTATGAACATGGGATAAATGTCATGTGTTACTCATGTGCACAGCCCCCTTAAGATGAATGGAAATATTTGCTGCATTACATATACTATATTTTCAGTTTAAATGGTTCACCTAAATGTTCCACTGACTAACAGTAATATAGGGCTACTTGATCAGGGTACAGATAGAAATAGCTCTAATTATGTCACATCTGGGGTTGAGAGAAAGACTTTGAGTAAATTGATATTAATTTCTAGGGTTTTCTTCTATGGATTTTTAAGATTCAGCATCAAAACATGCATTTTACTTGTATTCATGACACTAAATAAGGATTTGCCATGATCGCCAATAATGGACTGCATTTTCTGGAGTTAGACAAAAGAGGGTGTTATTACTCCATTATTTACCTGTCTGGCTGCTGCTTCAAAGAGCAGATGAGTCTTAGTATTAATGATTAATGTTAGAAAAAATCTTGGCTTTGACAAACATCAGGTTTGATCTGAGGAATGTATTATGTGATGAACATTACCCATTCTCTAAAACTCTATGGGTTGTCCAAACTCAGTTCTGTGTTTCTAGCTATGACAATCTGGATTAGATGAAGATGTATGACTCAACTACTGCACAAAAAAGATCAGAGTGAAGAAATAGAATTTAACAGTTTCATGATTCTAAATTTATGTGTTAAAATAATTTTTATGAGGTGGAGCCAAGTCATTCTACAATAGGATATCTTCCTTTCTACAAGGCAAGGTGAGAAATTACTAATGCTTCTAAAAGTATCATCTCTAGATTTGGCTCTGCTATTTTCCAAAGAGCATTTATGCCCATCAGCTCTGTCCAGGACACCTTTTATTTTCAGACTGTTTCTTCCCTTGTCCTAATTTTCCTCCTCTTCCAGACTGATAAGCCCACAAAGCATATAAGCAGGAACTCTTAATGTCCAGCCTGGAGATACATCAGAATTCCTTCAAAGTTGGGTCTGGGCCATAAAGCCAGTATGTATTTACTTGCTAACGCACTCACTTCACCTCATTTCCATAATCTCTTCAAGAGACATTAGTCAACACCATAATTGCTGAGTTACAAACCATGTGACCAGCATAGCTGCTACAGAACCTGTTGCCATCTCTAGGTAGCCAGGTAGCCTGGGTAGTGGAAAGCGAAAAAAAATCAGCATGCTAGGTATTGTCTCTCCTCACCCTTTTTAGAGGAACCATCACTTCCAATCTCTCAGCATTTATTCCCAAAGACTACCAGTGAGGGCTATGATCTTGGTATCTTCCCTGTATTGTAAGAGATGAAAAGGATGGGAAATGTCCTAGAGTCTTCCCAACTTCCCAATCAACTCAAGGTGCAAGGAGAAGTTCTGCAGCAATCCCCGTATTCCATTCCTCACGGCAGTTGTCGATGCCCGGGCTGCCATCAGACGGGAAAGAACTGAACATCTAATGGAAGCTGTCCTGGTGTCTATGCAATTTAGGTAATTCTGTTAAAGAACAGAGAGAAAGGAGAGGAACAGTCTATGGGCCACCAATAGCCAGTCCCAGAATTCACATGTGCAAATTTATCTCGGGTTAATAAAACCTGCAACACAAAGGATTTAAGAATTTTCCCAATTTAAGAATTCCTATGATGCACAAATAGTGGATATTTTCTTTGCAGCTCACATTCCTGCTTTGTGCCTTTCCCTGCCTGAAGCATATAACAATTTAGGATTGAATGGGAAAACCATCAGGATTGTGAGGAGTTGCAAAAACACTGTAGGTGGGAGGCTAATGGGATGTGCCCACATAATGAACCCATATAACTACACATAATCTAAAGAGAGTCACAAACGTCATTATAGAGTTCAACAGTGCATATACACTAAGTTATTATATGCCCTCCCACAAGTTTCATAAGATAAAATGAAGTTCTTGTTTCAATACAGAAAAAGAGATTCAAGATACTGTATTTCACATTCTTCATTATTCCTGAATTTTTTTTACATGGATATATATATATAATATATAATTTATATAATGCATAAATTGCCATATCAAATATTAAAGGTTTGGGATGGAAACATCCAGTGTAGAATATCTTGAGAAAGACAAGAGGTTTATTTAGATATTCCTCAGGTATCCATTGTTTTCCATTCAACAGCTCTTGAGGTATTAATTGATGGTAATCAGTATAGCTGATCTCATATTCCCATGGACTCCTGCCTATAAGATATACTGATTCAGTCATCCTAGATTGAACAAGAAAAAGATGTTTGCAGGTTTTGAAAGAACTGGGCTTTATAATCATAATTTTAAAAAGCATGTCAGTGCTATTCTTAACACCAGAGAGGGTTGATCTTCCTGGAATGGATCAATCCCTACCCCATAGAGATAACTGCCATAAATGAACGTGTCCAGACCATAACCCAATCCCGAGGTTGACAACTGATCTAAGAACATGTGTGATCTACAAAACTGAGAAATTCATCTCAGACTTCCCAAACCAAGGAGTAAAGGCAGCCAGTATATTAATTGGATCAAAGATCTGTGTTATGCCTTTACTTTTCCACTAATGTATTAAAGGTTAATGCATTCTATATAATGCAGCTGGACCCCATTACTATACTTGTATCCAGCCTTTGTGCCTTAGAGGAATTCCCCCAGATTCAGAAATTGATTCTCCCCTCCTATCTCAACCTCAATGTACAATTAGAGGGTGTTTGGCAAAAATGTGTATGTCGGATGGCTGCTAAGTTTTATTTGAACAGAACAGAGGAATTCAGAACTTAAGACTTCTCATCTCCTTCAACAGGCCCATTTGGGTTGCAGAACTTCATTGGTTGTTTCCTAGCCTAAAAGGCCCCAAGTTTGCCCACTCCTTTAGAAGTATAACCATCTTACCCATATTTTATTTATTAAATTTATTTGCCATCTTGCTGTGAGGTGACTGGGCTACTTACAATGTTAAATATTGACACAAATGTCTCCAAAGATATCTCTGATGCATACTTTTCTAGCGTCTTGTTTTGTAAAACACAAGCTTAATTTACATGCCTCAGGCAAACTCTTTAGCAGGTAGGTTTAAGGGCATTCAGGTATAAAATCCCACCCACAAGGTCATTCTGCTCTGTAATAGAAAAACATATACATTGCACTTACAATAGAATTGAGCTCACCCAGTTGCTAACCAAAAGCCAAAATCACACAGACCTCTCAATAAGGTTTAACTGATTATATATCTACTTAGCTCTCCCATAATAAATTTTGAAAGAGGGATGGCATCTGTTTTTCCCCAGAAGAAATACCATCTGAATCTTTTGTCTTGCCTCAAACATGAGCCAATGGTGGGGGAGATTCTCCACTGTAAAATGCTGACTACATTGAGAACTGTAGTTGGAAGCTTATTATAATTTACAGTTTTTAGTCCTTTCTTATTTAATTAGAAATCACAATAACCTGAGATGTCAAAATATTAATATTGGCATTGGATATGCCTGTACCTAAACAGTAATAGCAAATGCCTCAGCAAAAATTGCACAGAACTCTGCTGTGTTATCCATTGTGGAAAACAGTAATTGTGACATTTCAGCTGAATTACACATAACCCATTTTTGCTTTATAAACATAGTAAGGTCCTGGGAATGACTTCAATGTCTGATCTGAAGAACCTCCAGCTCTGCTGAGTCAAAAAGCCTTCCCTGGACCCAGCTGTTTTAAACAACTTTTGCCCGGTCTCCAACCTTCGCTTTCTTGCGAAGGTTGTTGAGAGCGTAGTGGCGCATCAGCTTCCTCTGTTCCTTGAAGATACTGATTATCTAGACCCGTACGAATCAGGTTTCAGGCCCGGACACAGCACGGAGACGGCATTGGTCGCTCTGATGAATGATCTCTGGCGGGCTCGGGACAGGGGTCATTCCTCTGTCCTGGTCCTATTAGACCTCTCTGTGGCTTTTGATACCATCGACCATGGTATCTTACTGCGGCGTCTCAGGAGATTGGGAGTGGGAGGCACTGTTCTTCAGTGGTTCTCCTCCTACCTTCTGGTACGTTCACAGTGGGTGTTGGCGGGTGACCAGAGATCGACCCTGAGGCCTCTCATGGAGTTCCTCAGGGGTCGGTCCTCTCACCTCTCCTGTTTAACATCTATATGAAGCCGCTAGGTAAGATCATCCGTGGTTTTGGAGTGGGTTATCATCAGTATGCTGATGACACCCAGCTTTTCATCTCGACCCCAAACCACATCAGTGATGCCCTCGACGTGATGTCCCGTTGCCTGGAAGCGGTCCGGGAATGGATGGGGAGGAACAGGCTTCAACTCAACCCGGACAAGACTGAATGGCTGTACATACCGGCATGTCAGGATATTCAGATTATTCCATCTCTTAATATTGGGGGCGAGTTATTACCCCCCGTAGATAAGGCTCGCAATCTGGGTGTCCTCTTAGATTCACAGCTCTCCTTAGAAGATCATATAGGAGCTGTGACTAAAGGGGCCTTCGCCCAGGTTCGTCTAGTGCGCCAGCTGCGACCCTATCTGGATCTGGATGCCTTGCGTACAGTCACCCATGCACTTGTGACCTGTCGTCTTGACTACTGCAACGCTCTTTACATGGGGCTGCCCTTGAGAACCACTTGGAAGCTTCAGCTGATGCAGAGTGCAGCTGCACGAGTGCTTTTGGGGGTCTCCCGATACTCCCATATTACACCTCTGCTCCGTGAGCTGCACTGGCTTCCAGTTGCATCACTAGCACCTTGAAATTCAAGGTGCTAGTGATGACATACAAAGCCCTACATGGCATGGGTCCGGATTACCTACAGGAGCACCTACTGCCAGTGTCAACATCCCTCCGTCCTGTGCGCTCCCACAGAGAGGGCCTCCTCAGGGTGCCACCGGTCAGAGAATGTCGGCTGGTGACCCCCCAGGGGGAGAGCATTCTCGGTGGGTGCGCCAATCCTTTGGAACCGCTTACCAGCTGAAATCCGGATGGCCCCCGACCTTCGCTCCTTCCGGCGTGATCTAAAAACTTATCTATTCCAACAAGCCGGCCTGGCCTGATGGATTTGGGTTTTAAAATTTTCTCACTTTACTGCTTTATTGTATTCTTACTTTATTGCTCTGTACACCGCCCTGAGTCCTCCGGGAGAAGGGCGGTATATAAAACAAATAAATAAATAAATAAATAATGCTCAAGGTATGCTAAAACAGTGATATCACAAAATTCAAAGCAATTATTCACAAATACAGAAAAAATAACTTAAAAATGTAACAAATCTGTAGTTATTTAGTTTTATTTGAATGTGGTAGACGTGGCATCTTAAAAATGCTTTTTTTACAGGAGAAAGGCCGATAGACCAAGTTTTACTGCTTTTAAATATGATCTGTTCATTTGACTTATATTTGTCCCTGAAAGGAAGAAATAAAATCACAGATTTGGTAGAGATCATTTAAACTTTCAGATTTAACCTCCTAGTACCAAATTAAGACAGATGATTATTTTCTCAAATTGGAGCACATTTAGTGAATGGCAATTCATGACTTCTCTATTAGCGTGTGTGGTGGTGGCTACTAATAGAATAAAATATTTTATTGGCCAAGTGTGATTAGAAATACAAAGAATTTGTTTTCGGTGTACATCTCAGTGTACATGCAAAACAACAAAGTAATAAGCATATTACTTTTAAGCAAAGAATAATAATTATAATAATGATAGGGAAGGTAATGGAACATATGAGAAGAAGAAATGTAATACAGCCATACTATTTAGCCATAAGGTAGAACTCTGGAAATTATCAGTTCAGCATTGTGAAGACTCTACTGTTGATACTCTGTTGTCTGATGTAGTAAGGGGTAGTAGACTAGGAGGGCTCCTCTTAAAGTCAACTCTTTAGTTTTTAAGCATGTTCAGCTCCAGATTGTTTCATCTGCACCAGTTGTTCAACCTCCCATTGAACAGATTTATCACCATCTTGCATGAGACCAATGATTGTTGTATCATCTGCAAAATCCATTATTTTCACAGAGGGATCTTTAAGAGGAGCAGTCGTTGGTATACAGAGAAGAGTAATGGGGAGAGCGCACAGTCCTGGGGGTGGGGCTCTGCTAATTATTTGGGTGTTTGATCTGATTTTCCCAAACTTCACCTATTGCTTTGTATCTGTCAGAAAGCTTATAATCTGTTTACAAATATGGACAGGCACAGTTGGCTGAATCAGTTTAGAATGAAGAATTACTGGAATAATGGTACTGAAGTCTGCAAAAAGGCCCCTTGCATAGGTCCCTAGGATTGTCCAGACATTGGGTATTTGAAGTTTATATACCAAATATATTTAGAATTTAGAACCCTAATATCATAATATAATGAAGTTCAATCAATTCCTTAGGAAACCAGTGTCAAAGCACTCACACAAGTACATTTTAATTAGATAAATGTTTTATTGAACATTTCACTCCTGGAACAATAGAGTATGTGTTTTAAAATGTTAAGATTGCATTTATACAACTATTGATACATTGCTTAGTGTGAAAAATGCTACTTTGGATATGTAGAGCATAATTCTCCTCTTTAACAAATATATTAGACATCCCCATTGAAATCTTGCCATTTAGTTCCCTAAGTATAGACTATAGAGAAATCTGTACATTTCAAGAACATGGAATCTGTATTTACTGCTTCTGAAAACTTGTGGATGTAACAATGCCAATTTATTACAACCAAAATAAGCACATGGATCAATGTGTTTCTATTTTATATTAAAACCTTGAACAAGTTCATAGTGTAGGAAAATTGTTGCAAAAAATTACCTAGTTCCAAATACTTGGCCTTCTGTCACCTTGAGAAAAAGCTTTCCAAGAAAAAATTTGGAGGAACATATTGAGTAATTTAAGTGGTCTTCAAATTGTCTTCCAGAATTAATTTAGATTTTGGTGCACAGTTAATGTACAAGGAACTCTTGTGCTCCAAAATAATGGAAACAGAAATGTAACCTATTTAACTGGAATCCTAAAATCTATGGTATGCTGTATTATAAGTATTAACACTCTGTTAATTAATGAATATTTGGAAATTAATATTAGGTCTGTGGCACATCAAATTGTTTTTTTTAACAAATTCATCTACTACAGGCATGTCAAACTTGTGACATCATGTGACGTCGCGTGACATGTTGCGACTTTTTCCCCATTGGTGGCAATGGGGTGGGTGCAGTTTCAGCGTAACATCTGGCCCACGGGCTGGCAGTTTGACATGCCTGATCTACTACAATATAAAAGGACAGACCACAGTGTATGAAGATGGAAAATCAACATATCTTAATTAAAAGGTAATAAGTTTAAATGTTCTAAATAATTTCCCTGGAGTAATTTTAGATTTTTTCCCCCATTTTACAAAGGGCAGACCTAGATTTATTGTATTGTACAATATTGCTAGCAAAATTTATCAGCAACAGTAAAGTTACCAATCAATACCTACCTGAAACAAGTGTGTTTTCCTCATATCCTGTACAACAAAACACAGACTTTAGAATATGGTATATGAAGAAAGCTTTGAGTTGGTAAATTGTAATGTTGTAGGTTAAAGCTTTCATTAATATCTGGGAACTGATTAAAATATTAAGGTGGTCAATTTTCTGAATGTTCAAATTTAAATGGGATTTCCTTTGCATAGGAAAGGCAAGAGTTTTTTTAAACATCACATAAGTTGTGCATCACAAACTGGATCACTATTCAAAGGGATAGGCGTGCTTTGCGCTATTGACTTAGCGCTTCATATGTTTGCATTAATACATTATGTTTATCTGGTATAAAAATAGGCACTCTTGATTACTTTATAATTATGTTGCCGCTTTCCTACTGTGCAGGATTTAGAAATCATTACAAAAAAACCCCACCCAGCTGGTAACAGATGGCAGAAAGCTACAGTCATGTTTTAATATAAAAAGCTTAGAAAATAATAATAATATCCAAATAAAAAAATAATTTTTAAAAAGGTTGCAGTTAATACTAAGTGAAATAATGATTTAAGCCTAATGAATCCAGAAATGTTTCTTGTGAAAAAATGTAAAAGCTAATGGGGCACTTTCTTTGTTGATACATTATTTAATAGCAAGATTCTGTGCACATTTACTCAAATGTCAGGGCTGTTGAGTTCACTAGCGGTTATTCATAGATAAGCAAATGAATGAGTGCAGTCTAAACTATTTGAAAATCATCCAATCATCCACTTCAATATTTGATTGGCTTTTTAAATTAAAATGCTGACCAAAGTTGACATCCACTGTCCCATAATATGTATTTTACAAATGTAAAAACAACAAATGTTTGAACAAGTTTTTTTGCCTGCCCTGGTGGTTAGAATATACAATAATTTGATATTTATAGAAGATTGTTACATAGTCTCATCACCTTAACTCTTTGGATTTCTCCACCAAGAATCATCAATATCTAATTATATTTTCCAGGAGAAGCCAACAAAAACAGTTGGCACTTCTCTCACTGAAAACTATCCCGTGTTAAGATCAAAGAAAGCTACACAGATAATACTGCAACCGAAATGAGTGCACACAGAAATCTGCCTTTTGGTTAAGGGAAGAATGAAGAGCAAAACCTAAAGAGATTTCCTTTACAAGCTAAACGTTTTCTGGTGTTGTCACACTGAACTAACCATTAATAATCAGTTGAAAAAACAAAGCTCTGCATTGCTTGGGCGTTTCTATAGAGAAAGAAATTGGCAAAAGTAGATAGCCCTACAGCATTTTCCATAACTCCAGGTAGTTGACTGATGCATCATCTGTGCAGTGAGCATGGCTGTTCACCTTCATCACAGATGCTGGAAACATTATTTGTAGAAAAGGCCCAACCCAAAAACATGGATTTTTTTTTTAGTTTTCCTTTGGCCTTGCAAATAAATTGAGAGGATGAGTCTCCCACACAGAAGTACTCGACTATAGCTTGCTTCCCTTTACAGCAGGGGTGTCAAACTCAATTTCATCAGCATTGCGGTTGCCCTTAGGGGGCCGGGTGGGTATGGCCAGGGTGGGCGTAGCCTACTGGGTGGGCGTGGCTAGAGTGCGTATGGCCTACTGGGTGGGCGTGGCCAGCTCTACATCATTCGCATCAAGGGTGCCTATGGGGCCTGGTCAGGAGTGGGACAGATCTGAGGGTCTCTGGCAGAAGGAGGGTCTCTGGGCCAGGGCCAAGGCAGTGGGGGCCGTTCCCTCACTGTTTCCAGGATGGTTTCACGGGCTACATGAAACCACTACGCGGGCCGGATCCGGCCCCCGGGCCTTGTGTTTGACATGTCTGCTTTACAGTATAATAAGTCTGTGATAGCCCCCTCCCTCTTGCAAGGGTGAATTATTGCATTTGTAAAGGATCAACTACCCACATGTTCATCCTCTTAAAAGCACTTTATCAGGTTTCATCACTACAGCAACCATCTTCCTCCTAACAGAAAATGTGGACTTATGCAAATGATATCATTAGAAACTGATAATTATGCAAATAGTCATTTTGCGTGCAACGTATTAGATAATCAGTTGATAATATACACCATTCTTTGGAGTCTATCTAAGTGGTGACATGGTTGCCACTTTCTTTTTGCAAAAAAATATGGGGAAAAAATCCCTGTAGTTTATTGTAGTACAGATTCCTGTTGCTAAGATCTGTCTTGGATGATGTCAGCCTTGAGTTCATTGGCGTAGTGTCAACTTGTGGGGTATTGCTATTAATATTCTTATTGCACCTGCTTTTGCGTCTTTCAGCTCGCCATCTTCTTGCAGGCCAGCAGCACACCGTCAAGAAGATCCTAGTCTATTTTAGAACTAAATGGTAGCCTTCTGCATTCTGTACTGTAGTGACATATAAGACAAGACAAAACCAAGTCACTTTTTAAATAGTTCCTAAAAACAATGAGAGTTTTCATTCTTTCTTAGGATGGGCCAGTATTGGGTAATTATAGGGTCTGCTTTTATAACTTATTAGAAAAAAAAATCAAAGTGATTGCTTCAAAGGGAGATTTTGTGCAGTCTTCTTCAAAAGCCTCTAAAGGAATATTTTAAGTTACTTCCCCCTCTGCTGAAATATTAAATGAATTTGTTGTGCCTTGTATACTTAACTGGATAAGTATAATATTTTTGCAGGACTCCACTGCCTACCACTATATGTGCAATATTTTCCTGCTAACTTAAAGAAATGCCTTGTTTTATGTAGTGACATATTGCAAAGCAGTAAGGACAGAAAATTCAGCGGTAAATCCAAAGAATCTCAAGCAGACAAAGAGTCTGGTCACTGCTTGAATCCTGTTCCATAATATGGGGGAGGGGAGGGAAGTAGGAAAAATTACAGAGCCCAAAGAATGTGAACTGCCAAGTGACATTAATTTAAAAAAACAACACCTGCCTCCTTGTTTCTGGTTCCTCTGGTTGGAAGTATTATAAGCATTGAGGGAAATACAGATAGTCCTCAATGTACAATCAAATCGAGCCCAAAATTTCTGTGGCTAAGTGAGACTTGAAGTGAGTTTTGCCCCATTGTATGATCTATCTTGACACAGATGTTAATCACTGCAATTAGGTTATTAACATGATTGTTAAGTGAATCTAGCTTCTCCATTGACTGCTTTTCAGAAGGTCACAAAAGGTGATCACATGATCCCCCAGACACTACAAACGTCATAAATATAAGTCAGTTGCCAAGTGTCTGAATTTTGATCACATGACCATGGGGATGCTGCAGTGGTCTTAAATGTAAAATATGGTCATAAGTCACTTTTTTCAGTGCTGTCGTAATTTTGAATGATCACTAAATGAACCATTGTAAGTCAAAGACTACCTGTAATAATTTTCACTAATTCCACCTCCTTAATGCCCCCATGAAACCTCCTAAAACAGAATTGAAGGAAGTGGGGTCCATTAAAAAGGAAAATCTACACTATCTCAGGCTTCTTGTAACAACAAAAAAACCCCCCACCACTTCTGGAGTTGGGTCCACTGTGTCATGCACACTTTGACAACTGAGAGTATATCCCAAATTGAATAATGGATTCTTGTCTACACACACTCAGGCTTCAATAAATTTATAGTCCTGAAGAAGTCAGAAGTCTGCTCCTTTCAAGGGAGATCTACCTACCTTTTGTTACAGCTGCTATGAAGCATGATTCATCTGGAAGGTTTTTGACCATCTGTGATAACCAGGAGAGAACAATGCAAAGTTAGTTCTTGGCTAGAATCCTAAATGCCTGGGGGTTTTTTGGTTTTTTTTTAAATTAACCGTTAGTTGCTGGAGAGGGAGAGTTCAGCAACAGATGGCAATATGATAAAGTGAGATTGTCAAGATGTATAAAAATCAGTGGCAATGCGTGCATATGTACAGAGAAAAAAATGGGCTGTCAAAGGCTCTTGAGGGGGGGAGACTTAACAGAAATGTAATTTAGTTTGTCTGAAACTCTGTTAATGCAAGAATCCCCCAAATAGTTTGTGTAAAGTGTCACTGCTTCTAAGCTTAAGCAAAGGGCAGTTTTGAATGACCAGAACTTGCATTTTTAAAAATTTAGATACTGGACTTGATTTGAAGGTCTCCAGAATGGCATCTGCGGCTACTAGACAATTGTGCATATGCTATAATTACCTCTCAGAGTCTAAGAGGGGTTTGGTTCCACCTCACCTTTTTATATTTCTAATTTTTATAATCTTTTACTTACAAAAGAATATAGGGGACTGGTTTGCTGTAGAGCAAAACATCTATCTCCATCCTCATTATTTTGTCCACAAATTCTTTTGGTACCCAAACTTAGAATCATAGCGTTAGAACATTAGAGGTCTCTTAGTCCAACTCCCTGCCCAAGGAGGGAATCCTTATACCATCCCAGAAAAATGGTTGTTCAATCTTTTCTTGAAAACCCCCAACAATGGAGCACCCACAACTCTAATTAATTGTTCTCATTGCCAGGAAATTCCTCCTCATTTCCAAATTGGATCTTCCTGTGACAAGCTTCCACCCATTGCTTTTTGTACTGCCTCGGGTGCTATGGAGAATAAACTGACCCAGTCTTTCCTGTAACTCGTCCCAGCTTCTGCCAACGTAGCAGTTCGAAAGCATGTAAAAATGCAAGTAGAAAAATAGGGACCACTACGGTGGGAAGGTAACAGTGTTCCGTGTGCCTTTGGCGTCTAGTCATGCCGGCCACATGACCACAGAGACGTCCTTGGACAAGCGCTGGCTCTTCGGCTTTGAAACGGAGATGAGCGCCGGCCCCTAGAGTTGGAAACGACTAGCACACATGTGCGGTGGAACCTTTACCTTTACCTTCCTGTAACTGCCCTTCAAGGTCTCCCATAAGCCTTTTCTGTTAGGCAAATACACCTGGTTTCCTTAGGCATTCATCATACAATCTAGCTTCCAAACTCCTTACCATCTTTGTTGCTCCTCTCTGCACTTTTTCTAAGACCTCAGCATCTTTGTTGTATCATGGTGACTAGAACTGAATGCAGTGTTCCAAATGTGGCCTCACTAGTGGTACTAACATTTCCTGTCTTCTTGATGCTATCCCTCTCTTAATGCATTGGCTTTTTGGCAGCTGCACCACACTGCTGATTTATACTTAAGTGTTGGTCCACCAGGACACTTAAATCCTTCTCACTGTTACTACTCTTGAGCCATGTACTGTACCTGTGTATCTTATTTTTCCTACCCAAGTACAGGACTACTTTACTTATCACTGAACAACATCTTGTCTGTTAAGATCCCTCTGAATCTTGAGTCTACTTTTCAAAGTAAGTAACTTATCCCATAAATTTTCTTTACAAATAAAAATAATGGTTAGTTGCAATCTAAATGTTTTCTTTGAGAATGCATTCTTTCCCAAATAGGAAAAAAATAAGAAATAATATGAGTAAAGGGGAAGAGATAATATTCTTTGCCAGGGACAGGATCCCCATTATAACGAAGGAGCATTCCCTGTCTGTTCCCAGCCAGCTATCTCTCAGAGAATCCACATGTTTTCAAGCATATTTATCAACCCCCTGAAATTGGGACCCAGGGTTCAGGAAAAAGAATGGCAATAATGAAGTGATTGTTACACTAGGTCATAATATGGCTTCCTTATTACATGAAGTTGGTTCTTGTGGCTTAGCATGTTGCATGACCCCTGCCAGTTGTGATTAAGTAAATAATCGTGTTGCAAATTAGAAAATCTCCAACTCAAATCTCATTTCTGTCAAGAATTGATGAAGTGGCCTTAGGCAAGGGCATACTTTATTTCAGCTCCAGGAATCTGCAGCAAAGCAGGGATGTTTTACTGATTTGCCTTTCTGAATGGATGGCATTCTTTTATCTGAAAATAATCTATAAAAATCACTGGTAGCTGTTTTGGTCCATATTTTTTGCCAAAATAAAATTGAGGGGTTTTTAATGACTAATAACTCATTACTCATGTGCATGGATTTTGAGCTACCCAGAACTTTTCCATCTACATCTGTATGCAAGGTGATAAAGTTTACAGTTTTAAACTATTTTAAGAGACAGAGCAGATGGAATTAATGCAAGGAGGTATTATATGTGTTGTGTTTGTGGTTCTCAGAATTTCAAGCCATCATGAAGCCAAATTGGAGAAGGCAGGATTAGATCAATAACCCCTTTCAGAAGATCATTATCTACAGAGAAGACAACCTGAAGAGGCTGTTTTGCTAAATCTGCACAAAATGCCTTCATATTATCATATACTTTATATACATACTCTCTAGCACTTACTCGGAATTATCTTTACTACTAAAGACTTTATTAACTTTATTACTACCTGAAGCACTTCTGAGCCATAACTATGCTGATTTTGTATAGTATGCTTTTGAGTACTTGAGTATGTACTACATAAATTGAGAAATGTTACAGTTCATTTCTCTCCCCCCCCCCGCCCCTTCTCTCTCCAGCTAATTCACTTGCTCAAGCCATTTGGAGCACATTTTAGATTGGATTGTGTGTGTTAACTCTATGGGAATGCCATCAAACTTGGTGTTTTCTAGCTACATTGACTATAGATTATGGAGGTTGTATTCCAGAGCATCAGGAGGGCATGTCATATGGATGTTGCTCTAAATTTTCACAATCTGAAACACTATTATTTTTATTTATTTATGTATTTTATTAAATTTGTATACCGCCCTTCTCCCGAAGGACTCAGGGCGGTGAACAGGGCATATATAAATAGAAAATACAAAAATTAAAAGAGAATTAAACAATTGCCCAATAAAAAACAGTAACAATATAAAAACCCATTAAAAACCCTAACGTCCCCCATCAGGCCAGGCCAGCTTGTTCAAATAAATGGGTCTTTAGACCACGCCGGAAGTAGCAAAAGTCCAGTGCCGTCCAGAGCTCAACCGGCAGTTGGTTCCATAGAGCCGGAGCGCCCACAGAGAAGGCCCTTCCCCTGGGGGCCGCCAGCTGACATTCTCTGACCGGAGGCACCCTGAGGAGGCCCCCTCTGTGGGAGCGCACAGGGCGGAGGGAAGTTGACGCCGCCATTTAAGATAATGAAATTGTGGTCTGCTCTGGATTTCCCAATCAAGTGATGCCTGTTTAATATGTCCTTTCAAGCATATATGACCATAGTATGTTCTCAACTGCTGAAATAACTTTATGGAAGAAGAAAAAGGCCAATTCATTGGTATCAGCCAAAGTTAAATGCTGGCAGAGCTCACAAAAGGTGCTAGGTATGGACTGAACAATTAAAGTCAGCAGAGGGCAAAAGATGGCTGGTTTTATCCAAATCATCTTTTGGGTTATTTGGGATTAAACTCTTCTTCCCAGTTTACCATGTTTATATAAATAGCAAAACACTTCTAATTAAATCCTACTTAGTGGTTCCAAGAAAAAAAGTTGGAGATACAGATAGCTGAAAAAAGCTTATCCACTTCTAAGCTTACCACTAAACAACACTAAAGACTCCTTCCTAATAGAGTCGCTTGTTTGGCGAGATAGGTAGCTACATAATTGTTGTTATTGTTATAATTGTTATTTTCCAATCTATTCTTTAATCTTTGGAGACAAGGAGTCGATCTGTGTTTCTGAGAGGTAAGACTGAATAAGGCTCATTCTTAAAATAAGGCTTCTCCATACCTGATCATTGACAAGGATGTGAATTCCTGTAGGCCCCTGTTTGGAAACTTGTTGGACCTGATTGGCTGGGACACTAAGCAGTTCTGCCAATTTGTTAGTCAGCTCCGTGGCAGTCAGTTCCTCCAGATATAACTCCTGGTATATAACTTTTGGGAAGGAACATCAGTGCATGAAATATGGTGCAGTTTTAAGAAATACAATTTTTTTAAAAAAAGATTTACAACAATTTACACAAAATTATGCTATCGGTGCTTAAAAGTTGTGAAGGAGAGACTGTAATCCCCCAAATGAGCAGTGTAGTTCCCTTGGGCATCATGGTGCCCACAAATTTGTCCCCTGCTGTTTGCCGCACTCCACCTCATCTTAATCTATTTTGTAGACTCTTTCATCAAAACCAGAAGAAAGAAACCCAACTCCCTGGCATGCTGCAATGTAAAGCACCAGCTTCCGTCATCCTCATTACTTCTGAGAATGCCTCAAAGCCTTAAATGACTCCCCTGGGCATTCTTAGAAAATGGTCTGGTGCTTTGTTTAGAGCTATGCCCATCTGGCAAGAAAAGCTGAGAACTTAGAAAGGACAATGGGAACTGACTTTGATCAGATTTGCTCTGGGTAAATTCGAGTTTTTGCAAGCAGCTAAACCTGCCTGGGAACCATTTTGTGAATAGGAAAAACTTCTTCCAAGACAGCTGTTAACTTGCTGGAAAGTTCCAGAGCCTCTTGATCTTGCTTTGCAGATCAATTTTTTGTTTTGCTTAAATTTACATAGATCCCACTTTTCAAAGCTGCTGATATTAAATAGAACATAAACATGACGTGCAATATTGCATCTTTTTAAAAATGCAAAGCAGCACCACAACAGAACATGTGGCAAAAAGGTCTTCTCAATCAATGGAGACATGTTTGGATTGCTTGCTGGGAGGTGTACACAGGTGCCCCCAAATCATCTTTATGAAATAATTCTGTCTTACCAGATGCTGGGTTTGGGGGAGCATTGTTCCCACTTGTTTCCAGTTCCTTGGACACATAAAGAATGAGACGAGGGCGCACAGTCCTAGAAAAAAGAGAAGGAAGTCAGTCCACTTTGTGATGTGCCAAGGCCTGGCAGGATGAAATTATTTCAAGGATTAACTACAAAGTTCTCATCAACTATGATGGTGACGATGGTGGTGAGGTTTGTGGGAGGAGAGGTCTAAAAAAAAGTCAAGAAAACAGCCAGAACTGTGCAACTGAAGCTCTTCCCCTTGTTATGATTCAGGTGAAATGGGCAGGACCTCAGTCGTGTAGAACATAGAATATGTTCTGTGTTACTGAGGTACTGCCCCTTTCACCTAAATTATAAAAGGGTTCAGTTGCATAGTTGTGCCTGTTTTCTTGACTTTTTTTAGGCCACTGCTCCTACAGACCTACCCAACCCCCCCCCCCACATCTCAGTGACATGGTTACTGAATGATATGGGTAAAGCTGGACCTTCAAGTCCACAAGTATTCTGTATATTTTCACTGCAAGTTTGGGATGGCAGATGCAAAAAAGGAAGTTTAGCAGCCTGATATAAAAAGGAATTTTGAACCTCTTCTTAGTTTTCAGATTAAGGAGCCCATCCTCTTTTATATTTGGCTATTCTCCCTAAGCTGTGTTTGAAAATCGTTTTTTTAAAGAAAGTGTTACTTTGGGGAAGTGGGGAATTGAATGAATTTAATTCAAATTGTATTGTTATACTCTGACAAGCCCTCAGTACAGCTAACAGGATGTAAAACAGAGTATGGAAGGGATATATAGGTTTAAAATAATAATAAAGACATAGAATAGGAAGGTACCTTGGAGGTTATGTAGTCCATTCTCCTACTCAGTGCAGGATTCCCAGACGAAGCTACATGTCTCCCATAGGCAATCCAGCCTCTGAAGACCTTGAGCTAGCTGGCAGCTCAAATAGTCAGGAAGTTCCATGTTTGTCTAATCTGAAGTACTTCCTAATAGTTAATCCCCTGGCTCTGGTTTTCTTCTCATGTAATCACTGAACCACAAAACAATAATTACTTTGAGAATGGCTTAGACTTGATTTTACATTTCACCCTGTGCTTGTATTAAAGTTCAAGCTTGACCTTTGGTGACTTCATGTGAGCTTTCTTTGGCCTCCTTGGACAATGGTTTCATTCTTTCCCAATGTTTATTTCTCTTTTTAATAATGTTTTAATAGAATTTTTTTAAATAATCCATAAGCTTGCTATCTTTGTTTATAATACCATACCTTGCTTTTAGAGCATTTGAAAGTCTAATCCCATCTGCCATTCCACAGATCTGTACAAGATCATTGCGGGACAGTTTGAGCAAATCGGTTCCTGGGGGGACAAAAAAGGAATTTGCTGATAATAGATCATTTTCAGAGAGCAAGGCAGAACTGGATAAATGTTTATTTTAGTATATTTATTCTGACCCATCATGATCCATAATGTAGTTAGAATTCTTTTTTTCATATTTGCAATATCAGAGATTGGCAGAGCCCATTTTTCATTTTTTTATCGCATAATATATATGGTGTCTTGCAGAGTAACTTAAGAAAAAAAAGAAAAAAGCATCTATCATAAGAAAACTGTAATTTAAATTCAGCTTCGGTATTTCCTTTATCCACTACAATCTATTCAGAATAGTAGGTGTTTTCTAATTTAAGGAATGCTGGAAAAAATGGCTGCTCTCCCTCATTTAAGAAATGTGTGTGGTGTTTATTTTATGATCTGATTTAGAAGGCCATAAAAGGTACTGGCCTGGGAAAAATGCAAATTTGCAAAGTTACACACTCTTGGATGAGTTTATTGGCATCTGCACCTTGGAGAAGGAAAGAAGTCTCACCTGTATAGCTGGCAAAAACCCTGGAATAATTGGAGAACCTGTTTTTGAGCAACCACTGTTGAGTTTCCAAAATGGAAGCACTTGGACTCAGGGTCTGAAAAGAGGCAGAAAATTTAATAGGCATCTTTTACCAAGTCTTGGAAGTCCACCAAAACAGGTTAGAAGAAACTCCCTCTTTCTCTCTGATGATAACAGATTATTTGGAAGGTTAGGAGCTCTTGTCTAGACTATTTTCAGGGCCAAGTTGGATCACCGTAAATTTATTCTGGAACTGAATTAGCCCTTATAAATCCTGCAGCCATACTTCATGACGTTCATATAATGTACTACTGGTAGAAGCCATCTTGTTCTAAAAACCTCTGAGAAATGCAAATATTTTAAATAAAAACTTTCTAATGAAAAATATGTATCAGAACTCTAATACATCTTTAATCGTTGGGCCCCAAATTAGCCAAGTAGTCATATTCTCTGATTAAAAACCTCTCCTCTTTAATCCAGATGGCTCTGGTTGGTTACTGATTCATGGGGATTAGGAAAATTCTTCAACACATGTGCAAACCTGCTTTTTTATTATGTTTCACGTATTAAGAATAAGTGCTGCAGGAATTGTAGAATTGTAGAAAGTGTTTTACTTCAATATCCACTAAGTAAGTAATTCACATTTTGAGGGATTTGCCAAATGTTTCAATTTTAAAGACCCCTTTCAAATCTGAAACAGTTATTTTGAGTGGGGAAAAACCCCATGCTGTTTTACACCTCCAAAGCAATAAAAATACTCTCATTTGCAGTCAGCAGCTGTTTCAAACTCAAAATAGGCTTTTTGAAATACAGAATACTTCATATTTGAACTATTTTGCCCACTGCTAATATCCTGCTCCACTATTATGGCTCCAGATTACATGGGTAAATATTTAGATTTTCAGTTTCTAAACCATATGAAAACTATCAGAATTTTCCTACATTTATTGCAATAATTGGAAAAGTTAAAAATAATGAAAAGAAGTTCTCAAAATCTGCTTTAGCAGCTTTATATACAATAAATCCAGTGCTGTAGGCAAAGTAATGGACAGATACCACCAACCTGAAGATGCATTGGACTACAGCTTCTGACATTCCAAGGTTACTCTTAGGCATGTGGAGGTAGTAGGAAAGGCTGGTTAAGGCAGTAGTGTAATCATGTAAAGCATAAGTGGTGAACCTGTGGTCCTCCTGGTGAGCTGATATAAAACTGGGAATAACTTACAATTGGGCTAGGCTTCTTAATGATGCTGGAAGTTGTGCTTCAGCCATATCTGGAGCAACACGTCTGAAGCAATAAGCCATCTGGAGCAACAAGTGTTACCCACTCAAAATTTAAGATGATATACCAGATAGTGGAGAAGAGTTTGTTCCTCTCTCCAATAAATTAATGTTTGGAATGGCAGCACCATTTAGCTTAACATTTTAATTAAAATGTTGATGAGCCAAACAGTTAACTGCCAACTTTGGGTATATTGGATGTTCTTTCATAAACTAAATTTCATCCATTTTTTGTTAACTGGAAACAAAACTGTTCTTTGCCACCAGGGGGCACTCTTACACTTTATTTGATTGCAAAGTAAGTACAGACTGAGTAAAACTTGTCAATCCCAATTGACATCACCTATTACTGTGTGGCTTCATCAGTCTGGTGTTTTTGTAAAGACAGCCATTTCTGCTGATCATATTAGTCTACTGCTGGTAGCTTGCTGTATTCTGCACTAAAGCAGGGAAGGCAGGAGAGTCAATTAGCACGGACTTTTGGTAAATGATCAAATCATCTCATAACTAGTAGAATAGTTCACAAAATGCACTTTCTCTGAAAGTGGTTGCTTTAGTTTAATGGAGAATAGGATTTGGATAAATTCAAAATATCAAAAGATCCATCTGGGTTTTATTTCATTTATTTTATTTTACTAATATGGTCTTCATAAATACTTCCACCTGCCTAAAGTTGCTATTTGTTACCTCTACCGTGCTCTCCGATGAGCTGTCCAAAACATAACCGGGTGAGGAGCAGACCCTGCCAAAAAAGCGACAAAGGCAGTTTATCTTACAGATGTTCCAAGGCCAAAATAAAGAAGGCTACATGCTCTTACAGATGCTCTGCCTAGTGTACCTTTCAGGGGTCTGAAGCTTGAAGGGATGTGGAGAAACAAGACCAGGAGTTGGCGGAGGGCTATTGAGATTGCTGGAGACTTCAGGCCAAGGGGCACACTAAGGCAAAGCATAGGAAGAAATAGACAGGAGGAGGAGAGAAATGTTAGATCCTGGAATTTGCATTCCGCAATTGCTGAATTTAAAGCAAATTTATCATTCTGAAATGAAGCAGAATATTCTAGGAGCGGTCAAGACTGGTTGGTGTGTTGGAATTGACTATCCCACATGACATTTTACTGCATGGTTCATTAGCAAAGGTATGGGCATATCAGATTTGTGTTATCCCAGCTATTATAGTATGCATAATGTGTAAAGCAATGGTTTATTGAAATATATAAATTCAGCCATTGTGGCTTATTCAGCAATTCACTGTTAAAATAAATCAAGGCTTCAATATATGTATTCAAGTACGTGTGTATCAGTGTATATACACACACATACATATCCATACACACACACACACATATGCATAGTATATATACACTATACACATATACACACCACAGACAGATAATATTGTTCATATGTAGCATGTCTATAAATCCCAGATTTTGAAGACAACAGCAAGGGAGGGCCATCACTTTCATATCTCTTAGTGAGCTTCCAGAGATGCTTTGCTGGTTAAAAAATAAATACTAGAAGATTTAGTAGAGTACCATATTATAATGTTGTGAAATGTTATTTTTGCTTTTTATTTTAACCCCATAAATTAATGTCTAGAGGTTATCCATCTTGGACTGGCTTCTTATGTTGCTAATGAAAGTAAACTTCTAAATTACACAGAGCTCCTTGGCAAAACAGCAAAAAAAGGATGCGAGAAGAAGCAAAAGTACCTCTGTCAATATTGTGCTGTCATATGAAGGCTGGTACTTCTCCCGCTCCTGGAGGGACTGTTTTTCAATCTTCTCCCTATCTGTTTTCTGCTTCCGGTCTGCTCCTTTGGGCTGGGAAATAAACAGTCTCATTTAAAATATAAAAAATATTCAGGAACACTTGACTCAGGCCAACTAATCATACATCTCAGATGACTTCTCTGCATATAGCAATGTACTTTGGATAACTGGTAGTGGAACATGTGAACATCCTCCGCTGATGACTTTGTCTTCCAGTCTTTCTGCTACTTAGATCAACGTTCACACATGAATAATATTGTCCAAGACTGTTATCGCCCAACAAAACTGCATATGGATCAGCTTTTAACTGATCTCTCATTCCATTTCCAAATAGAGAAGCATGCTCTGCAGCAGTGCTGGCTCAAGAATATGTGGTGCCCTTAGGCCACTGTGAAGATGTCCATTTTTAGAATGATTTGGAAGGAGTAGTAACCTTAGCATCCCCTAACCTTTGATACCCTCCACCTTAACCTAAAGCTGGTTCTGCTTGGCAGTGATTCTTTTACTCCATCCTGCTTTCATTTTACTATACCCGGGGCAGGGGATAGGAATTGTAGTATCCTTGTACTAAGAATCCTTCCTTTCGATGTTTGTTCCTACTGAGTCAGGCGACATTACCTTGAAGACTTTGATGAGACAGCTGGCAGAATGCAAATGTTCCATGTGTTCACCCTTCTCATTGGGCTTGAAGGTGTCGACTTGGATGCGAAAGGGGACCCCTTTTTCCCCACCATTCTTACGAAGTGTAAACTCAGTACTAATGCAGTGGACCTGTTTCAAAGAAAGAAAGAGGAAACAGACAAGCCTCTCTCAGTTGGGAGAAGAGCTGCTGCATCAGACCATAAGCATATCTAGCCAGCCGATGGTCCCCAAGTGGTCACTGGAGGGCTGGGTACCAAGCTTTCCTTCATACACCATTGGTTTCCCATAATTAATGTGGAGGGACAATTAACTTTCTGGAAGTAATATGCATTCACCATAACTAATCAACTTTCTGCAACCTTGAAACTCACAACTACTCTCTCATCTTGTGAAGTTTCCTTTGATCAGCTACAATGAGTGTCCCGAGGTCTTGTTGTAGCTGGTATTGTTGACCTTGACTGGCAATGGCTCTATACAGTTTCAGGACAGAACATCTTTTTAATCTATCACTCTGGTTCCTTTTGTGTGGAAAGTAGGTACTTTGGTATTGATCTACAGCCTTTCTTTTCCAAGCCACTTTTGCTTCCCCTGTACATAAAAGCTGGGATTATACAAATCAATTTTTGCAATTTGAAGGTCAATGTTTAAGAAGCAAAAACATCATTTGAACAAGGATAAAATCAGCAGGTAGGGTAGTCACAGGTTTATCAAAATATAATAAAATTGGGAAGGGGATAATTGGTAGAGGCCCCCTAATATAATCTAATGGATGCCCACTAACCATGAAATGTTCACTAACTTGGTGAGGAAGAACAAAGAAGAATCAATGGCTGAAATTCCAAAACGAGGAACAATCCATGCTGACCCATTTTGTTGCATACTCCCCTCATTTATATTCTATGAATTTCTATCATTGTATCAATATCCATCAATGTCAGAGCATGCACAGTCTTATTAGGCGAGATAACCCAGGAGTAAACACAGTAAACAGTGGTCTATATTAAATGGTGGTTTATCTTACACTATATACAATATCATATACCAGGAACAATATACATACATGTGCTAATAAAGGATTCAACACACCACAGTTACAGCAGGAAATGGAAGAGAGCACACAAAGCTCTTAAGGGGACACAGACCCAGCTGGCTCTTAAAGGGACATAGATCCTGCTGAGTCATTCCCATCATTACATCATACATCTTGCCTCACATCAGCTGGTTAGCTTTTAAATCATTACCTTGACAATCTAGTATATAGTTGCTCTAGGCACAGGATTTTGGCTTATTTGTTGTGTAAAGTGGTGATAATTTCAAAATTATGCAGGAGGCTGAATCACAATATTGGTGTGGTTCTGTGGAAAATTTGCTTTTTTCTTTTTTTTTAAATAAGATTTTTATACTGCCTTTATTATTTTATAACTAACTGAAAGTGGCGAAGAAAATAATATTCCTTCTTACTCCTAGTTTCTCCACAACAACAACCCTGTGAGGTGAGTTCATCTGAGAGAGAGTGACTGGCCCGAGGTCACCCAGCCAGCTTTCATCCCTAAGACAGGACTAGGACTCATGGTCTCCTAGTTTCTGGGCCAACACCTTGACCACTACACCAAACTAGCTCTTTTTTTCTGTTTATTGGGGGAGGGAACTTTCATTACTTTTATGCCTGTTGTAAGATTTGCGCTAATGTTTTTTTAAAATGCAAATGAAAGGATAAGGGAACAAAGATGAGCCTACTGACCAACAGGTTGCTACCCACCTGCACAAAGACTGAAGTACGCTTAGTTGGGTCCCACAGGAATTCCACAGTATTGAGCAAAGTGGAGGGCATGTGAGGCTCCAGAATGCCCACAGACATGGGGATATCTACAACAGGCCAGAAAAGGAAAAACCTATCAGAACCCTCTCATGAAAAGGGAGCAGGGGATCTGGGGGCAGGGCAGGGGAGAGAAAGCTCTATAAGGAATCGGCCATAGAAATCCCAAGCAAAGAATGTTTCCCACACTCTTTCCCCCACACACCCTCAATTCCTTCTCAACTTTTTCATGGGGATGTTGGCTTGACAATCCTGCAGTCCTCTTTGGGAGGAAGGATCTGCAGTGTTAATAAAGTCAACAGGGCAGCCACAACTCTGCCCCGAAGGCTTTGCATCTTGTAAATACTGCCTCAGTGACCATATTTTTCTTGGGGAAAAAAATAAAGGAAAAACCTGAAAAAAGAGCAAATCTGAAAGAGGATTGTAAGGATTAAAAAAAAGTTACGTTTATAATTTTGTTTTATAAATAAAGCTTCAAGAGCAAAACCAAGAAAATAAATAAAATTAAAGGACAGATTTCTGCATTTTAACTTTTTTAACTTGAGGGTACCCTGCCAAAGGGTATCTAAGTGTTTGTAAGGGCAGGAAGCATGTGTTTTTATTTAGAATGCTCATATTGTACAGTGTGATGGATGCAGGGGATGGCAAATATAGATTAAAATAAAAAGTTTCTGCCAACCAAGCACAGACTACGCATAGAAATGAGGAAAGAGAAAACATTAGATGGCGGTGAAGCAGCACACAAGTCAAGAATTGTGTCCCAAAACCTTGTAATGGTATTGTGGTGGAAGAAGGCTTTTGGAGATCTTGTGATCACTGTTTGTGATCCTGCCAGGCAGTTTCCAACGAGAAAAGCAAATAGGGGAAGCTGGATTTGCTTAATAACTGCATGATCCAATTAACAACTGGAGTGATTTGCTTAACAAAATTGGTAAAAAAAAGGTTGTAAAAATTGGGCATGATTCATTTAACATCCACCTTGCTTAGCAATGGAAATTCTGGTACCAATTTTAGTCATAAATCAAGTACTACCTGTATAGCAGAGCTGAAATGATCGATCTGTTTCTCTGTGTTCAGAGCAGGCATTCTCACAATTACAATCTCTTTGGAAGATTCTTATGAAAGCACATTCCACGTTAGGGGCTTAGGAAAATAATACCACTCCTTCCCCTTTGAAAATACACCTTACCAATATCTAGGATACGGTCACCTGGCCTGTTCCATCTCCATCCCTCTAATTGCTGGTGTTCTGTGTATTGCAGTCTTCGGTCATGGAAGACCACCCTGATTACACTCTGATCAAAGGAAAGAGGGGAAAAGAGAGAGAGAGAGAGAGAGAGAGCCAACATTTTTTAATCCATTTATGCCACCAGAGTATTGCATTGAGTCATACAGACAACTGGCCCTTCTTTAGGCTGTACATATGGTAGGAGAAAGAAATATTGTGAAATTGATTTAATTAGACTTAATTGTTGCACCACTCATCAGATCAAAGAGATGTTGGAGTGGTATGTATGAATTTTTGGACTCTGTGACTTTTGCCTCAAAGACACTGAATTGGCTGAACTATATAAAGTTCTGTTCTGATTAATTTTCAGTCCACTATCTATGGAACAAGATTCTCTTCAGACAGACTTTGCAAGCAAACCACGATGGGAATGTCCAGGATTTGAGCGTTTCTAAAGAAAACAATTGTTTCTCTCAGAATTAATGATTAATTATAGGCAGTGAATTGGATCTTTTAGAAAAATGTTGCGTGAGTTCCATAGTTTGTTATAAGATGAAGCTTCATGAGGACTCAATTTTCAAAAATGCCAATCAGTTCTCCTATCCTATGCCTTACCTTCAACAGCTTCCTTCCCTCAGCAAATTCACCTATTTTGGGATTACACAGCATACGGATTTCATATGATTGCCCTGGAAAATAATAATACACCATGTGGAATGTGAGATTGGCCAAATATGCCACACATTGCCCCAAAGTCCAAAATATCATCTTTTAATGTTCCATGTTTGTTTCCTAATACACTTTCAAATGAAGAAGAGAAATATATTAGTAAGTAAATGAAGGCTTACTGAGATTCTAAATTATTGCTCAGTATATCATTGAGAAATTATCAGTAACATTCAAAGTATATGAAATTAGTTTAACATTGTGAGAAAATACCAAAATTTCTATTCGTTATATAAAAATACAAAAAGAACTATTAAAACATTACAGCTGAATATTAGTTTATAATTTTCTCTTCATTTTATTCTGATTGATGTACCAAGTTTATAGATATTTTAAAATGTTGGGTATATTTTGAAGTACAGAAACTCTTAGGTGGTAGTAAGCTATTATTCGCTTAACCACACTTGAACAACCTATAACTCTGCTAAGACATAAATTCACCAAGTATGATGGCATAGTTCACATCCCATACAAGTATAAATATTCCAATTATTTTACTGTTAATCTTAAATTTAAATTGACCTGAGTCTTAATCCAACCAATAACAATCCATAATCACCCATCCACAGATCATCTATATTAGAATAGAATAGAGCTGGAAGGGACCTTGGAGGTCTTCTAGTCCAGCCCCCTACTCAAGCAGGAGAACCTATATCACTTCAGCCAAGTGACTGTTCAGTCTCTTCTTAAAAACCTCCATTGATGGAGTGCCCACGATTTCTGAAGGCAAGCTGTTCCACTGGTTAATTGTCCTCACTGTTAGGAAATTTCTCCTTAATTCCAGGTTGCTTCTCATAATGGTTAGTTCTCAACCATTATTTCTTGTCCTTCCCTCTGGTGCTTTGGATGTCCTTTGATGTCCTTCTCTTTGTGACAACTCCTCAAATACTGGAATACTGCTATCCTGTCGCCCCTGTTTCTTCTTTTCTTTAGACTAGCCAAACACAATTCCTGCAGCCATTCTTCATATGTTTTAGTCTCCAGGACTTTGATCATTTTAGTTGCTCTTCTCTGAACTTTTTCCAAAGTCTCAACATCTTTTTTATAGTATGGTGACCAAAATTGGTTGTAGTATTCCAGGTGTGGTCTTACTATGGTTTTATAAAGCAGTACTAATACTTCATGTGATCTTGATTCTGTGCCTCTGTTTATACAACCCAGGATTGAATTAGCTTTTTTGGCTGCTGCTGCACACTGCTAGGACTCCAAGGTCCCTCTCACAGTTACTACTTTTGAGCCAGGTCTTGCCTAATCTGTAGTTATACCTTTGTTTTTTCCTGCCTAAATGTAAAATTTTGCTTTTCCCCACGGTAAAACTCCTTTGGTTGGATAGGGCCCATTGTTCAAGTTTGTCAAGATTTTTTTGGATCCTGAGCTTGTCTTCTGGGGTGTTGGCTATTCCTGCCAGTTTGTTGTCATCTGCAAATTTGATGAGTTCCCCTTCTATTCCCTCATCTAAGTCATTTATGAAGATATTGAAGAGTACTGGGCCTAAGACAAAGCCTTGTGGTACCCCACTGCTTACTTATCTCCTTGTGGATGTAGTACCATTGAGGACTACTCGCTGTTTGTCAGCCAGCTACAGATCCATCTGATAATGATGTTGTTTATCCCATCTTTTTCTAGCTTACTATGCATCAGGTTGTGGTCTACTTTGTTCAATGCTTTACTGAAATCTAAGTATACTATGTCCACAGTGTTTTACTAGTCTACTAATTTAGTCACTTTATCAAAGAATAAAATAAGATTGGTTTGGCATGATCTGTTTTTGACAAACCCGTGCTGGCTGCTGGTTATAACTTTGCTTCTAGTTGTTTGCAGATCTGGTTTTTGGTTATCTTTTCCAGGATCTTCCCAGGTATTGATGTTAGACTGATTGGTCTGTAGTTTCCTGGTTTGTTTTTTTAAAAAAATTGCTTTAAAAATGATCTCACTCTCCCCTTGCTTCTTTACCTCAATGTTTCTCAACTTAAGTAACTTTAAGATGTATGGACTTTAAAGTCAGCAGGGAATTCTGGGAGTTGAAATTCACACATCTTAAATTAGGTCAGGTGGAGAAATGCTGCTTTATATGAATAAACATATTCACAGCATACCAACAAAATTTAAAAAAATCTGTGTAAAAATTATCTCCATCTGAGTAGAATTTACTTCTGTATGTCAATTGCTAAAATGCACCATGCATTCATACACCATGCTATGCTATGTTAGTGTTAAGGCAACCAAAAAGAAGTAACACATTGTGCAGGCCCAACCCATGTGGCTAGTTTTTGGTAAAATATATTGTGCAAGCCTTGACAATGAGTTAATTCAGTAATCAGATTAAGCATATTGTGTAAACACTGTGTATAGTTCTAACAAAAGATCTTCTGCTGGATAAAATGCAACCTTTAGCTTTTAATTAGAAAGGCGATCAATCTTGGAATGTGTTAGGATTTAAATGGTTGAAAGCCTTATTGTTACCTGGTTCAGCTGTCAGTTCACAGCAGATCTGTAATTTACCTTTTTCTTCCAACAGTAGAGGCTATGTGTGTGGGGTGTGTGTGTGCCTGTGCCTGTGCCTGTGTGCCTGAATCCAGTAATTTTGACTCTCTATATTAGGCAGTGGAACCTGCATGTTGTCTATTAGGTTTACCACAAGAGGGCAGTTTATAAGAAGAATATAGTTATTTTTCCTTTCTCTCCTGCACCACCTCCCTTGGTTTATAAACTCTTACCTTGGTTGAGATAGGTGAGAGTTTCCTCATGCTGTTTGACAGCTGGAGAGGTAACGGCACACAGAATATACTGGAAAGATGGACAATGCTGCTCCGCTGATGTTGAGATACTTGGTTCTTCCTGCTTTAGGAATGGCAGTGCCAGTGGCTCTCTGCAACAGTGAAAAAGGTATGGATGAGAGACATAAAAATGTCACTTTGGTGTAGTGGTTCATACTACAAACTGGGAAACTGAGTTGTAATCCTGCCTTGGGCACAAAGCCAGCTGGGGGCCAGTCACTCTCTTTCAGCTCTAAGAATCAAGCAATGGCAACCAGTTCCAAAATTTTGCCAACAAAACTTCAGAAACTAGGAATTGCTAAGGAAAACACTGGTGTGTGTGTGTGTGTGTGTGTGTGTGTGTGTGTGTGTGTAAGAGAGAGAGAGAGAAAGAGATTGAGTTCTAAATAATACTTAATAGATTCAAAAGCTGAGAAATTCCTGCAAAAATGACTGCAAAGTCACACTAATGTACTGTACTTGTTCAATTTGTATAGCCACCCATCTCACATTTGTGATTCTGGATAGTTCACATAATTAAAACAACTATAAGACAATAAACAGATTACAAAACACAGTAAATAACACCATTAAAACCAAGTTAAAACCATAAAACATAATCGGCAGGAAGTTACAGGTCATGTGTCAATCAGCACAATCATCTTACAGATTTCACATCACCACTGGATTCCCAATTATGATGACACAACACCACATCTTCAGAATCTTTTAAAAAGCAAGTAGATTTTGTGAGATCTTTTTGTAAACACCTGTGTAGTATTTAAATGACAGGATGATGAAAGGAAGAGTTACAAAGTGTATTTTCTCTATGATTATTTGTTATTTTTGCATCTTTTTTCCTTTTCCTTTTAGAAATAAGCAGGAGGTAGTAGATCATTGTGGTTTCTAATCCTTGGTTGCTTCATGTTAATAATTTTCCCTTCTGAATCCTGCACTGGTTGTAAATTCCTCAGCTCAGAGGCACTTAATTTTTAGTAGATCACAAATGCCAGGATCTTTATTTAGCATCTACTTTAGTAAAAGCCAGAGGAAATTTTTCAAGTCCACCTGTAATATTGTACAATGATAATGTCCTTAAACTAACCATAATTTGAGTGCCAACTCTACATTGTTTACTTAAAATTTGTTCTCTTTCGCATTCTGTTCTGCATTGATATTGTGAGTGTCAATTTTACAAGTGCACGTTGTTTGACTGTAAAATATGTAATTAGTCTTTATCACAATATATACCAGTATTAGTCATTAGTAGCAAGCAACAATTTCAAAGGGGAAGAGTGAAGAGAGAAAATTCTCTCTGCCTGTTCTCACAGATAAGTTATATAGAAGCCCAGTTTTCCATTGCACATAAAAAGACAGTGTCACAAAAAGGCTTTTGTAAATGTCTCTAGCCATATTACTAATAATAGGGTGGCCTTGGGCCAATGGCTGACTGTCTACCTAATGTACTTCACAGAAACATTTCATGCTTCCTGGGATTGGATTTCTGACCTTGAGCTCTTAAAAGTGAAATGATTTTTTATATATACAAATTTTTGGTGCATGGCTGCAGTTCTGGATTTCAACAGGCGCCTCCTCCTCTTGAGATACCATTAAAGTCAGGCTGGTGAAAGAAAGTTTGGCTACCTAAGCGGGAGGTCTTATAAGGGAGAAGAGTAGTTTTGTGATGCATAGTAAATGAAAGTGTCAAAAAGGCTGCAAGGGCTTGTGCATCATTAATATTTGTGTAGAAGAGGATATTTTAACACTTAGTCTTATTTTTCACAATGAAACAGCCATTAAATGCAATCCAAAGCAGATGAGGGAAGAAAGAAAGAGAAAAAGTACACATCAAATAGCAATTCCAGAGAATAGTGGCTCTCTGCATACTAAGGATGCAGGAAATTTGAAAGAAATTAAGAAAAGTCTTCCTGTTAGCCTGAGCAAGATCCAACTCCTGCTGGATGTTGAATATGGTGAGTCCTACCTCTAGGCAAAGGCTGGTCTTCTCAAGCAGCAGCAGAGCAAAGATGGGCCCCACACTCCCTCCACATGGCCAGAACAAGAATTGTCACTCATGTCAGTTTATACCAAAGAAATGGACAAGGTGTGCCCTTATTCTTTTTTCTTGATCTGGCTCTGATGCCAACACTTCATTTCCTTCATTTAAGCACAAAATGGGAAAAACAGTGATACTCAGGTTTAAGTGGCTTTAAATTTAGAAGACACCAACTTATGGATGAGAAATCTTTTTATAGCAACTATCCTGGAGAGCACCATGCCAGTTCTATGTGAGAAGAATGACAGCTCTGCATGCAAGGTACTGGGAAGAGAGAGAGAGAACTAAGTATAGTGAAGTCTTTATCCTCTCTGATAGTCTGACTGTCTTTCCAGACATTCTCTTGAAATAAGCAAAATTCTGGAAGCCGAATCACTACAACTATTTCATATATCCCATCATGAACAAGTTGATTTACTTGCATGCTTTCTTCTTCTTCTTCTTCTTCTTCTTCTTCTTCTTCTTCTTCTTCTTCTTCTTCTTCTTCTTCTTCTTCTTCTTCTTCTTCTTCTTCTTCTTCTTGCAGATCTCTGCTGTTGGCACAGCTGGAAAGGGAAGGGTGAAAAAAAGAAGCTGCTCACCTTATGAGATTGTTGCCAGGGCAAGGATACATTTCTCCTGGACTTGGCCAGTAATGATCAGGTTGGCTATGCCAAAAAAGCATGACTGGTGGATTTCCAAAGGTAGACCAGAGAAGTGGCAGGAATTCAGGGAAGGGGAGAAGTCAAAACTCAGCTCTTCAGCAGTTACTTAGTGCTCTGGAGCGTCATTCCTTTTTTCTTTTTATGCACCTGCCGGCCAGGTAGGTGTGGTCAAAGAAAGGTGTTGTCTGGTTGGCTGAGAATGAGGTGTTGTGGAGAACAACTCTTTTTTTTTTTACACCATTTCCTCTCAGAGCTGCGTGTAGATAATTTTTACCATCAAATGTCTTAGTCATTGCCAAGAGCTAAAACATATATATTTGTCCCTGCAGAGACATAAGGAAGGTATGGGATTTGGGGGAAGGAGTGAAGGAGGAAGGAAAAGCAAAGAAATGACAGGTAGGTAAGGATAGTCAGTGCTTCCAATAGCAGGTAAAAATTCACCAAATGTTGTTAGATAAATCTTAACTTTTATCTATACATTCTGAAATGTGCCCTCTTAAATGAAATATAAAGATCTGGGATTTTTAAAAACCCTCTTGTATATCAAGAAGGAATGTAAAACAGATTTTTTAAAAAAACTAGATCAATGTTTCTCCACCTTGGCAACTTCAGCATATTTTAAAGTTGAGAAGCACTACACTACATCACCATTATCATGATACTACAGCAAACTGAATGACAGAGGAAACATGAACTGAAATTTGTTTGCCTATTAAATGTTTTATTTTTTTCAGGTGCAGGTCAGTTAAAAAGCCAAGGCAACAGTGGACCATAAAAAGCAAGCCATTGTTCAGATGTGTTGCCTCGACAGAATGGTTCTGGAATGCTTGCATCTTCCAGTCCATCCATGCATTCCAAAACTTTGCTTGCTTCAAATGCTTTTGCCTTGCAGTTTAGCAGGAACGGGTTTCAGGAGAACTTCCAATGTATCACTATTAAGACAGGCCCCAGCCTGCCCAGCTTGCAAGGGGAAAGGACCTGCAGAGAGAAGAGTAGTGTCTGGTTGCTAGCAGAGCAGTGGAGAAAAGCCAGGGCAACTATCAACCACAATGAAGATATAATCTCATTTCTCTTCCTGTCTGCTGCCTTACGGCAGAAATAACAGCTTTAGGGATCTCTCATTTAAAAAGAACCCACCGAGTTCCTTGAAAGAATACGGGTAAATCATTTTGAGCATGTGCAGAATGCTTTCCCTTGAGTATTGAATGATCAATCAGTTCATCTGCACCTGAGAGAATTTCCAGGGCAAATAACTGGTCTTTCTGGCTAACTTGGACTCTTGAACTTCTTGCTCTGGGCAGGAGAGGTTGTTCTGTGGAAACTTCAAAAAGTGAACCAAATTATGCCCTTTCCAATGTTGTGTCAACTTTAACAGTACAACAATGAGGCTAGGCAGTAAAGCAGGGTGATTTGCAAAGGCTGCTGTCTTCTGGGGCAGAAAACAGTTTAAGTCTCCACTTTGAAGATGTCCCTGAGTAGACCCACAATTTCTTCCGTGTACGTAAGTGGTACAACACTTTTGGAGTATTTATTTATAAGGTGATTTAAAAAAAAATAAACAATTACCTGATCAGTTGACAAAACAAAACACAGTGAAAATACAAAACAAAATGACAACATTATAAAACAGTAGAGATGATTGTGGCAGGAAGAATACATACTGTATATTAAAAGCATTGCCAATTTTAAAAGGAATTTGCATTGACAAATACACTATATTAGATACCAGGTGAGCCTTCCTTGGAAGAAAAACCCAATAATAAGTAAGAAAAATTTATTTATAGTCATAGGCTACTTTTTTGTTATGTATAACACATAATTAAAAAGAAAACAGTGGAGAGAGATGAAAAAAATCTAAAATTATTCAAACAGTACAGTAAATTAATTGTTCCATTCTGTGAAGTACATTCCTATTTATTTATTTCTACTGCATCTCAGTGTGTCAAAATGATTGGTTTTCACACTTTCACACACCCCATTGCGATATCCTCATGGTCAAAATTTGAGTTCCGGATTCGCTTAATGACCACATGATTCACTTAACAACTACAGTGATTCACTTAGCAACTGTTGCAAAAATCGTAAAATTTGACAAAGTCACTTGACTGCCTTGCTTAACAATAGAAATTTTGGGCTTAATTGTGGCCGTAAGTCAAGGACTATCTGTAGAACAACTTAGCCATTTCTTCCTATTTTAAAACATGAGTCAGGAAGTATGTTTTCCAATATGATTTACTGGGACAGTTAGATAGCAAAGGTATTATTAAATGAATGCATCAAACCAGACAAAATGAGCACACAATTATTTATTTATTTTATTTATTTTAATTCCATTTATATCCCGCCCTTCTCGGAAGACTCAGGGCAGCTTACAAGCTTAGCAGTAGCCTTCATTCTATGTATATGCCTGCTTATTAGGGCTTTCACACAAACACCCCCAAGCGGCATTATTACAAAGTCAGCTTAATTGCCCCCAACAATCTGGGTCCTCATTTTACCTACCTCGGAAGGATGGAAGGCTGTGGCTCAGGAAAACAGGGAAAGTTATGTTGGGAACTGATTGTACAATCCTTTGATAAATATAGAGGATAAACATGCATCATCATACTACTGCTATGACTCAATGCGCTTGTGTCAAGTGGCATTTGTCTGTCACCAGACACATGTCATCACTTTGGCATCATCATGCTTTGCTGTGGATTCTGCTGTGCTTTAGCAATTCAATGTGTTTTAGCAATTGCTAAAGAGAGATTTCTACTGCAGCACACACATAATAGGTCAAGTCCTTTTGCTCTTTATTTATTCAAAAAAACAGTGGCAAAACAAAACATTAGAAAAACAAAAAGGGAAGCAACAGCAACAACAAAAAATGTTTGTGTGTGTGTGTATGAGTGTTTTGTGTGTGTATATATATAAGTATATAAAAGTTTTTTACCTGTGTATATGTGCATGTAAAGTTTTATACAGAAGTTACATGGGGCCATACAGATATCTTTTCAGATTTGAAGAACACATTTTTAGCAATAGGAATGCACATAAAATCAATTTCCACTGCCCAGGTATTAATAAATTTGTAGTTTGTTGAATTAAAATATATAGTGACATCTTACCAGTGGGTAACAATTTCAAGACAACACAAAAGTATTGCATCTTCAGGATATGATGCATTATCCATTTCTTATTCCTTTTATATACAAATGCAATTGAATCCATTAAGTCTGAAATGCTGTTTTTTGCGAAATAAGTCATAGTCTAAATTCTATTGAAATTTTTGATAACAGACGTTAAGACTGTTGCACATTATTCATACAGAATGGAGAGTCATTGTTCAATTCAGTCTTTAAAATGTAAAGCTCAAATCAATTTCACACAATGTCAATTAGATAATTGAATGGGATAAAAAGCCTACTGGACAAACCACTATTATAATGATGGGAAGCTGACTTTTCTGGAAGTCAGAGTCAAAAATTCATTGCCTCAACTATCAACTATCTCTCTCAACTCTATAGTAAATAGAATCAAAGATTGAATCAAGGGGCCATAATATCTAAGATCTCATCCTCAATTGCTTACTGCACACTTTGACAAGGATCAAGTGTAGTGAGAGACCCAGAGAATGAACACAAGAATAGATAAGACGTGACTAATTTCAGATGGCCATAATACTTAGAAGAATACTTAGAAGACGGAGCAGAGACTTCTGACAAAACGTGATCCACTGGAGAAGGAAATGGCAATCCACTCCAGTATCTTTGCCATGAAAACCCCATGGACAGTACCAAAAGGCAAAATGATATGATGCTGGAAGATGAGCCCCTCAGGTTGGAAGGTGTCCAATATGCTACTGGGGAAGAGCAGAGGGTTAGTACTAGTAGTGCCAGAAAGAATGAAGCAACTGGGCCAAAGCCGAAAGGACGCTCAGCTGTTGATGTATCTGGTGGTGAAAGGAAAGTCCAATGCTGTAAAGATTTATTTTCCATAGGAACCAGATAATTAGCTGCTGTCCACAGTGTTTCCATGATAACCATCCACTCAATAATTTTGCCAGAAAAGAGGTGACAATTTCAGCTGGTTAAGGCTTAATGATAGTCCTTGAGATTCGGAGGAAAAGGTTTCTCAGTTCTGTAATTCATGGCAATTAAAACATCTGTTCTTCTAGTAAGAAATATATTTCTCCTAGGAGTGGTAGCACACTCAGCTTCCCTAATGTTTCCAAATCCCATGGCCAACCAGCTGCTTTGGGAGTTGAGATCCCAATGTATTTGAAGAACTCCAGATTGAGAAGGGTCAGGCTTAGGGCTACAAGCTAAGATGAAATAACAGACAGGAGAAAACCAGACTCTCCCAAAACTTTATTGCCAGTAAATTAAACTGGTACCACAAACACATGCCCAACCAGTATTCTGGGTGTGATCTTTGAGCTGGCCAACCAATAAAAACCCTAGCCTTCAAATATAGGTGGAGGAGAGCAACTTTATCTTCAAAAACTTGCCAAACACTACACATAATTTGCCTCCAAAAGTTAAGACAAAATTTGCCTTCTCTATCCCCAAAGTTGAAAGTGTAACTTTTGGAAACAGCTGTCAGAGAGCCTGCAAATCTGGCAATAGACCTGTAAAAAGATCCCTTCCTCACAAATACATAAACATGCATCCACACATACAAATATCACAACGTCAACTGTGTTTCTAGTAAACAGTAATGAACAGCATGCGATGGAAAAGAAACACTGAGCACTTCATAGACCAAGTTTTAGAACAATAGCACATTAAAGTGGCACATTATATTTATTTATTAGATTTATCTCCTGGCTTTCTTTTTAGTACACAATGCATTGGCTTCCTCCTTTTGTTTCTCCTCACAACAACAGTTGTGTAAGATAATTTGGGCCAAGAGAGATTGTCCTAGAACCACCCAGTAACTTCCATGGCTGTGTGTGATTTAGATCCTGGTCTCTTGGCTCCTAGCCCAAGGCTTTAGCCATTATACCCTGTCAGTTTTCATATCCGAGGCTAATAGGATAAGAGCTTACATTACAATTTCTTTTAAAATCCCATCATGTCAAGCGTTACTGTATGGTTGGATCATACAGTATGGTTGGATCATTTTATTCCAGACCATATTCTAATCCAGACATGTCAAACACAAGGCCCGGGGGCCGGATCCGGCCCACGAAGTGGTTTCATGTGGCCCGCGAAGCCATCCTGGAAACAGTGAGGGAACGGCCCCCACTGCCTTGGTCCTTGCCCAGAGACCCTCCTTCTGCCAGAGACCCCCAGATCTGTTCCACTCCTGCCCAGACCCCCATAGGCACCTGATGCGAACGGTGGCCACGCCCACCCAGTAGGCCATATGCACTCTAGCCACACCCACCCAGTAGGCCACGCCCACCCTGGCCATACCCACCCGGCCCCCTGAGGGCAACCGCAATGCTGATGCGGCCCTCAGTGAAATTGAGTTTGACACCCCTGTTCTAATCCAACATCTTGCAAGATTATGGAGAATCAGAAAACTAGCGAGAACCGATTGATCATGGCTACCAAAAGTGCTTCTATCACAATGAAATCTATCCCCTCATGATACAAGAGGGCTGGTGACTTGGGAATAATAGGAATTATGGTTCAAATAGTGAGGGGGGGGAATCTATGGCCTTCCAAATTTCAATGAACTACAATTCCCTCGTTATAGGTTTTGTTTTCATGCTTAAATTCTACCTCCCTGCTCTAATGAGAACTGAACTAATAATGGGTTAACTTAACAGGCAGCACTGATATTAATTATTGTTGCATAGTAAAACATACAGTTGCCTGGAGTATCTAGGAGGTCAAGGAAGAAAAGAAAGAGATCTGACGCAATAAGAGAGGATGCATTCTTTCTGCTCTTGCACAACATCGCTGGAAACTTTTCCATTTTACAGAGAAGTGTTATAAATGTTTCATTATATAAAGCCACATAGTTGGACAATCACTACTGGAATGAAATCAGACTCGGGGGGAGGGGGAAATTGTTGCTTTCTTACCTGTTGCCAGATCATTTCCAATTGTGCTACAGTTTAGTAGCGTCACTTTCAGCATCATAAAAATTAAGTTCCAGCGCATGACAATCCAGGTGTCATATTAAGGGAAGCCTAATTGCATCTGTATTTTCTACCCCAGATCTGCAGGAGGTAGGGGAAATATTGGGAGGAGAAATAGCTTGATGGTAGAGTGCATTCTTTGCACGCATAAAGTCCCAGTTTTAATTCTCTCCAACATTTCTGGTTCAAAGGAACTTGAGTAATAGGGTTGGAAAAGGCCTTTCCCTGAACTCTTGGAAAATCTTTGCCAGTCTGACCAATAGTCAGTAGACATTAAACCTGAAGCAACAAATTTGTTCTTCATAAAACCTCAAGTTTCCATTTACTGTAGTTAGGATACTTCCAGACCTCAGCGACTTTTTGTCATTGATCTGATACCACTTGAAAATATTATTTTGATTATTTGTAAACTTGTGGAGCTCACAAAGAAGTGACCGCCAATGAGCTATAGATGGTGGGTTTTGCCTTTTCCTGCCCACTCAGCTTCCCACTAAACCATGTTTCTTCTCTCCTTAAAAAAGTGAAACACATTGCGCTAAAACTCCTTATCCTGAAGTGACGGCTACCCATTGTGTAGGCATATTGATCTGCCAAGAAATAACTTCTGAGGGCAGAGGATGTTGACCATCCCTTCCAGTGACAGAATATCCCATTTCTTTAAATGCTAGATGGTGAAATATTACCATTTCTACAGGAACATTATTCCCTCACAAGATTTCATTGGAAAATAGATAAAGAGAGCTATAAAGATATGCCAGGACATTTCAGGATAGTAACCACCTAGTCATGGTGCTGTGCGCTCAAGTAGAAGTCATATCTCAAACTGCATTTCCATCCAGAAAAGTTCTTAGAAATCTGAGACAAAAAACAAAGCAGAATTAAGATCACATGAAGTGTTAATACCACTTTATAATGCCTTGGTCAGATTACACCTGGAATATTCATCCAGCTCTGGTTACCATGATATATATAAAAAAAGTTGAAACTGGAAAAAGAGAGCAGAGAAGAGCAACAAAGATGATTAGAGGACTGCAGGCCAAAACATATAAAAAATGGTTGCAGGAATTGGATATTTCTAGTTTAATGAAAAGAAGGATGAGGAGTGACTAGATAGCAGTGCTCTAATATTTCAGGGGCTGCCACAAAAAAGACCGGGTCAGCTTATTCTCCAAAACACCTGAAGGCAAGGCAAGAAGCAATGGATGGAAATTAATCAAGGAGAGAAGCAATCTAGAACCAAAGAGAAATTTCCTGACAGTTAGAACAATTAATCAGTGGAGCACCTTGTCTTCAGAAATTGTGGGTGCTTAGAGTTGGAAGAAGAGATTGGACAATGTGAAATGGTATTGGGTTTCCTGCTTGAGCAGGGGGTTGGAGTAGAAGACCTCCAAGGTTCCTTCCAACTCTGTTATTTTGTTATTATTATGTTGCAAGTCTGGACTGCGTGGACCGCATGTACGACTCGGACAACAGGTTACAGCATCAGATCACTCTTTATTGAAAGGACACACCAGACTGGAACAAAGGCCACTGTTGGTCCTTCATATACACCTAGCCAGGTGAACCTGGGACCAATCTCCTCGTCTGGATTTCCTGCCATGGACTATCCAACCAATCCGGATAGAGTATGTCGCCACCTGGTGGTGTCAGTGGCTCAATGCTGTAAGAACTCTATATACATAACACCCCTTCCCCCCATATGTAATAAAGACACAACAATTGACAACATACAAATGTATACCTGATTATTTGGACACGACTAGACCCTAAGTGACCCTTGCCTCAAAATCTCACAAACTCCTCTAGATACGCCGGTGGCCTATGAGTCCTGGTGGACCGTTTCGGTGTTTACTCCTTGTTCATGTCAACTGGGTCCACCATTTGGTCATCTGTTCCGCCCTGATCCCATGCCCTATTGACCCCCTCATCATTTTGGGCATGGGCCTGTTGTTGCTCTGCCCAACCAATGCTTCTGGGTAAATGTCTACTGTCAGTGTGTTCTTCCACCTCCCCCCCGACCCGAAGGAAATGAGGAAGATGGTTGGTCATGTTGAGTTGCCTGAGATTTTTCAGGGGCCTGCCTCCTCAATTGATCTAGATGTCTTCTGACCTGGCGGCCCTTCTCCACCTCTACACTATATGATACAGGGCCCGTTTTATCAACCACCACTCCTTGAATCCACACATGCACATGATCATAATTCCTGACCCAAACCATATCACCTATGTGCAGTTCTCTAGGAGTGTAGGGTTGCTGCGTTTGTGCAGCCACTCTGTCCAGGTGAAGTCTGTCCAACTTAGTGATGAGGTGACATCCCCAACGTAACTCAGCAGGACTCTTGCCCACTGATGTGCACGGTGTGGTGTGTTGTGCTAAGAGGAATTGAACCAACCTTAGGTGCCAGTCTCCACTGATGATGTGCCTCAATGCATCCATAGTCGTTCTCATCATTCGTTCTGCTAGGCTGTTAGACGATGGGTGGAAGGGCACGGATGTGACATGCCTAATCAAGTTGGCCCTGGTGAATGCCTGGAAATCAGCAGATGTGAATTGTGGGCCATTGTTAGAGAACAACACATCAGGTAACCCATGAGTTGCAAACAGTCCCCTGAGCACCTGGATAGTCTTTGCTGTAGTCATACTAGCAACAGGAACTACTTCTACCCATTTTGAATGACTGTCCACTACCACCAAAAACAGCTGACCTTGAAAAGGACCCGCATAATCGATGTGTACCCTTGACCACAGAGTATGAGTCGGTTCCCACTTGTGTACAGCTTGCAGCTGTTCAGGCCTTGACCTTTGGCATGTATAGCACCCAGCTACCTGCTCCTCTATGGCTTTGTCAAGACAGGCCACCATAAGTAACTTCAAGCTAGTGCCTTCATCCTGACTATGCCTGGGTGACCCACATGTAGCAACTGCAAGACTCTCTCCCGCAGTTTCTCTGGGATGATAACTCTACTACCCCACAACAGGCATCCCTTGTGAGAAGAAAACTCATGTCTTCTCATGAAATATGCCTGAAACTCTGGGCCAGGACTCTTTTCTTGCCACCCGGATGCCACCCACGTTAGGACTCTGCACAGTACCTTTTCCACCATGGTGCCAGCAGCAATGTCCTTCACCTGAAGTGGACAATCTGGTAGATCTTGGATGGCTAGGATCTGCTTCGCAGGTGCTGGGTCCAGATCAGTGATCATTAATGGTAATCTGCTTAATGCATCAGCGTGGCCCATATCTTTCCCTGGTCTGTGGACCAGTTTGCAAGTATAGGCAGATAAGAATATAGACCACCTTAGCATTCTTGGGGAAAGAATTTGTGGTGTTTGTTTATCCGTTGTGAAAAACCCCAACAATGGTTTGTGATCTGTAAAAATAGTGAATTCTCTGCCATACAGATAATCATGGAATTTCTTGACTCCTGTCACAATTGCTAAGGCCTCCTTGTCAATTTGGGCATAATTCCTTTCTGCCCTTGACAGAGTTCAGGAGTAATATGCAATAGGCCTTTGCTTCCCATTTTCTTCTATGTGACTCAATACAGCACCCACGCCATAAGGGGCTTATTTTCCATAAAATGCGTTACAGTTGAGTCACTGGACAATAGTTGCTTAAGATTCCTGAAACTCTGTTCATGGATTGAGGTCCAGTTCCATGGGGATTTATTATCTAATAATCTGTGTAAGGGCTCCACAATTGCTGCTTTGTGGGGCAAAAATGCATGGTAGAAATTAAGTAACCCCAGGAAAGCTTGCAATTCCACCTTGTTTGTTGGGGTTGGAGCCATTTTTATTGCTCTCACCTTAGAGTCTGTAGGGTGAATTCCTTTGGCGTCAATCCTGAACCCTAAGAATTCAGTGGATGCCACTCCAATATTGCACTTACCACTTTTTAGTTTGAGCCTAGCAGAGCGGAATCTGCTTAAAACAGCCTGCAGCCTGTCAGCCAAGATCTCCTCAGATTCTCCAGCAATCAGAACATCATCAAAATAAGGACATACCCCAGGAATTCTCTTCAGAGTCCTTTCCATCACTTCTTGGAAAATCCCAGGAGCTACAGAGATGCCAAACTGTAAGCGATTGACTCTGAAAGCTCCTCTATGTGTCACTATTGTCTGAGCATCTGCCATTTCCTTGGTAACGGGGAGCTGCTGATACGCCTGTGCCAAATATAACTTGGCAAAGATGGCACCGCCCTGAACTGCAGAGAGGACGTGTTGGACCGTCGGAACCGGGTAAGCATGCGGATTCAAGGCCTGGTTTACCGTGGCCTTATAATCTGCACATATTCTTACCTCTCCATTAGCCTTCAGGGGGGTCACTATAGGGGTCTCCCATTCTCCCCCTTCCACAGGCTCTAGCACCCCTTGTTCTACGAGCCTGTCCAATTCACTCTCAATTTTATGTTTGAGAGCGAATGGGACCCTTCGGGGCTTGATTCACACCAGTAGGACACTGGGGTTCATCTTGAAGTTAATAGGGGGGCCTGTGTATTTACCCAGCTTGTCATCGAATATGTCTGCAAACGTTTTGCAGATGGATTCGAGGCTTTTGGGCTGGATTCTATTTACACCCCCCAGCCAAATGCCCAGAGCATCGAACCAATCCAGCCCCACTAGACTAGTCCTTTGCCCGTCGGTTACCAGGATGTCCAAAGGACCCTGGAATTCCTTGAACGCCACTAGCAAGGTAGCCTTTCCCCTGAGTCTAATGGGTGTGTGCTGGAAATCCGACAATTGTACATTTGTGGGCTTTAAGGGAACCCTCTGCTTGCTCCGACTGCAAATGCCTTTAAATGTCTCATATGAGATTATTGAGACAGCAGAGCCGGAGTCGAGCTCCATCATGCAAGGAACACCTTGCAGATGGACCTCTATTGTGATTTTTTATTTGAGCAAATGATGGATGTCCGTGTGCGACACAGTTCTCGGCTCCCCCCCAAACTTTGGTGACCTGCGCTGCGGGGGCCCAGTACCTTCTCATGCCGATGCCATGGCTTGGAGTTCATTCAGGCTGTCCCTGTTGCAATTCCGGCAGATGGCTGCGATGTGCCCCGTCTTGCCGCAGGAGCGACACTTCGTGGAGTGGAATCTGCATGTTGCTCTGTGATGGTTCCCTCTGCAGCTGGCACATTTTTGGTTGGAGACACTGGAAGGACTTTGTTCTCTGCAGCTGCAGTTGCAGCTGCACACGGTGCTTTTTCTGGCCGCTGAGGTTTTCCGATGGCTTCCGTCGTAGTCCTGCCACGTTGGTTGTCTTCCTGGCTTATGATGCACCGCATCTACTTCTGCCTCTTCGTCCATCTGTCTGCTTCCGCCAAACGCAGCGGACTCCCAATGGACTGTCCCACCTGGGCTGCTGCTGGAATGGTGTGTTGGCTTGCCGGGGCTGGTGGCTGTCTCATAAGCCATTACTTCGTCTAGGACAGGGGTGTCCAAACTTTTTTCAAAGAGGGCCAGATTGGATGAAGTGAACGTGCTGGAGGGCCGAACATTTTTCCGAACATTATAACAACCTCAAAATTCAGAGCTGTTTTCGAACAGGTACAAAATTCTTGCATGAAAATACTCTTGGGCATATGTGTGTGTGTGGGGGGGTCGCTCCCAGGAGGCCCCCTAAGCACAGCCGTCTGGAGGTGCATCCTCCCTCCCCTCCAAAGCATGCAGCAGCCCCCCGCCCTTCCCCGGTCGTCGCCTTCGCCCAGGGGAGCCAGAGGGTTTCGGAGCCGGGGCAACTCCGGCGGCGAAGAAAGCGCGCCTTGATTCTCCTGGGCCAGGCCTGCCCCGCCGCTGCCTCACCTTCCTCCCTGCCAAGGAAGAAAGAACCAGCGTCACACGCCCCAACCCGCTAGCCGTACCCCGGTAGCCTCCGCTGCCTGCACCGGGCTCAGCGCCTCGCTGGGAAGGAGGGGCGCTCCTGCCCTGCCCAGCGGAGCCGCGGCTTACCTGGGCCGTGACTGGAAGGCATTCTGCACGTGCCCAGAGGCGCCACGCCCCTCCGCCAATGCGAGCGGCCCCTCTCTTAAAACCAAAAAGCAGCTCTCCCCAATTTCTGTAAGCCCCCGCCGCCGCCTTTCCCCTAAAGAATGCCACAGCCAGCTTTCCGTACAGGAGCCTTGCGCCCCTCGCGCGCCGGCTCCCTTGCCCAGTCAGCCCCTCCAGTCTTTCGCAGAAGAAATGGGCTGATAGATGTTGGTGGAAAGGACCCGCCACCCCTTACCTCGCCTTGAGGCTGCTGAAGAGCCTCCAGCAATGACCCAACCTACTTCCCTCGCTTGCCTTCTCCAACTCCAAACTCGCTTGTCCTACGCTCGTCTTCCAAGTTTGGGCGGTGACGTCAGGATCGGGCTTCCGATGCGGCCCTCTCACCACCCTCCCTCCTGTGGCAGACAGTCTTCTGCTTGCCGCCCTCAATCAGAAGGGAGGGCCGCATTTACACAGAGCAGGGAGGGCTGTTAGAGGGCCGTATTAAACCGCCCCCCGGGCCGCAAATGGCCCCCGGGCCGGACTTTGGACATGCCTGGTCTAGGACCTCTCGAAGGTTCATCGGAGGTTTTGCTAGGATTTTCTGTCGGAGCTGATGATCTCTTAGCCCGAATACAACCTGATCTCGAATTTTATCTTCGAGATTGGTGAACTTATAAGAATGGGCAGCCTGTCTCAGCACCACTGTGTATTGTGTTGTTGTCTCCCCCGGACGCTGGATGCGTTGGTTAAACTGGAAACACCAGTAAATTGGAGCCCTCGATGGCATGAAGTGGTCAGCCAGTTTTTTTCTTAAGTTCTGCATATGGAACGGTCGCGATGGGTGTTGGAGCGCACAATCCAACAGCTATGTCATATACATCCTGCCCGCTGAGGCACAGCAGGGCTGCCGCTTTCATCCGGTCCTCCATGACCCGATTGATCAACAGGAACCCTTCGATCCGACCCAGGTGCGCTTCCCATCGTTGGAGCTCATCAATGTTGAAGCAGAATTTGCTTGTTTGTCCGAATTTTGCCATGATGCATCTGGTCCAGCAATGCTACTTCGTACAGAAGATGACTTCTGCAACTGAGTCAGCGCCTATGGGAACAGGATCCCACCCTCGTCGCCACTATTATGTTGCAAGTCTGGACTGCGTGGACCGCATGTATGACTCGGACAACAGGTTACAGCATCAGATCACTCTTTATTGAATGGACACACCGGACTGGAACAAAGGCCACTGTTGGTCCTTCATATACACCTAGCCAGGTGAACCTGGGACCAATCTCCTCCTCTGGATTTCCTGCCATGGACTATCCAACCAATCCGGATAGAGTATGTCACCACCTGGTGGTGTCAGTGGCTCAATGCTGTAAGAACTCTATATACATAACAGTTATTCTGTTAAAAATCCCTAAGTTACTACATTTTTTTTTATTGAAAAGTTTTACAATACATTTTTTTTAAAAAGACAAAACCCCTCCCATTACTACATATTATATTCTAGAGCAGGGAGGTGATTGGGTTCCTCTCCTCTCCTCTCCTCTCCTCTCCTCTCCTCTCCTTTCCTCTCCTCTCTATGAGGAATCAGAAATCTTGCCAGCTAATTATTAGTATGTTCACTTTGTGGATATTCTCACACATCCAGGTCATAGTTATCTCAAAAGTGCTTTTTCAAATGACCACTGGACTTTTTTTTCCTTGTGGAAGAAGAAAACCATTTATATATCTTATATCCACTTTGCCTTCTGCCTATTCTAGATTTAGATAGGCAAGTGGGTGTCTCTCACCTATAAAGAAGCTTGTAATTTCTGCATAATGACACACAATCTACTATTAGTAAGACATGAGCCATGAATGATGGGTATTCTTAATTTTGCTGGTTTACTAACCCCCAGTTTAAATTTCAAGTTTTGGGTGCATGTTTTTATGTATATTTAAACAATAAATACACATAAACAATTTGTCTTAAATGTTCATGCACGTATAGTAGGTATACAATGAAAAAGTTGCATAGTTGCTTTAATTACAGAAATACTTGCTCCTAAGACAAACTTTTCAGATTCCCCACAAGTAGGTGTTTGGATGGCGGTGTGGGTAATCATACCTGAGTGTAGGAAAAGGCAATACTTTTAAACGATTACCAGTTCCCAACCAGAATTATAATCTGATTTTGCAAAGATTTGGGGAGGATGTGACTTGTTCAGCATCACCTATTATGGTTATGTCCAAAGCAAATTTCCACTCCAGGGTCTTATGAGCTCAGCTGCCTAATAAAGCTATACAGATTCCTAAGCTAGGGTGGCTGTCAGTGATATAAAGACAAACAGTGCATTTGCTTAGTAACCTAAGTAACCTTTGAAGTTACTCAGTAACCTGAGTAACCTATTTTAATCAGGAATAAAATTGGGACAAATTCAAAATATACTTATTATAATAATTTTAAGTCTTAGTCTTGCTTTTAATCTTTCTTTAAAATAAAAATAGAACCTTGATCTACGGAACTGTATTAGGTATAAATGGTTTAATAGTTTGATATAATTGTCTTCAGTAATGGCTAAATTATGTTAGTAATTGGAATGTAAAATTAAAATAAATCTGATTGCTTTTGTTCTTAGTTGAATTAGGGCAAATTTGTTTAAATGTTCCTCATTTCCCTTTCCCGAAATATTAATTGACCCAAAACTATCCAGTTCCCAGAGGAAAGAGATTTCAGTTCTAAATTTTGCTTTTTGCTTTTTATTTAATCACAATGGACTACAGTGAATATTAGCTGGCAACTGTCATGGGAAAAATCTATTTTCTTTGCTGACAGTATCTTGTAGCAGATTTATCCTCTTCTGAAATAGGTTGTCTGCGGTCAGAAAAAAATGAAGTAAATAAGTCAGTCAAGGAGTGACACTTTGGTTGGGGGTGGGTGGGAGTGAAGGTCCTTGAGGAAGAGGAAGAGGTGATGGGGCAGGGATTCAGGACACTGAGGGTGCTCCTAAATTGCCAAGGCGGACGGAGTGCTAGGAAGTAATTTTGTACCACTTCTTCCTATGCAGCTTTCTGACTAAGAAGGTTTAGCAAAGGCCACAAAGATAGGAGAGCTCTGTGAGTCATAAATGCTGCTGTATGTAGCTTTGGCAGCCTACAACTGTCCTCTTATTTTGTTTGGACAAAAAGGATGATCCTGGACTCTAGATGAAGAGAATGGATGATTTCACTTCCTATGACTCTGTGCATATGACGTATATTATACTGACACCTAGATAGAGCAGAGCTTAAAATAAAGCTTCAGGTTTCTAGGCCTTCAGTCACCTACAGCTGCATAAGAGGATTTGGTAGTCAAAAGACTGAGCTGCTGTTTTGTTTCAAAATTTCCTGGCCACTTTTAGAAAAGTTTACCCTGAGAATAATTGAGCTAAGTCCCACCAGTTGGTCCCCTTCACAATCTATCCATGTGTGGCATAGTGGTCAGACCTTCCTTAGTCAACCTTTTGATTTTCCCTATGTGGAGTTCAGGAGGCAAATCTTTCTGTGGGAGGACAGACACACCCCCACACACTCCAAAAAGAAATATTTTGGGAATATTAAAAGGCAGAACATTATATTTCCCCTTAGGATCTTAAACGCAGAAGAGCAGGCCCAGTTTTTGTTAATAGCCCCAAGCAGAAACCAGGCAGAGGCCAGGGCTGTAGAAATGCAGATTTGATAATCCTGTTCAGAAAGATTGGGGCCAGGAAGCTTGGAGCTGATGAGATTAGAAAGACAAAGACCCCTAAAATCTGCATCCCCCACCCAAACTCTAAATACATGACATGTAGGACATAATAGGATTAACCCATCAGCATCAGAATACCAAAAGGACATGCTCAAAAACTCAGGTTCAGGCCACAGGAACAGGAAACAACCTCAGACACAAAAGCCCAAGAAGGTATAAAAACCCACTCCCAGTTACACGAATGGGACGCAGTGGCTCAGTGGGTTAGGACGCTGAGCCTGTCGATCAGAAGGTCGGCAGTTTGGCGGGTCAAATCCCAAGTGCCGCGTAACAGAGTGAGCACCTGTTACTCGTCACAGCTTCCGCCAACCTAGCAGTTCGAAAGCACGTAAAAATGCAAGTAGAAAAATAGGGACCACTACGGTGGGAAGGTAACAATGTTCCGTGCGCCTTTGGCGTCTAGTCATGCCGGCCACATGACCACGGAGACGTCCTCCAACAAGCGCTGGCTCTTTGGCTTTGAAACGGAGATGAGCACCGGCCCCTAGAGTCGGAAACGACTAGCACGCATGTGCGGGGGAACCTTTACCTTTTTTTACCCAGTTACATATGGTCAGCTGCTCCAGAGCCACATGTCTTGTGGTTCTGCTCTTCAATAAACTACAACCTTCTTTCTAAAGCAGCCTCCATTTTGTTCATTCCCGGCTTGGACTGGACCCTGATGAAGATTTTTCTTTCAACACTTCCTTACAGAATTGCAGCCACAAAAGACTGTTTCTTTTATTCCCTTCCCTTAAAAGTAACCAGAAGGACAAAGGTACTTTCGTTCACAGAGAAGACACAAAGCAACAGGAAGAACAGTGGCACAGAAGCCTGCATGGAAAGGAGCAATGATGAAACTACTGGCCATCAGTCATCAGGGTTGCAGAAAAGTTGCTGGTGCATCTTTCTCTGGGTAATAAAGCCTCCTGCTAGGATTGTCAGAATGGCTTTGGCTAAGCTAACTACTAGGGAGTTCTGCTTTTCTTTTAGTTTTGATTTCTGTGGAATCCTTCTGCTCAAAATACTTCATTGCAGAGCATAGTGCTCTCTGCTGAAGCGGCCAAAGCCTTTTTAGTTATTTCACTGTGCAATTCAGGGATATAAATTGCTAGGAACCTACCCTGAATTGCTTTTCCATTTATTTTTTTTGAGAGGGGACAAAAAAGAAAGAGGAGGGAGGTGTGTGTGTGTGTGCGTGCGTGCAACAGGGACATTGTGTTCTTAACTGAAAACAGTAAAGTTGCAAAAAGGCAGTGCTGGATTTCAAAAAGAAAAGGAGAAGGAAAAGGTGGAGAGAGAAAAATCTTACAATCTGTCTTTGCATTTCATGCTGAGCTTGGGGTGCGTGAGGGAAAATGAGCTCGGGGTTCACACAATATGCTGTTTTAATGTTGATTGCTTCATTTGGCAGACTGGTTTAGCAGTCACTATGGGATGTAAATTGTTACCATGAACAGTCCCAACTGACTGTGGCTATATTCACTATATCATGCTTAAGGAAATTAAATAAAAAAAAGTGGGGTGAGAGAAAAGGAGATGAGGTGATGCCGATTGTACTTTCTAGGAAGAAAAAAAAATGAATGAGACTATTTTTTAGATTATTGGCCCTGAGTCAGATTTGGGCCAACAGTAACAACTGCCTGAACTAGTGCTACTAATGTGTGGCTGCAAATACCTCGATAGCCACCATATTAATGGAACTGCATCTACATGGAGGGAAATAGGCAGTTGGGTACCCCAAAGCTCTTGTTTTAGGCCCAGTGCTTTTCGACATCTTCATCAATGATTTGGATGAGGGGATAGATGGGGAACTCATCAAATTTGCACATGACACCAAGCGGGCAGGGATAGCCGACACTCCAGAAGATAGGCTTAAGATACAGGAGGATCTTAACAGACTGGAACACTGGGCTCTATCTAACAAACTGAAATTCCATGGTGAAAAAAGTAAGGTTCTACATTTAGGCAGGAAAAATCAAATACACAGGTACAGTCTAGGTCCGTGGTGGTGAACCTATGGCACGCGTGCCACAGGTGGCACCCATCTGTGGGCATGTGCGCCATCACCCCAGTCCTAGGCCTTCAGCTGGGTTTTATAAAACCTTTTCACTTTAAGCCTCCACTGCTGTGTGCAAAAAAAAAAAGGTTCAATCAATTTCAACTTCTCGCGGGGAAAAAAAAGATCTTGCAAAGTTGGAATTGATTGATTGAACTTTTTAGTCCCACCCAGTCTGCCGTTACCACCGCAGCCATGCCCACCCAATGGGCCATGCCCACCCAATGGGCAACACCCAGCCGATTGGCCACACCCACCCAATGAGCCACACCCAGCCGGCACCCAACAATACATAAGTGGGTTTTGGGTTCCACTTTGCGCACTCGGTCTCTAAAAGGTTCGCCATCGCTGGTCTAGGTGGTACCTTGCTCGATAGTAGTAACTGTGAGAGGGCTCTCAGAGTCCTAGTGGACAATCACTTAAATATGATCCAGCAGTGTGCTGCAGGTGCCAAAAAAGCCAACACAGTGCTAGGCTGCATTAACAGAGGGATAGAATCAAGATCACTTGAAGTGTTAATACCATTTTACAATGTCTTGATAAGGCCACACTTGGAATACAGCATCCAGTTTTGGTCACCATAATGTAAAAAAAAATGTTGGGACTCTAGAAACAGTGCAGAGAAGAGCAACAAAGATGATCAAGGGACTGGAGGCTAAAACATATAAAGAATGGTTGCTGGAATTGGATATGTCTGGTTTAATGAAAGGAAGGACTATGGGTGACATGATACCAGTTTTCCAATATCTCAGGGGTTGCCACAAAGAAGAGGGAGTCAAGCTATTCTCCAAAGCGCCTAAAGGCAGGACAAGAAGCAGTGGCGTAGCGTGGGTTGTCAGCACCCGGGGCAAGGCAAGTAATTTGCGCCCCCTAACCCGTGGATTTTAGCACTCGAGTCTCTTCCACTAGCTCAGGAATTCTGGGAGTTGAAGTCCATGAGTCATAAAAGAGCCAAGGTTGCCTACCCTTGAGTTAGGTTCAAGGCAAAAAAGGGTCTCTGGAGAAGAGGGAAAATGCTAGTTTAAAACTGAAACAAGGCAACTTTAAGGTGCCTCAGCTGTGATTTAGGATGAGACAAAGAGAGGACATGGCGTTGAAAATGGTTAATGGGGCATGTTTGTTCCACTCTTAGTGGATGTCAAGATAAACCCCACGAGAGAATGACCTTACAACAGATGTGAATAGGCTTGGACTATGTTTGTAGATTGAGTGCATACATCACATGGAGCGATGATGGGCTTCATCAAGATTTATGATCCCACAATTGGCTAGTTTTCTCCATCTTGTCCTAAACCCTGGATACCAACCACGGTTTATGGCTTAGCATGTGGTGTGGGGTGACCCAACATGTTAGGCAACAAACAATGACTTCCAACTTACAATGCCTCAGCTTCCCAAGGTTATTCCAAAGCCGGAAAAGCCAACCAACCCAACCTGCAGCTTTGCCTGCTTAGGCTGAACCCCAGGAGTTCATACTTGCTGTGGCGCCTGACCTATTTTCTGCCGTTGCTTTCTATGCTCCGCCCACTCGCTCGCTCCTCCGACCCTCGGTGAAGCAGAATCGTCCCCCTCCGGCGAGCTTAATGGGATTTGTTTCCTGAGCCCTGGCATCTGGGTTACTTAATAAATCAGGATTCACTTAACCACGTCTGAACGTGTTACGGGGATGTTTACAAACCCACCCACCCCATTTTTTCCAACTGGAATATAAATTCCCCGGGTGGTGAAGTGCGCGTGGGGTCTCTGCAGGAATAATAATAATAATAATAATAATAATAATAATAATAATAATAATTAAACAAAAATTCACCCCTTCCCTTAACAAAGGTTTATTCTCGAACGACTAATTCCTGTTTCACTTTTCGACGCTGCTATCCTACGCCTCTTCTTATGAGAAAGAAGCTCCGATTGAACTCCTCTTCGGGAGACCGAGCACAGCACGTTTTCGCCGCGCCATCTCGAGGCGCGCTCTTTGCTCCTCTTTGACCTAAAAGCCACTATTATCTCTGCTTTCTGTGGCTGCCTGGCTGTTTTCAAAGCCGAAGAGCCCGCCAGCCAAAATTAGAGACTCTCCGAGAGGGAAGAATTCACTGCTGCAAAATATGAAAGGACCTGCGCCCGCCCTTCCTCCCCACCCCTTCCTCCTCCTCCTCCTCCTCCATAATGGAAACCCTTTGCTGAGGGGGGGGGGTTGAGAGAGAGAGAGTGGGTTTGTTGGTTTGGTTGTCGTCCGTCTTTAATTAGATAATCAAAAGACAAAAGGGGCTTCCGGACGGGGCGAGCCAGGGCGGGGGGGGGGAAAGAAGAGAAAGCGCTCTTCTGCTCTGCAAGCGCGGCGGTCAGAGTTTACGGCAGCCCCCACTCCTTCCCCCCCCCCAGCCGAAGCTTGCTCGCTGTCTGAGTTGCAGAAAACTCCGGCTTTGGGCGCCCCCCCAGATGTTGCGCCCGGTGCGGCCGGCCCCCCCTGCACCCCCCACGCTACGCCACTGACAAGAAGCAATGGATGGAAACTAATCAAGGAGAGAAGCAACCTAGAACTAAGAAGAAATTTCCTGACAGAACAATTAATCAATGGAACAACCTACCTCCAGAAGTTGTGAATGTTCCAACACTGGAGGTTTTTAAGAAGAGACTGGACAACCATTTGTTTAAAATGGTATAAGCAGGGGATTGGACTAGAAGACCTCCAAGATCCCTTCCAACTCTGTTATTCTATTCTATTCTATTCTATTCTATTCTATTCTATTCTATTCTATTCTATTCTATTCTATTCTATTCTATTCTATTCTATTCTATTCTATTCTATTCTATTCTATTCTATTCTATTCCATTCCATTCCATTCCATTCCATTCCGTTCCAACAAAGAGGGGTTGTATCTCCTGTGGCCATGCAGTACAATGTTTCTCAACCGCAGCAACATTAAGTGGTGCGCTGCTCACAAATTCCCCCAACGAGCATGGAATTTTGGAAGTTGAAGTTCAACACATCTTAATGGCGACTAGACTCCTTTTCTTCTTGATTTGAAACATTTCACTGTTTATCCAAGAAGCTACATGGATAAGATCAAAATATTTTAAACCAGACAGAAAAGAAGTCCAGGTGTCATGATTCAATTTCCCGACAACTCTACGAGAGTGACTGAGAATCTTCACTAACAACACATCTTAATGTTGCTGAGTTTGAGAAATACTGTTCCGGTGGCCATCCATATTTTTGCAGCCAGGACTGCTACTAAGATGCAAACACAGAGCTCTCAAATTCAGTTTTGATTTTCCCCTTGTGACAATACAGCCCCTTCCTCTTGCTTGGTTCTCCAACGCCCATACCCATCTATCCCATGAACTGGATCCTGCCCAAGGCCTTTTTCTTTATGGAACCTTGGCCTTCAGTTTTCCTGTCTTCCAAACAAAGAGGAGAGAGACTCCAGCACTCCTGACTCATTTAGCTCAGTTGTGGACCTGAGCACATGAATCCATCTCATATTTTTCTTTATTACGCTTGTAAAAGGGAAAAATGTACATGCAGATGCAAACTTCAATTAGTTACAAATGGTAAATAACAAATGACGTAAAAGAAAGCATTCTCAAATTGAATACTTAACAAATCAATAGGAACGTTTAAAACAAATTATTTCCCACTATTTGTTCTTGTTACAGTACACAAAAATTATAATTATACTTGAAAGTCTTCCATTCTGCTTCACCATCATCTATAGCCAATTCCAGTATCAAGAGAGGTTACATATCAGTTATTCACTCTCAGAGATCAAATTTATGTTGAAATGCCATGTAATAATTTGTTTAGCTGGTTCTCCCACTTAGAGATTGACAATCCTTAATATGACATAGATTCTCTACCTTATGGAACATTTCTAAGACATTTGATGTACAAAGGAATATCGGTAGCAATAATTTGCCTTAACAATTCTCAGTGCTTTTTTTGTAAAAGAAAAAGGTGCCGGAACTCACATATGTCATACAACCCACCTTGCCTACCCTACAGGGTACCATCCAAAAAAGGTGCCGGAACTCCGTTCTGAGCGTTCTATGAGAAAAAAAGCCCTGACAATTCTTAATACCAAATGAAGCAGTAATAAACTATATGTTTGACTGTTGTATGCTCCCAAATCACAGGTGGGAGTTCATTAACGGTCTTTATTAAACAATCTTAGACATGCTCATAAACATGATATAAATATTATTGTGATAATTTTAATTCAAGAAACTAGAACAAGTATAATGGTGCATAAATAAGCCTGCTGAACTAAGCCAAGAGATTGCCTTTAAGTTTAATAAGATGTTAATCCTCAAGGAACTGGTCCATTGTATTAAATGTATTTGCAGGTATTACAAGAAAAGAGGGCCAATCAGAACTGTCCTCCTATTGCTGGGCATCTTTTCTTCTGTCCAACCAATTTTAGAGGGCAAGCGCATTGTGTAGCCTATATAATTTCTTCTCATTCCTCTCCTGCAGCCACCACTACAGTTTGCCTTTAATATTAAAATCTGATTTTTGCTAGGGCTGAGAACTAAGACTGAGATAGGCATGAGAAGCCTCTATAAAAGAAAAAGAAAAAACACACAACATCAGAATTTAAGGAAGGGATTGAATAATATCTTTTGTGGCTGGAGAATTCTGGGAGCTGAACTCCACCTAATGTTTTCCAGGCTGAGAACCACTGCCCTAGAAAGACTTAACCATGATTAAATAGCAAGGTACTAGTAATATGGCACCATCCCATACAGCTAGCTGTTCTTTTGAACAGTCAACATGTCCCCTCCCAAAAAAGATACACAATGTAGGTCAACAAAAACCTGGTTCCACATTTGTAGGTGCAATTGCCAACCAGAATTAAGAAGTCTAGTGAACAAATGGCAACCACTGTCATTTTTGGCAGCAGCAGCTCATTTTATTTTAGAAGCTTACAGAAGGATGATTCTACTTATTGTTGCAACAAAAGCAACCATGTCTTGATTTCTATGATTTGTGTGTAATCCTTATCTTTATAGTCTTGCTGGATTAGACCGAGAGTCCACATGATAGAGCTTTCTGTAGTAATAGCCCGCAAGAAGAATGTGTGAAGCTTGTGGTGCTATCAGGGGAAGATTCTAGGGCAGAAAACTGTGGTCTAACTTAATTGAGCAAACAGAACTTCTCTTTTCTTCCTTCTTTCCCAGCACTAGAACCTTTTCCAGAAAGTTGGATCTTCTCATAGTGTGTTCATTTGTGCCTCATAGTGTGATCATTTGTGCCTCAAGCACAAAACTCTTGTTTTGTTTGATGAAACATTTGTTTGTTTTCTTGATTGTCTATGATATTCTCAGGAGTCTTTCCCAATACCAAAGTTAAAAAGCATCATTTTTCTTCCTATGCTACTAAAAAAAACACAACCCAACTTTTACTTCCATAGAATGTCACAGGGTATACAGTAGCATAGCTCGAATGACTCAAAACAGGATGATATGACTAATTTCCACATAGATGCTATTGTTTTTACTATACCCAGATAGTTATAGTAATTTAAGAAGGGCCAGAGAGTCCTTTGGGATAAAGGCAAGTTATTCATTCTCTCTTCTTTCATCAAGTTTGGAGATTGAACCTACTGTAGTTAGAAATGCAAGCCTTAATAAACAGTTCTGTTGTGCTTTCTTTCCATTGTAACCTTCATTTTTCCTTTTTCTCAATAATCAGTTCAAAGCAAGGCAAAAGAAGGAACGGAAGAAAGGAATATTTACTTTCTTAAGGTGGGAAGGCACTTTATTTTAAAAAAAATGGATGTGAGAAGGGCAAAATTAGGCAAAGGGGCAGAAAAGATCCATTAGCCTGTATGTCCATAATACAGAAGATGACCAGTATCTCCTCAAATGAGAGTCAAAGCAGTACCTATCTAGACTCTTTTATTCCACAGAGAGAGAAAAAATGCAAGTAGTCCTCAATGTAAGGATACAATTGGAATTTATCAAATTAAGCAAGGCAATTGTTAAATGAATCAGGCCCAATTTTACAATTTTTTTTGCCCTGGTTGTTTAATGAATCACTGCAGTTGTTAAGTAAATCATGTAGACATTAAGTGAATCAGGCTTCCCTAGTGACTTAATTAATCACGGAAATGCTATGATGGTCACTAAGTCCAAGGACCAGTTTGTAACTCTGTTTTTAAACATATTGTAACTAAAGGTCACTAAACAAATGGCTGTAAGATAAGGACTACTGTATGCATTCTCTCCTTTCAAAAATGGTTTATGATAAAATAGGTTCTGTTTAGGTGTCTATGAGGACCACATTCCAAGTAATAGGGAGACAGTGTTAGGATAAAAAATGGGAAGAAGCAGCCAAAAACCTAACTGAAATAGTTATAGTTATAGTTTATTTGATTTATATACCGCCCTTCTCCTTGGTAGGGACTCAGGGCGGTTCACAGGGCATATATCAAAAAGAGAATACAAAAATTAAAAAAGGAATTAAACCCATGCCCAATAAAACAGTGGTACAAATTAAAAACAATTAAAAACCCATAATCCCCCATCAGGCCAGACCAGCTAATTCGAACAGGTGGGTCTTCAGGCCCCGACGGAAAGTTACGGAAATGTAACTAAAGCTGGTAATTCAACTCATGATTCCTCCCTCTGTATTTAGTAATGTCTTTTTTCTTGTCAAATTAGAAACTATTGTTCAGTATTAACTTTTGGAAGAATTTGAAAGCTACATCTAAGACTTTCAGGGAATGGAAGTAGCCCTGAGCCTCAAACCAAACATCTTTTATCAATTTAACGATGACAAATGACTGTTCTAGAAAAAAGCACTTTGTCAGCACTACAAACATCTTTCTTCCCACCCACAATGTGCAGCACCATAAAGAAAATAATGGAGTTCTAGATATATGCGTGAGCTGAATATCAATTCATAAGGAGAGATAATATGGCCCAGTGAACCGCTCACTTGAACATGACACCAAATCCTTGCAATGGGTGGTCTTACTGCATACACACCTTGATAAATGAGAAGAGGGCACATGGGTATATACATTTCAAGCATTCTTGTCTGTAGTCATAAAGACTCTTGTGTTGGGAGGTTTGGATTAGAAGACCTCCAAGCACCCTTCCAGCCTTATTATTCTGATTAGATGATTCTACTGAAAATAAGGGTTCATGAGAAAGCAAGATGGCTGTCTTAGCTTTGGCCCAGCTGGAATTCAGGACCAGAACTAGATTAGCAGCTCTTGTGAAGATATATTCAATACATCTCCAACTTGTTTAAAATCTAAAACTGTCTTTTGCAACAGCACTTTTCTTCTATCTCGTCCAGCACCTTATGTTCTGAAATGTTGCTGATTTATAGGATAAAAATCTGCTTTGGAAATTTTACACGGGAAGGTGTGTCATAAATTATCTTATTTAAATAAATAACATAACGGAAGTGTTTGGCTTGAACATATGAACAAAATGTATTTTGGACCTTGTAACTATTTTACAGAGGGCCGATCGTCCCACCCTTTACTGCTTTAGGAGTTAGCCTTTGAGTGAAAGAGCATATCCTATTGTTGAGGAATAGATCTGTGCCTCTTTCTCCCCAGGGATTTTTTTTTGCACTTTTGCATTTCTCTCTATTGGAGTTTATTTGTAAACAAATAAGCAAAGGGTGTCTGACATAAGTTGTATCTCTCCCTCTACCTTTAAACCCCCAGCCCTTATTTCTCTTGTTTATACAGTATACATCCCAGAGGCTCTCACACTGTCCTAGAAACTGGGCATGTGTTTGATGTCAAAACATATGGAGATCAAAGGCCTGAAGGAGAGCAGCAGAGAGAAGAATTCACATCCAAAGTCGGGATGCCTGGAGTTCAGCTGTAATTCCCTAGTAATGTTGTTGCTTGTGTGTTGCAAAGAGAGGAAGAGTATGTATCACAGCGAAAAGGAAATAAACAGGTACAGATTGGAATAACAGTTTGGTATGATATGGATGCAATGATAGGAATTATTATCTAATTTCAGTAAAAAAAATATCACTATAGCCATCTGTATTTCTGTTCAATCTTCAGTCTAAGCAATCCAGAATGGTCCTTTAGGATGGGTGGCCATTCAAATATTTTAAATAAATTAAAATAAATAAATATGTCTGCATTCTAAGTATTCACAGATTAGGGTCAACGGCTGCTGCCACTGCTCTCTCTTTTGAAATCTTTTTATTTTTAAGCAGGACTTGTGGTGGAGATGCTTTCACAAAGAGAGTGGTTCTCCATAAATAAATTTATATGGACGCTCTCTAGCACAGAGCTCCACTCCATGAGCATTGCTTCAGATGCAGAACAAAAGTGCACCCAGAGATAAGTTTATTTTGGACTCCCCTCCCCATCTATGTTGCATTTATTTTTCATGCTTTCCCCTCTGCTTTCAACATTAGGCACAATGAGTTTCCTGCTACCTACGATTTCCTTTTTTTTTCTAACCAAATAAATGAAATAGGCTGTCATTTTGCTGCTGCCTCTCTTCAGGTAACCTTCAGATAAATTGGACAAAATCATTCTCATTACAGAAACATTTTAAGGGAAAATATATATATATAATGATACCATTATGGCCCATTCATATTTCTTTAGAGATGCTGTTATAGATACTCTCTATAACAAAAATGTGACATTACAAATAAATAAGATAAAATACATTTGATTTTGTAGGCAATTGAAGAATTCACCATTCTAAGTTGCCAGTTTTGATATACTTTAGCTTTTCCTACTTGGTAATCTTTTTGAGAAATGTGTCGGCTCTTTTAACTGAACTTTATACTTTGTCAACCTTCTCTCTCTCTCTCTCTCTCTCTCTCTCTCTCTCTCCCTCTCTCCCTCCCTCCCTCCCTCCCTCCCTCCATATAAAGAAATTAAAATAAATTTTCATTTTTATCCCCAGTGCTTCTATTGGGCAGCCTCCTGCTACATGCATTCAGTTGTGTAATCAAGTACAAATATCACTTTGCACACTGCTGCATATAAGATATTGTTTCTTTTGAGTTGAAGTTGGAGAATCTGTGGTCATCCTAATATTGCTGAACTATAACTCCCAAAACCTTCAGAAGCTGAGGCAATGAATTCTGAGAGTTCATAGAATCTTAGAAATCTTAGTTAAATCCCTTTTTCAGTGCAGGATCCATTACAAGAACATTTCCCAATCTAATCAACTATGCATGGACTTACATTCCTAGAATTCTTAAAAATAGTTATGCTGGCTGGGGAATTCTGGGAATTAAAGTTTATGCTTCTTCAAGTCACTTGGATTGAGAAACACTACCCCTAGGTCTCAGGTAAATGACTTTATAACTTTTTCACGATCTCCAGTGGAGGAAAATGTTTCATGTGGCAGTCTGTTCCACCAGCTGACAGCTCATACAGGAGGGAAGTTCCTCCTGACATCTGCTCTGGATATCCTTCCTTGTAATTCTAAACCTCTGCTGAAGGTCCTGACATCTGAGCCTCTTCCAATTATTTGAATATTGTTATCATTTAATCATCTCTTGGCTAATCATACCCATGCCCTTTCTTTGTTCCTCTAAGGTCTTGATTTCCAGACCCTTCATTACTTTGGTAGCGCTTCCCTGAACCTGCAGTGAAATTTTCACAGTTTGAGTGAAAATAGATGTTCCCTCAATCTTCTCCATCCAAGTCACTGATAAAAAATATTCAACCGAGCCCTGTGGAATTCCACATATTAGTCCCCCCCCCAAGCTAAAGTGCAGCTAGGTAATGAGTTGTGTAATTCAGTGACTTCCAGCAGGCTACCAAGTCTCCATCTGTGCTTTTCTTGCAGACTGAAATGGACTATGCAATTATATTTGCACTACATACTAACTCCACTAAGTGATTTTCATCTAATTGCCTGGGTTCACAAGTAGAAACTGTAAAGAAGCCACACAATCTGGGTTCATGCTGAATGATAAACAAGCCAACATAACATCAATCACACTGTAGCTTCATGAACTGTGTGGACTCAGTTCATCTGTTGGGCCAAACGTGCGTTCTCCAGGGATAGACTTTACCAGTCTACCTCCTGCCTCTCTCTATACCCCCAAATGTTCAAAACCTGTCAACTGTGAGTAGAAGAAAGGTGAAGCAACAGTTACAGGCCTTGGGTGTGGGGTGGATAATTCTGTACTTTGGATGTTTTCTATATACACATGCCCAAGTTTTCCTACCTGTTTTCAGTAAATATTATTTCACGTACAAAGCTAGTAAAGCTGCAAAGTCCTGCCTTTCTGTTAGGGAGGAGGAGAATTTTATGGATAGACACAGAACAAAAGAAAAAACTGCCTTTTCTTTAACATGTAACCCTTTTCAGCCATTTATTTTGGTCTGAAGCTGAACTGCTTCCTCCTTGGTAGGATGCTTAGACATTTTCACTTGCAAGGCCAAAGAATGTCTTCACATCTCTGTCCTGACGATTGCTGCCTGCCCTGTTACTATTTCAGCTGTGAAACAAATTATTTACTCTTTTTTCCTACTACCACCATGGCTATTCCAGGTTTACAACAAGTTTGCCACTGGTGACATTTGTTATTTATTTGAGCAATTTAAATCTTGCCTTTCTTCTAAGAGTTCAAGGCAGAATGCATACTCCATCTTCCTGTTGTTGTTTTTTTAACTGTAAAACAGCAACTTGTAAGTAGGGGGAAGCATTAGTCATAATCTAAATTAAAGCTGACTCTCCCAAGCACATATTCTGGATGCTGGCCAACCTGATGTAGAAGTAGTTAATTCTGAATGTCCCACTCATGTAAATCGCAGTTAATCTGCAGAAATAAATAGCACTGAATCTTCTGCCTGCTTCATGCCAAGTACATTTGCTTAGAAATAAGGCCATTTTGTTGAAAAAAGGAACATATGAAGCCTAGGAAAAATAATGTAAGTAAAAATATTAAATATTAGAAATAATAAAAATAATATAGGGAACCCATTTTTTTTCAGCCGTAAGAAGAAGCAAGCAGAGACGATCAGGATTATTAGCCCAGTGGGTCACATCAGAAATGTAATGCCGTATCTTAAGCTATGGCTGGCTTCATCTGCTACCCCGGTCCTATAACAGTCATTATATTAACTGTTTGCGTGCAACTTTCCACTTTGACATCTGCATTTTAAATTATTTGCCCAAGTGTCACTGGGAAGATAGGGGCTTCTCAGAAAGGTTCCAGGTTGCAACCTTTGAAGAATTATAGTGCCCCCTGCAGCCCCAAAAAAGAACAGCACTGTCTCAAGTACATCACATCTCTCGAATTTTATTTCTTTTTTTGTTAAATTTATTTGTGACCCATCTCACCACAGGGAACTCTGGGTAGCTTACTATAAAAGCAATAAAGCCATAAAAATAAACAATTCTAATACAAATTATAATTAAAAGATGGAGGGAGGAGCAGGATGTGTGTGTGTGTGGGGGGGGGTTTAAGATTTTCTATTGGTTCATCAATCACCTCTAATGTAGGGGCCCCAACTCAATTGGCAGAGCCAAGTTTTCTGGCTCTTGCAGAAGGCCAGGAGGGTGAGAGCAGATCTCACTTTGGAGAGCAAGAATTTCCAAAGGGAATGAGCCACAGCAGAGTAGGCTCTACTCCTAGTTTCCACCAGCTGGTATTCCTTGACCAACAGGGTCTCCAGCTTGCCTCCTCTGCCAGCACAGGTGGGGCAGCCAGTCCCATTAGGGTGTGACAGTTCCTCAGGCAACCTGGACCCATGTTGTGCAGGGGTTTAAAGGTGATCATCAACATCTTGTATTGACCCAGGAGGAAAACTGGCAGCTTATGGAACAGTAGTGTAACATGGGCTACTCTAGATGCACCAAAGACTGCCCATGCCAGCATCAGTGTAGCTTCTGAATGTTAGTCAAGGGTAGCTCCATGTAGAGCACATTAAACTAGTCTAGGTATCTCGGCCAGGGCCTGAGTGACTAAGAGCAAGACTCTTGATCCAGGAAAGCAACTGGTGCTCAGTGTGAAGTTGTGCAAAGACTCTCTCAGACATGACTGCCACCTGCTCTTCAGGCAGGAGTTGTGAGCCCAGGACAATTCCCAAGTTGCAGATCAGATCTGCCTAAAGTAGTGCAACCCCATCCAGATCTAAGGATGTTAAAGTCCTGGATCCTGAAGCTCAGTGCATCCAAAACCACTCGATCTTGCCAGGATTCAGCCAAAGCCTCTTGTCCCCCATCCAGGCCCCCACATTCTCCAGGCACCATGAGAAGGCAGTAACAGCACTCTTGGATCACCAGGGGTGGAGATATGAAATTGAATATCATCAGCATACTGAAGATACTTCAACCCACGATGACAGATGATCTCACCCAGTGGCTTCAAATAGATGTTGAAAGGAGTGGGGGGAATATTAAGCCATGTAGCACATCACAAAAGAGCAGCCGCAGGCTGGATTTCTCACTCCCTATCAACACAGATTGGGGCCAGCCTTGGAGAAAGGAACTGAACTAGTGCTAAACTATGCTGCCCAGCCCCAAACCCTATAGCCACCCCAAAAGAAGGTGGCTGAGAGGCCAAGGAGAGCAAGGATAGTTGTACTTCACCCATTCCCCTCTTGCCAGAGATAGCATCAGAGATCATGCTATCTCTGCTCCACAGAGCCTGAATCCTGACTGGAAGGGGCCCAGATACTCATTTTCATTTGGGACCCTCTGAAACTGTCAGGCAACCACCTTTTCTATTACCTTCCCTATTACAGGAAGATGAGAAACTTGATGGAAATTGTCCAGGCAGATGGGATCAAGTGGCTTTTGGGTTTTTTTTCCTTTTAGGAGGGAGCAAACCAGAGACAGCCTACTTAAAAGCCCCAGGAATGTCCTGTCCTGCAGTGAAGAATTTATCATTACCTGAATTCACCTGTCAATCATCATCCTAGAGGCTTTCACCAACCAGAATGGACAAGGATCTAATTGACAGATGATTGTACTGACAGCATTGAGGACTGTCTGCTTCCTCAGGGCCAATAGGACCAAACTATTCCCAGATAACTAAGCAAGATCTTTTCCCAGGCATCTCACATGAACTTGCACTACTCATGGGTTCCAACTGGGAACAAATCTGAGTGACTTTGTCCATCAGATTTGAACAAATTCCTATGCAAGGCCCTGAAAATAACAGAATAACAAAATTCGAAGGGACATTGGAGGTCTTCTATCCAACCCCCTGCTCAAGCAGAAAACTCAACACCATTTCAGACAAATGGTTGTCCAATCTCTTCTTAAAAACCTCCAGTGTTGGAGCACCACCAATTTCTGAAGGCAAGTCATTCCACTGATTAATTGTTCTAACTGTCAGGAAATTTCTTATTTCTAGGTTGCTTTTCTCCTTGATTAGTTTCCATTCATTGCTTCTTGTTTTCCATTCAGATGCCTTAGAAAATAGGTAGATCCCCTTGTAATGTATTGGGATTTAATTGAACTGTTTTCACGTGTCTTTTGAATGCTGCTTAAGCTTGCTCAATTGGTGTGTTTGTGTAATGGTCACTGAGTTGCCAGTCTCCAAGAAGATGATTGGAGGATTTGGGGTGGGAATTGGTTCCTTTAAATCTATTGGCCGCTGCCTAGTGGCCAACTGTATAAGTAGCTGCGCAGAAGCCTCTTTTTCAGTTCTGTTCCTGCTTGCCTCAATAAAGCAATGTTCCTGTTTGCAATGCCTCATCTCACTTACTGCCTCCAAAGAACTCACTACACAACACTGGTGATGAAGGTGGGATCCTGCTTCTTCAGAAGAGCTGAAAGTCACTAGGAGGTGAGGCCACCAATGCGCCTGGCAGGGACCACGTTACTCACCCCCCTTGGTCAGCCTAGCAAGCCACGCTAGGGACCACACTACCCTGCAGAACAGTCCCTGGGCCTACAGAAGAAGCAGGACGAGGCAACGAGAGGCACAAGACACGAAGACTTCCCTACAATGGCGAAAGTCAGAAAGCTTGAGGAATTTGATGTTACTCACCCAGAGAGATGGTCATCCTACATCTAAAGAGTAGAAAACTACCTCCGTGCCAACCAAGTCACCGAAGATGGCCTGAAGGGTCAGCATAAGAAAGTCTCAAAGAACCATAACAGAGGGGATAATGTCAGATCTCCCACCAGATCACTTTGCCATTGCTCCAACAAGAAGATCAAATCTAATATGTGACCACTGTCCTGAGTCAGACCCCTGTCTGCCATGATTGTTAAGTATTGTGGGTTGACCGATCAGGAACAGATGACATGACACCGGGTCAGTGCTCAGCTTTATTGTGGATGGAACAGGACAGAGTCTCCACAGCTCAGCTCCTTTAAATACTGTTGCTGGCAAGCCGGCGACCAATCCACATCCTTAAAGGGTCCCGCCAGAACGGCCTGACCAATAGGACGGGAGTTACGACGCCACCTGTTGTTGCCGGGTGTTACACAGCTGATGCCTGGCTGAGCTGTCAGTTTAACAATAACACTTAATATATAACATTCCCTTCCCCCCTAACAAGAACAAATAACAATAACTAGACTCTCCTTCTTGCCCTTGTGGATGACCTATGACCTTACGAAATCTTGCAGATATGCTGGGGGCTTGCGAATTCTACTGGACCGTCTTAATGGCAGCTCTGCTCTGTCTGGAGACTGGCTAAGTTCTTCCCCGCTATCCCTTGGTCTGGGATTGGAGTCCCACAGCTGGTCCCCCGGGTTCTGAGATGCCTCACTGGTCTCTGGTCTTTCCCTGATACGTGTGGTTGGCATATACACATACGAGGGCCTTTCAGGTGTTAAGGTGATTGCAGGGCCTGAGGTTGACCCTCTGTCGTTGGCCTCAACCTCATGCTGGTTTTCTGGAGCCCGTTTCCTTAACTGATCTAAATGCCTTCTAAACTGTCAACCCCCTTCCCCCTCAATAATATATGACAGTGGCCCAGTTTTATCAATCACCACCCCTTGAACCCAAAAGTCCCCTGCGGTGTAATTTCTGACCCACACACAGTCCCCCACTGTCAGCTCCTTCACGGTCGTGCGCTGCTCCACTTCCGCCGCCACACGGTCAGGGTGCAGTCTGTCCAGTTTAGTAATGAGGCATCGGCCCCAACAAAGTTCAGCTGGGCGTTTGCCGGAGGTAGTGGATGGAGTGGTATGTTGACTTAATAGGAATTGTGCCAGTCTTTGGTGCCAGTCTCCGGTAATAATTCATTTCAAGGCGTCTTTTGTTGAGCTTACCATTTGTTCTGCAAGGCTGTTAGTCTCCGGGTGGAAAGAGGCAGATGTGATGTGCCTAATCAAGTTGGCTCTGATGAAAGCCTGAAAATCAGTAGATTTAAATTATGGGCCGTTGTCTGACACAATAACATCAGGTAGGCCATGTGTTGCAAAGAGCCCCCGAAGCACCTGCACAGTTTTGGACGTGGTCATTCTAGACACAGGCACTACCTCCAACCATTTAGAGTAACTGTCCACAACTATAAGAAAAAGGTGGCCTTGGAAGGGGCCTGCATAGTCAATATGGATTCTTGACCAGGGCATAGAAGTTGGTTCCCATTTATACACAGGGGAGTGTGGTTGTTTGGGCCTGGTTTTTGGACACTGATAGCACCCCGCAACCTGCCCTTCGATTTCCTTGTTGAGACCTGGCCACCACACATAGCTGCGGGCCAGGGCTTTCATTCTAACAATGCCCGGATGCCCTTCATGTAATGCCTGTAATACTTTAGTTCTCAGTTTGTCAGGGACTATAACCCTACTACCCCATAGTAGACATCCTTTATGTGAAGACAGTTCATTTCTTCGGGTAAAGTATGGTTGAAAGTCCTTCCCTGGGCTTTGTGCCTGCCAGCCTGAGGCTACCCATGCTGATACCCTGCTTAAGATTTTATCGCCAGCTGTGCTGCTTGCTATATCCTTAGCTTGGAGGGGGGAGTCAGGGAGCTCCTGAATGGTAATGACATTACAGGCCGGGGCTGGGTCTGGCTCAACAACGGACAGGGGCAGCCTGCTTAGTGTGTCCGCATGTCCCATCTCCTTTCCAGGTTTATATTTCAAGTCATAAGAGTAGGCAGACAGGAATATGGACCATCGTAAGACTCTGGGGGATAGGATCTGAGGTGTTATTTTGTTGGTTGTGAATAACCCCAACAGGGGTTTGTGATCAGTGAAGATCACAAATTTCCTACCATACAGGTAGTCGTGGAACTTCCTAACCCCTGCCACGAGGGCTACCGCCTCCTTATCAATCTGCGCATAGTTCCTCTCTGCTGGTGTAAGTGTCTTGGAGTAAAAGGCAATTGGCTTTTGCTCCCTGGTGTCTTCTAAGTGACTGAGTACTGCGCCCACACCATAAGGAGAGGCATCGCATGCAAGGCCTACAGGTTTCCCTTCAATAAAATGAGTGACAGCTGAATTTCTAGAGAGCAATTGTTTTAGGGTTTTGAAACTATTGTCATGCTTTGTGGACCATTTCGAAGGGGTGTTTTTGTCTAGCAGCCTATGCAGAGGTTCTGCAATGGTTGCCTTATGGGGTAAAAATGAATGGTAGAAATTAATCAAGCCTAGGAATGCCTGTAATTCAGCCTTATTTTTAGGAGTTGGAGCCAACTTAATAGCTCTTACTTTCGAGTCAGTGGGGTGGATGCCCTGTGCATCTATCCTAAACCCTAAAAATTCGGTTGAAGTTACCCCAATACAGCACTTGTCTTTCTGTAGTTTCAAACCGACAGTCCTGAATCTGCTAAGTACTGCTCTCAGCCTGTCAGCTAACTGTGTCTCCGATTCTCCGGCGATCAGCACATCATCAAAATACGGGCACACACCAGGGATACCTTTCAGCGTTTTTTCCATTATTTCCTGGAAAATTCCAGGAGCTACAGCAATTCCAAATTGTAAACGATTCACTCGAAAGGCTCCCTTGTGTGTGACAATTGTTTGAATTTCAGCTGTTTTGCGGGAAACCGGAACTTTCTGGTACACCTGCGCCAAGTCGAGCTTGGCAAAGATGGCGCCGGACTGTATTGCTGCGAGGACGTGTTTCACCGAGGGGACCAGGTAAGCATGCGGATTTAAGGCCCGATTTACCGAGGCCTTATAATCCGCGTAAATTCTTATTTTAAAGTGAATGGGACCCTCCTAGCTTTAATTCTAACGGGCAGGACTTCGGGATTGAGTCTTAATTTTACTGGGGGTCCGATGTATTTTCCCAATCCCCCCCCGAACACATCTGTAAACTCGCTACAGACGGATTCTAGGCTATTAAATTGGACGCTGTTTATTCCCCCTAGCCAAATGCCCAGGGCCTCAAACCAATCCAAGCCCACTAGATTAGTCCTTTTTCCCTCGGTGATTAGAACTTCTAGCTGACCCTGGAATCCCTTATACTTGACAAACACAGTGGCTTGTCCTCTTAGTTTAATCGGGGAACGTTGGAAGTCTGTTAGTCTAATTTTGGTGGGTCTTATGCCAATCCGCTGCCTGCTCTTACAACAAATTAAAGAATAGGTCTCTGATGAAATTAAAGAAACAGGTGAGCCGGAATCCACTTCCATTTGGCAAGGGATTCCCTCCACACTGATAGTAATTTGGATTTTTGGTTTGAGCGGGGGGTGGATCGCTGACTGGCATGCCACTTCCAAATTTTCTATGACATGGGGTGCCCAGGTCCCTGGGGTTTCAAGGGGGTTACTGGTACCTGCAGGCTGCTCGTCGATGTCATTTAAGTTGTTGCGGTTTCGGGTTCAGCAGACGGACTGTATGTGGCCGGTTTTACCGCATGCATGGCATTTGACTCCGCGGAACCGGCAGGATGCTCTGGGGTGGTTGCCCCCGCAGCTGGCACAATTTTGGCTGTTCCCTGTTGGATTGTGACTTGGGACTCTTGCATTTCTGCTGGCCCTCACTGGCTTCTTCTGTGACTGGATGTGGTCACGTCGGTTCTTGAACTTCTCCAGCCTCTGGAGAATAGCGTTGATTTCTGTTTTGTTGGCCTGTTCCCCTTCTCCGCTGTCTGCAGCGTTCTCCTGATGCACGGAGCCGTTCGGGTTATTATTGTGTCTGAGCGCGTTCTTTTCGTTGATCGCCTCCTGAGCCATAATTTCGTTGATTACTTCTGACAGGCTCAGGGTTGGTTTTGCGATTATTTTTTGCTGAAGGTGATCGTCGCTCAGGCCAAACACAATTCGGTCCCAAATCCGATCTTCCAGGTTGGGGAATCTGCACATTCGAGCAGCTTGTCGCACGGCAGCCACAAAATCCATCACCGATTCACCTGGAAGCTGATTCCTCTGGATGAATCGGAGTCGCCAGTAGATTTCAGATTTCTTAGGCATGAAGTGTTGGCTCAATTTGCTGACAAGGTCAGCGTAGGGCAGTGCCGTGACAGGATCTGGGATGCATAGCCCGATGGCCACATCATACACGGCTGGCCCGCTGATGTATAGCAATGCCGCTGCCTTCGCCTTATCTTCTGTGATTTTGTTCACGAACAAATATCCCTCAACTTGTTCCAGATGGGACTCCCATTGTCCTGGGTGATGGACATCAAACTCGCGGACGTGACCAATTTGTGTCATACTGTCCCAGTGCGGTTACTGCTCTTGCCGGGAAGGAATTTAGTTGGGAGAATTTTCTCTTCCCTCCTTTCCCGCGATCGTTTGGGCTTCAGCTCTAGTGACTCAACTAGCGCTTCAGCTCTACAAGCAGTATCCCATTCTCATCTCCACTGTTAAGTATTGTGGGTCAACTGATCAGGAACAGATGACATGACACCGGGTCAGTGCTCAGCTTTATTGTGGATGGAACAGGACAGAGTCTCCACAGCTCAGCTCCTTTAAATACTGTTGCTGGCAAGCCGGCGACCAATCCACATCCTTAAAGGGTCCCGCCAGAACGGCCTGACCAATAGGATGGGAGTTACGATGCCACCTGTTGTTGCCGGGTGTTACACAGCTGATGCCCGGCTGAGCTGTCAGTTTAACAATAACACTTAATATATAACAGTGATGTTTATGAATTCTTGGGCTGCCTCCAAAGCCAAACCCAGGGAAGCCAGACTGAACATCCCCAGAGCCACAAATCTAGAGATCTCCACTGCCAACTCTGAGACAGCCTCCAATACTCAGGCAGGGAGGCTGGTACACTAGCAATAATGCCAAGTGATCTCAGGAGCCTTGCTTCAGAAACAGGATCTTCTAGCCAGAGACTTGATGAACAAGGCCTCTGAAGCCAAAAGAGACTCTCTGATGAGCACTGTCACCCTACTTCCAGAGGTTTCAGCTGGTGCCAAACACTAAATCCATCTGGGCACATCTCCAAGAAGGGAACCCTCCCATCTGGAGTCAGCCACATCTCAGTGATGTATACCAGGTTGGCTCACTTCTCCTCAATAAGTTCCTGAATAAGGGGAGCCTTATTATTGACCAATCTGGTATACACCAGCAGCAGCCAAAGCTCCGGGCCTCTGGCAGTATACTGGGAATGATCCCAGGGGGCCAGAACACACCACTAATACTACACATCAGGGGCATCTTCCCTGTAACAACCTGCCCTCTGGCTCCTGTAGCATTCCATGCCTGTCACTACAGGCAACAATTACAATTTTTTCAGAAAAAGCAAAGAGTATCTATCTGATGCCTGCCCAGAACATTGTCCCCCCAGAATCTATAATCAAGCACAGTTCTCACCTTGATCATGGTGATTGGGGACTATGGAAACTGAAGTCTACCACATCTATTGTGGGAGATAAACCATCATATTGCAGCCATAGTTTGTTTAAATAAGCACTGTATAGATATTTAGGATTGTAATGGATATCCAGAGAGATTTGGCTTTGGGAAATTGTAGCTAATAACCAATTAAAATGACAATATGTGAAAACCTAATAATGCAGCGTATCTCAGTTCTTGGTAAGGTTGAAGGTGAATGGAGTTCAACTCCTAGAATTCTCTGGCCAACATGCTGGCTGAGGAATTCTGGGAGTTTAAGTCCACCCTACAGTAACAAACACTATAATAAAGATATACATATATCAAATGAAGCATAATTTGAATATTTTAAGGAAAAAGAATGAGCAAATATCTAAAAATAGCAAACATCTATGAACTTGATACTCAGACCAAAATGTCCTTCCATTCTCCTCCACAGGCTTACCTGTGGGAAGAAAGTGTTAACAAAGCAGTGGGATAGCAGAATGTCACTTGCGGGGACCTATATAAACTGGAGAGAGAGAATGGGGAGAGAGACTCTGTGTGTGTGTGTGTGTGTGTGTGTGTGTGTGTGTGTGTGTGTGTACACACATACATCCAACACACACACACACACACACACACACACAGTCTCCTGTTCAAAAATTTGCAGGCAGGTCGGCTGGCCAGAAAAGTTGGCCATGAATGCATTAAAGACCTGTTGTCAATCCCGCTATATGAAATGAGGAGCAGGGTGTCATCCGCGAGGATGTCAAGTGGCAGCTTCAATCAGGTGGCCAAAACCCTACCTTGACTTTTGTTTTACCTCCTCTATAAATACCCCAATTCCAATATTTTACTGTCCCTGATCTGGACTGTAGAAAAGGCCACTGCAGGTGGCCGCTAAGTAATGGGGAAGAAAATGTACCAATAGTATAATCCCATGTACCATTTATGTAGTCATAACAGATGACTGTTCTTTGCCAAATCTGGCTGCTTCTGAGAAGCTAAACAAAGATAGGCCTGCTGTAGTTAGTTCTTAGCAGGAAAGCAATTAGGGAGTTATAGGGTTAAAGACAAGACGGAACTCAAAAGAAGATCTAAGAATTATAGCTTATAACTCTTCTGTGTCATATTCAACAGTAGATTATATTCTTAGTATTGCAGTTTGAAAATATTCTTGGGTAAGATGACATTCTCTGAATTGATTTGGCATGATATCAGTGTGAACTAATGCTCTCTATGGATACTCAGCAAATCCAAGAATAGACTGTGGCGTTTATCTTGCACCTTCAAAACATTGTGTTTTAAAATATTTATCTGCATGGCAGTCTGCAAATGTTGTAGAGGATAATGTTTTGGTAAAGGAAAAGACTGGGAACCACTCCGTACATTATAACTTCAGAAAATAGGTTCTCAAATCATTATGGAGAAGGATGGAAGGAATTAAATATATAAATTAAATTAGATTTATAGTACTAGTGGTTATTGCTGTATTTATATGTTCAACTAGATCAGGGGTCTTCAAACTCGGCCCTTTTATGACTCGTGGACTTCAACTCCCAGAATTCCTCAGCCAGGCATGCTGGCTGAGGAATTCTGGGAGTTGAAGTCCACGAGTCATAAAAGGGCCGAGTTTGAAGACCTCTGAACTAGATCATTTAAAAAACAACTGCATTTATACATCATCCTATGTGTTATTAATGTTAACTTTGGACCTTTTTGTGGCTCAGCGTGAGGTATGAATAAAGATTGTTTGGTGAGCCTGTGTTATAGTGTATTAGGCAAATTCAGAAAATGGGTTAATTCAGTAACTAGGTTAGGTATTTTGGTGGATGCAGCCTTGGGTTTCAGAGAAATGGGTCATTCTTCAGAGTCAGGGATAGGCTCACCATTCTGCTTACTTTTGTTTTCACTTCTAAATAGCTATAGCCAGCATGAAGGATGAGAAATAATGGCAGCCACAATGTACTATGTATTTATTTATTTATTTTATTATTATTTATATACCGCCCTTTCCCGAAGGACTCAGGGCGGTTTACAGGGTGATTAAAACAAAAAATACAAAAGTTAAAAACAATTAAAAAATTATATCAATCCCTGAACAAATAAAAAACCCAGTTAAAATTAAAATTAAAATTCTCAGCCTGGGCCAGAGAGCTCGAAGAGCCAGGTCTTCAGGTCCCGGCGGAATGAACGGAGGTCGGGGGCAGTCCTAAGCTCCATGGGCAGCTGGTTCCAAAGGGCAGGCACACCCACTGAGAAGGCCCTCCCCCTGGGTGTTAACCATGCAACCCTGGCCTAAGAGATTGATTTAAACAAAACTTAAGTTTTTGCCTATTGTCCAGGATTATTTTGGCTTTAAACGTTTCATCAAATCTATAGTATAATCTGACATATTTTCAATTTTTGTTAAAATGTTCCAGCCTTTCCCCAGTCAGGGACTTGCCTTGCTGGCTAAAGACAATATAATAGTTATAATTTCATTAGCCATCAGTGAGAAAGTTTTGCACTTTTCTTTTTATCTTCAGATTTTTGCCACTCTTGGAAATCACATGTGGTCTTCCAAGTGGAAAGTCACTTGTGGGGCACACCATGCCAGAGCTATGCAGATGTGCCCCTTATTCAAATGGTTCTCCGCTGAGGAGAGGGATACCTCAGATTTAGCAATTCGGTTACGCTTGTCTTAAGTAATATGTAATCCTTCTCTACCAGGTGGCTCAGCAGGGTGGCAGGTGAGGTTCCTCAGTCCTTGTCCCCCTTAAACGTCTACCAGCATCATTTCCATCTCAGCAGCATTTTTGCATACACATTTTCATAACTCTTCATCCTGAAGCTAGCTGCATTGCAGCTTCTTAGCAGTGGGTAATAAATACATGAATGGTAATCAACTGCTAAATATAGCCAACGTTGGAAGCTTTTTATACCCAAGCACACCTGACTTAGCTGAGAAAAGAGGAGGGGCTAGGATATTTGAAAGGATGTTTGGAATGCTTCTTCAGCAATTACTTGAATTTCATGATCCAATAGTTGTTGTTATTATTTCTACTACTATTATTTCTTCGGATGTTTCTCAAAAAAATCACCAGCCAGGCTATATGCTCAAAAGCAAACTGATGGGTGAATTTGGAATTAATGACTATACTTGGTTTTCATCCAAAGCCGCAATTTAGTTCTGTGTGACTACATGGGCTGGCAGTCAGATATTCTGCAAACCTGTATGAAAATAAGCCCTATTGACTTCAAGGGGGCTAATTGCCAAGGAAATAACATGCAGTCCGTTTGTAAATACTCTGGTACAAATATGAATTCCCAACGAATTTTCTTCTAGGGCACAATATTTTCTGCCTAAGCATCTTTTATTTTGTGCATTCTCCAGTTCTTTGTAATGCTGAATGTATAAAAAGATGTAGACCAGAACAAAAGCCAACTTATCCACTGAATTTTGGGAACCAGAAACAGCCTCCTTACCTCCAGATTCTTCAATGTTAAGAGCAGCTATTCACTAGGAAAGTGCAGTTGTAGTTCCTATGTAGCTATTGTCTTCTGATATTGTCATTTGACATAGTTTATCTTTCCTTGAACTGGTACCCTGGACTATGTTCTCCCATCATTTTCTGTCCTTCTATAGTTATCAGAGACAATTGAATGGTGTACAATCAGAGAAAGCTGCCCTCATTCTAAGACTTAGCCTCATTGTCAAAAAGTGGCCTTTGGCTAAGTCAGGGGTGTCAAACTCAATTTCATTGAGGGCCGCATCAGCATTGTGGTTGCCCTCAGGGGGGTGGGTGGGTGTGGCCTATGGGGTGGGAGTGGCCTATGGGGTGGGCGTGGCTAAAGTGCTTATGGCCTACTGGGTGGGTGTGGCCAGCTCTACATCATTCGCCTCAAGGGTGCCTATGGGGGCCTAGGCAGGAGTGGGATAGATCTGAGGGTCTCTGGCAGAAGGAGGGTCTCTGGGCCAGGGCCAAGGCAGTGGGGGCCATTCCCTCACTGTTTCCAGGATGGCTTTGCGGGCCGCATGAAACCACTTCACGGGCCGGATCTGGCCCCCGGGCCTTGTGTTTGACATGTCTGGGCTAAGTGGAGAGTAGGCTGTCTCAGCCTATGTCCTTCAGATTCCTTGCTCCCCTGGGTATTTCTCTGATTACCTCATCTCTTCTCATTTCTTCTCTTTTTGCCTGTCTGTTCCTTTCCTTTGGTGACAGTCCAGAAGTATCTATTTCCTGTGTTGTGTTATCTCTTTCTGCCGCACTTCATCCCTCTTGTCTCCTCCACGCCTTTATCTCTCCATCCTTCTCCAGTCCCAGCCTTGCCTATCTGTCAGTTACACCACACCACACACAGACAGAGAACAGGCTCATTCATATTAAATGAAACAGCATTCTTTAAAAAGCAAAGCAAGACTAATCCGGTTGGATTTCCTTCTGGAATAAGAGGTCAGAGATCTTTTTAAAGCAGCCTGAGGAACAAAAACTGATGACAGCCCCCTCTGCTCAGTTTCCTAATTGAAAACACACACACACACACACACATTATTTGATCTAAATGTTAATTCGCTCTGACAGTCATGGAGAAAAGAATGGTTTCCTGAGTGGCACTATGGAACAATAAAAACCTGTACTTGTATGATTTGACTTTGATAAGTTATTCAGTTAGTTTTACAACAACTTTTTGAGATAGGCAAATGGTATTACAGGTAGTCCTCAACTTACAATTATAATTTCTGTTACTAAGCAAGGCAAGTGCTAAGTGAGTTGTGCCTGATTTCACCACATTTTTGCCATAGTTGTTAAGTGAACCACTATAGTTGTTAAGTGAACCACCCAGTCGTTAAGCAAGTCCAGTTTCCTCCATTGACTTTGCTTGTCAGAAGCTGACTGGGAAAGTCACAAATGATTGGCCACATGACCAATACACACCAGTTACCAAATGTCCAAATTTTGATCACATGAAAAGAAGGATGTTGCAATGGTTGTAAACCCCTTTTTTTGTAACTTTGTAACTTTGAACGGTCACTAAAACCAATAATTATAAGTCAAGGGAAACCTTGCACTCTATTTATACCTTGCACTATATATCCGTTTCTTCCAGTGGACAGTAATCCAGATAGACAAGATTGGCTAACTATTTATTGTACTCTGCATATTCCCTTTCTTTGCTCAGGTCAAAAGACGCAACAGATGAGGATGAACAAGCTAAAGCTCTTAGTGGATGGCTAGATCTGCTGATAGAAATGTTGCTAGGGACAGGAGGAGAAAAGATTTCTAAAAGATCATCCAAAACCAGCAATTAATTCTTAGGAAGCTGGTAGCTTGATTATTCGCAAAAGTGAATCAGAGAAAGTACCTTGTTCCAGCTGAAGCCAGCCATACCAGGAAGCAAGATAGAGCAGGTTATTTCAAGATAATGGGTGGGGCACAGTTGACATGAACCATGAAATCTTATTGAAGCAGCTTTTTTCCACCTGGTGCCTTCAAGAATCATTGGACTTTAAGTTCCATTTGTTTTACATCAACAAGGGCAAATGTTGCTGTTATGTTACATGGCCAGGATAATACTTGAAATCCAATCTGGAGGGTACCAATTTGGTGAGAAATACTTAAAGTGTTTTGCCTCAACAAATAATGTTCTGATGCCCTCAATGCATAGTGATTGCATAACCAAGTCTTCCTCTATTTGTTTTTAGAGCAAGCACATCATTCATATTTTTATTTGCTGCGTCTATAAGGTTGCTATTATTAAAACAGCAAAATATGTCAAGCATTGTATATTAAGCTACTCTGCTAATGATAACATAGAAAGAAGATGCGCATATACTGAAGTGCTTTTTTATTTTTAGACTATACACCCACTGAAACAATTAACAATGCTTATCTTGAATAACTTCAGTCCTATTATTTTCAAAATCTTCTCTAAATCTGCTCAAATTTGAACTCAATCCCCCAGATGTACAAAATTTTAAAACTTCATCTTTCATTCTATAGAAAAGAGAGGGATACATTCTTTCCTGTGGTGGATCAGGTTGCAATAATTTAAACTGTTTTTGAATAACAATTCTGTATTTATTTTTTTATTCATTCATTCGTTTGTTCGTTCATTCAACTATTTCAAAAGGAATTACACTTTTTGCTTAATCTAAAGTTAGGCAGATTCTAATGGTATCCTTTTTTCCATTGCTGCAAAATAAGTTCATTGGCTTTTTCGACTAGCAGGTGTATGAGAGCATTTTGGGATGGGAGTGGGAAGATTCACATTATGTGAACATTTGGGAGGATATAAATCTACTAGATCTAATAAATAGGATTAGATTCAAACTAAGAAAGCAATTGGCTGGAACAAAAGAAATTAGAAGGGGTGGAGCAGCTTCTCTTCAAACCTAGAGGTGGTTGAGGCCCCACTCTCTTTTTGCCTGCATCACATATAAAAGGAGTGGGGGTTTGGTTGCATGTTGTGGATGCCCTCTTGACTTTTGTAACCCCCTGGACATCCTTGCCTCTAACAGTGGGGAGTGGCAGCCCTTGCAAAAATCTATGGAATGCTCTGGAGGTGTTTCTGCCACCCTAGGCCCTGAATAAGGCCTTTTGGGATACTGGAAGGCTCTGTGGGATCTATCCAGTGTTCAGTCCCCCAAGGTTCATCTCTAGATAAAACAGGAAAGACTTTTGTTTAAATCCTGAGAGAGCCACTGCTGGGCTGTGAGAATTTCTGCACTAGCACTTCAGAGCCTCACCCAGCCGTGGCTGTGGTAGTATAAGCTGTGTCTGCATTCATGATTTATTACCATTGCTGTGGCTCATTGACACTATAAATCATTTGTGTAGAAATCTTCAATGTAAAGGCCATACCGCCTGAGATGAGGAAAAAGCGCTGCCAAAGCTGCCTCTGTTCTTGGGTAGTTGCCCAATTAAGAGATTTAATGTTAGGTACTTATGAAAATAACAAAAGGTATACTCAAAGCCAAAACAGCCATTTTTCATGCTCAGCCAGCTTCACTTAGCTCTGCTTTCTGAGTAATCGTCTCAGCCACTTGTAGCAAAAAGATCCAGAAGTCTGACTCAATCTAAACAGCTGACCAGTCTCATGGGGTGAAAACTTTTGTGGCTTTAAGTCTATATTTCTCTGTGAAATTCACTTCCAGAATTGAGCAGGGAGAGTGAGCAAAGGGACCAAAAACAGGTGGGGGCAGAGGGGGAGGGGAGGGAGCCAAAGCAGCATTAATTTCTTAAAAGCTCACTTGCTTTAACCCACCTACACACAGAGACATTTTTTAGCTTTTCATCTATTTAATCACTTAAATATGAGCCAGCAGTGTGCTGCAGCCGCCAAAACAGCCAATGCAATCTTAGGTTGCATTAACAGAGGGATAGAATCAAGAGCACAAGAAGTATAGGACCGCTTTGTAAAGTCTTAGTAAAACCATACCTGAAATATTGTATCCAGTTTTGGTTACAGCGTTATAAAAATGGTGTTAAGACTCTGGAAAGAGTGCAGAGAAGAGCAACAAACATGATTAGAGGCATCCACTTGTCTGAAATGGTGTAGGGTCTCCTGCTTAAGCAGTGGGGTGGACTAAAACACCTCCAAGGCCCCTTCCAACTCTGTTATTCTGTTATCTGCACATGTCTTTTGGCAAGCATGAAAGTTACCCTACTGCATCCACTGTAGTGTTGTATGGGATTCTCTTCATTCGTATCTTGATATAATAGGGCGGTGTTGCAACAGAAACTTCATCCCTTATATAAGTACCCGTACATATACCATGAGTGGCCCTTGCTTAGCAATCTGGTGATGCTCATTCAATCATTTCTCTCCCTTTCCCACCTGTGTGGGTGCCTATGACAGTGATTAGGTGGTGGATATGAAGGGGTATTTCAGAGCAGGGAATGTAGCTAGCACATTCAAACACTCCTTAAACCAAAATGCTTAAGGAATGCACTGGGAGATGGCAGCCACGAGATCTTGGAAAAGGCACAGGAGCTCTAAGGAACCACCAGTAATTATTATATGAGGCTCTCCATGCACTCTAAAACAGTGTGTTCCCTTTGAATTCAAAGCCGTGCACTGTTTCAGCACATGCAGGACAATAGAATAGAGCTGGAAGGGACCTTGAAGGACTTCTAGTCCAGCCCCCTGCTCAAGCAGGAGAACCTATACCATTTCAGCCAAGTCACTGTCCAATCTCTTCTTTAGAAACTCCAGTGATGGAGCGCCCAGGATTTCTGGAGGCACACTGTTCCACTGGTTAATTGTCCTCACTGTTAGGAAGTTTCTCCTTAATTCCAGGTTGCTTCTGTCTTTGATCAGTTTCCAACCATTGTTTCTTGTCCTGCTTTCTGGTGCTTTGGAGAATAATTTGACCCCCTCTTGTTTGTGGCAGCCCCTCAGATACTGGAATACTTCTATCATGTCTCCCCTATTTCTTCTTTTCTTTAGACTAGCCAAACCCAAGTCCTGCAGCCGTTCTTCATATGTTTTAGTCTCCAGGCCTTGGATCATCTTAGTTGCTCTTCTCTGATCGTCCTCTAGGACTCCAAGGTCTCACAGTTACTGTTTTTGAGCCAGGTTTCATCTAATCTGTACTTCTACCTTTGATTTTCCCTGCCTAAATGTAGAACTTTGCTTTTTTCCACATTAAAACTCATTTTGTTGGATAGGTCCCATTGTTCAACTTTGTCAAGATCTTTTTGGATCCTGAGCTTGTCTTCTGGAGTGTTGGCTATTCCTGCCAGTTTGTTATCATCTGCAAATGTGATGAGCTCCCCTTCTATTCTCTCATCTAAGTCATTAATGAAGAAATTGAAGAGTACTGGGCCTAAGACAGAACCTTGTGGCATCCCACTGCTTACTTCTCTCCATGTGGATGTAGTACTATTGAGGACTATTCGTTGAGTACGGTTTGTCAGCCAGCTACAAATCCATCTGGTGGTGATGTTGTCTATTCTACTTTTATCTAGCTTACCAAGCAGAAGACTTTGGTCTACTTTGTTGAATGCCTTACTGTAATCTAAGTATACTATGTCCACAGTGTCTCACTGGTCTACTAATTTAGTCACTTTATCAAAGAATAAAATAAGATTGGTTTGGCATGATCTGTTTTTAACAAACCCATGCTGGCTACCAGTTATAACTTTGTTTTCTTCTAGTTGTTCGCAGATTATCTTTTCCAGGATTTTCCCAGGTTGATGTTAGACAGATTGGTCTGTAGTTTCCTGGTCTCCCCCCCCCCCTTTCTTGAAGATGGGAACCACGTCAGCCCTTTTCCAATCCTCAGTTACTGAGATAACATCTGCCAGCTCCTTCAGAACTCTGGGAGGTAATCTGTCGGGTGCTGATTTATATTCATCAAGATCAGATAGGTGTTCTCTTACCATTTTCTTGCTTATTCTAATTTTTGTTTCTAGTTTGTCTTTTGCAGTAGGTTTTTTTTTGCATATTGTGCTATAATTTCTTTTTGTGTGAAGACTGATGCAAAGAATGTTAAGCAGCTCTGCTTTCTCCCTATTGCTTGTTACTTCCTTGCCATCTTTTCTTTAGTGGACCTACAGTTTCCTTGACTTTCTTCTTGTTATTAATATGTTGAAAGAAACTTTTTTTATTATTATCCTTGATTTCTGTTGCAAGTCTTTGTTCATTCTGAGCCTTTGCTTTCCTGACTTCATTTTTGCATGTTCTGGCTGTCTGCTGATAATCAGCCTTAGTTATGTGTCCCTCTTTCTATTTTTTATACTTGTTCTTTTTGTCTTTTAGTTTGTCTGAGAGATCTTTGTAGAGCCATGCTGGTTTCTTTTTGACTTTTTTGTTTCTCTTTTTCAGTGGTATTGTGCTGGACTGGGCTTTTATGATAGCATTTTTCAGAGTTTCCCATGCTTCTTAAGTTGTTTTTCCCTTTAGGATTTTCATCCATGGAATGTTTCGTAGGATCTCTCTGAGTTTGTTAAAATCAGCTCTTTTGAAGTTTAAGACTGGTTGGATTATTTTCTATTGTTTGTGTTTGCATTATATTGAATTGCAGTATGACGTGGTCACTGTCTCCCAAGGTTCCAGCAACTTCAACTCCCTCTATCACTTCTTCTCTATTAGTAAGTGCAATGTCACGTGGTTGTACGGAGTGGTGGACACTTGAGCTGGGTAGTATTTCTTTATTGAGTCAGAAATGAAGCTGGAGCAAAGGGGTTACCTGGCGTCTCTTTATACCTGCCCAGGTGAATGGTGACCAATAGGTTTAAACCTGGGCTTCCCGCCAGTGCAGGTGGCCAATGGATTTAAACCCTGGCTTCCCGCCAGAGCTGACCATGCCCTGGGGCTGTCAACGACTCGCTCTATTCAGGCTTTCCCGCCAAAACGGTTATAGCCTGGAGCTGTCCAGCCCCCTGCTGTGCTGACATTTCCGTGTATGCTTTACAGGCATACACTACAGTAAGGGTCAGGTTCAGTATAGCTTTACTTCTAGTTAACTCCTCCACCTTTTGGATAACAAAATCATGGGCTAGGTTGGTTAGGAATCTGTTTGATCTCCTGTTCACTGCAGAGTTTGTCTCCCAGTTGATATCTGGATAGTTGAAGTCTCCCATTACTACTGTGGTATGGTTCCTACATACATTTGTTTAATGCTTGGCAAAGAGTCCACCTATTTCTTCTGGTTGGTTGGTTGGCCTGTAGTATACCCCTATGCCAATGTCACTTTCCCCCCCCCCCTTTTTATATTGACCTATATACCTTCTGGAGGGATTTTATATTTGATCATGTGCATTTCTGTAGATATGCAGTATTCTCTTACATATAGTGCAACTCCCCCTCCTCTTTTTGTAGTTCTGTTTCTTTTGAACATCAGTCCATTCCACTCATGGGTTTCATCCCACCAGGTTTCTGTAATGCCAACCATGTCATACCAACCTCATGTACTATTGCTTCTAATTCACCCTGTTTTTTCTCCAAGCTTCAAGTGTTAGTACATAAACATTTAAGACATTTATGCCAGTCTGTGGGTGTGTTTCCTGGATCTCCCAATTGTTGTTTGATTTTTTCTTTTTTCTCATCACTCCTTACCTCTTTGTTTGATCTGTTTTTTTGGGATTTGTGATTGATTTTGTGTTCTAGAGATTCTAAAGATTGGTCATCCTTCCCCCTCAATTTTAGTTTAAAGCCCCTCTAATAAGTTGGGGCAGTCTTTTTGTGATTACATTTTTCCCTGTTTACATGAGCTGTAGGCCAATCCCTTGACAAGAGTCCTTCACATAGGAAATTCAGTCCATGGTCCAGGAAACCAAAGTTTTCTTGGCAACACCAAGCTTTTAGCCAGTGATTTATTTCTAGAATTCTTTTTTTCTTCAATGGGTATTGGCCTTTTGTTGGGAGTACTGATGAGAATACTACTTGTGCTCCTAGCTCCTTAACTTTATTGCCTAGTTCCTTATAGTCTCTCAATGTTGTGCTCAGGTTCTTTGTTGTGTCTTTGTCCCAATGTGAAGGAGTAGGAGAGGGTAGTAATCTTTGGACCTAATTTTTTTGGTTAGGTTCTCAGCCATGTCTTTGGAAGACAACATACCTCCCTGGATTGTATGTTGGGTCTGCAGATGGATTTGAAACTGAGTTAACTGTTGTAACCCAACATCTCAATCACCAGGTCACAGCAGCTCTCAAATTTCCTCAAGATGAATTCAACCCTTGATAACTATCTGGCCTTGCCTATTGCTTTCTTCTAAGATGGTTTTTTCTACTTTCTTTTGTTAAGAAACTGTTGGTGAGTCCATGTAGGTTGACGTGAAGGAAACTTTATCTTAATTTTCTTGGTTATTTCATGTATCAGACACAAAAATATGATTACCAGCCTTATATAATGGGCAGAAAGAGTAATCTTGAGGAACAAGAGAAAGAGCTGCTACCAAGACAACGGTCAGGTAAAAGAAAAGTAAGTCTGAGACAGAACTGTCACCTGACATGACTCTTCCTAGTTATCAAAAAACTAAAAGGAAGATTCCTGGAAGCATATTTAGACTTCCAAGATTTTGTTACTGTAACCTTACAATAAAAGTAAGGTTTATGCATAAGTATAACTAGTCTGTCTACTTTGAAGTAATGATGCCTTCCATAAGATCATTGGCCTGGGTTTTGTTGTCTGGATACTTACATTAACCCTAACGAAGATAATGAGGTAATGGGGCTTGAACTTCAACTTATCAGGGGATCAGTGATGCTGACTGTTCTCTTCTTGTATAAAAAATTCAGTTTAAGGAGTCTTCAAGAACTATGTCTTGAAGCTCTCCCTCATGGGATAGTATGGGTGCAACACAGATCAAAAGAAAAATGATCAATGCAAAGATACTTGGATTCCTTTTGTGTCTTTGAAAAATATAACACAATTATTAACCTGCTAAAAAAAGCCACCAATGTACCTTTTTGCAGCAAGTTTGTTAATAGAAAATTGTGCTCAGTCAGATTGATTGGATTCAAACATGACTGGTGAATAAATTTACACTGCAGTTTAGATGCTGTGTCATCAGTGATGTATTATGCTATTTCACCCATTTGTTCCTATGTCAGTGTTTGTATCATATTCACAGCTGCTGTAAGCCGCCCTGAGTCTTCGGAGAAGGTCGGGATATAAATGGAATTAAAATAAAATAAATAAATAAAAATAAATAAAATCCATTCTCTCCCCTGTGGATAAACTCAGCCTGGCATTCAGCATTCTCTAGTATGGTTGGAAGCATTTAATTTAATGTGATGGTTTCTTTCCCAATTATAGATGGGTGACCCACTTACTGGGACTAAACTGTCCAAACCTTTGCTAAAACTCCAAGTAGCCAGTGGTGGGATTCAGCCAATTCACACCACTTCGGCATAACCGGTAGCTAATTTTTTGTTGCCCAGCCCCAGAATGGACTTCCGGAGGTGGCATCCACACAGAGAACCGGTTGTTCACATATCTGAATCCCACCACTGCGAGTAGCCCTTTGCCTGAGTGTCCAATCTGGCACATGCTGATACTAGAACTAATAATGTTGTTTTAAAAAAATCTTGGGAATTTATTATAATCAGCCAGCTGCTGGATGGTATCCATAAAAGAGAGTGAAGCTGATGTGGGAACTGTACAACAAGCAAAACATGAAACTGAGGTGATTTAAAAAAAAAACATGTCTGAGGGAAGGGGTGAGGGAAAAAAGATAGCAAAGAATTTGAAAAGCAAAAAAAAAAAGCAGACAGGAAAGTCAAGGTTTCTTCTGTTATCATCATTCTCTATACCTTTTAGCAAGTGGAACCCTTAAAAGGTAAAGGTAAAGGTTCCCCCGCACATGCGTGCTAGTCGTTTCCGACTCTAGGGGCCAGTGCTCATCTCCGTTTCAAAGCCGAAGAGCCAGCGCTTGTCCGAGGACGTCTCCGTGGTCATGTGGCCAGCATGACTAGACACCAAAGGCACACGGAACGCTGTTACCTTCCCACCGGAGTGGTCCCTATTTTTCTACTTGCATTTTTACGTGCTTTCGAACTGCTAGGTTGGCAGAAGCTGGGACGAGTAACAGGCGCTCACTCTGCTACGCGGCACTTGGGATTCGACCCGCCAAACTGCCAACCTTCTGATCGACAAGCTCAGCCCTTAGCTAGGACTATCTCCTTTCTGTGAAGCTTATCAAATGCATAAGCCACTGCTCACTACAGAGAGACTGACTGCCTCAGATGGGGAAGATGAAAAGCGCCAAGAAAAGGAACCTATTCTTGGTAGTTGTATCTTCTAGAACTGGCACCCCAACTATCTACTTGCTGTTGGCCTAGACTGATGTTTAGCCACCTTTTCCTAAGCTGTTATAGGTAATGCAATTAGCGAGTAGCCATAAATTACTGAGAGTTCTGTTATTGTATGACACAGAACAATCTGCATCTTTCTAAGTCAACAGTCTATTGCCTCTCTTTATCTATCTTTACAATTGAGCAGGGAGAGTGAGCAAAGGGACCAAAAGCAGGTGAGGAGGGGGGGGGGGAAGGACAGGAGGAGCCAAAGCAGCATTAATTTCTTAAAAGCTCACTTGCTTTTACTTACCTATATACAGAGACATTGTGTAGCTTTTCATCTATTCAAACACTTAAATATGAGCCAGCAGTGTGTGGTAGCCGCCAAGAAGCCAATGCAATCCTAAATTGCATTAATAGAGGGATAGAATCAAGAGCACAAATACTAGCACCACTTTATAAAGTGCTAGTAAGACCATACCTAGAAAACTGTATCCAATTTTGGTCACCACAACATTATTTTAAAAAAAATATTGAGACTCTGGAAAGAGTGCAGAGAAGAGCAACAAAGATGATTGGGGCCACAAGGCCATACCTTCTGAGAGAATCTGTTCCATGTCCAAGGTTGCACAAACAATTGGCAGTTCAGCCAGTAACTATATATTTAAAAGGGCAGCAGCACCATCTTGTACTTTTCCACAAAATGCTTTGGATCAAGCATGATTATGAAGAATAAGTTTACATGGAGTGGCTCTTTAATATGTAGCAATTCAAAGGGCAGAAATATATGTTCCTGTGCAATCCAAATTCTGGGCAGTCCAAAAGCTGAATCATGCATATTTTGTTAATCATGCAGATTATATTGGTACATATTCTTTGGTGGTTTGGATTATTTATTCAGAATGTGCAATAACTAGAAACTTGTTTATAGTTAAAAAAAAAAAAAAACCTCAGCTCCAAACCTACTTATCTCAAATTCAATACCTTTTCTACTCTCCTGCAGAGATTTACGAGCAAGGAATGTAATGGTGGTATGTTTATTCTTGTCTAAAGGCCAGGAACACAGTCTGGTGTTATTGCCACATATTGTAGAGGTTAATATATTTCTTTACTTTCATTGATGGTACATTAGTAGTGTTGAACTACATGACGTTCCCTTTTCTGGCATTGTCAGCTGTTGTTCAGTGACATTTTTTTTTCATGGAGAACACAAAAGGTCATCCTTGCCAAAGGTCATGTGGGTCAGGTAGAGCAGAAGATGCCACTCTACACCCATCAAAAGTGTATTGCATCTAAAACAAGTCAAAGCATTTTGGCATGCCAAAATTTATCACCAGAATTTCTTCCCATCCAAGGCAATAAAAATAAAACAAGAACAAATAAAATAGTTAAGAGGCAGCTCACTGTCACATCTACGATGCCCACATTTTCTGCTTGGGGAGGCTACCTCACTCTGTGACATAATACCGCCAGTCTTGATTCCAGCATTTCCTTTTCCCTTTTAAATTTTTTATCTATATGTTTTCTATTCAAATCCATCCCAATGACCAACCACACATTCTGAAAGCTTACAGGGAAGAGCAGTTTAGTGATAAATAACTCATCCCTTGCATCAAAGACCAGAGCTCTATTATCTCTATTAACTTTTTTTTTTTACTGTTCCTGTGTTTCTGCTTGTCATCCAGCAATCAAGGAAGAAAAGGCTGCAATATTATTTTAGATGTCTCATGTCAAAAGTGGCCCTTTGGCTCCTATCCCTCTTTCACTGTTCAACTCAAAGGCAAATTCAACCTTTTCCTCCATACAAATCACTTGAAATACTAAAAGCGCTTTTCATTTTTCTGCTGCTTCTGAAGAAATTCTCTTCCTCCCCTTTCTAACAACAGTGATGCCAGTTCCAGGGATTTCTTGCCTTCTGTCTTTGGGGCGAGGGGATAATCTTCCCTTTGAACAGCTGCTGTAATTTGCCAGGAAAGTAGGGGGTAGAAAGGATGAGGAACGGGGTGCTCTTGTGTTCATTGCAAGGTCATTGATGTAGGCAATGGCTCATTTCCTTCCTACACACTCATCTTATTTTTTTTTAAAAAAAAAAGCACACTCACATTTCAACAGAGTAAGATAATTTATGGTTTTCTTCCCCCAGAATCAAGGGGGGAAAAATACTTTTGGCTGTTTATTCCATCCGCCTGATGACTTCACCCGACCTATTCATATGCTTCCCACCACTTTTTACTCATACAGCTACCACCAACCCTGTGCACTGATTGTGCCAGATGCATATTATGCAGGGATCATGAACACCCATTCTCCTCCTTCCTCTGACCTTCATCTCTGCATCTCACAGTCCTAGCCACAATCTCCAAAAAGGTCTTTGCTCTCATTCAGGAAGCCTGGCTAGGAACATAGAAATGCAAGTCACAAAAAATGAAAGGAAGCAAATAAATGTTTCCCATAATTTTTCTTACTCCTAGGCCTACTGCAGCAACATCCTGCTCTCACAACTGCAAGCTTCCCACTTGTTCAGATTGTCCTCATTCCCAATTCAGAAAGAATCAGCCTTAAGTTGCCACTTAATGGATCAATATAAAAATAGTCTTTTCCGTCTTAAGGCAATGCTATCTCACCATAATTCAAAATTCATAAAATTCATTATATTGGATGAGAAGCTTGAGGCTGATGAGATGCTCCAGGCAGGAAACATGCCCAGAAGTAGTACTCTTAATTTTATTGTAAGAATGCATCTGTACTTTCAGACTTGGTAGAATCTGGCAAGTCTGAAAATACATCTTCCTTCTGCATACAATGCCAGAAAGTAGGGATGGTCCCTTCTGAGATGTTTGCCACACACTCATTCCTTCTGCAGTTTCAGCTGCCTCTTATCTGACCACTGTCTAGTTTGCCATTCTACCTCTTGTCTCCCAACACCATTCCACATATCATTACATGAGGCCAGGTAATCCACTCCCTTCTAATCACTAGCCTACCTGCATCCCTCTTTCTCCCAACTTTGTCCTACCTATTACAGTACATTTCCTGAGTTCCTTTTGTCACCATCACTTTTCCTATTTGCACATTTTGTAACCTGTGCATGTTCTCTTAGATTGAAGAGAACATGCACGGGGAGGAAGAAGAGACAAATGTCATGGTTCCAATTAATGAGACAGATCAAAGAACACTGCATGGTTGTTTATTCCAAAAAAGTCTATAATAATGAGAATGGAGCATCGGTACTCATGGATGGATGCCAGAATCTGAATCTGAATCTGAATCTCCCCTTAACACATCAAATCATACAGAATCTCCCTCCTTTAATTACACATCATCAAACACATTCACCAATTAGTTTAACACACAAAGTTTCACTTCCCTTCTGAAGCGTGCTCTTATCTTCTCAAAACGTCCGGGTTGAATTCCTCCCGTACTTTAGTGATTCAAAGCCAAACAGTTAAAGCAAAAGGCTGCCTCTTATACTGTCAATGCAAAAACATGTAAATGTTTGCAGCATTGACAATTGTACAATCTCTTATTTTGAATATTTTGAAATGCCATCAGGACATCTGTACAACGGGGTAAAGCAACTCCACTTTTCTTATAGTAGCATCTTGAAAATTAGGAGGATATTGAACTACTTTATTATTCATTTATTCTCCATTTCCCTGTATTCATTCATTTCAGTTATTCATGGCACCCACTTCTCTGAAATAAGAGACATATGTAGTTACAAAGTTGTGTCAGTTTCAGTTTCCTCATAGGACCTAACTACTTGAACAAGCATTGCAGATACTGGGTTATTTCTGTGGCTTTCCCCAAAATTAGTGATGACCCAATGAAATGTGAAATGTGAATCTAACTAAAATTATCATGCTGGTATGTCATGGCAGAAGCTCAGTCTTTTTATGCCATGAGTTATAGAAGTTTGTAGGAGCAAAATTAGCATCATGATACATATTTTATCCATTAACCCTCCTTACGTGACTGTGAGAAATCCAGGCAGAGTCCTGAAGATAGACCCATTCCATTTCTGCTACAGTGCCCCATTGATACATGTTTTCCCCACTGATGTATCATATGCTGAAGGGGAGGAGCAGCAAATTTGGGGAAGAAAACTGACCATTTACATATAACAACTGACATCAGAACAACATAATGGTTTGGAATAGATGCACAAAAGACATAATAGGCATTAAGAATAAAAATTACAAATATTATGCTGATGTTATGCTCTTCCCACTGAAGGAACAGTGGATAGCATTTTACTCAGTTGTGAGGAATAGCCACACCTTAGCTAATGCCCTTAGGTTGGCTTTCCATATTCCACCTTCAACAGCAAGGTATATGGAATCTCCCTCCAAAAGGAATAATAGTCCTCTTTCCTAAAGAGGAATCTCAGCCCAGAAAAGAGTACTTTGAAGGGGAGAGTATCACTAGAGAGATTCCTGCAAACTTTCCTAAGAGCATGAAACTAATTTGTGCAGACACAAGCATGCTAAGAGCTGAACAAATCAATGCCCTCAGTGACATCTTGAAAAGGAAGAGAGGCAACAGCTTGCCTTCACTTACGTTTCTTAGAGTAAGAAACTCTTCAAAAATAAAGTTTTGCCATTTCGCCTGGCTCTTGCTGTTGTTTTGGCTGCTCTCCCTGAAAAGCATTGTTTTCATTGTTATGAATGGGGTGAGGTGAGAATATCTTAAGGCAAGGAATCTCTGAGGAAGGGTCAGTCCCTCCACCCAAACTTGATCAAAGCTGGCCTGATCACAGTTCTCAAAAGGAGAGGCAAGATAAAAGACAAAAATGTTTCCATACAATTTGTCTGTGGAGATTTTCAATCATCCAGGTCACAGTTGCCCCAAAGGTGCTTTTCTAAATGGCAACTAAGAAGCAAAATGTTTTCAGAGAGAAAAAAATTTTCAAAGAAAAAACAAAAAAGTCTGGTTGTCTTTTGGAAAAACAATACAATTGCACAAAGTCATTTAAATAAAAGAGCTTATTTGCTGACCTCTGAAAGGACAACCTAGGTGCAAGAAAAGTTGGTATCATGTGAACAAGGAGCAACATGGAGTTGCCATAGTATTTTAATCATATCAGAACTGGGAACTGAGGAAATGTGTATTTGCAAGTATTTCACAGGGTTGTCTACAGTTTGTAGGAACACAGAATATATAATATAATACCGTAGAGCTAGCGTGGCATGCTAGTTTGCTCACTTTGCTTTAAAGCTCCCAGTATACTTAGGGACGCGGTGGCTCAGTGGGTTAGGATGCTGAGCTTGTCGATGAGAAGGTTGGCAGTTTGGCGGGTCGAATCCTGAGTGCCGCGTAACAGAGTGAGCGCCTGTTACTCGTCTCAGCTTCTGCCAACCTAGCAGTTCGAAAGCACGTAAAAAATGCAAGTAGAAAAATAGGGACCACTACGGTGGGAAGGTAACAGCGCTCCGTGCGCCTTTGGCATCTAGTCATGCCGGCCACATGACCACGGAGACGTCCTCAGACAAGCGCTGGCTCTTCGGCTTTGAAACGGAGATGAGCACCGGCCGCTAGAGTCGGAAACGACTAGCATGCATGTGCGGAACCTTTACCTTTACCTTTTATACTTAGATAAATGATGGAAAGATTAGTGGACTAGCATCAAAACATGATATTTCATACTTGAAGATTTTAGGCATTCAACAGACTTTGGCTGTCTTTCCTCCAAAGGGAAATAATCCAATAAATGGTCAATTCATTAAACCGGCTATGTTCAGATTTAAAAGTCGAAGAAAGGATGGCCAGCAGTCAGGTGCACTATCAATTACAGTGGTGACGAATGCACCATTGGGAAATTTTAAATCCCAGATTAGGAATAGATCATCATGCTCTCTGAGCTTGGTTGTTTTCTTGCAGATGTTTCATTACCCAAACTAGATAACATCATCAGTGCTAGTAAGGAGTGAGATTGGCTCTCAAGTTTACACACTTGTGGCTTGACCTGTCAGTGTTGGTGGTTGGTGGGGCTGTTTACTGTTCGTTTGTTTGGCAGTTCCTTGACTGGGGTATTGTTTACTTGATTGTTGGTCTGATGTTAATCTTGAAATTAATCTATGCTTATCTGGATGCTGATTGCTGGTAAGGAGGTGTTCTGGTCTTTTTGCTCCATTTTGGGCTTGTTGATTGTCTCTTTTGAATACTATAGTTTTAGAACTTAATTTCTTTTTCTGTCAGATTTAGGTGCACATATAACTTCTTAGTGTGGATCCATCTTTTAATAAAGAATGTCCCTACCTCTATTTTGTGGGGCATAATGGCCTATGGGAGAAGGTTATCTAACACAGGGGTCTCCCAACCTTGGCAACTTTACGACTGGTGGACTTCAACTCCCAGAATTCCTCAGCCAGCTGTTCTTTGCAAATATGCTGGCTGAGGAATTCTGGGAGTTGAAAACACACACACACACACACGCGCGCGCGCGCGCGCGCGCGCGCACACACACAAACACACACACAGAGCGATTATGACAAACTTCACACACACACACACACACACACACACACACACACAGCGATTACGACAAACTTCAAATAAGAACTTCCAGAGCTTAAAGACTAGGAAGCTTTATCGGCGTTCGTCTGAGGGGAGGGGAGAGTAACTACGTGGGGTTGTAAATTCTGTTTTCATTTGCATAAAAGGGGAGGTCCGAGTGGTAAGGAGACCCATCCGCAGCGGCTTCAGAGTTTTCTACGCTGAGAACCGTCTGTTGTCTCTTTAAAGAACGGGTCGGTTTTTTTGCTTTCCTAAAAGCAAACTAAAGTGGAAGAGGAGGTTAATCCTCAAAAAATTCTCCCGAGAGGGGAGGGGGGCAGGAGAATAAAGCTTCCTGGTCCATCGAGGCGGGAGCAGAGGCGCTTCGGATTTCAGGTGGGAGAGGAGAGGAGGTAGAGCTCCGGTCCGCAACCCTTCCGGAGAACTGTGTTCATCTGCTTCAGCTCCGGACCCCCAGCTCAGCCGGACTCGTCCTAGGCGCACCATGACCGAAATCACGGAAAAGGAGAACGACCCCCAACACAGCACAGATGCGCAGCAGACCCCGAGCACTGGTTCCAGCCTGCAAGAAACAAAGGTAGCCATCTCCGGGTGCCCGTCTCCCTCCCTTTTCTCTAAACTAAGCGAGTTATTGATTGGCGCACTTTCTGATCTCTCGTCTCCTCCTTCAGCGCAGCTCTCCTTTCCCAGATCGAGGAGGCAGAGGGTACTTGTGTGCCGTGGAGATGTTTTCTCCTTGGGTAATCAACACAGAGCCTCTCGTCCGTTCTTCCGCCCCGCCCCGCTCCATAACTAGTTCTCCACGAGCCCCGAGCGATCGCGTGTCCCCATCTCGCCCGGTTCCTCCATCCTCATCTTTCAGCTCCGCGCTTCCTCCTCTTTCGCCTGTTTTTTCCTCCCTGCAGTAGCCAAGCCGCGTGCCATCCTCCTGACTGTTTCATCACAACCGCAGTACTGTATAATCCGTCTGAAGTAAGCGGTAGCGCGCTCTTGTTGCCCCTTCGCCGATCTGGCGCCCTCTAGAAGTGTTGGATTGTCGGACCGATAGTCTGCAACGCCTCTGGAGAGCGATGTAGATCATTGCTGGATATTTCTGGGATTCCTTTTAGGCATGCACCTGCTGTGTGCATGTGGCATGGTGGGTTACAATTGTATGGGATGGGCGGATGGGAAGAGAGGAGAGAAAGCTGTTTACCATCAAAAAGACACTTCCGAATCTTTCCAGTCTGGTGACTGATTTTTTGCTTTATTAATCAGAATGCTGGATATACAACTGCATATAAATGTTTGACATTTAAGTAGAGAAGTACTCTAAAGACCTGAGTTAAGAATTTATTTTCTATGTCCCATTTATAATCTGAAAGCCAAATTAGAGGGCAGCTAATTATGTAGCTGGCAGTAAGAGACACAGCAATGCAATAGTTCGATCTCTTTGAAGTTGGATTTTTAAAAACATGATCAAAGCTTAAAAATGGTTGTATGTCCCCATTGTCATTCTCCAGGACTGATAGCCTTAATGTTCAGTTTAAAAGGTAAATAGGATTGCCAAGAAGTATCTTAACAATACATACATGTTTGTAAGGATCTAAAATATCACTTCAGTGTTAAGTGTGAAATAAGTGCAGGAGACTGAGGATAAGGGCACTGCCATTCAGTACACACACACACACACACACACACACAGAGAGAGAGAGAGAGACAGAGACAGAGACAGAGACAGTGACAGAGAGAGATTGAAGGGGATTGAATTTGAAAAGGTTACTATCTGGAAATTATAACAACATCTAATTAGGAAGGAGGACAGTCTTGGGGAGAACAGGGGCTTTGGAAAGTAGCAAAAATTAGCATTGTATGTGTTTGTCCACATGCATGTTTCTATCAACAGGGTGACTTATTACAGCATGCTTTAATTATAGGCTTTGTGTTATAATAGTTGTGTTCTTTTGTGTCTTAGGATCATGCTTTGGAGGGGAGAAGGGGAAGAAGATGGGTAACAAAATTATTTTGCTACGGCAGAAAAAATGCTTGAACTAGATCAGCATTTCTTTGCAAATGCTAAGGAGGCCACTCAGTGGGTAGAAAAATGTCCTTTCTTTGCTAGATGATTCTGGCATACAGAGGAATATTACTTTTGTAATGGGGGCTCCATTAATTGAATCAGCTAATTAGCCTATTCTCCCTTCATAAGAAGTATGAAAATTATTCCTGGGTTTGTTGGTTTTTTTACATCAGTGATAATATTTCCAGTATGAAGAAAGAACATATGGCCAGTGCAATAGTGAAAAGAAGTCTTGACTTCTCTAGAATTTAGTTTTGCCAGCCCAACGCTTACTCCCTGTCTGCTAGAGTGAAAATGCACTCAACAACGTCAACACTTCTTTTTCCTGTTCTTACACTCCTGAGACCTGAAACCAAAAATAGACATGAGGGACTGCTATACCTAGGAGAGTGTGGAAAACCACATTTAAAATGGAATCCGATCACCTAGAATAACTTTTTCCAACAACGCATTCTCCACACATGTCAGACTGCAACTTCTATAATCCTCAACTCCACATAGCTGAGAACAATGGGATGTGTAACCTAACATATCTGGAAAGCCAGGGAAGGTTTTCCCAAAACCTGACCTGTTACGATCAGTTACATGAATCTGCAAATGCAGTCCAGAATCATGTGCGTCAAAATTTGGATTGTGATAGAGGAAATAAGAATTTCAGTTATCAAAAATAATGGGTGTTTTCAATCCACTCCAGTTGCTACTAACGCAGGCTGTGCTGTGGAATGTGCAGGCTCATTCAGCTGCCAGTTTAGAGCCATGCTGATGTCAAAACTGTGACGTTGGTTACTAATGCACGTAACAGCTCAAGTGGGTTTAAAATTCTAGGCAACACGTGCAGTTCCAACAGTGATACTGCAGCTTCTGCCCTTGCCAAATTTGTACTATGAAAAAAAGATGCCTCTGTGTATGTATGTGTGTGTGCGTGTGTGCGTGATTGTCTCTGGCATGTACAGCAGAATATGTTCCTACTTTATTCTGCAATTCACTCGCTAGGAAGCTACCTCTGTAAGGCAGGAGATGGTACAGTGTTATGCAAGTTCCCTGTGTGGGTGAAGAATTCCCACATGCCTGTGAAATCTATGTAATGTCTGGCACTTTTCCTCTCATATTATCAATTGCTTATCATTCTTTAGTTTTGCTATCCACCACCAAATCTGTGGGGTGACTCCACTGTTGCTTTAGAGCAGGCATGTCAAACTGCCAGCCCGCAGGCCAGATGCATCATGCTGTTAAACTATGCCCACCCCATTACTGGCAATGGGGGGAAAGTCCCGATACGTCACACAATGTCATGTGACATCGCGAGTTTGACATGCCTGCTTTAGAGGCTGACAGAAATGAAGGAGGACTTTATGTCCTGAGTTTTCCAGGCCATGCTGCTTGTGCCACACAACCCAAGAATTCTGGCTTGCCTGATTTGGAATCATCTGAGTCTTTGAAGATAGAAAATCCCATTGATACCCCTCTTCTCCTTTATGTAATTACCATTACTGAATAATTAACTATGTGCTGCCCTTTCGTGGCACTTACAGTCATTCTGCCTAAAGGTGCAGCCACCCACGATTTCAAGGACTAATAAGAAAAAGAGTCACATTTTTAATGCTTTTGTGATGGGTGGGAGAATCATTTCTCTGTATGAAGGATGCACCTTATCAGTGGAATGGCACAACCCGGCTTTCTCCTTGATAGGCTATATTTCATAGCACCCAGATGCTGATGGGAGCATGTATTTGAAAAACAGAGAAAGCCAGAAGAAATAATCAAGAATGCACCCTACTCATCCACAGGCAGAAATGATGCTCCTTGAGTCCATTGTCTGGATAAAACTGAGTAGAAACAAGGGCAAGGGTCACTAGGAATGTAAAGGGTTGTAACTGAATAAGGGGCAAAGGTTATGATAAATTAGAGAAGGCTTTCCCTCTACATTTTTTTTCTGGCTAATCCCCATTTTGTGAATCTGCTATTTCACTTCCATAAAAAGCAATATAGAATATGCCATCCGAATTTCCATTGTGAAAGAAATCACAGCAGGGAATGCAGTAATTTTGAAGTGGGAAAAGTAGTGTTATGGAATGGGAGAGAGGAGAGTTAATTCAGATTTTTTGTCCATTCCCACAGTTGTGATTGAATTTCACACTCCATTTCTGAAGCTTCCTGGTGGTTTGTTTAAAGACACAGGTAGATCTACTATTTCTGTGAGTATTTGTGCCTAAGTTGTGCTTTTAGAGCAGCTTTTTCCAACCTGATAGTCTGTTTTGCAGGGCTCCATGTTGAAAAAGATTGATGCAGAATAACTTTCATGTTCAAAAGGATCCCTTAAGTACCATCCCAGAAGCAAAACCGAAGAAATTACAGCTGTTCGTTTGATACCATTTCTTAGTGATACTTCCTAAAGATGTGGTAGCCTCAGGCCAAAATATTAGGCTTGCTTTGTAGAATTGTTTTGAATGATATACCTCCTTTCTTCTTTTCTCCCCAATGTCCCTCCCTTTTTAAAGATTTTTTCCTTGGTCAAGCCAGTTGCTTAGCCCACAGCCTCTCTATGGATTTCGTTGCAGTTCCTTCTGAAGGAGCTCTGGGTTTTGTTTTGTTGGGAAGAGACGATTTAGCAGCCAAAAAAATATCTCCACTGGAAATAAAGTGATTAAGCACCCAAATATTCCTGACGTTCGAAAGATTAGCTTTCCCCACGTCCCAGGGAGACAGTTTGGCCTTACAGAAACCTGATGACAGATTTCTAGCCTACCCAAGGATTCTTTAGGAAACTTTTTGAAAATATGATACTTTCTTTGCTCCCTCCCTAGAAAACAAATTTTCCCAACTTTTAAAATTTTATTTAAGGACAAGATATCTCACCAGAACAGGCACAGGACATAAAGCTCCTGCACATTTATGATATGTGAGGGAAACCTTCTGGTGGCTTTAAAACAGGACAATGAATAGGATGAAAGACTCAGTGGATCAGACCTGAGAGATTTCTGTACTTCTTTTCTTTTCCTTATTCTGGTTACAGGAAGACTTATAAACAAATGTCTGTACAATTCCAGCACAATTGTGGTAATTTACTTTGAGAAGAGGGGGTTGGGTTGTAGAGGTTGAATCTGTTGTGATATAATTCCCTGTTCTCAACATATAACAAAACAAAAGTTCCAGAATATTTCCATGCCATTCTGCTTTAGATCTGAATTAATTTGAATCATAGTCTCCTTCCTGAAGTGAAATTGATTTATTTCTGACTATAGCTCAGTTTATTGGAAACCATTAAAAACTGACATTTTCCTTTGAACTACAACTCTGCAAATCTCATAGACAATCTGTTTTCTGTTTGGCAGGAGAAGCCTGATTCCAGGTCACAAGCTGCCATCATGGTTACATGTCCAAGGATCTTATTCCTGTCTCCTCATTGCCTCCCCCACCATAGAGGTGGTGAAATTTCAGCAGTAAAAACTTGGGGAATGGAATTCCTCAACATCCCCCTAGGCCTAGGGGTTTATTTTGATGGTGTGTAGATTCTATCTTGGAAAGGTGTTGCCTATTATCTTGATACAGCACCATGAAAGATTTTTAAAATGATGATCAGCATTTTGAATTGGATCTGGAAACTGACCAGCAGCCAATGCGGGATGGATATAATCCTCTTCTGATGGGTTTGTCTTGTCAGGAACCTAGCCACTTCACGGGAAATTGGCTGCATATCTATTGAGATCTCTCCAAAAGCAGCACCACATAGAGTGCGTTACAATAGTCTAGCTCAATGAGTCATCATTGCCAAGACATTGGTTAAAGTAGGATTGTAACAAATGCAGCAGCCAAAGCTGAGCAAAGGCTTCTCTTGCTATGGCTCCCAGCTCCTATTTCAGCAGAAGCCATGAGTCCATACAGCTAGTCCTTGCTTATCAACCATTGTTCAGTGACCATTGGAAGGTACAATGGTGCTGAAAAGATACTTTTATTGCCCCCTTGCAACCTTTGCAGCATCCCTCCATCAGGTGATTGCCATTACAATCAGTGAACACAGTTCTTGCCTGATCTGTGTTTTTTCTCTCCCCACCCCCTTGCAGAGCAGAGAAATGTAAGAAAAAGGGATTGCAAGAAAGTAAGGTGTTGTTTCTACACACCAAAAGCAGTGTGATTGCACTAATAGATTCATCCTGGCAGCCGTGTGACACTAGGCAAACAGCTTACAGCACTCTCTTGAAATCCCTTCTTCAACCTCTGTACTTTGGGGCAGCCTGGAATGGGAGAGAAAAAAGCAAGTGATTTATATAGGCACTCTCTCCTTTGCCTGCCCCCTTCACCCCCCCCAAGAGAGACTGGAGAGGGATTTCAAGAGAATAAGCTATTTGTTTTGCTCCATATTGAAAGCAGTACAATCACACCAGTAATGGGAAAGGATCAGACCAATGATTGCCTACAGAAATTTTTCTCCCCCTCTCCTATCCCCCAGAGCAGACATATCAAACTCGCAACATCATGTGATGTCGCGCAACGTATTGGGAGAGTTTTGACATTGCAGGCAATGGGGTGGGCGTAGCTTCTGGATGACGCATCCGGCCCGCGGGCCAGCAGTTTAACACCCCTGCCCCAGAGAGATTGGAGAGAAAGGGATTTCAAAAAAGTAAGCTGTTCATGTAGCATGCCTGTGACACCCAGCCCTGGGCTGCAGCATGATTATACTGCTTTGATATGTATACAACAGCAGGCAGGCACTCAAGCATTCCAAAGAGTGGGGGAACAGTTTGGAAACAAATGAAAGCCAAAAGTATAAAACTGAGTAGCCTTGTATGTTTCCAGACAGATAGAACAGTTATGGTCATGTCATTTCTCCTTACTGACCACTTCACGTAGAAATGGAATTGCATATCCCATTAGAGTCACTAAGCAAGGACTACTTGTAAAAACTGCAGATCATGCACCAAGCCCTTGAAAAGGAGCATTGCCCTGTCAAGAGTACCTACCAGGTTAAAAATAAAGCCATGATGATTGCTGGCACCAAACATCTCAGTGGATTTTGAGTTTTTTTCCATTTCTTTCAGATCCTGCCCAAGCACTAATTCAGGGTTTCCATATGTGCTTTGTGCAAAACCATTTGTCCCTATGTCCAGGACTGTCCTAGATAGCTTTTCAGATAAGGAATAAAGAGCCTGATTTATCCTGCTTTTATTAATATGGAAAGATCAAATATTGTTATCTTCAGCATAAAACTCATCACTGAATCCTGGAAAATATTTACCTAATGCATCTCAGATTATTTATTCAGAACATATTCTATTCATCAGCTCTGATGACATCTGATTTAATTTAAGTTCTGAATGTTAAGTCAGGAATGTACTCATGAAAGATCCCTTAGCAACAAGATGTGAGAAGAGTTTCACTGGTCAAGATCATCCTTTTCCAGCCAAGGCTGCATTCAGACTGGAATCAAAGTGAGGATGTAATTGAGGGCATAAAAATAATGGAGCTGAATCAGTTGTGATAAGTGTATTCTTTACAAGCTTCACCCATCAGTGTTTGGTTGCAAAAGAGGAATTTTTGTGGGCAATGTGCCAAATTCCCTGGGGAACTTTGTGTGTAATTGCAGGGCATGAATTGTCCTGCTTGCTTAAGAGCAACTGTAAGTTAAATATGCAGCTTGGACTTGAGAAAACATGTTTGGTCCTCTTCTCTTCATAGCGAAGGAGTATTGGGGTGATGTTGACAAAAATTAGGGTTGTATGATGATATTTAAAAGAACTTGAATGGACATGATAGAAGTATCTGCCTTAGTCCGTTCCCCTTGTGGTTAGTTGTCCTTCCTTCTCCAGCTTTCCCTGATCATCTTCTGTGAATGGGTCATTTCAAGAACTAAAATTAGAAAATAAAACTACTAGCAGAAGAGAGAGAGGAACTAAAGTTAGAGATTTTGATCTTGTTAAGAGCATATAGGTAAAGGTAAAGGTTCCCCCGCACATGCGTGCTAGTCATTTCCGACTCTAGGGGCCGGTGCTCATCTCCGTTTCCAAGCCAAAGAGCCAGCGCTTGTCCAAGGACATCTCCGTGGTCATGTGGCCAGCATGACTAGACGCCAAAGGCGCACGGAACGCTGTTACCTTCCCACCGGAGTGGTCCCTATTTTTCTACTTGCATTTTTACGTGCTTTCGAACTGCTAGGTTGGCAGAAGCTGGGACGGGTAACAGGCGCTCACTCTGTTACGCGGCACTCGGGATTCGATCCGCCAAACTGCCGACCTTCTGATCGACAAGCTCAGCATCCTAACCCACTGAGCCACCACGTCCCTTAAGAGCATAGAGCTGACCTATAGAGTACGCTGCAATCAGATATATCTATTAATTTAAATTGCTTTAAAAAGCATTGGACTAGTGTGTTCAGGATTAGGCAATTGGACAATAATAATTATTTACAATTCCAGGATCATATTGTAATACAAGCTGACCACACACACAGCAGAAGAGGGCTATTGAACACTTGTCTATGTTAGCTTTTTGAATGCACCTGGCTGGCCATTACATGGCAGAAAACTGAACTGGAGGCCTGAAGTAACAGCTTCTTTTCTTATAGTTTTGTCAGCGGAAAGGAAGGAGAAGGGAGCTTGGAAAAGATGACAAATCTTAATAGCAGCTGTCAGTGCTAAGGAGGCTCCTGTAGAATCTTGCATCTCAGGAACAATTATTATACCGAGAGACTTAAAGCCAGTAAACCGGACTGTTGATGCACTGTGTTTAAAAGCCAGGCTAAAGAAACAGAAATCACTTATGTTAGTTCTCAAAGAGTTTGGGGCATAATCACAAGAAATGTGGAATGAGTTCTTCTCTGCCTGAACCTTGGCGGTCCTCACTGACTGGTTGGCACTGGACGACCATGCCCAAGATCCAGGTTCCAGAGCTATCTTCCAGAATCTTCTTGCTTACAGTAAGGAGGAACTTACTCCTGCATGCTGACCAAGGCAAAGCAGCCAGGATTAAGTTCCCTTCCTTTTCCAAAATGGCTCTTCCTGTGCTTTTTTTCTGCAAGGTGTCATGCTGGATGCTCAGGTAGAAAATGTCTGTCTGCTCCAAGCAGCTAAATCAGGCTGGTCTTCCCTTGTGAGGTGCCAATGTTTTTCAAAAAGTACAAGTGGCACCTTACTCAGGCTGACCAGAGGAAAAGGGGCTACCACAAAGAAGAGGGAGTCAAGTATATTCTCCAAAGCACCTGAAGGCAGGACAAGAAGCAACGGATGGAAACTAATCAAGGAGAGAAGCAACCTAGAACTAAGGAGAAACTTCCTGACGGTTAGAACAATTAACCAGTGGAACAACCTGCCTCCAGAGGTGGTGAATGCTCCAACACTGGAGGTTTTTAAGAAGAGACTGGACAGCCATTTGCCTGAAATGGTATAAGGTTTCCTGCCTGAGCAGGGGGTTGGACTAGATGACCTCCAAGGTCCCTTCCAACTTTATTATTATTATTATTATTATTATTATTATTATTATTATTATTATTATTATTATTATTATTATTATTATTATTATTATTATTATTATTATAAAAGCAGGCCAGGACCCAGCATGGCATTCCCAAAAAGAAGAACAAGAAGAGTTAGCTTTGCTCTTTGTTTTCAGAGCCACTCTTTCCCAGTAATATCGCCTTCCTTATTGAAGAAGAAGAATTGTGAATAGATACAGGAATGCGGAACTGGGGCAAAGTCAAGCTGAGGCTTCAGGAAATTATTGATTGGAGCATAACTTGAGCATTTTAAATTTTATGTGATGTAAGAATTGAACTAAGGTTCAAACTGTCCTTACCTCCATCCTGATTCTGAATTTTCACTTTGGTGGGATTCACTCACAAGTTTGCTTCAGTGACATAAAATCTCGATGGTTTCTGTCATGCCAGCCTAGGGAAAGAACAAGCATTGAACTTTTATTATGAGAAAGAAAAATAAAATAAAAGATGTACATAAAGGTTCTGGTGTCTTTGTAACCTACAAGGAAGTTGCATATTGTAGTTTTTTGTATGTATAAGAACTTGTGTAAATGTGAGAAGGCCATTTTCTTTTAATTGTTCATTCTGTTCTAGACAACATCTGCAGCTTGTTTATGAAAGCCAAGGGATTCTGTTGTTTAAAGCCCATCACTTATTTATTTGTTTGCTTATCGAATTTGCATGGCTGCCTAACTCCATAATGTCTCAGGGCTGCATCTCCTATAAAGACAGTTTGGAAGAATAAAAAACAGAAAAGAGCAATGAACATCCAGGAAGAGCAAAACAAGCACACCCTTTTAGCATAAAACATCTCTACAATCCACTCCAGCCCAAGGCCTGGAGAAAAGCTAGGTTTAAATGAGGTCAGAGTAGGGATTATGTTGATCTTGAGAATGAGGAGAATGCTGTTCCAAAAAACATAGTGCATAGTGCAACAAAGAAGGCTTGTTTCTTGGGTTCAGGACAGCTTATGAAACTTTCTGGTTCTGTGTGGTCCAAATACCCTCAGGCACTTGATGTTGTTAGGGCTGAGCCTGAAACTGTTCTTCACCATCCAGACCCTGGACAATGTCAAGACCTTGACAGCATGATATCATTGGGCTGAAGTTGATGTTATGTACTGGGCTTTTGGTACCACACCATGTGCGTTGCTGGAGAGCTAACGGCTCTCCAGCAACCCAGACAGGCCGTCTCCGGTCCTGCAATTGGTCAGCCCCAGGTGGCAAGCACGGGTTCAATCCTGTTGACTGCTACCATAGGGCTTGGCTATATATTGTGGCTGGGTGCGGCCCAAGCTCAAGTACAGTTCCAGCAAGAATAAAAGAATGAGTTTCTCTGTACTCAGCCGTGTGTCTTCATTCCTGCTCACCAGAGCCCACAACTTAACAGTTGAGATATACAATCAGGTACGATCTGTATATTGATGATACCTGACCCCAACTGATGGATAATCTCACCTAACAGTCTCATATAGACATTGCAAAGGAGGGCAAGAGCACTGAGCCTATGGCATCCTGCATATCAGACACTTTGAACTCAATCTCTCTCCACATGCTATGATCTACTGGAACCAATTACAGAGAAAGAACCACCATAACATTTCTAATCCCCAGAGGCAACTCAGAAGAATTACTGTTTGATGGTATTAAAAGCTTCTGAGAAATTGAGAAGAACTAGATGGCTTCACTACGTTGTCCTGTCTCTGCCAAAAGTTGTCAACAGCTGTGTGACCATTGCTTTCTCAATATTGTGTCCCAGTCTGAAACTGGCTAAAAATTGCCTAGATAATCCAAGGCCCTCTGAAGTCACCACTAATAAGGTGGCTGGCTGGGCAAGTGTCTAGGGTGAGCCAATAGCTTCTTGAAAAGAGGACACACCATTATTTCCTTCAACACAGGTAGAGCCACACCTCTTTGGATGTGGCTTTCAATTCTACCAAGAACTATAGCATGTAGTGAGATTCAATGCTTAAGAAGAGAATTTACCATCAGGAAGAGGAAAAGGGAGAAGTTGAATGAGGGTAGCTCCAAAGAAAGGCTGTTATCTCTTATATTTGAATGTGTGATGCTGTGTATAAGGTGAAGGGAGGGAAGAATCAGTGTCTTATTAAATTTAATCCAAGCTTGAATCAGAAAGCCCTTTAAATAAAAATGTCTTCCAAGAGAGGATAGTTCTATGTAAAATAGTATTTTGGGATCTTTAGGGGTCGTGAAGAAAAAGAGGCTGGATATGAAAAAGACAGGTACAAAAGCTGGGCTACTGATCTTCGTGGAATCTTCCTTACTGCCTCATTTACAGACCTTGACTAATGAGCCAGGGTGTGTGTCCTCTGCAAGCATATGTAACGTATAACGCATGCCTATTTCAAGCATCTTATCTTGTTGTAGATCTTGGAGTAATGGAAGGAAACATGACTTTATTTTCAGTGTTCTTAGCTACCAAAAATAGAGACTGCACCCTCTCTAAACTGGTCTGATGTCTTGTAAGATCAAATTAAATTGGACGTTGGAGATGCTTCATTATATCTTCCTTCTCTCTTCATTTCTTCTAAGATCAGTCAAGTGGGGAAGCAAATTTGATCAGGACTGCAGTATTGGAGAAGAATATTTTAGTTGTTTCTCCTGTTCCAGCTTCCTCCCACCTGATGCCCTCTAAAGAGAAGGTACCAAGGTGTCCACCCCATCTTTTTTATGAAATACTTCAGGTAATTCAGGAAGAGGCAAAACATGATGGTGAGTTATGGCCTTAACCAAGTGACTTATCATCGCCTGTCTGAACTCTTGCATTGTACTTTACCCAAAGGTACCAAACACTGTAGCTGGGACAGAATGCAGCAGCCTGATAGTTAGCCACTGGGAATTCCTATAGCCACGTGTTACTGCACACAGTACAGTGTTTATCAACAGGTTTCCAGATAAAATTCAAAATGATGATTTTGACCTATAAAGTCCTATGTTGCTTGGCTCAAGATAGCTTCAGAATTGTGATTATGCCATAAAGGAGGGAGTGCTTCCCATCCCTCCTGTCTAAAAGATGGCTGGGGAAGGCAGGAGGTAGAGCTTTTTAAGTATGGGAATAGTCTTCTCCAGAAAACTGAATGGGCCCAAACTTGCTAGCATTTAGAGAGCAACTTAAATTGTTCTGTTCTGCAACGTGTTTGCATTGTGACTGATACTTCAGTGATAAGGGTCCTATTTAGCTGTTATGTTGGTGTACAGGTAATTTTTAAAGCTTTTTATTTTTGATGGTATGACTATAACAATTTTATTGTTTTGTGGCTTTGTTTATAGATAAAGTGCAATGTACGGTGATACAATATGTAGAATAATGATAAAGAGGAATACATGACAGCAAATAATATGACTGGACTATGTTTTTGGCATTGCTTACTTAAAACTGGGCAAAGATACAGCCAGGCAGAACAATTTTGAAAGAATTCCAAATCAACTCACCTGAAAAGACTCTTATCTTTAATACTGTGCTTGCTTGCAATATTTCTAACACAATAGTCCCAAGGGAAGGTATGAGAAATAGATGATGTTCCTATTCTGGCTCACATACTGAAGATGACTCCTGGTTTATGTTGATCCCAGGGCATTTAAACTAGAGATGTGAATTCAAGTTGTGTATCCTCCTTCCACCAAATACAGATCCTCCATAGATTGGCAATGAATTGTACTTTAGAATATCACAGAAGAGAATATTTATTATTATCTTTATTATTGCAAGGAAAATAATTTTTAACTTTAAATTAAATGTAGAATTTACCTATGTCTAAAACATATTTGTTCTGGCTTCTCCTATTTGTTTGTGTATAGACCCTGGCACATTAATCAAAATCTTGTTGTTGTTGTTAGTTGCGAAGTCGTGTCCGACCCATCGCGACCCTATGGACAATGTTCCTCCAGGCTTTCCTGTCCTCTGCCATCTTCTGGGCTCCATTTAAGCTCACGCCTACTGCTTCAGTGACTCCATCCAGCCACCTCATTCTCTGTCGTCCCCTTCTTCTATTGCCCTCAATCTTTCCCAGCATTAGGCTCTTCTCCAGTGAGTCCTTCCTCCTCATTAGGTGGCCAAAGTATTTGAGTTTTAGCTTCAGGATCTGGCCTTCTAAAGAGCAGTCAGGGTTGATCTCCTCTAGGACTGACCGGTTTGATCGCCTTGCAGTCCAAGGGACTCGCAGGAGTCTTCTCCAGCACCAGAGTTCAAAGGCCTCAATTCTTTTGCGCTCAGCCTTTCTTATGGTCCAACTTTCACTGCCATACATTGCAACTGGGAAGACCATAGCCTTGACTATACGCACTTTTGTTGACAGGGTGATGTCTCTGCTTTTTAGTGTGCTGTCTAGATTTGCCATGGCTTTCCTCCCCAGGAGCAAGCGTCTTTTAATTTCTTGGCTGCAGTCCCCATCTGCAGTGATCTTGGAGCCCAGGAAAATAAAATCTGTCACTACCTCCATTTCTTCCCCATCTATTTGCCAGGAATTGAGAGGGCCGGATGCCATGATCTTGGTTTTCTTAATGTTTAGTTTCAACCCAACTTTTGCACTCTCCTTCTTCACTCGCAACAAGAGACTCTTCAGTTCCTCTTCACTTTCTGCCATTAGAGTGGTATCATCTGCGTATCTTAGGTTGTTGATATTTCTTCCAGCAATCTTAATTCCAACTTTTGATTCATCTAGCCCTGCCTTTCTCATGATGTGCTCTGCATATAAGTTAAATAGGCAAGGCGACAGTATACAGCCTTGCCGGACTCCTTTCCCAATTTGGAACCAATCAGTGGTTCCGTGTCCAGTTCTCACTGTTGCTTCTTGGCCCGCATATAGGTTTCTCAAGAGACAAATAAGATGTTCTGGTACTCCCATCTCTTTAAGAACTTGCCACAGTTTGTTATGATCCACACAATCAAAGGCTTTAGCATAGTCAATGAAGCAGAAGTAGATGTTTTTCTGGAACTCTCTAGCTTTCTCCATGATCCAGCGTATGTTGGCTATTTGATCTCTAGTTCCTCTGCCTCTTCGAAATCCTGCCTGTACTTCTGGTAGTTCTCGATCCACATACTGCTGGAGTCTAGCTTGTAGGATTTTAAGTATAACTTTACTAGCATGAGAAATGAGTGCAATGGTGCGATAGTTTGAACATTCTTTGGCACTGCCTTTCTTTGGAATTGGAATGTAAACTGATCTTTTCCAATCCTGTGGCCACTGTTGAGTTTTCCAAATTTGCTGGCAAATTGAGTGTAGCACTTTTACTGCATCGTCTTTTAAGATTTTGAATAGCTCAGCTGGAATACTGTCACCTCCACTAGCTTTGTTGTTGCTCAGCTTTTCTAAGGCCCACTTCACTTCACATTCTAGGATGTCTGGCTCGAGGTCAGTGACCACCTCATTGTGATTATCAGGGACGTTAAGCTCATTCTTGTATAGTTCTTCTGTGTAATTTTGCCATCTCTTCTTAATCTCTTCTGCCTCTGTTAGGTCCCTGCCATTTTGGTCCTTTATCATGCCCATTTTTGCATTGAACGTTCCCTTCATCTCTCCAATTTTCTTGAAAAGATCTCTGGTCCTCCCTATTCTATTGTTTTCTTCTATTTCTTTGCACTGTTCATTTAAGAAGGCATTCTTATCTCTTCTAGCTATTCTCTGGAATTCTGCATTCAATTGGGCGTATCTTTCTTTTTCTCCCTTGCCTTTTGCTTCCCTCCTTTCCTCAGCTATTTGCAAAGCTTCCTCAGACAGCCATTTTGCTTTCTTGCATTTCTTTTTCTTTGGGATGGTTTTGGTTGCTACCTCTTGTACAATGTTGCGAACCTCTGTCCATAGTTCTTCAGGCACCCTGTCTATCAGATCTAATTCCTTAAATCTATTTGTCACCTCTACTGTATATTCAACGGGGATATGATTTAATTCATACCTGACTGGCCTGGTGCTTTTCCCTACTTTCTTCAGTTTAAGCCTAAACTTTGCAACAAGAAGCTCATGGTCTGAGCCACAGTCAGCTCCTGGTCTTGTTTTTACTGACTGTAATCAAAATCTTGGTGAAGCTTTTAGTCATGGGTTCACCAGAAATAATCCAAATTGCACACCAGTTTTGAACAGGGAAGTGCAATCCATTCTCGGTTAAACACAGAAAGTCTCCAGTCCAAATAATCATAACTACTAGCTTTTGTTCCTAAGTCTCTTTCCGCACACTCCTTCATAGTCCTTATTATTGCTTTTTCCAAAATGCTCTCCTTGGATTGAGTTTCAATGGAAGTTGGCATTCAGCACAATGATAACACTCAGTTAAATATCAGGCTGGCTGAATTAGTTCTACTCAGCCCAACGGGAACAGCAATTGGTACCAATTTAAACTTCTCCAGGCTAGCTTCAAGCCTAGCCATTGAGAATGCAGTAAGATAATTCAACCTGAAGATGATAACATGAAAGGCCAAACCATTTCAGTTTTTTCCTACTGCTGCTATATTGGAGCAAATTCTAACAGAAATAAATTGTAAACTGCAAGCACCACTTTCCTAACTGTGACTCTCCCCTCCCCTTGGATAATGAGGTTTCTTTTCTGAATAGAAATGCTGTTCACTTACCTTCATCCAAAGCATTTTTAAGATAGCAGTTCTTTCCATGATTTGGTTAGATGAAAATGAGAATTAACAGCTGAGTATTACCTGTATAAAATCCAGACCATTCCTTAGCAGAAAGCAGGTGCAGATTCTAGTGTGATGCATATTCTGAACACATTGGCACATTTCACTAAACCACACTGTAATTTGCTTGCTATTATCTAAATGTATTATGTCAACCTTGCCACTATGATTTGTAACCAGTGGTCTGTGCCTTAGTATGAGATGAAATCCCATCAACAGAGTAGATAAGTTGTGGCAATCATGAATATCGGTGGAGAAGGAAAGAGAGTTAAAGACATCCCCAGAGTTGTGAACTTGTGAATTGGTGCTTGAAGCCTTTGGAGGATATGCAGTGTTGGGGGTGGTAAGAGTGGTAGAAAGTTAAACATTGTACATCATTTCATAAATATGGGGAAAGGAAAGTTTTTGAAAAGGTTGGGAGCTGAGTCGCCAATGAGACTTATATTTGCCAAGCTGTTTTCACAGCAGCTGTGTTAAAAATAGCTTGCAGGGGCTGGAGCTACATATCAAGAAATATTAGCCTTTTTTATAGTATCTTGGCAGGTTCTTTGAATGTTGCAGAAGGTGAAAAAATGAGAAATGGCAGTTTGAGCAAGAACCTGGGATCTGCTCTTTTGAACATCCATTTAAAACAGCATAATAGAACCTGGGTGAAGGGGAAGGCCTCACCCTCCCTTGGCATAATCCCTCCCACTGGGTGCTCTGCGAAGGTGTAGGGACCACAATTCCTGTAACACCAAGCTTTCATACTGGCTTTGTATGCTGGAAATTGTGACCGCAATGCATTATAATTGGAAGGCAACAAAGAGGGAAGACTCCCTTATGGCAGCGATGGCAAACTTTTGGGCTCAGCATGTCAAAAATTTGAAAAAGCAATTATTTACATATTCATCTTTTTTTTTAATGAAGTCCAGTTGTGTGTGATCCCCAGGATCTGTTGTGCGCCTCTTACCATCAGGCCCTATTATTATTTGGTTGATAGGCCCCCTGCGGCCTACCAAAGGCAGCTCTAAGGCCTTCATTCTTTTTTTTTTAAAAAAAACAAGTTTTATTGGTTTTTCAGTTAAAATCTACATATTTAGAAAGCATCATGATGACTGGGTAATCAGAGATTCAGTAACAAAGTTTTCAGTACATAATTCAGGTTATATTATCAAAACATCCTTCTCAATTTCCCTTAACATTTCATACAACCAGTTTAAACTGATAAATTTCTAGAAATAGCATGGTCAGTTGAAAAATTTGTCAATTCAATTTCATTGAAATATATCTATGTCCTGTTATTAAAGTTTACCTAATTTAAATTTTAATTATATTATTCAAATTTAGCCTTTAACATCCCAAATAATATTCACAACTCAAATTTCCCTTATTTCATTACAGCAAAAACTATAGCATCTAACATGTACACAGTGGTTGAATAGCTATGTTCTATCTAATAAACATTGTCTGTTTCACATCCTATTACATCACATGTTACTGACAGGACCACAGCCTATGTTTATCAATCTACAACTATTTATGCCCAACCTGATTCTTTTAAATTTTAGCTAATTCTTAATTCTTAAATAGAATAATCAAACGTCTTTTAACATCAAACGTGGGATCTATAAACCAAATTTCCATTATGTCAGTGCACAAATTATAATGTCTAAAATAAGCCTAATAGATACATAAACACATTCTAGTTCTATCTCATAAACATTTTCTATTTTAGATCCTGATAGATCACTGATTACTAAAAGGTTAACCTTTAATGGTTCTCTAAGAACTCACTTTTTAAATCTGGCTTTCTTTTTTTGCCAATCAGGTTTCCAGACCAAGGCCTTTGAATTGCCAGATAGGTCTCCCTTCGCTCCAATACATATTATTTGAATTGAAGGAGGCCATCTAGCCATCAGTGATCCACAAAAACCAAACCATTTGTAATCATTATGTTGTTGCCCTGTTAGTTCTAGTCTCTGTATTTGCTCTAAAAACTTTATCTTCAGTTCGGTCTGGATTTCTCTTCCATCTGGGTTCATCTGCTTTAAGTAAAGAGTCTTATCCAATTTTGTAATTAATGTTTGGCTATCCAGGATTTCAGGAGACTGTCTTTGTTGATCTTCCACGTCCTCTATGTTAGCATCACTATCTTGCACATAGTATACTTCTAAAGTTATAGGCTCTTTTGATGGAGTCAAAAGTTGAGTATTACGTTTTCCCAGTTTGTTATTGGTCCTTAAGGTTATTTGCCATAGTGATAGTTCCTTGTACTTTTAGAGTTGTCGGTTCTTTGGATAGTTGTTACTTATATTCCTCTGTCTCAATAGTAATATCTTCCAATTTTGTTATATTCTGAAGTATAAATTCTTTCGTTGCAGTCTGGGTTTCAATTTGTGACTTAAGGTTGGCATGTAAATTATTAAATCTGGAGATAGACATCTCAGTGACTCTATAGATTGTTTCAAGTATGAGGTTATAGTCAAGCAAGGTTTGTGGCTGATCCTTCTCCATTCTGTAATAATTATAAATAGTCCTTGGTGGAGGCTATTTTTCAGACAAAAATCAGTCCACCTCCACAGGTCTAAGCCAAATTTATTTCCAGCTGCTTCAGCTTTTTATCTTAATGCCAAGGTCAGTCCAAAATGTAAGCAAGCTTGTTTGCCAATAGCATTCACTAGATATCCCCAGAGTATTTCAAATCCTTTTCAGACAGTATCTTTTTATTTATTTCTTTTTTTGTCCCCTTTTTAGGCTAATAGGTAGAATAGTCCATTTCTGTAAATATAGGAACTTTGGGCCAAAAGTAGAAAGCCAGTAAGTCCAATAAATCAGTATAATTTAGTACAAGGCTTTTCTTTTCTCTCCCAATGTAGACAAAGGAGGGTGGGGGAAAAAATCCCTTCCCTGTCTTCTCACAGGGGGAAGCAAATTCAAGAAGCTTTTGGCAGGGAAAGTAGACAATTAAGAAAACAAGAAGGCAATTCTCACCCAGTTTTCAAGTGCTTTGTTGTCCTTTTGGCTTCGGCAGGAAACGGCTAAATGATGGGTCATGGGAGTGGCCGATCCTTTCTTCTTCGGTTTGGAGAGTAGCTCCAAGCTGACAGGAGGGCCACTGCCCTTCTACCCCCGACTGGAGAGACCTCTCCCCCGCTCATCACCCCTCCAGGGCGACTTTCGACTCCTTTACAGGGCCCCCCCATGAAGAAATTCAGGTGACATGAGGAGCAATTCCCTCGCACGTCTGGATGCACCAAAAATCCGGAACTGGAAACTTAAGGCCTTCATTCTTGAAGTGGCTTCAGAGAATGCTCTTCCATATGCTCTTCAGCCTCCAAAAACTGGAGGCATGCCCATTCTCGCACAACTTTTGGAGGCTCTGGAGGCTACTCAGACCATACTTCAATCTTGTGCAGCCTTCCCAGCTTCCAAAAATTATGAAAACAAGCATACTTTTGAAAATAGTTGTCAGGTGAACTCTGATATCAACCAAAACATGATGGTTGTCACCTTTGACACTCAGATTCATCCTCACTACCTTATGGGGAGGGGAAGGACTCAGTTTGCCAATGTTATTTCCCGATAAACCACCTGTGTTATGCAAACATTTTTCTAATGGTTATATGATGTTGTTAGAAAGTCACAACTATTTTGTAGTTCATCTGTCTCATATTCCAGGCCATGGTTCACACCTTGTGCTAAGCCATATGCTTTGTTTCGTTTTGTTTTAGGGTGTTGTGTTATGTTGTGCTTCACAAATAGCTGAGGGCTTAGCATATTTTTGCCAAGCTTTTGTGGATTATTTAGCAAACTCATGTTAATGCAAAACAGTGTTTGAATTCAGAATATCCTTCAAACCCATTCCATTATTCCTATGCCAACTGTTTGTTATTTATTTATATCTCTTCACTTGAAACCATGTTTTTCAAAAAAAATAACTTTTCTTGAAGAAATAATAGCATCACTAGTATTTTGAGGTGTTTTCTTTGAGCAATATAAATTTGAGAGTTATCCTTCCAATTCTCTTATTTAAAGGCAGTAAGCAGAATTGAAGACAAACTATACTCTGCAATTAATTTTCAATCCGAGCATATATGCTATACAGCAGATTTTCACAACAGCATGACTGGATGCTCGGTTAATACTAAGCTTCAAACCACAAAGTTTAGATTTACCCAGGTATTGATTTATCATGTGGTGTGAACCTAACCGCTGTGGTTCATAAACCATAATTTATCATATAGTATGGTATGAAAATTCAACAATTGTATTCATCCAATTATGGTTTAAAAATCTAGTATAACATGTGAATGCACCCATTAGGATATTAGAATAACAGAGTTGGAAGGTACCTTGTAGGTCGTCTAGTCCAAACCCCTGCCCAAGCAGGAGACCCTACACCATTTCTGACAGATGGCAGTCCATTATGATGTATAAAGAACCATGGTTAAAATAAACAAGTCTGTAGTGCAGGGGTGTCAAACTCAATTTCATTGAGGGCCGCATCAGCATTGCGGTTGCCCTCAGGGGGCCGGGTGGGTATGGCCAGGGTGGGCGTGGCCTACTGGGTGGGCATGGCCAACTCTACATCATTTTCATCAAGGGTGCCTATGGGGGCCTGGGCAGGAGTGGGACAGCTCTGAGGGTCTCTGGCAGAAGGAGGGTCTCTGGGCCAGGGCCAAGGCAGTGGAGGCCGTTCCCTCACTGTTTCCAGGATGCGGATACGGATACGGATACGGCCCCCGGGCCTTGTGTTTGACATGTCTGCTGTAGTGTAAAGTGGTGGATCTAGCATGTATCTCCAGTAATGGTTATTTTGAAAATAATAACTACTCATAAAAGGCAGAAACCTTTTATCTATCCTTAAATATAAGATGCCTTTTAGTACAGTTGGGACTGTGCATATGTGCTTTGTGATACCAATGGGAGCAGCAGGGTCTTCTGCCTGAAGAACATCAAGAACAGACACACACACTAGTACAAGAATTCTCATCTCATAAGCATTTCTGGAATGCTTATGCTGTTTGTTTCCCAACCTAACCTGCCTTAAAGGATTGGCATACTCAAGGTTACCTAGGATCAGCCTTCTATTTGTTTCATTCTCCCCATTTTCTTTTCTTTTTTAACTGATCTGATTTATTTTGTATTACTATATGACATTACAGCAGCTGAAACACATTTAATAAATGAAAGTTTCCACATTCCATGCTTGAAAAGACTTACTTTACTCCATTTCCATTTGCTAGACTGCTATTGCAAATATAAGAGCAATGATGTTTATCAAAAGAGGAAAGGAAATGAAGAAAATTTGACTATAGGTGCTCCTTGGATTACGACCACAACTGGAACTAGAATTTCCATCCTGAAGCAATGGATCATTAGGTTACTCGTGTCCCATTTTATGACTCTTATTGGTGCAGTTGTTATGTGAATCCAGCTTTCCCCCATTGCTGAAAACCCACTGAGATGATCATGAATGGCAAACATGTGACTGGGGCTCTTCAACCATCCTAAATATATACCGGTTGCCAAGCACCCAGATTTTGATCATTTGACGACAAGGACACTGTGGGTGGCTGGGTTCACATATGCATGAACAATTTTAAGAAGCCATAGTGCAAGGGTGTCAACTGCTTGCCTGTGGGTGGGTTTCATCATAGCCACGCCCACCCCATTGCTGTGATGCGTCGCGACACGTCACATGACACGGCGACTTTGACGCCCATGCCGTACTGCATAGTGAGTTAGTTAAAAAGAACTTTAGTCATAAAAGACTATGGCTTTTCAGTTTGGCAAACGTTTTATCAGCTATTTAGCAGAGACTTTATTTTTCAATGTTAAATATAGAATTTGATCCACAGAAGGAGCTGGTGACCATTTATTTTATTTCTAATATGCCTCAGGAGAAATAAATGGATGACTTGGAATTTGTAGTCCATCTGTAGATGGACAAACACTTGGGCCCAGTTCAGGCTCCAGGTGGGCCTCAAGCATCTTTTTACAAATAGAACTTCTTGAGTCAAAATAGATTATGTGCTTCTGTATTGTGTGAAATGAAGCAGCCTCTATTAGCACACTAGATTTGGAAGCCCAGCGGTATTTCGCTCCAAAGTTCCCAGCTGATCAGTAGTTAGTGGAGCTGAAACCTTTTAAGCTCAGTCTGCAGAGACAGCTGGGCCCCTCCCCCCCAGCTTGCCCATACAGCAAATAGCCACAGCCAGTGAGGTGTACAGACAACCCGCATGCACATTTCTACTCTCTCACCTTTCACTTTCCCCAATCTTTCTATATTTCATGTTTTTTTGCTACCCCCAACCCCTTTTTTTTCTCTAGCAAAGCTGAATTAATTTCACTTCATAGCCCATTTTAAAAGTCAGACCTGGTTCGTGCAAACTCATGGTACGGTAAATGTCAATTCTATGAGCTTTTCTAGAATAGGTGCGGGTGTCCCAGAATTAGGAAACAGAATATCTAGGCCAGTATAATGCATTATTCCAAACTAGTATTTCTCAAACTTAGCAACTTTAAGATGTGTGGACTTCCAGCTCTCAAAATTTTTCAGCCAGCATGCATTGCTGCATTGATGAAGCCTGACCCTGTGATTTCTAAACTATTAGGACTTAGTCTCAGGTGTGAATCCAATTATTGGCAATTTTAAAATAAATAATGTTGTGAGTACAATGTGTAAACTTTGCAGGAGGGAGGACAACAAGGCAGAATTTGGTACTAGTTGCAGAATCTGACTTACTGTGATATAATAACAAGCAGATGGAAGCAACTAAGGCGAGAGCAGCTGCAGATCCTACATCCTCCAACATCTTTTATTTTCTCTTCATTTAACTTTGCTCCAAGCTTTTTCTGCTCCATCTCCTGTCAGATAGACTAGCTTTTCCAAGCTGGGATGGGTGATAAAACCTTAGGCTAACAACTAGGGACCAGCCAACATTCACACAGCAAGTTTCATAGTTGAATGAAAATTGTAACCCAGCCAGCTGTATTTGGTGAGCTCAAATAGGCCTAGCCGTACTCGGCAGATTTCTAGAAGCTAAGGTCTGGATCTGGTTGCAGTATGGATAAAAAACCAATACGAAGTAGGTAGACTGAGAGGTTTAACAAAAACCCTATAAGAGAATGAGAAACTACTTCCATTGTATTGCCAAGAAAGCTACGTGGACGGATTTCTCCTTAAGGTCAATGGAGATTAAGTCAGTTTTGGTGCTAAATACTATACCAGACAGCCTTGCCTTTGTGGGACTCAGATACATCTAAGAATACACTGTATGCAACAATAAAAATGTACAAACACATCACTGTATTTTGGAAATTTTTAATAATGGTGGAGCTGGTCCTGCACAATGTAATATATAAGGGGGAGCAGTTGAGGGAACACTACCACGTCCCCCAATTTAAAGTGCAAATATCAGAAGGTGGCCAGTCATTTGGAAATTGATGCAAAAAATCTCACAAAGATTTTCCCCCATTGGCAAAAAATGTAATTAAATAAATAACCCGTCATTTGCAATCCTTGTAACAGGCAGCTGATATGGCTTGACGTGAGTCCTAACTTTGTAGATTTTTCATAGTGTCATAAATGCTCTTTTCTCCTTGAAATTATTTCTAATAAAAATGATTGTTTCTAAGTATTTGTTAGTAATGTAACTCTCCAGCTTTTGCTGCAGCACAGAAGCTTGCCCTTATTTCAAGACCTGAAATCTTCCACATATTTCTTAAACAAAAATCTCTTCCAGATTTTATTCTCGTTGATCTTATTGTCACTTTTTCTATTCAAAGGGAGAGCTGCAAAATGTCCCTTGTCCCCTTTGCCAATAAAAAACAAAAGACTTCTAGTTACCAACCAACATTACACCTTTCCTTCCTGACTTTTAGAACCAAAGATTAAGAACAGTTCTATTATACTATAGTCCTAGCACTAACTGACAATACAGACTATCAAGTTTACACTGATACAAGAGTAATGTGATACATCAGCAAATATTCAAATCAGTATAAATGGTTCCTTCCCCTCCTCCCCCAATCCTCCTGAGAAGCTTTCTTAGAGAAGGTAGTTTATCTTTGAAATCCAGGACAAGTTAAACCACAAACTTACTCAACAATCCTAGTTATCTTGCCAAGGTTTTACAAAGAGCAGTTTTCTCTCCCGTCTTCTTAATTCTTCTTGCACCACACCACATTACTGGCCTCAATTCAAATTCAGGTGGACTCTCCATTGCTCTTCCTACCATGATCTTGTCTCTCAACTGTTCCACCTCCTTGGGCGCTTTGTCTACTCTTGGTCTCAGTCCTATCTCTCGCTGGCATATGGGTTGATTTGTATTAAAGAGCAGTGGTTAGAATGCAGTACTGCAGGCTAACTCACTGCTCACTCCAGTAGTTCGATTCTGAGCAGCTCAAAAGTTGACTCGGTCTTCCATCCTTCCAAGGTCAGTAAGCTGAGGAGCCAGATTGTTGGGAGCAATATGCTGACTCTGTAACTTCTTAAGAGGGCTGTAAAGCAAAATGAAGTGGTATATAAGTCTTAAGTGCTATTACTATTGCTATTAAGAGATGGGATAGGGCTTTGTGCCCCATTCTGCTTCACTGAAGCCAAAGCTACAAGCAAGGAATGGCATATATCTATCTATCTATCTATCTATCTATCTATCTATCTATCTATCCCCAACTCCAATAGAAATTGGATAGCAAAAAGGATAAAAAAATCCATCAGAACAAAACATAAAACCACACAATAGTAAATACTAAAAGACAGCACAGATGAAAACATAGCACTCCCCCCACTCCCACCCCTACAGTAATGCATTAATCCCCCAGCCCTGAACCAAAGCCAGTAAAAGCTTCCTGGAGCCCAAGGAGAGAGCATTTTCAGGGGGGGAAAGTGTCATTGTGCCAGAAAAGACCAACTTCCTTAGTCTTGCAACATGATAATGTTACTAGAGGGGACCTGAAGCACAACCAGATGAGCAGAAGCAATTGGACACTTATCTCGGGAAAAGTGTTTTATCTCATCACTATAAAACTAATTCATTTTTCTTTTTTCAGGTTGCTTCATTTGATCTAGTGAGTTCCTTTTTTTTTTTTGCTTCCGACCTAGTCATTTCTTCCAGCCTTGCTGTGTTGCTGGCTCCTTGTTTATATCCAGAAGAATTCCTGTACCTGTAGGTCCCCAGTTGTATCGCTTGTGCCCCTCACCGACATCTTTTATATTCCTTTTCCCAAACATGGCTTTCAACTCTCTGAAGTGACCTTTCCCTCTCACCAGAAAGTCACAGTTCATATATCCTTGCACTTTGCCTTCTAAAATACTCTGAATCTCATCCTGTGATCTCAATACCCTATTTTCCCTTTCTTCAACTTTGTATCTCTTATTCCTCTGTTATGCACCCACCCATCCAATTACAGAGTTATTACTTCCAGCATTTTGCTCTGTCTTCACTCATTTGTTTCACTTTATTGCAACTTCCTGAGTCCTAATAATGAGTGCTGTTGGCTATATTTATCTTGGGTTTCAGATAGTATCCTTAAGCATTTCTAACTCTTAGCAGCTTAAATGATTTGGCATTTATTCATTTTAAAAGTTGTTCCAACAGTTAGTCTCTTTAGGTCAGGAACTTTAGTCATGGTTTCCCCCTAATTACAGATCCCATTTCCCATGGCCACGTTGGTTGGGGATGATGGAAAGGTTATGCCACATCGCTGGTGCTTATAATGGGCCTCACTATTGTCAGTCCTTTTACCGCAGTAACTGACTGGAATCATGTGGCATAGCAAAACTGGCATTATATAAGGAGAGTGGAAAATATATTAGTAAACAAATGCCGCAGAAAAGTTATATGTGAGCCAGATTACAATACACATAGGTAGAAACGAAAAGAGGCCAAATTGCTAAGTTACCATAAAATATTGATTTACTCAACTACTAAAATGGCTGAGATATACTAAGACATGAAATTATTTGTCCCATTCTTTGATGTTGCGCCATACTTGGTGCAAGTACAACTGCTTCACCAGCAAAATGGATTCAGTTCTCACTCACCAGAAAGTGATAATGAAAAGAGCAGTGAAATGGGGTTGCAGGCTAGCCAGCCCTAAGCTCACTCATCTCCAGACACACCTAGAGATTGGAGCATCTGTGGTAGTCCTCTAGGCCCACATGTTAGCCAGTGGGTTGCTGTTACATTGAGCAGAGCTTTTCCTCCAGGCCTAGAGCATGCTGTACCTTGAGTGCAGTTAGTCATGGTCTCTGCTCTGTATGTTCATGGTCCAATTCTCACAACAGCAGGTCAGTGGAAAATTTTCCTAACTTGTTCCACTGTTGACAGGCCTCTTTTCCCCAGCAGTAAAGAAAAACAGTAAAGAGAGGATAGTTTTTCTGGCACATATATGACCTGCAGCCTTAAACAATCTCTTCTTTGCCCTTTTTTCCTCTCTCTCTCTCCCCGCTACCAAAGCAGCCTCTCTTCCAAATCAGATTAAAGTAGTTTTTGCTTGCTTTTTAAAATAGAAACCTTTTCTTGACTTCCACGTGCCCTCCTCTAGTTTATTTATTTGAGGCTTCTCTGGTAAATGTGGAAAGAGACTGAAGCATTTCTCTTCTGTAAAGTCCTTCATGCTCTCTCAGCTTGGCTGTTTCCTTGAAGATGTTTCATTATCAAACTAGATAACATCATCAGAAATGAGGAGGAGAAATGGGTTAAGTTTCTGTTTTGACCATTCCCCCCAAAGCATTGCCTTCAGTTCCTTTTGGGAATTCCCCAGAAAAAATCTGATGATTGATGAGAAAGGCAAAAATGAAGTTTATGAAGTATAAGAGGCTCAGTTTGATGTAGTAGTTAACGCACCAGCTAGAAACCAGGAGATTGTGGTTCTAGTCCCACCTTAATCACAAAGCCAACTGGGTGATCTGATCCATCATTTTCTCTCAGTCCTAGGAAGAAACCAAGGGCAAACCATTTCCAAAAATCTTCCCAATAAAACTGCACAGACTAGCCCAGGCAGTCGCTAGGAATCATGGTGGTGCATTGGTTAGAATGCAGTATTGGAACTAATTCTGCTCACAGCCTGGAGTTTGATCCTGATTGGCTCAAGGTTGACTCAGCCTTCCATCCTTCCAAGGTTGATAAAATGAAGACCCAAATTGTTGAGGGCAATATGCTGACTCTGTAAACCACTTAGAGAGGGCTGTAAAGCACTATGAAAGGGTATATAAGTCTTAGATGCTATTGCTACTGTTATTTGAAAGCACAAAATCCATTAAGTATATTGACTATTTCATCACTTCCAGTGGATACTGGGCAAAGTTCATGGTGCTAATATAATATGCCTTCCTCCCCAATGACTGCTGTTATTTCTTCCCTTTTTCTCTCCCCTTGTCTGATAGTTACAAAGGTTCAAACGCTCTCTGTCACTCAAGACCATCCTGCGCAGCAAGAGTGTGGAGAACTTTTTTCTGCGCTCTGGTAATGAGTTCAAGCTGCCCTCCGATGTCCTGCTCAGCCCTCCTGATTCCATGCCACCCCCGTCTCCACCCCCAGTTCCCTTTGAAACAGAAGCCTCCCCCAGAGCCTTCCACAAGTCCCTGGGGACCCTCAAGCCCATGAAGACCCACAGTTTCCAGGAACACATCTTCAAGAAACACAATCCTTGTGAAATTTGCCATCAGCTTATTGTAGGTAAGCAATTGGACGCCTTGTTTCCCCACCTTCTTGATAATGTTTGCTAGTTCTTGTCATGCACACTCAGGAGCTGAATTCCGATCATTCTTTTTCTATCCGTGTCTGGATTACCTTAAACTCTAAATCCTGAGCTACTGCCAAATCAGGATAACCCTCCTTCTTTTCCTCAAATAGATTTACATTTAATAAGGATTAGGCATTGATTCTAGATGAAGCTTGGAAAAATATGCATTAACGGAAGTTGGCTGTTGATGTATCTCATCTGCTTGAGTGGAGCTTGCAGAGAAAGAATAAAACAGCTGGAGCACAGCCAATGAAGGAACAAAGAGATGCCCCCAAGCCTGATTTTTCTTTTTCTTTTTTAAGCAGGCTAGCAACAAGCAATTGGAGGTGGCTGGAAACTTTATAGCTTAATAGCTTAATATCTTTTGTTGGGAAGAATTGTTTGTTTAGATTGGAAGTTATGATGGCTGTTAAGTGAAGCACCCATGTGTTCGTCTCATGTATGACCCCCACGTACCTCTTTTTCCCAATGCAGTCATTAAATGAATGTGTGGGTTGTTGAGCAGAGCATAGGATGCCTCAGGGTTGCCAGAGAACACCCCAACCTCTTGAGGCACCTTATGCTCTCCCCATGCCCCTCAGGATTCCCACCTCATCAGGCCCCTGATCCTCCTCCTTGCCCACATCACCAAGTTGCCCATCCCGCATGTCCCTAACCCAAGTTCTGAAGCTCTTCGAAAGGTACGTGTGTGATGGGTGACATTGGGTGAGGAGGAGGTTATGAGGCTTGGTGGGGGAGATGTGAAGGGAGGTGGAAGGGCCCTATAGTATCACTGTGGTCAGACCTAGGAATGAACAATCACAGGGGCAGTGCAGTGGCTGTAATGTCAGGACCAGGTTGTAAATAGCTTTTTTGGGGGGAGGCGCTAAAATGTCCAGTTGTAAGTCAAAGGCTACCTGTAAATGAATAGGAAATATAACCCTAGAAATAAGGATTAAAAAAAATCAGAAGATGGTTGTTTTATAATAGGCCACCCTCCAGATATGTTGACTAGGGGGGATGGTAATCATTATCAGCCTAACTTGAGATGAGTATATAGCCTGTTCCTTGTTATCAGACATGTATTTCTGATTTTTATTCTCTGCCTCCCAATATTATTCCCACCAACATACATCTATTATCTTAGCAAAACACCTTGAAGCTCCCTTGTGTCTTGGTTTTACTTTTAGGAAACTCCAAGCAAGGTCTACGATGCAAGACATGCAAAGTGAGTGTCCATCTGTGGTGTTCAGAAGAAGTTTCTCATCAGCAGTGCCTAGGCAAGACAGTAAGTAGCTAAGCAAAGCTATGTAAGGGTTAGGATAGAGAGATCCAGAGAGGGAGAGGATGGACTCTATTCTAAAGTTTACACAGAGTTGATGTAATACAGGTAGGCCCCACTTAACATCCAGTTATTGAACCACTGTTTGACATTACAGTGATGCTGAAGAAAGGAATTTGTGTGCAGTCCTATAAATTCAAGCCATTGCAGTGCCTCTACAATCATTTGGACAAAATTTAGTCCCATCGGGGCCCACCTGCCTATATGACCACCTTTTTTGCCATCCACCAACACCAACATCCCAGCTGTTGCCACACTGCATACCATTACTGTATTGGGCAGGACTTGTTTCATACTGCTTTCCTTCAAGCTATGTAGCCAGGGCTTCAGTTTGCATACCAGCCAAAGTCTCCATTCATATGCCTGTCAGGGCCTCTGTTCTCAGGTCAGCCCGGGCCTTCTTTCACAAAAGGAGAGCCCGGCCAGTGTGCAAAAGAAGGTCCTATCTGTGTTGGCACAAAAAGAAGGTCCCAGCTAAAAGAGTACTTCTTTCAGGCACTGGCCTTCTTTCATGTGGCCTTATTTTTTTTGGGGGGGGGGAGTAGTTCTGGCCAGTACAGATACGGAGCCCTGGTTGGGACTCAAAGAGGAGACCTTACTTACTGTACAAGAGAACCCCCTGATTGCACCAGTGTGAAAGGAGATGGCCCAAAAGAAAGCCCCCAACTAGTATAGCAATGGCATGTGGTGTAGCAATAGACAAGGCTGGGCAGTTTTCACTTAGCACATAATATGTGGAATTCATTACCACATGGCATGATGATGGCTACTAACATGAATGGCTTTAAAGCAAGGTTTGTTGTCTTCGGATTGAATGTTGCCTCTGGCTTGGGGAGAACATGCCTCCAAACACGTTAGAGGAACAAGGGGAGGGGAGGGTACATGTCCTTTTGCCACTTAAAAATACTCAGAGACACCGGGATGAAAAACGAAAATTTTTATTGATTTATTTTTCACATTTCTCAATGACCTGACTTCCTCAGAGAGATACTCTTAGCGATCTACAATAAAACATCAAAATATAAAAGCAGTATATACAGTAAAAAGCATTATATACTGTAAAAATGAAATGTTAGAATTAAATTTTTTATTATATTAAAAATTGTTAAAAATTTGTTGACAAAGGGCAAAAAAGAAAGGTCTCTCAAAATGCTGAACTAAGATAAATTTTGGGCAATTCAAGAAAATTCCTATTATGTAAGATCAAAATTAAGATAGGTGACCAGGTTTGGTTTTAAAATTGCCCTAACAAATTGTATAAAAATAAATAAATCAGTGAACATAAAGTAGACATAAAATCACGCCAAAAACATATTTCTCGCAACATATATTTTTCTCTACACTTATTGTTAATTCCAGCTATTCAGAAGTACTATTTTATAGATTATGCATGGAAAATAGCCCATTCATGTTTTTAAAAAATGTGTTCCTCAAAATAAAGTATCTTGAAATTAATTATCTCAATTCTTCATTACCTGATATATCTTTCTGCTTAAACTGGATAAATCAATTAATTTGTCCTATACCTTCTCTAAACTGAAAATAGATTAAAATACTTTATTCTTAGACACTTGTAATTTTTTCCCACTCAAGGACATTCTAAAAAACATTTGGCCACTAATAAACACTTTTAAGGTATTTATCAATCCACCTCCTCTGTTTCTGTTCTTTTATATTTGCCCTTAACAAATTGTAGCTTATGAAATCATGCTTAAATGAGTTATGTTTCATTGCACGCAAACAGTTGCTTGTATTGCAGTCCTTCCTCCATGTGAACAGTAAACTAAGAAAAAGAGAAGTTTGATATGCATTCTGAGACTATGGTTAAAAAAGAAAGAATGGAAAGTAGCTTTGCAATATAATTTGTTCTATTATTGACATGCTAAACTTGCATTATTTATTTTGTTGTGCAAAAGACACAAATGAATAAACTGCCTTATTATAATATGCATCTCTTTTGTGTTATAGTTAATTAAATTTTATTTTCTGGTTTTATCAATATGTGTTACGTGTGCTTTCTACGGCTTACCAATTGATACTATGAAACAGAAAGTGTTGTACCACTTAGGAGTCAGTTTCTGCAAACTAATTTTGCTTCTTTGTACATTACAGATTTCATAACTTTTGTCTTATTATATTTTATTCTCATGTTTTCCCAGGGATCTCAGACCAGTAGATGGGTTCACAACAGTCGTGTGAGATCAATGTTAGTAGATGACTGGGGAATTTTCTTGGTTTGAGACCAAACACAATCTGCTATACCAGATTTCTAGAAGCAAAGAGTCAATCCAAGAATTACCATTTTTAAAAGCTGATGTGCAGAGTTCTAAACTACTTCTTTTCCTGATTTATTTAGTTTAAAATTTCTCTGAAGGTTAATATACAAAGAGGAAATTGAGGGGAGCAAGCACTATATTAATTCATCCTCCTCTTGGCAACATGGCAGAGGGTCAAGCACATAGTACTCTATAGCAGGCCAGTGAAATATTCTTCTGTACTTTGTTCCTCAGCAGGCAACCTCTTTCCGCCGTAATCTTAGTTCTCCTCTGCTGCTACATGAACCACAGCCCCAACCAGCCCCAGCCAAGGAATCTCCTCCTACAGGTAAGAACTTGGCCATTCCCAAAATCTGAAAAGTCAAATTTCTGACAGAAATTCAATCAAAGAAAATGGATGATGAGGTGCTCCCAGGCTACTGCCAGACAGGACTTTCCAAGGGATGGATTCAAGATGGCAGACATGCATATGCAGTACGTGTAAAAAAAGGGGTAGGTTTCACAGTTCTTATCTTTTGACACCCAACCTCTAAAATGCCTCTGCTGCCTCCTCAATGGATATTCAGGGGTAAGAAAGAATACAGAAGATGCAGTGTGAAAATGCAAGAGGATTATACATGGAAGATGATTATGATGCTGGGGTCACCAAGTAAATTGCCATGATTGAGGCAGGGCAATTGGATGGAAGGTGTGGGGGGGAGGCTCATTGTGGAATTCAAAAGCCTCCCAGATCCAATTTAGCAAATAGATTCTTTATCAGGGAACCAAGTAGAAGAATTTGACTGGTCATTGCAACTCAACTCACTCTTTCCGGATTGTAATTAGGAAGCGTGGTGGGTTAATCTGGCTGAAGAGAACAGATTTCGCTCATTGCACAAGGAATTTTAGAAATCATCAGGAGACAGCATCTACTAATCGAAGTACAGAGTAATAGAATAAAGTGACCATGCTTATGACAGCTTCCTTTTCTTCTCTTTTGTGCCTGACAATCCAATTCTAAAATGTATGTGGTTTACCAGCAGGCCCCAGTGGAAAGGTAGATCCCGTTTATGAGACTTTGCGCTACGGCACTTCACTGGCCTACATGAATCGCTCCAGCTTCAGCAGCACCTCAGAGTCCCCCACCAAGAGTCTGGTATAGTCCCTAAATTCAAAGATTTCATTTTGGTAACATTAACAGGTCCCTGATGAACAGACTGGGGTTGAGGGAAACCCATTTGTAAAATCTAGAGGGAGATAGTGCAGAAAATGTTACTGGAAATGGATATGTGTGAAAAAGGATAGGAGGAAAAATGGAAACTGAGTAAATCAAGAAAGCAATACACATTTATTTCACTGGTACTCATGCTATAAAGATCAATTTGAAGGAATGTCTAGTCAAAGCAGATAGCAACATCCAGCCAACCTTGGCTGATCTCAGAGAGGCATTTATTTCTTCCAGAATGAGAAGGAGGACATAGTTCAGAACACAGAAGGCTCAACAGCAAGTGGACCAACAGCAGAGGAAAATATTACCGATAATGGTGAGTGAAATTCCCATTCCCGCTTACAATATGTAAAATAACCTTTTTTGTTAACCATGCCCAAAATTTACCTTCTCCCCACCACACACACATGTGTACATGTGTAATATATGAAAGGAGGGATGGGTTATCCTGCTTGCTCAGCCTGCATCAGCCTTTGTGCATAGTCACACCTCTCTCTCTCTCCCTCCCTCTCTCTCCCCCCCCTTCTCCTTCTTCCCTCCCTCCCTCTCTTTATCCCAGAAGTCACTGGAGATATCCAAGATGGCTCTAATAAAGGCAAGAAATCTTGCTCTTTCTAATTCTATTTTTCATATATTGATGTTTTATTTTCATGACTAAATCCTTGATTACTGTTTGGTAAGCTGATACAGTTAATCTCAAAAAACAAGCAAACATTCACTTCCAAACATTGTCCTAATGCAAATTCACACACACACCCCTTGACCTGTGGAAGGCAAGACTGCCTCAGAGAGGAAGGCTTATGACTTTGAAGGCATTCAGTTCTAGCAATGTTTTGCTAAAGGGGCTGTTTTGGAAACCTAACAAAAAAAAAATTCCCCCTGTACAAATACTGCTCTAATTGCAGCAAACATCATTTAATTAATATTTCCTCTCAAATTTAGGTCTATCAAAAAGGATTGCAAAAATCCAGCCAATCTCTTGTGGTTCAGTTTTGTTGCATCCTAATCTTTGCAACCCAACGGACATCAGTTTGCCAAATTTTCTATCAGTGACCGCTTCTCTGATTTCTGGGTATTGTTTCATAGTGAACTTTCCAGAATCCCTTGTCATCTCTGAATTTGGATTGCCGCCTCCTCAGGAAAAATAAAAGAAAGAAAAGAAAGAATATATGTTTTGTTGCCTACTGGACTGATGAGCCTTAATGCCTTCTATTTTTTTTTTCCGTTTAGTTTTCTCAGTGGCCACAGAAGGCGAAAGCCCTGTATTGGAGGAAAATAACGCAGGGCAACAGGTAGAAAATGTACCCATTTCATTTCAAGATTGAGAAAAAGCAGAGATTACCCCAAAAATGTAGGATCCAGCAATTTAAGAAGAAAGGGCTTCATGAACTAGCTCCTTCCCAGGATTTTCTTTCCAGAGAAAGAGGAAAAAAGGCAGGAAGGCAGGAAAGGAGAGAAATTGCACACAATAATATTATAATTGTTATTTAATTATATTTGGCTTTTATTCCTTTTTAAAATTCAAGAGCCAAAAAAGATTCTTTAGTACAGTAGTTCAGCTTTAAAAGTAGAGTTGCATGGAACAATAAGCCTACTCAATTGCTTTCTTTTCTGGGATACTTATTTAACACTTCAACCCAGAAATCCTGTATCCTTTCTTATCAAACTGTAGTTATTTAGTGATAGTCCACTATCATCAAGTTCCTTAGTGAATCTTGAAGGAGACAGACATTTTATATGTGTGTAGAATTTCTTAAAGAAAATATAGTGAGGGACAATGAGAAGGACTGGCAAAATAACTCCTACTAGACACAATTAAGAGAATTGTGTTTAGGGTTGGGAAACAAAGACTGAGACGGTTATGACTTCTTCTTCAGAGAGATTTTATCCAGAAGGCTATAACCTGTTCTTTGTCAGGAAGACAGATTTTGTTTGAAAGTTAAAAACATTTCTTGACAGCAATGGATTCAATTTCTTAGGGATATTTGCTAAACGTGTTTGGACAGGGTGAGTCAAATATTTGTCATGAATGCTTTAATCTGGACTTTCACATTGAGTGGGGGCTAAATCCATTGGCTCAAATGCTCTCCCCAGTGATTCTACAAACAATTTAAAGGTTCGCAGCTCTGCTCTTTAAGAAAACTAAGTGGCATATGTTCTGATTGTTTTTCTTCAAAGTACGTTAAGCTGTGAAAAATACAGCCAAGCAAAACAATCAATTTCAGGGTGGATAGAATGGCTGGACAGAGGCCCCTGTCAGCCAAGTGCATGACTCTTTCATACAGCTTTACTTTTGTGCTGCCTTCTGCCCTGTTTCTGACTCATTTCGTTCAACTTTCACAAATTCTTTCCAACAAGCCTACACCATCTCTGGCATGGAAAGTAACAAGTTCTGATAATCATAAGATCTTTATCTCTCTTTCCCATAATAGCATTTTGCAAAGGGCTGTAAAATGTAGGAACACTTTGCATCAGATGGTATTTTGATGTTTACTTCAGAATAGATCCCTAAAGATTACACCATGTGTCTAAAGACTGCAATGTTTCTTCTTGGCTCTTTCCTTTTCCAATAGCCATCTCAAGCATCTACACGCAAAGAGGTCTCATCCATGTATTCTTATGTTGCTCTGTACAAGTTTCTGCCTCAGGAGAACAATGATCTGCCACTGAAGTAAGCATGCCCTTATTCCCAGATTTCCAATGTTGAAATCCATAGCATGAGATAGGCATAAAGTAATCAGTTCTTGGACTGTGAGACCTTGCTGATGAAGCTTAAAGGAATTACCACTCAAGATTAAGGCTGTGGTTGCTATTGGAACACCTGCTAGTAATGACTGATGTACTTCTAGTAGGGCATACTTTATTTTGCCCAGTAACTTTTATACTGTGGCATTCCCTGCATCTCATTACCAAAAGGTATCTAGAGATAAACTAGACTTTGTCTGTCCCTGCAGGCCAGGAGACCGAATCATGCTGATAGATGATTCTAATGAAGATTGGTGGAAGGTGAGCAGAATATTATGGCAGAACACAGAGATCTGAACATATACTGTCTCTCCCATATGCAAATAAAACATCCTCTGCTAAGAAATAAAATAAAAATACCTAACACAAATAAGCCTATCAAAAATAAAAAATACTATAAAACAATCCAACTTCTTACGTGAACAAGTGCCACCGCATGTGTTTGACCAATTGATCGATTGATCGATCAATTGTATTTTTAACCTGCTGTTCGTTCAGAAGCCCAAGGCAGCTTGTGCAGCACTCCCTCTTTCCTATGTTTTCCCCACAACAATTCCATGAGGTAGGTTGAATTGAGAGAGAAGGACTGGACCAAAGTCATCCAGTGAGCTGTACTACCCTACTCACTTACACATCCAAGTAACTGTGATTTAGTGAGTTTATTAATATTTCCCAGCAATTCCCTTTGCCAAAAGCTCAGAACTGCCCCAATTAAGTCCAGTCGTGAACAGGTCAAGATTAGTCCACAGAGCAATGGCTTAATAGTCCACAAAGAAATTGAAAGTTGCTCAAACACCAGGCAAAACTTAAATCCACACATGAGAGCTCACATGGCAAGAAAAGTTCAGAGTCTCCAAGGCACAATTCCAAACACGATGTCCATCCAGAGTGCAGCAGGAATTATGATGATCAAACGAACAGCTAAAAAACCAGCATGTTGTTCCCAGCAATGCCTGTCTCTGTCTGCTGTGATAAATAACCAGCTTACCGGTGCAGCCTGTCAAGACGGAAGGGGTCTTCTCCTCTCGAGTAGTCTGGCTGACCTCCAGAGTCCTGCCTTTTCTTTGCCCTGCGTGTTCTCGGATTAGGTGCAGAAGTCAGTTCCTCCTCCATTTTGCTGTCTGTCTACCACTGCCAACTTTCCCCACCTGAAGCCTCCTCCAGATCTCTTTTGGATGACCGTTCAAAGCCATCAATCAACCCAGTTCCTTACATGCCAGGAATAGGCTCAACCTACCCTGAGCTGACATCTGAGGAAGAATCTGGGAGTCACCCAAGGGAGACATCACACTATTGCCCCCCAGCATGGCCCATCCTCCTGGAACTCCCTGAGCCAAGTTTCCATGGATACCCGTGATGGAACCAATGAACCAGTCCACAGGCATGCACAGCATCAGCATCTTCCCATGACATGTCCTCAGGGCCATAGTCCTTCCAGTGCACTAAATATTGCAGATCTCCCCAGTGAATCATGGGAAGGTGCCGGGTGGAGAGCCAGACATGATCACCGATTGCAAAGGGAGACACATCTCAACAATGTTGATCCATGAATTTTTTATAGTCCTCCTTAGCCCGTTCCAATTGTTCCCACAACACTTGGTGCATGGCAGTGAGTTCTTGCAGGAAATCTGTGGCTGCAGGTACCAGTGAATCTGCAGCAGTCAGAGGGCACAAACATGGCTAGACATGTGTCGAAGCATGCTGGGCATTGTTATATCCAAACTCCACTAGCATCAGCAGATCCATCCAATTGTCCTGCTGGAAATTCATGTAGCAACACAAATACTGGTCTAGCACAGCATTCATCCATTTCTATCTCCAGATGATGTGAGAATGAGAGACATATCTGTATCTGTAGAAGTTGCAAGAGCTCCTTGCCAAAAATGGGCCATGAACTGGGTACCTTGGTCTAACACAATATGGTCAGGTAGGCCATGCAACCGGAAGATGTGACACACAAACAGCCATGCCATGTCTCGCGCATGGGCAACCCCATACATAGCACAAAATGGGCCATTTTGTGAACAGGTCTACCATCAACACCATCATAGTTCCCTGTGACTTTAGAAGATTGGTGACGAAGTCCATGGATACACTTCCCCATGGACAATGGCTGCAGCAGTCCCGGCAATGGTCCTAGTGTGTTCTTGGCTTGTTGGCACTTTGGGCATGATACCACATAGGTATCCACATTGTGGCAAATTCACGGCCACCAGAACACCTACCCCACCAGATGCAAAGTCTTGAATAGACTAAAATGCCCTGCCACATGGTTGTTATGACACTGGTGTAAGATCAGACTACAGGAGGGCCCTGTTCTGAACCAGCCCTCTTCTGGCCTTGTAAAGGCAAACCCCTATTTAGGAAGAAGAGACTGGAGAGCTTCCAAGGCTAAAGGGCATCTGCCAAGATTTAATTACGCAGTTAACAAAAACACAAGAGCTTGTCTTCTCAAGCGGAAAAGTTGCTTTCAGCAACCAGCCCCTCCCCAAACACTCCTTTTATAGAGAGCTCAGGGCGTGGTCTCCCTGTGCCTCCTCCCGAGGAGTCCCACATTCTTTCTTTGTTTGTTCCTGCTCGACTGCCTCCTGCGTCGGGCGTCCTTGAACAGGGCCAGCTGTGGGTCATCATCTTCCGCACTATCGGGCTCACGCAGCTGAGAAGAGGGCCCCGGCTGGGAACTCTGCCAAGCCTCCACGCCATCATCAACCGGTTCGTCTCCCACACGGTCCTCCTCCCCCTCATCTGAGTCATCCGACACATCTGAGCCGGCTGCCGAAACCACAGGCTGGCCCTGAGTCACAACAGGCCCCTCTGGCACATTAATCTTTCCCTGAAACCTCAACAAGCCCTCTGAGCATGACCAAGAGCCCGACAGGCCTCTGACTGAGTCTTAATTCCTGTTCTCTGGCCTGGACACAGGAGTCTTGACACTGCACCAGCCTGATTTGCTCTTTCAGAAGGGTTCTTGGGTCACTTGAATCACTGACCAGAGCTGCACCTTATCCCCATTACAGGTATACTCTGGCTTACATGACAAGGCATCAGCTCTCTGGTTCCAGCCTCCCAGACTATAGGTTACTCGGATATCAAAGTGAGTGAAGAAGAGAGACCATTGGATCTGCTGCTGGCTGATCTTCAGGTGCTCCAGTTTCTGATGGTCTGTCTGCACTTCGATCTGGTGCCAAGCCTCTTCTAGGTGGTGCCACCAGGACTGCCTGCAATTCCTTATCTCAAATCATGTAGTTCCACTTGGCAGGATTTTGCTTATGTGAGTAATAAGTGCAAGGGAAGAATTGCTTTGAGTTCAAGGGGACTTGTAACAACACCGCTCCCATCGTGATGTCCGACGTATCTGACTCCACCCTGAAGGGTCATGACGGGTCAGGGTGGCAAAGAATGGGGTCTGTAGCAAAAGCCTTTTTCAGAAACTTGGGGTCTTGCTGTTTTACTGACCCCCGCATGAACTGAACCGCTTTCTGCAGCAACCAAGTCAAGGGAGCAGTCATCATGGCAAACTGGGGGATAAACTTTCAATAATAATTTGCAAACCCCAGGAGTCTCTGGATGTCTTTCACTCAGTGCGGGGGCTGCCAAGACTGCAGAGCCTCACTCTTCTCTGGGTCCACTGCAATGCTCTCAGGCAAAATCAGGTGTCCCAAAACGTCAGTGGTGGTTGTGCAAACTGGCACTTTTTGCACTTCACAAAGAGATAGTTCTCATGCATGTGCTGGAGTACCATTCGTACATGGAACCAATGTTCTTCAGCCGATGACAAGTACACCAGGATGTCATCCAAATAATCACTACAAAAGTAACCAAGAGATCCCAAAACACATTGTGCATGAGGTGCATAAACATGGAGGGGATATTGGTGAGTCCGAATAGCATCACCGTATATTCAAAGTATCTGTACTGGGTGCGGAAAGCTGTCTTCCACTTGTCCCCTTTGTGGATTCTTATCAAGTTTTAAGCCCCCTGCAAGTCCAACTTCATGAAGAGCCATGCCCACCTTAACTGCTCCATGAATTCTGGAATGAGTGAGAACAGGTACAGCTTCCTCATGGTAGTGGCATTGAGTTCCCTTGACTTTTTCTTGACAAAGAGGAGCAGGGCCGCTAAAGAGGATGTCATTGGATGGGTGAAGCCATTCTTCAAGTTCTTCTCAATAAAGTCCTTAAGGGCCTCGAGCTCAGGTTTGGATAAGGAGTAAATCCAACCCACTGGAAGCTCGGCATTCAGAACCAGATTGATGGGCCAATTATAGGATAGATGCAGGGGGAGCTGCTTGGCTTCTCTTTCCCCAAACATGTCAGTAAAGTCTGCAATTTCTAAGTGAAGATCCCAAAACAAAGCAGGATGTTGCTGCATGGCATACACATGAAGCCAATGAGAACGGCACTTAGGGTTGCCCAGTTGAATGACCCCATTGACCATACAATCTATGGGTCATGTGCCTGAAACCATTCCAGTCCCAACATGATTGGAAAATGCGGAGTGGCCACCAATAGAATTCCAACCGCTCCATGTGGTTTTCTATACACATCTGAAGAGTCTCAGTAGCCATGACTACCGGCCCTGACTGAAGTGGCCAGGCATTGATGATTTCCACCAATATGAACAGTTTACCTCATGCTGTGGCACGTTGCACTTAGTGGTGAAAGCTGTGCCCATGAACTTTGTGGTTGCCCCCGAGTCTATCATGGCTTTCATGAGAACTTCCTCACTTCTGGGAAAAGTCAACATCACGGCCACCACCAAATACTGGGTTGGTGTAATCTGCGGTGTTAACACCTGACCTACCCTAGACATCGCCCGACCAAGTGAGCCATTTCAGTCAGGCAGAGGGAGTTTCCTGCCATCACCAGAATTTTCTTTGTGGGACACTTAGCAGCTAGGGGACTGGGGCCTCCACAGTACAGGGACAAGCCTTTTCTGCCTGTGTGAGGTGTGTCTGTCCCCTCCTCACTTGCATGAGTTCCTGGGGGGTGGTTGAGGCTCTTCACAAAACCTCCTGGGTATTGGAGCAGCCACCTCATCGCTGCACCCTTCGCTGCTGGAGCCAACCATCTATGCACAAGCACAGGTGCAATAGGGCATGCAGGATGCCAACTCATTTCAGAGGACAAGCTCTCCTGAATTTGGTCCATTAAGGCTCTTTCATTCCATCTCAAATCCTGACTGATCAGCTGCAAGTCAGAGATGTATTCAATTACAAGGTGACACCCCTGCTTCAACTCCCTCAGGTGCCGGTTCACTGTTTGCACCTTGACAGGGTCCTCAAACATGGCCTTCATTTGAAGGCAAACCCCTGCATAGTCATCCACCAAGTGACTGGACTACATGAAGGGGGGATCACCCACAGGGCTGATGGTCCTGTCAATAGACTGATGATGAACCCCACCTTCTCCAAGTCTGTTTGAAAATCATCCGGTCTCAGGCTCATGAACAGCTGACATTGTCCAAAAATTGGGAATTGGGCAGAGTTCCCATTAAATTTATCTGGGATAGCAACCGGGCACTGATGGTGAGGTCTTGACGGTCCAGATGCCTGCAATTGTGCCAACTGATTGGAAAGGAGAGTTACTTGCTGAGCCAGCTTGACATTGTTGGCTAGCTATTGCTCCATAATGTCCAACAAACAGGGCTTCTGAGGAAAATGGGGCTGGGAGCAAACAGCTGCCCCACTCACTCACACATACAAATAACTGTGGTTTAGTAAATTTACTAATATTTCCCAGCAATTCCCTTCGCCAAAGCTCAGAACTGTCCCAATTACATCCAGCCATGAGCAGACCAAGATTAGTCCACAGAGCAATGGCCTAATAGTCCACAAAGCAATTGAACAAATAACTACACCAGGCATAACTTAAATCCACACACAAAAGAGCTTATGTAACAAGAAAAGTTGAGAGTCTCCAAGGCACAATTCCAAATATGGTGTCCATCCAGAGTGATGCAAGAATCATGACAATCAAATGAACAGCTAGAAAACCCACACATTATTCCCAGCAATGCTTGCTTCTGTCTGCTGTGTTAACTAGCTTTCTGGTGCAGCCTGTCAAATGGGTGGGATCTTCTCTCGAGTAGTCTGGTTGACCTCAAGACTCCTGCCTTTTCTCTGCCCTGTATGTTCTTGGATTAAGTACAGAAGGCAGTTCCTCCTCCTCTCCACTGGCCACCTACCATTGCAAGTTTTCCCCACCTGAAGTCTGTTCAGAGCCATCAATCAACCCAGTTCCTGACATGCCAGGAATGGGCTCAGTCTCCTCTGAACTGACATCTGAGGAGAAATCTGGGGAGTTGCCCAAGGGAGACATCACATGAGCTCACCATGGACTTAAAATAGGAACTTCCTTTTCCTAGACCAGCTTCTTAACTATTGCACTACAGTGATGACAGCCTGCTCTGAAGGCTTTCTGAAAAGTTCTGACTTCAGAACTTTCCTGAATTATAAAAAGGGATGGGATCCTAAAGATATAGGTGAGGGAGGAAATCTGTAGCGCAGTGTGATTGAATGCTTTGTCTTTTAGGAGATAAGTGGTTCAGAAATGTGATTGCCAGATGGATGGATAGATGGATGGATGGATGGAAGGAAGGAAGGAAGGAAGGAAGGAAGGAAGGAAGGAAGGAAGGAAGGAAGGAAGGAAGGAACAAGCCTTGTATGGTTTGCAGGCCTGGAGGAATATTATGGTTCCCTGATTTTTATATATGTATTTCAATATTATAACAGAATAACAGAGTTGGAAGGACCTTGGAGGTCTTCTAGTCCAACCCACTGCTCAAGCAGGAAACATATACCATTTCCGACATATGGTTGTCCAATTTCTTCTTAAAAATCTCCACTGTTCGAGCATTCACAATGTCTAGAAGCAAATCGTTCCATTGATTAATTGTTCTAACTGTCAAGAAATTTCATTTTAATTCTAGGTTGCTTCTCTCCTTGATTAGTTTCCATCCATTGCTTCTTGTCCTGCTTTCAGGAGAATTGGTTGACACCCTCTTCTTTGTGTCAGCCCCTTGAAACACTGCTGGCAGTCTCTTGGAACACTGCTATCATATCACCCCTAATCCTTCTGTTCATTAAACTATACAACCCAATTACTACAAATGTTCTTCAGATGTCCCCTAATCACCTTTGTGGCTCTTCTCTGCACTCTTTTTAGAGTCTCAACATATTTTTTATATTGTGGCGACCAAAACTGGATACAAAATTCCAAGTGTGGTTTTACCAAGGCATTTTAAAGTGTTATTAAGACTTCACATGATCTTGATTCTATATCTCTATTAATGCAATCTAGTACTGCATTGACTTTTGTGGTAGCTGCAGCACACTGCTGGCTCATATTTAAGCGATTGTTCACTAGGTCTTCAAGATCCATCTTGCAGCAGGTGCCACATGTTTTATACCTATGCATTTGTTTTTTTCGTACATAAGTATAAAACCTTACCTTTCTCTACATTAAATTTCATTTTGTTGGATAGGGTTCAGTGTTCAAGTCTGTCAATATCCATTTCAGTCCTGAGCATATCATCTGGGTTACTGGCATTTCCTACTAGTTTAGCATCTTCTCCAAATTTGATGAGTTCCCCGTCTAGCTCCTTGTTTAAATCATTGAAGAGTACTGGGCCTAAGACAGAGCCTTGGGGTACCCCACTGCATACTTCCCTCCATGTAGAAGCAGTTCCATTAAGGATTACAAATTGTGTGTGGTTGGTCAGCCAGTTACAAATCCATCTGATAGTGATGCTGTCTAACCCAGAAGTCCCCAATCTTTCTGTATCCACAGACTGGCAGCAGTGGGGGCGGTGAGGGGGAGGGGTTGACTTTTCATGCACAGCTTAGTTCTCGTGCATGCGCAAATGAAACTTTACACTTGCCCACCACTTATATGGCACGGTTCCCAATAGGCTGCAGACTGGTCCATGGTCTGGAGGTTGGGAGTTGGATGGCCCTGATCTAACCCACATTTTTCTATCTTATTAGGTAGTAGGTTGTGGTCTACCTTATCAAATGCTTTACTGCAGTCCAACATCTTCCTGGTTTTGTCACTTTATTAAAAAATGCAATAAGATTTGTCTGACATAGTTCGTTTTTGGCAAACCAGTGTTGGCTTTGTCATGACTTTGCTTGCCTCTAGCTGTTCACATATTCATTGCTTGATCATCTTTTTCAGAATATTTCCTGGTATCGATGTCAGACTGATAGGTCTGTGGTTTTTTGGATCTGTTTTTCTTCCTTTTTAAAAAATGGGAACTACACCAGCCCTTTTTCAATCTTCTGGTAGTTTCCCAATACCCCAGGACATTGTTCACTGGTTCTGTGATCACATCTGCCAGAAGCTTGGGGTGTAATTTATCTGGTCCTAGTGATTTGAACTCGTCTCAAGTGGATAGGTATTCTCTTACCATTTTCTTGTTTTTTTTATTTATATTCCTAATGTGCATTTTGCAGTTTTTTATATTGGACTGTTTTTTTTCTCTTTTATGTAAAGACAGATGCAAAATCTCGGTTAAGCTGTTCTGCTTTCTTCCTGCTGCTTGTCACCTCCTTGCCATTTTCTCCTACTAATGGACCAATTGTTTCTTTTACTTTTTTCTTGTTTTTTACATGAAAAAAAGATTTTATTTTTGACATCTGTCGCAAGGCTTAGTTCATTTCAAGACTTCAAGCTTTTCTGATTTCATCTTTGCAGATTTGGGCTATTTGCTGATATTCTACCTTAGTTATATCCCTCTCTTTTCATTTTTTATATTTTGTCCTTTTTGTCTTTCAGTTTATCAGAGAGTTCTTTGTGCAGCCATGTTGATTTCTGTTGAGATCTCTTTTTTTTCTTTATTGGAATTGACTGGGCTTTTCAAAGTTTCCCAAGCTTCTTGGACTGTTTTCCCTCCCTGAGGGTTTTCATCCATGAAATCCTTCTAGTTATTAAAATCATATTTTTAACATTCCACAATGAATCTTTGAGTAGTTCTTTGAATGACAAAGAACAAAACTAACAAAACCACACTGGACTCTAGTCAGATTACTTATTCCTTAACTTTACTCCTGTCATCCTACCCATGACCATCTGCTTAGCAATCAAAGAATGCAGAATATTAGTCCTGAAAATTTTTTTGGAAATCCCTGACATACAGCAGCCTTTCTAACCAATCATTCTAAAGATTCCATATATTGGGACCAAAATTCACAAAGGCAACATTATTTGGATCTTCTGGGAGATGCAGTACCAACAAATTAGGAAAGTACAGGTTGGGGAGAACTGATTTTGAGAAAGAAGGTGATGAAGCTCTAATTATTTTAAAGGATCATCTGCACCAAAGCAGGTGTAATGGCAAATGTTTTACTTGAGTCAGTTATTTATTTCTAAATAAACTTCCACTCTGCCTTTAGAAAAACTCTCCCCCTTGATGCTTTCCAATCACAACATAGTATAAAAATGTCAGAACAATAAATCCATTATAAAAACAAAAACTATAATTATAGAATTTTTTTCTACTGAAAAATCCAGTAGAAACCTGATGAAGTCAATACTTTTCTTTATTCCCTGTTGAAAAAACCCAGTAAATATATGACTATCCATATATTTACCATAAAGTAGAACAATTCTCAAGGCCCAAATTTACTTGCTATGGTTCTTACTTAAAATCCAGAGAATTGCAGGTCTCAGTTTATAATTTTTAATTTAAAAGGCCAGGCTTCTATGCCTGCTGATGAGCAGATATAAAAATATAATAAAGACTAATAAAGACTTTTGTGCTATAGTGGTGACATTTTTATTTTGCAATCTAGGGGAAGATGGGAGACCGCATTGGCTTTTTTCCAGCCAATTTTGTCCAGCGAGTTCGCCCAGGTGAGACTGTCTGGAGATGCTGCAGGACTTTCTATGGCAACAAAGAACAGGGACAGCTGAGCCTTAAAGAAAACCAGGTAGGAGTGTATGCCCCCAAATATAGACATGGTCAAGTAAGGCCTCTAACCTCATTTTCACAAAGGCCATTTGTGAACAGCCAGTTCAAGTTTGGAAAGATATGTCCTGCCTCTCAGCTGGCACCTACCTGAACTTGAAGAAGTGGAAATAAAATGGGGTCATCAAAGGAGAACTAAAATGCAGCTTTATTCCCATTCGTAACTTGTAGCCCTTGAGAGAAAATGGTTCCCTATCCCTAAAGTAAAAGGTAATTTAAGATAAAAGGTGAAGACTACTTTGAGTCAAACATGATTCCTAGGAAATTTAGGCACAAGTCTATGTGTTGTTGTTTTTTTTGAGTAGGAAAAAAACACATGGTTGTTTGTTTTGTTTTCAAATCTAACCTGTTTTCCTGGTATTGCCTGTTGAATCCAAACACCAGGTTGATCCTAAAAAGAATTGTATTTTTCTTCAGTCTTTGTAAATGGTGAACATCATTTTGCTAGAATCGTATTTATCCTTTGCTTCTTTATATTGTTATCTAGTCATCTTGTCTTTTGTCGGACTTTTCTGGAATTTTTTATTTATTTTTTATTTTATTTATTAATCTTTTATTTTTCCAAGAATTAGAGGCTTGTACAGTGACTCGCCCTTCACAACAGGCATTCAAAATATTTAAGCTTTAGCATTCTTATTTATGCTTGCACTGAACAGTCTTAATTTTACTTTATCATGTATTGTTTGTATGATCCAGGTTAAACTTTTCTGACAATCCAGCTTTCACAGCCGTGTCACAACTGGAAAGCCATGGTCTTGATAACATGTATCTTTGTTGTCAATGTAATTTAACATTTAAACTAGTTATCCCATAATTACATAATAATGTGTCAGAACTACCAATTCTCAAAGTTACTTGTCTTCTATATTTAGGAGCTACTGTATATCTGTGCTTCAGATTATGGTGATGAATTGTACATGAAGGTTTTATACAATGTTGTACAGTATTATTGCATACAAGCTGAGAGCACCTTGTTTGTGTTTTGCTCAAGAACTAAAATCTTGAAACTAAGTTAGGCACTGGAGACATTTTGTTGAGTCAGGACTTTTCATTGAATCACTATGTAATTTAGTAGCAATGCTTCTTTGATATTTTCAGATGGACTATAATTCAGCAAAATTAAATTGTCCAGAGATTGTACAAAGAGATGTTCTAGCTTTTGCCCTTCAGTTGAGTCAGGACAAAAAGACTTAGATTCCCAGTGATTATGATAGCTTTGTAACAAATTAGGAAAAGCAGCAATGGAGCAGGATGACTAATATAGGGGTCCCCAACCCCTGAGCCATGGACTGATACTGGTCGGCGGCCTATTAGGAACTGGGCCACACAAGCAAAGCTTCACCTGTGCATGTACATGATATAGGTTGTGTGCAAAACCATCTCCTCCCGATCCATGGAAGACAATTTTTCTTCCAAAACTGGTCCCTGGTGCCAGAAAGGTTGGGGACTCCTGGACTAATATATTCCCATACAGAATTTAATAATATTGGAGGTGGTCTATATATAAAGTCCTTGGTATATAAAGCACTTTGTCCTTAGTCTCCTTCTCCGGTGATTTTAATAGAAAACCATAGGATTAACTTTGCAGACAGTGCATTTTTCATTTGGGCATTCCAAAGTCCTTCCCTCTTGAACATACAAAACGTACTTAGCATCTCCTTGCAGCCATGTTTTTTCTGCCAGCCTGATGCTTCAGCATCCACTCTCAGTGGGCAGGATTTCAGCCAATCTGAATTCTTTGGTCATTTTAATAAGTCTCATACAAACATAGTTATACCAAGGCAGTAAGGAAGGACTTTCTGCTACAAATAATGGAAGAAAGGAGCTTAAGGCAGTTTGGATGCCAAGCAGAGGAGAGCCAGTAGATGGTGGAGGTGAGGAGAGGCAAGCCAAGATGAGAAATATTGGAGCACAGGATCAATTTTAATATTAATAAACACAAAGACAGCTGCTTAGGGCAGTTCATTTGGAGTTTCCACTGAAAATGCTTCTGTTGTTGTTGTTATTTTTGTTGTTGTTGTTGTTATAGTCACCCAGAAATATATCTAGAAAGTGTATGTTGTTGAGAGCAGATTCTCACTCATTAATGAATTTTCTTGGTATTAGAGTTTTCTTCTCTAATATGTGAAAGCCTACACAGAGGACTGGAAAACCTATAATTAGGAGTGTTAACAGCATAAATATAAAGGAAAATTAGGTTCAAACTTCATGTAAGAGGGACTGTGGTATCTCATAAAATTTAATTCAGAATTAGGGGATCCAGTCTCTTCTCCTTATTACAGCAGTGGTACCGGTATACAAGGGTATCCAGTACATTTCCCTCCTTTGTCTTGGAACCAATCTCTTACTCTTATTTTATTTTTCCATACACACGTTGCTATAGTATGAGGTTTAAGTATGTCATGTGTGGTATTTCTCTTTCTTGAACAGTCTCCCTATTGTTATAGGCACTGTTCAGGAAAGAAAGGTTTTGGTTATGTTTATATACACTGCATATACCACTCTTTAGCTGCCACTTGAAATTTTGGATAATTGGTCCTCTGGATATTTTTACTATGAAAGTTGTAGCTTTTATAGTTTAAAAGTGCAATTTCTTGACCAGAACAAGAAGATTGTTGCTGAAAAGAACCTTTTGTTTAAGGAAAACTGTCTATGATTTTAAAAATGCCCATGAGAGGTGTGAGTTTTAGAATACAATTACTATCAAATGCTTTGTGACAGAACTCAAACTATCTGACAATAAATTAGAATCAAAAGTGACTGAATAATACTGAGCCAACACCCAAACTGGATTTTTAAAAAATGCCTCCAACACACACAAACAAGACAGTAAAAAATACTTATTTACTACTCCAATTACATGTATTGTGGACATTATTTATTTATTTATTATTATTTTATTTTATTGAATTTATATACCGCCCTTTCCCATAGGACTCAGGGAGGTTTACAGGGCATAAAAAACGTCAATACAAAAATTAAGAACAATTAAAAAGATTAAACTAAATCCCTGAAAAAATATAAAACATATAAAACCCCAGTTAAAACCCCAATTAAAACTCAGCCTGGGCCGGAAAGCTCGAAGAGCCAAGTCTTCAGGTCTCAGCGAAATGATCGAAGGTCGGGGGCAGTCCTAAACTCCACGGGCAGCTGGTTCCAAAGGGCAGGCGCCCCCACTGAGAAGGCCCTCCCCCTGGGTGTTATCCGTTGGCATTCTTTTACCGGCGGCACCCTGAGAAGGCCCTCCCTGTGGGAGTGCACAGGACAAAGGGAACTTGATGCCGGCAGCAGGTGTTCCCTCAGATATCCTGGACTCAAGCCATTTAGGGCTTTATAGGTAATCACCAGCACCTTGAATCTCACCTGGAGGGCAACCAGAAGCCAATGCAGCTCACAGAGCAGAGGTGTTACATGGGAGTAACGGGAAACCCCCATCACAACTTGCGCATTTGCATTTTGCACCAGCTGAAACCTCCGAGTGGTCCTCAAGGGCAGCCCCATGTAGAGAGCGTTGCAGTAGTCTAAATGGGAGGTCACGAGCGCATGAGTGACTGTGCGTAGGGCATCTCAGTCCAGGTAGGGTCGCAACTGGCGAACCTGGGCAAAAGCCCCCCTGGTCACGGCTCCTATATGGTCTTCAAAACTGAGCCGCAAATCCAGGAGGACACCCAAGTTGGGAGCCCTACATGTGGACATATTGTTAATACATGTACACTTACTAGCTTTCTTTCTGAATCTTTTGATAACATATGATTCTCCCCACCCCATCTTCCAATTCTCCTAGATCTGTCTTGGTGTGGGAAAGACCAAAGAGAATGAAGGTTTCATCAAGGTGACAAGTGGCAAAAAACGTGGGCTGGTGCCTGCTGACACTCTGACAGAAATTTGAAGATGAAAGATGAAGAGCAAAATGAGAGAAGTATACACTAAAAAGAGGAAGCCTACAAGGCGAGTGAAGCTGCCTTGTGTTCCTCTAGGCCACCCCCATATCGGAGCACCTGGGTAATCACAGTTTCACAGAATCTTCCCACTGGATCTTGTGAGCAGCTTTTGTGGAAGGGATGAAAGAAGGCTTGAGGGGGAACTGGCAGGAGCATTGCTTGCTGTGTATCTTTATCCATGCGGGGCTGGAAATTCACTCCTGTTTGACTAAGTTTCTCATCACATTCACTGCAGTCTCTGTAAAGGTCTTTGGTGAGAGCTCTCTGTGTTGTGAGTGTGAGTGAGATTTCCTCTGTTGTAATTCACACCCCGTCTTCTTGTCTTTGGACCCTGGCAATAGATGCCAGTTAATAATTAACCAGTCTTATTGGGAGGGATCTATCCTAGTGTAAGGCTCTTGACCCCCTCCCATTTTCAGAAATACCCCAACAATGCTCTGTTGCATGCAAGCTACCCATGGAAATGCAAAGTCCTGCTCTGACTAAGAAGACCACGTGGTGTGTTGATTTCTGTGTTAGTTTTTTTTCCTCTGTATTTGTGTGACTGTATCACCTTCTGTCAAAAAGATGGTGTGGCCAGGCAATTATATACCGCCTTGGTCACATACTGAGGAATCTTACTTTGGAGCCTCTTCTGCTTAATTTTTAGGAGGCAAAGTGGTTGGCATTCTATTGTCCCCTTTCCTGGCTCCTGGGGAAATCATACAACTATGTTTGCTCCTCAGTGTGTAGTGGCTGACCCACCATATAACTGATGGCAGCATTGATCATTTCTCAGGGACCTTCCTTAACCAGACGCTTTTCTGAACTAAACAGAGTATATTACTGCTTTGCTCATAGGAGTTCAAAGGCCCTGGTTACTCCAAATTTCATTTCCCAGTATGCTTTCAGCTATGTAATTTGCAGATATATTTTTGTAAAAAGGAAAGAAAGAAAAATGTCTATGATTTGAAAATTGGTATTTAATATATTTGCATAGACATCCCTAGAATGACTAAACTGGCATTTTTCTGACTTGGTCTGCTGGTTAAGAAGAGACGCCTTGTTAAATCCTATGTTTCTAGGGCCCAGTTGTAATATATAACAGGCCATGTATATTGGCCTGTGAAAGATGGCACACATGAAATACTTCTGTAAGTGAGATAGATCACCATTCAATCAATAGTGTATATAAAAGATCCACTACATTATTAAATACATTCAACAATGATGTACATGCATGGCTCATTTACATAGGTTAAGCACTTATTTTCTTATATTGCATAATCAAGCCAGGGAAACAGAATTCTTTCCTAGGTATTTACACTGTGACTCTAGCCTATTAATAATATAGCAATAGGTATTTCTTTCTTTCCCCCAAACTCCAGAAATATATATTTTTTTATTTTGTTCTTTAAATTGCCCAAACAGTATACAAAATATAGAGTTAAGTTCTTAATTCATCTGGTATTTTCAGAATAAGATTTAAAAAACATCTTCCTCTTAAACATTTATTCCACACTGCAAAGCAAGAAAAAATCGATTAGTATTTCTGTTTTAGTTGAGATCAGACAGTGGTGGGGTTCAGCCAGTTCGCACCACTTCGGCAGAACCGGTAGCTAATTTTTTGTTGCCCAAGCCCAAAATGGACTTCCGGAAGTGTCATCCACACAGAGAACTGGTTGTTCACATATTTGAATCCCACCACTGAGATCAGAATATTGTTCCAAGCATTTCCATATTATAAAGACATCACTATATTGGCCCAATTCACATCTATATCATGGAATTTCTGCAACTCTAAGCAATGACTTGCAAATATGATGATCAGATTTCATAACCAGGAAGTTTATATTATTAGGAATGTTTTCAGCAAATGAGCTTATACATTCAGTTGCCAAAAATTAAGCATAATGAAATCAAATAATGTAAATGCATATGTGTCAGACTCTAGCTAGGAAAATTTATTGCTTGCAGAGCTAATATAAAAACAATAAGGATTAAAATGTATTTAAATGTCAGTGACACCAAGTGGAAGCTGTACAGGAAAAAGAAGCACTTAATGCTTGTTGGACAATATGTGCTAAAGTGTGGCACAATATATCTTCCACCAAGTACACAGACTTATATTGCCTTTTCTGGGTCAAGACCATGAAAATAGATGATATAATCAACAAGAGATTATCACAGTACCAATTTTCCAAAATAAATAATGCTTAGAGACCAACAATAGCAAAATCTATTTGGGAGATGGATTTCCCATTTTTACTTTGTTATGCATAGCTATGTTTGCACTATTTCCAAATTACTGTTGGATGGAACATTTCCACTTTTTGTGCATTAGTTTGGGGTTATCTAAAAACTAATCAAGCACTTAGTGAGTGCTTAATCACTGTCTCAGTAAACATGCAAACTTTCAACATGTACAGCAGCATTTCTGAAGAGTTTTGCTAGCTTGTCAGAATTTTTAAAAAATTAGATCCATAATCTTGACCATCATGTCAAAAGTGGTAGGAGGGAAGTACATAAGGCATAATATGAGATCTTCCAAATGGAGGGTTTAGGTTCGCTACTGCATTAACTCATATAGCAGATGTAATGTTGTCATTGGTGATCCTTTATTCTTCTTTAAAGGTTTTATTCAGTATGTTGGAGTTAACTGGAACATACTGAAGCACATGATGTTTATTTCTTTTCTAGTTAAAAATAATATAATTACTTCTCAGTAAAGAACATCATTCTTGAAAACATCCCTGGTGGGGTCTATAAAATTGATTAGAAAAATGGAATATGGAAAGGAGGAAGAACATGTGGTCAAATACTACTGACTTTACTTGGTTAGTAATCCTAATGAATAGGGTAATACAGTGGTGAGCTGATCAAGAGTTCTCCAGGATAAAAGGCAGCAAGAAGTAAGGTGAGATGCAGAAGATGTGAAGGGAGGGAAATATAATCAGAATTACATTATGAGAAAACATGTTTCTCTTGATAATGTCATACTGATTTTTGGAATTAAATCTAAAAGATGTGATTACTTGCCCAGTGGATCTCCTGAGCTACCAGTGCTGGGTTTGTTTGGGGGGGGGGTAATTTGTTTTTTTCTTTGTTGGCTAATTGTCACAGCAATAAGTGATTACACATCTAAAACAAACACAATACCAGGTTAACATATTTTCCTTCTTAGGCAGGCTGTGTGGGAGACTGGTCACAAAAACATTCAACCTATATTTGAAATCTCCATTGTATAGAAACCGTAGCACACTTGATTCCTTACTGGAATCCTACTCATCTAAGCAATAATGTTCAGTTCCTTCTTGGCTGCATGTAAACATATATGTTCATAAATGGCATCTTTGGATATGTTGAAGAATGCATTGTGGTCGAAGGGGAGAAAATGGAAGAAATGTTCTGAATTAAATACTATAATGAACCAAACACTGTGATTGATAGGTTTTTCTTCTCCTGATTTGGTCAAAGTCATATTGGTTTTATTGCCTTTTGGCAAGATAGTTAAAGGTATGGTGAAGAATTCGTAAAGCCAAAACCTTATACTTGAAGGTCAGCACTTTGCCTCAGCTGTTCTTATCGAACATTTCTCTATGTCTTAACTGGGTACTTCAATCTTTAAATAACTGTTGTTTCACACGTGCTATCAATGCTATCATCATCACCAAGCAAATGAACTTTGCAGCCTATTCATATGGATATAATATTTAAAATATTTGATATGTTTTCATAGAACTGGTAGTGTTCTTGACCTGAATATATTAACTCCAAGCTATTTAATACATATCTTGGAAATTTACTATTGGCAAGCTGCTTGCAAATTCTAGAGTCTATAAATATGCTTATTTGTCCAATATAGCAAGACATCCTGATCTGAAGAACTTGGTTGACATGCACAGTGCTTATGCAACTAATTGGGATAGTAATAGTAAATCTGCCTTTACACAATGAAAGCTAATGTGTGTGGTGAGATAGTGCTCTGCTAAAAATCTCTATGTACTGTATGTGTGTAAGAGAGAAAGATACAGATAGAGAGAGCAGTTTTTTAAAATGTTATACAGTATGTATAACAGGTTTACAGCTACTTCCCCAAAAGTTTATTCTTATATGTGAATGTGTGAATTCATGTGTTTTTGAATTTTAAGCTGTAACCCCTGCAGTTGGATTTTGCTTTGGCCTATATTAAGGCATTTCATTGTCATCTGTACCATTTCATTTAAGTTTCTTTGTGTGTTTAAGAAAGTCAGTATAAATAATTCTGTGTTGTCATGTGTTGATCCTTCCACTTTGGGTCTTTGAAGGGCAAAGAAAAGTACAGAATAAGGTTTCATTGAAGAATATAACAGTTCTGAAATAAGGTGATACTATGAAATAATTTTGTGACAAGGTGTGGCTCAGAGGTCTCTAGACTCCTTTTTCTGCAATATTGGTAAAATCTTCCTATGTGCTCCACACTGCTGTTGGTGCTGACCAGTTGCAGGAGCAGATATTCTTGCTGCTGCAAATACTATATTCCTATGTTAACTTGCAGCATATAAGGAAAAATAACACTGAAATAGGAGAAGAATATAATGAAATACTACCGAAGGGCAAGATGACATCACATTGATAAAAATAAAGATATCTATTACATTGGTGGTGCAAACTCAATTGCAATTATTTTTTTTCAAGGTGATCTATTTTTCACACTCATTCTGCAGCTTGCTACGTTTGTTTTTTGTGGGGTGATATTAATAAAGGAAAGGAGGCAAATATTAATGAAGCTATTAACAAGAATGAAAAATGCAAATAAGTGTTTCCCCTTTTGGTATAAAACTCATAATATAGTGTCCAACATGTGCTGATTAGCCATCAATCAGACGGATCCCTTTGCACATCCCTCTACCGAAAACCCACCCATACGGACAGGATACTCCATTACAAGAGCAATCACCCCATGACTCACAAAATTAGTTGTATTAGAACCCTTTTTAAGCAAGTGGATACGCACTGCAGCACGCACAAGGTGAAAAAGGAGGAAAGGTGCCATCTTTACCGTGCCTGCAGAAGCAATGGATATCCACCAAATTTCATCAGGCGATATAGCAAACCATGTGAGCCTGTCCGTAATCAACATGAAAACATCTCTATGGCATGGATAACACTGCCTTACATTCATGGTGTATCCAAGGCCATGGCGCACATGCTGGCCCCCTATAAAGTCAGTGTTGCCCACAAACCTGATCAGACCTTGCATGCTTGTGTCATGCGCCCAAAAGATCCACTCTCCAATGAAGAGAAGTCCTCAGTTGTATATAAGATGGCATGTGAGAACTGCCACTATAATTATATTGGGGAGACTGCAAAATGGCTGAGGAATAGAATAGATGAACACGAGCTTGCAATCAGAAGACAGGAACAACATTCACAGGTGTGGGCACACATGGCCACATACAATCACACCTTTGATCTGGCGGGGGCTAAGGTGATCGCCCGTGACAACACCAAAGGTGGACAATTGTTCAAAGAAGCCTGGTATTCCGACCACCTCTCAATCAACCATCATATAGACCTCCCCCCTGCATACCAGGCCTTAGGATTTGGGAAAAGGAACGGCATGGACATTGTGAACGCAGACAATGTGAACACTTACAGGGCACATCACCAAACCAGGATCAGGATTGCATAACTACACAATGACCCCACACCACAGAACGTGAGAAAGAGGAAGAGCAACCATTAAGATCCACGTGCAATGACAAGAGCAATGGCTATGACTGATAGGACGGATAGCTCTCTCCCTCGGACAGCAAACACTCAGAGACAATTGCAGCCTACAAAAATTAGTGCATGGCAACTTGAGAAAATACCACTGACAGAAACAAACAGACCGGTGACGCGTTCCATGAGTGGAGCGCAAAAATGCCAATGATATAAATGTAGTTTCACGGCTCCAGCGCTTTTATCCTGACGACATTGGCAGTTTGGCCAATGAAAGCTTGATCTTATTAAAAACTGTTTTAGTTTTTTATCTTGTCCCAGTGTTCGAATTTCTCAAGAAGCTTGGGAAATTCTGAAAAACATGATCATAAAAGCCCAGTGCAATACCACTGAAAAAGAAAAACAAGAAATCCAAAAAGAGACAGCATGAATGCACAAAGATCTTTCTGATAAAGTGAAAGACCATAAAAGACAGACTAGAAATAAATTAAGGCAGAGTACCAAGAAGTAAACCTGACTCGCAAAGATGAAATAAAAAAAAGCTAAGGCTCAAAATGTAATAAGACTTGCAACAAATATCAAAAACAATTTTAAAAAATTCAACATAAAAAACAAGAAAAAAGTCAAGGAAACAATCAGTCCACTAATGGGAAAAGATGGCAAGGAAGTAATGGTCAGTAGAGAGAAAGCAGAGCTGCCTAACTCATTCTTTGTATCAGTCTTCACTGATGCAAACATAGACAACCTACCAAAAACATAACTGTAAAAGACAGACTAGAAATAAAAATTAAAATAAGCAAGAAAATAGTAAGAAAACACCTATCTGATCTAGACGAACAGATCAAATCACTGGGATATGACGAATTACATCCCAGGGTTTTGAAGGAGCTGGCAGATGAGCTCTCAGAACCATTGAAACATATCTCTCAAAGATCTTAGGGCAGAGAAACTACCTGGGTTTATCAAAAACATCAAGCCAAACAAATCTTATTTTGTTCTTTGACAAAGTGACTAAATTAGTGGACCAGTGAAATGAAGACCTCCAGCTCTATACTATATGTTGTAGACTTTGGTTTCAGTAAGGCATTTGACAAAGTAGATCACAACCTACTTCTTGGTATGGAATGGGACATTTAGGCACCGACCCTTGGCTGTTCCCACTTCACTCCCAGCCAACTTCCACTGTTGAACCACAGCAGGCTTTCCTCTTCCATTGGCCCACTACCAATGATTGTCCACTGTCAATAGCTCCCTGACCCTCCACCTCCAGCCCTTTGTCCCAGCTGATTCCCCAAGGCACAGTTTGACCTGGATGTTTTGCTGCCTCGGACAAATAGCCACCAACCAAATGGGTGGCGGATGGCAATGATGGCACTGGGTGGGCAGTGCACAATTGGGCAGGACGATCGCAGGGGCTGTGGGGGCGGTGTGATGAAGTTGGTGGCAAGCTGGAATGGGAGAGCAAGATCAGTGGCATGTGACTGCAAGCAGTGCACAGGTGGAGGGGACTGCGGGATAAAGCACAAAATGCAAATTCTGAAACAGGAAGACACTACTATAAAGCTGTCTGGAAGTGCAAAACCACAAATCTATCTGCCAACCCTCCCTCTCCCAAATTAATTCTTTCTCTCAATCCTTTCCAATGGGCATACATACATACATAAATAAAATAAATAAAAGAGCGGCAGGCAAGGCTTCCCATTTTGTGGAGTGGGAGGCAACAGCGGTGGTCTGGGTGTCAATATGGGAAGTTTCCACTGCTCCACAAGTTTTTTTTTTTAACTCCACAAAATGGGAAGCTCTTCCTGCTGCCCCACACACTGCCATAGCTGAATTACTAGTTTGGCATTTGGGTCGGAGCTACGATACAGAGGCTGCCAACCCCATTTATTTATGTATATATGTACATTGGAAAGGATTGAGAGAAAGAATTAATTTTAAGGGGTTTGGCAGACAGATTTGTGGTTTTGCACTTCCAGACAGCTTTAGAGTAGTGTCTTCTTGCTTCGGAGTTTGCACTTTGTGCTTTATCCCACGATTCCCCTCTACCTGTGCACTGCCTGCAATTGTGCACCACCACTAATTTTGCTCCCCACCACCGCCACCACTGATTTTTCTCTCCTAGCCCAGCCTGCCGCCGATCGCATCATACACCACCACCACAGCCCCTGCGATCGCCCTGTCCACCAATCGCCCCTTCTGCCACCTGCCACCAATCATGCACTGCCTCCCCAGCACCATCACTGCCACCCACCACCAGATTGGCTGGCAGCTATTTGTCCAGTGCAGCAAAATGCCTGAGTCAAACCATGCCTTGGGGATTGGGTTGGGATGCAGGGCTGGGGGTGGATGGCTAGGGGGCTATTAATGGTGGACAATCATTGGCAGTGCACCAGAGGAGGAGGAAAGCCTGCTGTAGATCAGCGGCAATGGTTGGCTGAGAACAAAGTGGGCACGGCTAAAGGTCAGCACCTAAACGCCCTACCTAGGCCCTCTTGGTAAGCCAAAAAAAAAGAAAGAAAGTGAGATAGACAGCATCACCACCAGATGGATTTGTAACTGGCTGACAAACTGCACTCAACATGTACTCCTTAATAGTACTATATCTACATGGAAGGAAATAAGCAGTGGGGTACTACGAGGTTCTTTCTTGTGCCCAGTACTCTTCAATATCTTCATCAATGATTTAGACAAGGGGATAGAAGGGGAACTCATCAAATTTGCAGATGACACTAAGCTGGCAGGAATAGCCAATACCCCAGATGATATGCCAGGATCCAAATGGATCTTGACAGATTTGAACACTGAAGCCCTAGCCAACAAAATGAAATTAAATGTAGAGAAAAGTAAGGTTTTACACTTATGCAGGAAAAACCAAATATACAAACACAGATTAGGTGAAACCTGGCTCAAAACAATTCTTGGAGTCCTAGTGGACAATCACTTAAATATGAGCCAGTAGTGTGCAACAGAAGCCAAAAAAAGCTAAAGCAATCTTTGGTTGCATAAACAGAGAGACAGTCAAGATTACATGAAGTATTTAATTCATAAAAATAAATCTCTAATTTAATAGGTATTGTTTGGGGTAGGAAAAGTAGTTTTGGTAAAATATTCATTTTCATTGTCGCTATTCTTCCCAAGGTTGTTAATTGTAAATTGAAAAGTTTCCCAATTTTCAGACATTCCAGAAATTTATGTTGTCTTTTGATATGTGTTTCTTGCAGACAAACTACATCCATTTTTAGTTTTTGTAATTGTGTAAATATTTTTTTCCTTTTTAAGGGGGAGTTCAAGTATTAGTAAATACTTTATAAAACGTAAGAAAGACCATATCTGGAATACTACATTCAATTTTGGTCACCACATTATAAAAAAGATGTTAAGACTTTAGAAAGATTGCAGAGAAAAGCAACAAAGATGATTAGGGGACTGGAGGCTAAAACATGAAGAATGGTTATAGGAATTGGGTATGGCTAGTCTAGAGCAGGGCTTTTCAACCTTTTCACCCATTGTACCACTTTTAGGATATGGCAACATCCGAGTACCACTAGTCGCCTAGCAAGGTGTCAACTTGATGACCAAAAAAAAAAAAGGAAAAAAGTGATGAAGTACAGGTAGTCCTTGACTTACAACAGTTCGTTTAGTAACTGTTCAAAGTTACAATGGCACTGAAAAAAGCCACAGCCGAGCCACAGACAAGACACAGCCGAGCAAGACACAGCCGAGCAAGACACAGCCGAGCAAGACACAGCCGAGCAAGACACAGCCGAGCAAGACACCTGCCTGCCCATCTGGCAGCGCTCTTCCTCCTGTCCTAGGTTTTCATTGTTGTAAGCATTTCTGTTGAGGATTGACAGTGGGGGTGGGGTGGGGGATGTTTGTTTTTAATTCCCCCCACCTCTGCTGAGTGGTTGCAGCAGGTTTTGGTCACTTCACATGACCCTGGGACACTGTGACTGTCATAAATATGAATCAGTTGCCAAGCATCTGAGTGTAAATCACAAAACCCTGGATATGCTGCAACATTCCAGCTGATCGGCGCTTCTTCTGGTCTCAGCAGAAGCACCGGGATCAGCGCCAAGCTCCAGCTGGAGCCTGGCGCTGATCCTGGCACTTCCACTGAGCCCTGACAGCCCTGAAGAAGTGCTAATCCTGGGGCGTCAGCTGAGCCCTGACAGCCCTGCAGCTCCAGCCGTCTCTCGCTCAGGCTTGTGCAGTGCTGCCACCGGTTCAGCTCATTCCCCTCCCCTGCTACCACTTTTCTAGGATGTCATGTACCACCTGCCAGGTGCCAATGTACCACAGGTGGTACCCGTACCACTGGTTGAAAAGCACTGGTCTAGAGCAGGGCTCTTCAACCTTTTCACTGATTGTACCACTTTTAGGATATGGCAATATTCGAGTACCACCTAGTAAGATGTCAAAAACTTGACCAAAAAAACCCGCCCTGTTCAAAGTTGCAATTGCACTGAAATGACTTATGACCATTTTTCACACTTATGACTATTGCAGCATCCCCAGGTTCATGTGATTTATATTTGGATGCTTGGCAACTGATTCATATTTATGATGGTCACAGTGTTCCAAGGTCATGTGATCCCCTTTTGCAACCTTTTGACAAGCAAAGTCAATGGCAGGGCTGCTGGTGGCCAAGTGCTAAGGCAGGACTTCCCTCTCTCCCTCCTTCCCTGCCTCCCTCTTTCTCATGCCCACCTCCTTCTGAAGGAAGAATCTGAACCCCCTCCCATATTTTCTGTCTTCCATATATTCATCAAACAAGGAAAAGCCCCCAGAGACTGAAAAGACAAGCTGCTGAGTGAACTAGCTTAAAAAGGTGCATTCCCCTTTAAGAATTAGCTACTGGCTAGAAAGGAAAGTTAAGGAGTGCAGCTGGCACTTAAGGAAGAAAAAAAATGTAGTAAGGCAGCCTCCCCAAATGGCTCCCTTCATAAGTAAAGGAATGCTGCAGGCAAAATCCATTCAGGAGAAAAATACTTCAAACTTCCTTGCAGCAAAACATACAGCTAACAATAGCAGAGCAATAAAAGCTAACATGAGACATCAGCCATCAGCCAAATAGAAATTGCCAAACACTCCTTAAGAACACAAAGCCCACATTGCACAAATCCCAGAACTTCAAAATCACAAAAGCACATAAGAATCCTTGCACTCTCCATCTCCCTCCGTGTCACCTCCAGATGATGCTACCTTTCTTCATTGCTACCTTTCTTCATTACTCATGGAGGGCAACCCCTCCCCCCACAGGTGGCTGTCGCATAAGTTGTAGATCTGTAATGTATTGGGGTTTTTCTTGTGTGCAAAGTTCACGTGTTGTAATTGCTACTAACGGTTGCCTGTGTAACAGGTTGGGGGGTTTTAGCCAGACTTAAGAGTCTCCTGCTCAACCATTGGCTGATTTATGCGGGAACTGTAGTACTTTAAACCTGTTGGCTGCCACCTAGTGGCCATCATGATAAATAGCGGTGCGGACGCATACACAGCTCTCTTCTGTTCCAGCAGCTCAATAAAGCATGTTCTTGTTTTCACCTGCTTGTCTCGCCTCGTGCTTCAAACCAACGCAATACATAACAGATCAGGTCACGGCTGGCCTGCTTGATTTTCTCCCCCCCCCCCTTTCTCCTTCTTTCCCTTCGGGGCAGCTAGAGCTGACTCCACCTCCTCCCAAGGCAGCTTCTTTTTTTCTCTCTCCCTTTTCCGCCCAAACTGCCTCCTTTTATAGCCTCTCCTGTCTCCTGCCCCCTCCTCCTCCTTTCTCATGGGGGAGGGTGAGCCTGGGGCCTTTGCCTTGCCCCAGCCACGCTGCATCTCCGGAGGACTCTCTCACAGTAAGTCCTTGCCTGCGCTGGCAATTTCCCTCCCCCACTACACTTGGGGTGCATACCACTGCACTTGGGCTGCATACCACCTGCCATGTGTTAATGTATCACAAGTGGTACGCGTACCACCGGTTGAAAAGCCTGGACTAGAGAAAAGGAGGACTAGAGAAAAGGAGGACTAGGGGTGACATGATAGTAGTGTTCCAATATTTGAGGGGCTACCACAAAGAAGAGGGAGGTAATCTTATTTTTCAAAGCATCAGAAAACAAGACAAGAAATGATGGAAATTAATCAAGGAGAGAAGCAACCTACAGCTAAGGAGAAATTCCTAACAGTGAGAACAATTAACCAGTGGAATGGCTTCAGAGATTGTGGGTGCTTTATCACTGGAGGCTTTTAAGAAGAGAATGGACAGCCATTTGTCTGGAATGGCATAGGGTCTCCTGCTTGAGCAGGAGGTTGGACTAAAAGATCTCCAAGATCCCTTCCAATTCTCTTATTCTGTATTCTGTATGTGATACATATGGCAAAGTTCTGCTTGGCTAAATTTAAGTCTGATTGGTTGGGCAAGGAGAAAAAATGTGATTATGTGGTATATAAACTAATTTTTGCCCTAAATATTGTTGATGGCAGTAACAATTAAGTCAGTCAAGTGAAATTAAGAGTTGCATACAGAAAAAGGAGACAGGTACAGTTCAATGAGTTGAAATAACAAGGAAAGGGTAATTGTGTAATCATAATTTCCTAGAATTCTTTCTCTAATGCAGAGTCAAATTAGCATCTCATATAACAAACTTTGTTTTACCTAGTTTACTTTATGAATCTTGCCAGTTTATGATGCAGTGTGTCATGCTACATTACTTATCATTATTTCAGTTATAGGCCAGTATAAAATAATATTGCAGCCATTTCAGTAATAACAATGAAAACTACATAATACAAACATATCTAAAATCTAGCATTTTCAACATGGCACTATGCCATTATAACACTAAGATCTTTATGTAAGGGTTTTTAAAACTAATACTGTAAATTAAGCAAAAATATAATAGAAAAAATTGAATATAAAGACTAAATTATTATAATTAAACTTTAATAGAGATACATAAAATTACAGGATTAGTTCTCATTCAATCTATTTATTTCTTTATCATAGCTCAGATACAAATTAAATATAAACTGTTTGGTATCATTTATAGAACAAATGATAACCAATAGCTCCAGCAGGAATTTTGAACAGGAAATCAGGACCAACAAAGTCAGAAAAAATTTAGAGTAAAATAAAATCAGAACTGAGGGGAAAAACAGGAGCAAAAATTAAAACACATACAAAAAAAGTTAAGAAAAAGTTAACAAAAAGACTTTTGTTTAAGCAAGGGTTTCTGGGAGCAGGAAAATCTGTGAAATCTCCTCAACCTATTTGGGCACTAGACCCCGCTGATAGTTAATGATCCCTAATACCTTAAGCATGCAAATATAAAATTCTAAACTTGATATTAAAAGCTTCTTCTCACTTATCCTACAATGTTAAATCTTCTTGTCATTGTTTTGTACAATCTAAATTCCATATAGGACCCAGGATTTTTAGCATCCTAGCTTGTAATTCCACCCTGTTATATTCCATTTTTGTTCTGAAACACTAATCGTTCCCAGACTTCCTCCATCCTAATTATCTTGGTCCATCACGTCCTAGCCTGTATTCATTCTTTTCTCTGGTGTCTGCCTTTGTCCCAACCAAACTCTAGTGACAGATAATATATTGTAAGGACACATTGTCTAATGACATGATTGGATGTCTTTCCTTTCAAGACTTCAAAGTCTCTATATATGATGTAGATAGAGCTGCCTCTGACATAAACCAGAAAAGAATTTTAAAAGGTTTGGCTCCATGACAATATTTTTGGATGACCTTGAATTGCTCCTCATTTATGGAAGTATTCTCTTTTATTGCTCCTCTGATCATTCCATGTGAGAAATGCTGTACAGTCTGAATCACCTTTATCTTCATGATTCTGTGTGGGATCACCACTATTTTCATGTTACCACACAAGAATAGTTAGTTAGTTTATTTATTTTTTCTTTATCTCCTTTCCATCTCAAAAATGTCCGCAGCAGCTTTTGACAATAAAAATTACAGTTAAAATAACCACTTTTCAAGCAGTGAAATAACAATTAAATTACAAAGTACTATTATAAGTATAAAAATCATAAATAAGTTAATGAAACTGAATTTAAAAGGTCTACTCAAGTTTCAATTAAAACTTGACCTCTGGAGACTGTTTTCTAAAACTGTAGAATGAGGAGTCTGATCAAGTTCAATGGAAGTTTATTCCAAAAACATGGTGGTACTGTGGAAAAGGCCCACCACCAAGCTTCCTGCACAATGGGATAACCTGCAATCCTCCCCATATGAAGATGTTCTAGATACTGTATTTTCCAGCGTATAAGACAACTTTTTAACCCATGAAAATTTTCTCAAAAGTTGGGGGGTCGTCTTATACGCCCAGTCGTCTTATACGCCGGAAAATAGTACATAAATTAATCGAGCGCCCCCATTCTTGCAAAGCAACTTCAAGCCTCCTTAGTCTAGTCCCCCCTCCAACGTGACTCTCCCTTCTCACCCCCAAGAGCCTCTAAGCCCCTTCCCCTCCCCCTTGCAAACGCCAGACCCCGGGAGCTCTTGCGTTTATTCCAAAGGGTGGGTGGAAGGAAAAGCCCCTTTCGGCTCCGACTTGGCTGCAAGTCGACGAGCCCGGGAAGGCACACCCTCCCCTCACTGTGGAGGAAACAGGGCAGGCTGGCGTCAGGCGGGAGCTGGCAGGGAAGTTCTGCGCACGCACGCGCTCCCCGGCTGCTAAGGAGTCCTCGGGGAGCCATGGCAGGTGCTTCACTCCCTTCCCTCTTGAGGCGGCATCCGCGGAGCCATGCAGCATCGGGCGGGAGCCGGCAGGGCAGTCCTGCATACGTGCGCGCTCCCCGGCTGCTAAGGAGTGCTCGGGGAGCCGTGGCAGGCACCTCACGCCCTTCCCTCTTGAGGCGGCACCGGCGAAGCTGTCCAGCATCGGGCGGGAGCCGGCAGGGCAGTCCTGCGCACGTGCGCGCTCCCCAGCTGCTAAGGAGTCCTCGGGGAGCCGTGGCAGGCGCCTCACGCCCTTGCCTCTCGAGGCGGCACCGGCGGAGCCGTCCGGTGTCAGGCGGGAACCGGCATCAGACGGGTCTGAATCGGGCTTGTGTCAGACACTTGGCAACTGGCATGTAAGTATTTTCCGGCGTATAAGATGAAAAATCTTGAAAATCTTCTCAAAAGTCGGGGGTCGTCTTATACGCCCAGTCGTCTTATACACCGGAAAATACGGTACTATAAAGGAAGGGTATACCTTACATACCCTTCCTTTATAGTTTAATATTCATATGACATGGCCACAGCCAATCATGTTTTAGCTAGAACAACTGGCTTTTATCTTTGTTTTTAGACTTCCCTATTTTATTCTTACCAAAAAATAAATGATGAGTGGGTGGTTTGAAGGTATATTTATGTAAATAAATATTGGTGGCAGCTGCATTCATAGAAACATGTCCAAGGTTTTACACTCACAATGAAAATCATTTAAAATAGAATCATATAGTTAAAATAATCAATTAAGACCCACGCAGGTGGAATAATAGCATAATTTCATAACTTAACAGCATAACTTCAAACAACAATGAACTGCAAAATTGTTCATTAAAATCTTGTAACTTGGAACCTAAATGGTAAGAGGAAAAGAGCCATTTTGGTCCAGTGGTTAAGGCATCAGGCTAGGAAGTAGGAGAGTTCAACTCCTGTCTTAGCCATGGAAGCCTGCTAAGGGACCTTGGGCCAGTCAATTTTTCACCTCACAGGGTTGTTGTGAGGAAAATAAGAAGTGTTGGATATGTTCGCCACCTTGAGTAATTTGTAAAAATAATAAAGGCAGGATACAAATAAATAAATAAGTATTTCTGGAGAGAGGGTTATATAATGGGATACTGAGATATTATGGCAAAAATCTTTTAGTAGTGGCATCTGCCAATGGGTACAAAAATACCAAAATGACCGATCCATATATACTGGAGGGAATGGTGAGGTCATCTCTTTGGTCAATCTTCACAGTGTGTGTGTGTGTGTGTGTGTGTGTGAGAGAGTGTGAGTGTGTTTACCTTACATTGTTAAAGGGTCTGTACTAGGCCGGATACAGAGATCCCAGATAGTTTTTAATTCTAGCACTTACTCCTGAGACTTAAACATTGCCATCATCTTATCAATAATATAGATGTCCAAATTAATACCCAAAGTAGAAATGTATCAAGGATCTGGAAAGCAGCATAATTCTATCATTCTACCACTCCTCTAAAGACTTCTAAAGTCTTCAAATAGGACCTTTTAGTTTACTTGGTAATTCAAGTGGCTGAATTTCAGAATTCACATGACATATTGACTCCCACCTAGTCACAGTGAAACAAGTCGTGTAAACAAAGCCAAAGAATGAATCTCAGCCATCAAAAATTTCCCTATATCTATTAAATGATTTAGTAGAGACAACTAACTATATTCATGTTCTGCTTTACCAGTACAACCTAATAGCCCCCATGAAAGTTTTACACTATACTTCTGATAATCCCTTCTCACAGGCTCCAGTGTTCAAACCAGACTGAATAGGTCTAAATCTTATACTAAATTCTATACCATCCTGGTCTTTGAAAAACCACATTCTTTTGTGGTATGCAATCTTCTTTATACAGCCATACATTTAACTAGACATTTTAAGGCTAATCATAAATGCTCTGAAACAAATCAAGGTGACAGTATTGTCTTTGCCATTTGTTATACAAATTATTCTGATTCACGTCAGCCCCTCACTGCCTCCTTTGGGGAATAAAGAAGACCTTGTGGAAAATAAATATTCACATCAAATTGTCAGTGGCAAGTCAATTTTTAATTCCACAGGAATGAGATTTAAGAAGAGGAGAAGAGGAATGGGAGAAAAGCAGTTTTACTGCTGGCAGAGAAGCATATATTTTATTTTATTCCTCCCATTTGGCCTTATTGAAATACGACAGAAAACAAGAAGTGGAATACATGGGGACTGTTGCTGGGAAGAAACAGAAGGAATACTTCAGTACAATAAATTGCCCAATTTTTTGCTACAGTTTGTCCTGCTCCAGATAGCAGGTCAGAGAATTACATGTCAGCAGTCCAATTTGTGCTAAGATCATTTTCCATGCAGCCTTATGCCAGAAAGCCTTGGACAACTCTGCTAATTATTCCAAAAGAGAGAAAATAGTAAAAATAATCATGTAGAATCAAATTAAATTTGATGTCTGTTCAGGTCCTTGAAATATATGTATATTCAGGGCTTTTTTTCTCATAGAACGCTCAGAACAGAGTTCCGGCACCTTTTTTGGATGGAACCCTGTAGGGTAGGCAAAGCGGGTTGTGTAACGTGTGAGTTCTGCCACCTTTTTCTTTTACAAAAAAAGCACTGTGTATATTACAAGGAATCATAGCCCAACATATGTATTAGTCATGAAATAAGCAAGGCAAGTGAAGATCTATTTGGGGAGCTCTGTAAGCATGCAGATTATTTTCGCCCAGATCTTTCACCCTCTGCAGTTCTGTTGAGCAATAATCCTTAGATACAAATTCAAATATCTTTCTTGTTATGTTTTGGGATCGGTGAGACATTGACGAGGCGTTTGGTGAAACAGCAACAAGTTTATTAAGTTAATACAGAAGCAGCGCAAACTGCCGCTAAGCTTCTATTTAAACAGACCACCGCTAGGTGGTGGCCAATGGGATTAAAGCAGTCTTTCCCACTCAAAACACAAGTAACAACTTTAGAGACAAGCAGTCTGTAGTTTAAACAGACACAGTAGTTAACTAACAACAACAGTTTCCAAGTATTTTGCACCTATACATAACATTTCGGTCTAGAGATTAATGGACTTGTAGATTAACCTTTCTGATAGGTATCATCTTCAGGACTCTCATAAATCATTTCTGGAATGGATCCTACCTATGTGTCCATCTGTTCAATATAAATGAAACATTAGTTGGATTAGCAGTTGAGAATTCAAATATAATATTAGCCATGATAGCCAAATTATAATATACTTTTCATTTCTTATCTTCTCCCTGAAGGCCAATCTTTGAATAATGTGAAATATTTAAGTTGCTTAAGGCTACCTGAAATTGGAGAAGAGTTCTGTGTTAACTCAAAGACTTGGGTCCAGTATGTCTAATACTGTAGTTTTAACAAGTCTTAATTATGAGTTTCTACTACCCTCTGCTGTTTTCAAGAAGAACAACAATGACAAAAAATACCTTATAGAACTGCAGTCAACTTATGTTAAAGAAGATACAAAGATGAACACCACACTCTAGAGATGGGCACAACCGGACAGGGAAATCTTTGCCTTTTTATTTATTTTCTGCCTTTAGATATATATTTCCAGTGTAAATTGCTTTGAACTGAGTCATATTTTTAAATAAACAATACAGGATGACACTATACATTAATAATCTTTTTTCTATGGTATATTTATTTTCTTCCTTTCGTTTCAGTTGCTTAAATATGCTAGTTAATATAGTTCAGACAAGGGATCCCAAGCCCAGGGGTGCAGCCTGCTACCATGCCGCAGCCTGTTCAGAACCAATTCACACAAGTGGCAGTCGAGCGAGCAGTAGCATGCAGCTCCATTTGCGTGAGTGGCAGGTGCATGCAAGCATGCTCACCCATTGCTTGCATGGAACCATCCCTTCTTCCACCACCACCACCGCCTCCAGGACTACTACCACTGGTCCACAAAGTCAGAAAGGTTGGAGACTGCTGGTTCAGACCATCTAAAGGAGCCCAAGCTGAGCTTGGTTGCTGCCATCCAGTGACTGTTCAGATTTTAGAAGTCCAAATACGATAGCCTATTTATATACTCTAGCCAAAACAACAACTTTCTGTTACTAAAGAAATCACCAAAAGAGATATTAATTGATTTTATTTTAAAAAAAATTAGCAGCAAAAGACGTTAAATAGCCATAGAATGTTCATTGCTAATATTGAAGAAAATAATAAATAACTGAAGAATAATTAAATGAGAGACATATACAGGTAGTCCTTGAGGTACGACAGGTGATTTAACGAATGTTTGAAGTTACAACAGACAAACCCCCACCCCAAAAGCTACATATGAGCCCATTTCAAAGTTACAATAGCTAAAGTGACCCTGCAGTTATTCACCCTTATGACCCACCACATGTTCACTGCAGCACACCCTTGGCTCTCTCCCACCATCTCATTCCACCTGAAACCTGCAGTGCTTGGGCCTGCTTTGCACATGTCTATCATGCACCACATTTATATTTTGATGCTCTCCAGACTTCATGTTGTGGAATGAGAACAGGTCATGTGTCCCTAGCCCATGCAGTGGCAATCCAAATGCAGCCATTTTGCCCATGCACATGTGGGTAGGGACAAAATGACTGCCACCAGATAACTTGTTTTGCTGCCTTCGCTTCAGCGCAGACCTTGTTAAGGCAGTAGAATGAAGCAGTATGTCCCCTGACCACTCAGTGACCTGAATGCAACTGCCATTTTGTGGGTGGGACAAAATGGCAGCTGCTTTTGGAATCGTGCCATGAAGCCATGCAAAGATGGGCCTGGACCTGTGCTAAGCTCCAATGACCTTCCCTACCCAGGATGTAGCCCCCGCTCTGCATAATGACCCAGACATTTATTTAATGATTCATTGGGGGGGAGCAAGGATAGAGGGAGTTAGGTGAGACATTTTATCTAAAGATTGCCGTGTTATGAGACCATAATTGGCAGGCTCCATTATGGTTGTGTCTCAAGGACTACCTTTAAATATATAAAACACGATATAAAACATAAGGAGAAAACTGACTCATCTGTTATGAGACACAGTTATTCTGGGGAGCTAATTAATTCATTACTTCTGAGAAGCTATTTTTTAAGCCTTGCAAATATTTGCAAGGCTTAAAAAAATTCTTTTTAAATACTCCATTCCTTTTTTAATACTCCATAGGCAGTTTGTTTCTTCCTCAATCTTGGATCCCCTGCCAGAGACCTAGGAATATGAGAGTTTTGTGCAGTATCCTAGCTGTTCCTAACATTGCTCTCTTCTGGACAGAGAGCTCTGATATTCCTGGGATCTGTTGGAGCTCCTCTCCCAGGGTAGGAATCACAGCCCTAAGTACTGCTACCTTCACTGGGACCACTTTGCCTTTTATTTTCCAAATCCCTCCTTGTTCCTTTTCTCCTTTGTGTGAAGACCCAAAATCTACTGAACTGCAGATATTAAACTGAGTTTAATATCTGCATGTGAATAACGCCTGCTAGAATGCGAGTCTGTACCAAAGCAATTCTTCATACAGAAAATTAAATATCAGGAAGAAGTAACAATGGCCCACATTAAGCACTTGCCCAAGACATTCAGTATCCACATTACAGAAAATTACTTGGTTCTGAATACCATATTATTCCATGTATAAGATGCTATTTTTTCCTGCAAACACCCTGTTCAAAAATCAGGTGCATCTTACACAAGTGCAGTGTCTTTTACATGGAAAAATAATGGTAACTGTTATGTACTGGGCTTTTGGAATATCACCACGTGCGTTGCTGGAGAACTAACGGTTCTCCAGCAACCCAGACAGGACGTCTCCAGTCCTGCAATTGGTCAACTTTGGGTGGCAAACATGGGTTCAATCTGATTGGAGCACTCCTTAGCAGCCGGGGAGTGCGTGCATGTGCAGGACTGCCCTGCCGGCTCCCGCCCGACGCCGGACAGCTCCGCCGATGCTGCTTCAAGAGGGAAGAGCATGAGGCACCTGCCATGGTTCCCCGAGGACTCCTTAGGAACCGGGGAGCACGCGCATGCGCAGGACTGCCCTGCCGGCTCCCGCCAGACGCCAGCCTGCCCTGCTTCCTCCACAGTGAGAGGGGAGGGCTTGCCTTCCCGGGCTCGCTGATTTTCCAGCGTATGATGAAAAATCTTGAAAATCATCTCAAAAGTTGGGGTGTCGTCTTATACGCCCAGTCGTCTTATACGCTGGAAAATACGGTACCATTGGCTTAACAAAGCATTACATTTATTATTGTTTATTATTATTTTAGTATTTGGGTTGTTGGGAGTGATTGATAAGCCTTGACTATTGTCAAGGGTATTATAGCCTGATCTTAGGAGGGAGGAGTGTTATGTACTAGGCTTTTGGAATATCACCACGTGCGTTGCTGGAGAACTAACGGTTCTCCAGCAACCCAGACAGGACGTCTCCAGTCCTGCAATTGGTCAACTTTGGGTGGCAAACATGGGTTCAATCTGATTGGAGCACTCCTTAGCAGCCGGGGAGTGCGTGCATGTGCAGGACTGCCCTGCCGGCTCCCGCCCGACGCCGGACAGCTCCGCCGATGCTGCTTCAAGAGGGAAGAGCATGAGGCACCTGCCATGGTTCCCCGAGGACTCCTTAGGAACCGGGGAGCGCGCGCATGCGTAGGACTGCCCTGCCGGCTCCCGCCAGACGCCAGCCTGCCCTGCTTCCTCCACAGTGAGAGGGGAGGGCTTGCCTTCCCGGGCTCGCTGATTTTCCAGCGTATGATGAAAAATCTTGAAAATCATCTCAAAAGTTGGGGGGTCGTCTTATACGCCCAGTCGTCTTATACGCTGGAAAATACGGTACCATTGGCTTAACAAAGCATTACATTTATTATTGTTTATTATTATTTTAGTATTTGGGTTGTTGGGAGTGATTGATAAGCCTTGACTATTGTCAAGGGTATTATAGCCTGATCTTAGGAGGGAGGAGTGTTATGTACTAGGCTTTTGGAATATCACCACGTGCGTTGCTGGAGAACTAACGGTTCTCCAGCAACCCAGAAAGGACGTCTCCAGTCCTGCAATTGGTCAACTTTGGGTGGCAAACATGGGTTCATGTTTGCCATGGAGCACTCCTTAGGAGCACTCCTTAGGAGCCAGGGAGCACGCGCACTCCTTAGGAGCCGGGGAGCACGCGCGTGCGCAGGACTGCCCTGCCGGCTCCCGCCAGACGCCAGCCTGCCTTGCTTCCTCCACAGTGAGAGGGGAGGGCGTGCCTTCCCGGGCTCGCTGATTTTCCAGCGTATAAGACGAAAAATCTTGAAAATCATCTCAAAAGTTGGGGGGTCGTCTTATACGCCCAGTCGTCTTATACGCCGGAAAATACGGTACCATTGGCTTAACAAAGCATTACATTTATTATTGTTTATTATTATTTTAGTATTTGGGTTGTTGGGAGTGATTGATAAGCCTTGACTATTGTCAATGGTATTATAGCCTGATCTTAGGAGGGAGGAGTCTTATGTACTAGGCTTTTGGAATATCACCACGTGCGTTGCTGGAGAACTAACGGTTCTCCAGCAACCCAGACAGGACGTCTCCAGTCCTGCAATTGGTCAACTTTGGGTGGCAAACATGGGTTCAATCTGATTGAAGCACTCCTTAGGAGCCGGGGAGCGCGCGCGTGCGCAGGACTGCCCTGCCAGCTCCCGCCAGACGCCAGCCTGCCCTGCTTCCTCCACAGTGAGAGGGGAGGGCGTGCCTTCCCCGGCTCGCTGATTTTCCGGCGTATAAGACGAAAAATCTTGAAAATCATCTCAAAAGTTGGGGGGTCGTCTTATACGCCCAGTCGTCTTATACGCCGGAAAATACGGTACCATTGGCTTAACAAAGCATTACATTTATTATTGTTTATTATTATTTTAGTATTTGGGTTGTTGGGAGTGATTGATAAGCCTTGACTATTGTCAATGGTATTATAGCCTGATCTTAGGAGGGAGGAGTGTTATGTACTAGGCTTTTGGAGTATCACCACGTGCGTTGCAGGAGAACTAATGGTTCTCCAGCAACCCAGACAGGACTTCTCCAGTCCTGCAATTGGTCAACTTTGGGCAGCAAACATGGGTTCAATCTGATTGGTTGCTACCAGAGGGTCTGGCTATATATTGAGGCAGGGTGACTCCAAATCCTCAGTACAGTTTCAGCTTAAATAAAGAATGAGTTTCTCTGTACTCAGCTATGTGTCTTCATTCCTGCTCATCAGAGCCCACGACATAATAGTAACCTTCGCAGCTCGGGGCATGCCTGTGTGGGTTACCATGCCGCCTGGTGCAGGTGTGAAGCCCCTGTGGGCCTGCCACTAACGGGACGGGGGAGGGGGCAAGATCGTTGGCGGCTGAACTTCCAGATTTGCCAGCTCCGCCAAACAGCTGAACGGCGCGGAGAAACTTGCATGCCAGAGCATCTTATACAAGGGTGTGTCTTATAGACGGAAAAATACAGTACTACTCAATTACAATTGCCTCTCCCCTTGAAGTGATGCAGCCCAGTCATGTACCATGTACTTTGAATGACAAGTCCCAGAATTTGCACCCAGCAGACAGAACTTAGCATCTGTGATAAAATAGTAAGCCTCTTAACAGAAATAAATACAATTACCGTACATTACAGCAATTTAAAGTAAATTATTTTGAGCTAGTCAGAATGGGAGAATTGAAATTAGGATTGAACAAGAAGAAAAACAGACAATTTTTGATCTGGAGGCTAATTTCTGTAAAGTTAAACTTTTCATCTGCTTTAAATGGCTTGCTATATTATTGGCTGGCTGTAAAAATCTGGTTTTGACATTGTAATTTGGATCATTGCAAGTCTGTCATTTCTTATGTTGATTTCTTTATCTACAATATGTGTCTGTAATTTAAACAACATGCTTCAGTACATGGAAATGTAAACTGCATAATGAATTATTAATTTAGCAGCAACCAGGCCTCCTTTCCCCATCACAAAGGTTGGCAAAAATATATCTTTATTTTCCTGTTGATATTAAAAGCCAAATGTTTTGAGTATCTGCCTATATTGGGATTAACTGGGTAATTAAAAAGCGGGCATATGGGAGTATATCACTTCATTATTTGCCTGCACAAGACTTTAAGTAATGCATGTAATTGAGGGAAGGAAGGTCAGCAGACTGAATGTCAATTAAGATGTGTACATAAGTATCAATCCTGTAGTTTGACTCCTGTGAAGCCCAAAATTATTTTAAGCCCTGTAAAATTAGCTCAAAAATTAACTCTATAAGAGTACAAAATATTAGAACCAAATCTAATCTTTGAATATATCTTTAAAATCCCTGCCTAAGAATATGTAACTCCTACCTTGCAATATGTAATTCAAGTGATTGAAATTGATTGGCCTGTTAGTTTTATTTACAATCCTGCTAGTTACTGCTTGCATATCTGAAAATTTCTATCCATTTCCTCTTAGAAAATTAATGTGCCTAAAAATGTTCAATTTCTGGAAATGAGGATGCATTATTTCATTTTTTCACCAGTTTACCTTTCATTCATTATTACTATAAACCACTAAAGGCACCATAGTGATAAACATAGCTAATGAGCTTTATGCCTGAACAGGATTAAATTATTACATTCAGCTTTTACCATACACTTTCAGAAGATTTTTGCCTGTCTAAACAAGGTTGTTGTATATGCATTCCATTTTGTCCCTGTTCTACTTTACTTCCTGTGACACATTTTTCCTAAGTTTCTTAATATGGAGTTCAATACATTTAGATTTTATGTACATATGAGTGTGCAGCTACTGAAATCTAGTAGTGGTTAGTGGCTAGAAAACGGGAGAATTGCCGAGTTCTAGTCACACAAATCATTCCAAACATCTTGACAAAAAAAAATTACAGGGACTTGTCCAGGCAGTTGTCAAGAATCAACACTGACTTGAAGCCACACAAACACACACACACAGTCTTTCCCCCCCCCCAACAACCTTTTTGTAAATTGTACAATTATTATTTGAAAAGCATTTAAGTGTCTGTAGATGACACTCCTTATAAACAATTAAAATATACCCAAAAATGACCAAGACCCAACAATGAGCATGTGTATTTATTTATTTATTAAATGTATTCATTCATTTATTAAATTTATTTCCTGCCCATCTCATTACAAAGCAAATCTGGGCAGTTTACAGCATAAAAAAATCATGACAATACAAAAACAAAAAATTATTAACAAAAGATGGAGAAGGAGAGAGCTGGATACATTGGGGGTGGGGGGTAGGGGGGGTTGGGGAAGCTAGGATTAGCACTTATGAACCAGTTCCAATGTGAAGCTCTCCATTGGGACCCAAAGCTATCTGGTAGAATCAGGTCTTAAGGCCCGTATGGAAAGTCAGAAGAGTGGAAGCTGATCTCATCTCAGGGGGCAAGATGTTCCAAAGGGTAAGAGCCATGGCAGAGAAGGTCCCAACCAACTGAAATTCCTTACCTGGGGAACTACTGTATGCCCCCTCTATCAATGTGAGTGGGACAGGCCAATCACATTGGGGTGAGATGGTTCCTCAGGTAGCTTGGACCCATGCCATGCAGGGCTTTAAAGGTAATAACCAACACCTTGATTGCACCTGGAAGCAAACCAGCAACCACTGCAGCTCACAGAGCAGTGGTGTAACATTTGGGGGCCCTAAGAACTGCCTGCACTGCTGCACTCCATGCCAGCTTCCAAAAGTTCCAAGGGTAGTCCCATGTAGAGTGCATTGCAATAATCCAAGCAGGATGACCAGGTCTTGAGTACCAGGGCTGGACCAGGCAGGGCTGATCCAGAAAAGGCTGCAACTGGCAAACAAGACAAAAATTGTAGAAGGCTCTCCTAGCCACAACCTGCCACCTGCTCTTTAAGCAGAATTCGCGAGTCCAGGAGAACCGCCAAGTTGCAGTCCAGGTTTATATGAGATAGTACCACCCCATCCAGATCTAAGGATGTTAAAATCTCAGATCCTGAAGCTCCATGAACCCCAAGCCACTTTGTCAGCCAAAGCCTATTGTCCTCCATCCAGGCCTTCACAGCCTCCAGACACAGCAAGAGCAGCCACAGCATCATTTAGAACACCAAGAATGGAGATATAAAGCTGAGTATCATCAGCATACTGATATCTCAACATATGGTGACAAATAATCTCATCCAGCAGATTCCCATAGATGTTGAAAAGCAGTGGAGAAAGTACCAAGCAGGATCTCTCACTCCCCATCAACACAGATTGGGACTGGACTTGGACAAAGGAGTTAAACCAGTGCAAGAAAGTGCTGCCCAGCTCCAATCCCTATAGTCACTCAAAATGGTACCATGGCCAATGGTACTGAAGGCCGCTGAGAGATCAAGGAGAGAGAAAATGGATGTATTACCCCATCCCACTCTTTCCAGAGATCATCAAGGGTGACCAATGCCATTGGGCCCATAACTGGGCCCAAATCCTAACTGAAAAGGGTCCACAAAATCCATTTTATTCAAGACCCTCTGAAGCTGCCAAGCACTCATCTTTTTCACTATCTTCCCTAAAAAGGGAAGATGAGAAATTGAACAAAAATTGTTCAGGCAGGTGGGATCAAGTGCTGATTTTTTTAAGGAGGGGTTGAACCAGGACCTCCTTGAAAGGACCTGGGAATGTTCACTCCTGCAGTGAAATTTATCACTGCTTGCACTCACTTACTAGTCACCATCCTGGAGGCATTCATCAACCAGGTGGGAAAAGGATCTAATTGGCAGGTGGTTGTACTGACAGCACTGAGGATCCTCCTTCTTCAGGATCAAACTGTTCCCGGATAACTGGTCAAGGCAGTTCAGGCATCTCACATGACCTGAACCATGCATGGTTTTAAACTGAGAATGAATCCAAGCTACATTGAAGGATTTTTTCTATATGTCCTTGGAGATGATCACCCAACCCTTCTTCTTCCAGCATTGTTTTAGGCATCTTATCCCTTTTCAGAACCTGCAATTCTTCTGCAAACCACAGGGAGATTTGGAAACAATGGGTCAAGAGAGGCTGCAGATAAGTGATCCTTTCCAGAGCCCTGGCTGCCCTTTGGTTCCAGGCCATTATCAAGGTTTTGCCAAAGCCATGTACAAAGTCCCCAGGTTGTCTCCCAGCTCCCTCTGGAACTCATTTGGGTCCATCAGTCAAAAAGGCCATACATTCTAGTGGCCCAGCCTCTGTGCAGAGGTGGCAGCCTAAGAGAATCTCAAAGATACCAGGGCACGACAGATGTCCTGTTAGGTCCTCTGCCAGGTCACATTCCCCTTGTTCTGGTAAGACAATAACGTCTGGTGTGTAGCCACTGTCAAGCCAGGCCTGAGGTGATCTGGGATGGTCCCATGGCTATCATCACGAAATCCTTGGCCACTTCCAATGCCAAACCCAGGAATGGCAGGTTGAAATCCCCCAACCGCAAGTCTGGGGAACTCTACTGACAGCTCCAAAATGGCCTCCAGCTCAGGCAGGGAGGTTGTTATGTAGCAGGAAGGCTGGCACAGTAGCAACACTCCCAACTGATCCCTTCAGTCCAGCTTCAGAAACAGGGTCTCACAACTAGAAACCTGGGGGGCAAATCCTCTGAATGGCAAGTGACTCTCAAATGACCACTGCCATGCCACCTCTCCCTTTGGGGCCTGGGATGGTGCCAAACCCTAAACTGGGCTGGACACATCTCCAAGAGGGGAACCTCCCACTTCCGCAATCAGCCAGGTCTCAGTAATGCATGTCAGGTTGGCTTGTTCCTCCTCAGTAAGATTTTAGATAATAGAAGCCTGGCATTAACCAGTAGCAGCCAAACCCAAAAGCCTCTTAAGGTTATGTTCAGGTACAGAGAATGAGCCGAGGGGGCTGTAACACACCAGTTCCATGCATTGGGGCCATCTTCCCCTGCAATGGCCTGCTTCTGGCTCCCACATTGCACCCCATGCCTGTCATCACTCTGTGTTGTTCTGCCCAGCATCAAGATTTCCCCCTCCCTCTTTGTAGAGCCAAGGTTCTGCCATCCCCCCTACCCACTCATTCACTCCTGCAGACCGGGTGGGGAAATAGGGAATATCTATCTTAAACTATCAGCACCAACAGGGGTCCCACCATTTTATTCCACCACCACATATGCAACCTCCCACCTCAGCCCATCCCTCTTGCTGGCCATTCAGCAGGATAATTAACCTAGACCAGTGATGGCAAACCTTTGAGAGACAAGAGTGCCTGACTGAGTGCAACCCAAACATCACTTATATATCATGTGCCAAGTGGGTGTGGCTGCAGTGGTAATGGCAGACTGGGTATGACTAAAAAGTTCAATCTATCAATTCCAATTTTACGAGATCTTCCCCCCCCCCCGCGAGTAGTTGAAATTGATTGAACTTTTTTTTTTTTTGCAGCCAAGGCCTAAGTGAAAAGGTTTTCTAAAACCCAGCTGAAGGCCTAGGACTGGGGCGACAGTGCATGTGCCCAGAGCTCTGCGTGCCACCTGTGGCACGCGTGCCATAGGTTCACCACCACAGTCCCACACCTTCCACCTGACTATCAGAGTGGGGGCTGCAAGCATCCATCCTAATACACTAGCCACTTATGGCTGCCTCAGTGGGCCCCCAAGTCCTCATCTAGTGTAGCTCCCGCTATCATATACAAATGCATAAAACATAATTTAAGTGGTATCTAAATGTGTACTAATAATATAAGTCTAATTTTCTATGTTAAAAAAGTGGATTTAAAATATTTATGATCTGCAGACCGTACAACAGAATGGGGTTTATTTTCCATATCACAGAATGAAGTCCTTCTATTCAAACTATTCCTTCCCCACAAAAAATCAACTGGCTAGTACGTAATATTCTGGCTAGCTTCCATGTGATAAGTTTTTGATTAAAAAACTTAAATCTTTCATACATGCATTAAATAAGAAATTAAATACAGCAACTATTTAAAGTAAGTGAATAGTTACATTATACAGGCTTGAACCGAAACATTCTTTAAGAGACAAAGGTTTAGCTAAGACCTGTTATTACAGAAAGTAAAACCTACTTTATTTTAAATTCACCCCCTCCTACACAGAAAAAGATACTGGTCACTACTGTTGTTGAAGACATTTATTAGATACCCTTTGAGTACTATGTACACAAAAAGGCAGAAATTATTTCTTAGTTTCTTCTTCCTTAGATAGGGTTTTGATAATTTCCTCCTTTTTTGCTTGGAGACGCTCTTCCCGGCGCTTACGGGCCTCCTTGGTCTTAGACCTGCGGGCTTCAGCCTGGTCACTGAAGAATAAATTAATGCTCAGATAGTTTAGCAACGAAACATTACTTTTGAGGCATCCAGTGATTATTTGTGTCAATTACACCAAGTATTTCCCCAATATTATTAACAATCATGCTTCTCTTCTTAAATTCTAACTTTTCCCTACAGAAATGTTAGCTTTTACAAGAGGTAGCAATGGCTTTTCTTTTTCCGCAACTAAAATCTAGCTATTTTGCTATTTATGAGGAGCACCCTAAAGATTTATTTCTGTCTCTCATATACAAACTAATACAAACTAAGGTTAACTCCCTCCCAAATTTTTATTTAAGGACTGCTTCCTTACAGAAAATATTATCCATTTGAAAAACCCTAGGTGCCTAATTTTCACTTCCTGCTGCAAATTAATGTGCTCAGACTAATTATGTAATTTGATCAATTCCACATTGGAGTTACATAAAACCAAGCAATCATATTAAGAAATCTTACTAATGATTGTACTTGCAAAAGTATCTCTTTAAAAAAAATGTTCAGAACTTGCAGTGTTTTTTGATGAATGATATGGCTTATCGCCTACTTACTGTACTTTCTAATTAAGTGCTGCACCTATAAATGCTGTAACCAGATTCTTTTGAATCACGCTTCCCAAAGCAGAAAATCTACACACCAAACCTTATTTTCCAATATCCGTTTTCCACATTTTTATAGTTTTTAATGTGTAACTCCTCACTAGTGTTACATTCAAAATTGTTAATACTGTCACAGTTAATACTGTGGTTCTTTATATGTAAAGAAAAAAAAGCATTACTGAGTAAATAAATCTGCCTAAATTTTAGTAAGGTACTTACGCCAGAAGCTTCTTGCGAGCCTTATCTGCCTTCAGCTTATGGATGTGCTCCATAAGAATCCGCTTGTTCTTGAACACATTACCCTTTACCTTCAAATACAAGCTATGGTACCTGTAAAACAGAAAAAAAATGAGTATCTGTGAGTACTGAGGAAAAAAATGCAACTTTAATAGAAATATTTGTCTAGATGTTCTGCCTTGGCACTTGAAATGTGGACCTTATGTTCTCTTTATATAACTTCCCCAATTTAGCGTGCAGAAGTTGTGAACTTCATAGGCTCCAGGCAGCATATGTTGTGGAATCTACCAGCCTGTTCACCAAACATTTAAGAAATTGACTTTATGTGTCAGTCAACAGTGCTAAGCAGCTTTATCTAGAATGTTCTGTTACGGGATGGGGCCCTAAGTAAAGAAAAATAAAGCTTAAACCTTAAACAGACCTTAAACAGACTATCTTCTAGACTTACATATGCCTGTCAATTTTTTTGGACTCCCTGTATCTGCGTAGAAGACGCCTCAAAATTCTCATCCTCCTCATCCAAGTTACTTTTTCTGGCATACGAGCATTAGCTGTACCCTTTCTCTTCCCTAGAGAGCAAAAGAGGTGGGTGTTAAATCAATTTTTGATACTTAATATTTGCACTTCTCCATAACTTTAAAAGCTTTTCTGTGCCTTATCTTTACAGAAGTCTACATAAAACTGATTTTTTAAACTTCATAATTGTAGGCGGAGTATATTATCATGCAACTACCAATAAACGAATTATAATTTGATATAAAGCAGGGGCAACCAGTACTTACCAATGCCCATGTGCCTGCCCTTTCGACGAGCCAAGGTATTTTTCCTGCATCGAGCTCTTGAGTGAACAGTCACAGGTTTACGGATTATTAGGCCATCTTTTATTAGTTTTCTGATCTGCTGACCTAGAATGGCAGAAAATCAATTTCTAACAGATGGTACTAAGGGCAAATTGGTAGATATCACATGAAAACTTGTTTGGATCTGACTAGTAGGTATCCAACTTCAAAACAAAATACTTATTATAAGCAATCCATTCCGATTACTTCAACAAGGCTGGAACATCCCATTCTGGGACAATACTTCCACTGAGAAAAGAGCCTGAACTGGGCATTCTGCAGCTGGTAAGGAATGGTTATATTTGAAAATGTTTTACATGTCTCTAAATGCTATAATATAGGCCTCCTATGCATGGCAAATGAAACTTACGAGAGTTGGCATTAGCAATTTCATTGGTTTCATTAGGATCCAACCATACTTTTTTCTTTCCACATCGCAAAACGCTGGAGGCCAGCCTCTTCTGCAGCCTTAACATACTAAGGAAAAGAAACACTACATGTAAAAGATGGAAGTCATTCAGGGAAAAAATGACTGAAGATGACATGGGAAATTATTCTAAGTATCTAAATATAATTAATTTTGAATAGACAAAATGATATATTTATATAGGAATCTTATGCTGGTTAATCAGGATCAGTGAAGATCATCACCTATACATGCTTGTGATTTTAGATGTAAACACTAAGGACTTAACATATTTTGTCTGATAAATCTTGCTTACAGGGCAACTTTTATTAAATAGAGATTCTATTTCATGAAATTCCACCATTTAAATCTGCTTTATACATTATGGTGAGAATTAAAGAAAATTTCAAGGTTAAAAACATCCTATAAAAACACAAGTTATTTAAAACTGATATTTTTTTATGAAACAACTGTTGTTCACTTGTTTCCTTTGCAGGAAATCATTTTAGTGTACTGGCCTATAATTGCCATTGTCCAAACCAAAATAAAGGGTATCAAATTAGCCAAAGATCCCTCACATTTGGATAATTTTATTCACATGACTTATAGGAAATAAAAACGTAGGTATTTGGGGGAAAATGGAGATAGGCTTAAAAAGCAATATTATTCCAAATTTACCAATTTAATACATTTATTTCAACAGTCAGTGTTCAACTAAGAACTATGCCTACTGTATAATGACACAAGTCTTCCTTTCAGAACCATCATTAAGAATCTGCATAATATACTTGAACTATGCCTAAGTTTTTCTTCAAACCAGGAATTCACTTTCAGGTATCTCTAGAATTGCAATAGATTTGTAATCCACAAGTCTTCAAGATACAGAAAAGCATTTATGCAATTTAGATTACTTGGAGGGGACATACTATAATGAACAGGATTACAGTTCTAATTCTAAAAAAAAATCTAATTTTGTTTTTAGAAATATATGTCTTTATGGTTTTCTTAATGCTGGGAAAGACTGAGGGCAATAGAAGAAGGGGACGACAGAATGAAGTGGCTGGATGGAGTCACTGAAGCAGTAGCTTAAATGAGCTTAAATGGACTCCAGAAGATGGTAGAGGACAGGAAGGCCTGGAGGAACGTTGTCCATGGGGTCGCGATGGGTCGGACACGAGTTTGCAGCTAACAACAAATGGTTATCTTCGAGCTACCCAGATTCACTTTGAAGAGATTTGAGCAACAAATTTTATTTAAAAAACAGCCTTGATATGAAAAAGTATTCTGAACATGTAACATGACCATCAAGAGACAAAATTATTTCAACCCTCTAAATACTATATCTAGTTACTTTAATATATTCGTATTAGGCCTTTTTACATAATAACTTATCATTAAAAAAATCCTCTCGGAAAAAAATTTTTTGGAGGAAACATCACGACTTCTAGATTAGAAGCACAGCAAGATTCAGCTGAAAATAGTAAATAGTATGATCTGGGAAGAAAAGATTTGAGATTATAAAATATAGCATCGTGAAAAACTGTTCATGTTACTCGAGAACCACTTGTTCGGTAAGCTCCACAATGCCTCCACAGTCTTAAGTCTTAAAATCTCAATTAAATGAATCCAAGTTACTTGTAAAGAAGAGAGACATGCAAAAGACTGCAGTGCAAACCGAATAATGTGAAACGAGGAAAATATGCTCTAGAAATAGGCGGCGCCAAACCCCACGAGGCCGCCATCGTCTACCGATGTCTGCTCATTCTCCTCCCCTCTTCCTCCCGCAAAGCTTCCCAGGCCCCTCGCAGTCTCTCCCCTTCGGCTAGCGAGACAGAAAGGGACTCCCTTGCGAAAAGGGAATACTTGGTAGGAAATCCCGGGTTCCCAAATCTCAAGTGCCAAGAGTCACGTTTTCGTCGCCAGGCTCTTCCAGGCTTCACCAGGCCTCTAGGCCGCACTCCTCGTTCGCCTAGCCGCAGCCCCTCGCCCCTCCGTTCCTTATAAAAAGACTTTCACTCCAACCGGTTGTCTTTCGGACCATTTCGCCAATCTCAAGTTTTATTACTTAAGGCTCACGCCAGACCCTTAAGCCCCTTCACAACGCGCAGCTCACCTCATGGCAGCAAGGCCGACAGCACTCAAAAGAAAGAAAGGAAGGAAGGAAGTGGAGGAGGGCCAACCCATCTCACGTAATGGGCTGCACCACTCGCTTTCACCCCAATCCTATCTTCGCTTTGCCTTTCTCACTTTTTCTAAAATCCTGTTTATTTTCTATTGCACCCTTAAATCTGATCTTAAAGGCTATATCGAGGAAGACAGGTGACGTTACGTGTAAATAAAAATATATTCCCTCAAATGGAGACAAATGGTATCATCCAAAGTATTACTACGCTTGCGCACATCTCTTGGTATGTTAGCACGGGGCGGACGGTGCAGGGGAAAGATTTTGTGCCACGAACGTACGCGAACCGCTATGCGCATGCTCACATTTGATACTATTCACACAAATGCGCTATCGGCGTATGAATGCTCAAAGTAACTCCTTTTTTTAAAAAAAAAAAAAGCAATCTGATTTTCTCGTAGCTTTCATAAGCCACTAGCGACTTCCGCCATTTTGCTCATTTCAGAAAATCGCTTTAACAAAGGGGAAACGGTCTAGAAGGGCGAATACTTTCCCCACATCTTAATGCGGGGCGGGGGGGTATTGCGATTGAGAAAAAAACCTACAATACGGGATTCTAATTCTATGATCAGAAGATGGGCTGAACAATTGACTTGAATTCCTCCTCAAGCATTCACTATTTCAAAATATCCTTACTACAGGTAGTCCTCAACTTAACGACCACAATTCAGCCCAGAATTTATGTTGCTGAATGAGGAATTTGTTAAGTGAGTTTTGCCCTGTTTTACAACTTTTCTTGCAACAGAATCACTGCAGTTGATCTGGCTTCTACATTGACTTTGCTTATCAGACGGCTGGAAAAGAGCATCACATGACCCTGGGGCTCTTAATTGTCATAAATATGAACCAGTTGTAAGTATCTGTAAGGTTTTACACTTAGCCTCACAATTGCCCCAGCATTACTCAGGAATTTAAAAGAGCCAAAAGAAACTCCTGAGCCGAGGTTTCAGCAAGCAAACAACTTTTATTTTGATCTTCGGGGCTGGTAGAGAGATGAAGGCAACAACCAGGAAAGATGTCTTCCACCTTTTGTACCCCTTCAGAACAAAGAGATCTGGTGTTGGTACTAGGAACCAAAAGGTACAGAAAAATAATTCCTACGTGATGACTCAAACAACAACCCAGGCTCCACCACAGCTCCTTTCCCCCTCCCCTTACCATGCTCTTTTCATGTAAGCAATCACCTGTACCTAAAGCATGAAACATTTGATTTTATATAATTAATTTCCCAATATAAAGCACCTACAAAGTTGCTTGCACATACACAGATGATTACAAAGTATCACTACTAATATCAATATTACTAACATCAACCTTAAGCACAATAAAATCCCTTCATTCCTCCCTTTTTAATATAAAAGCCGAATAGGCTTAGGGACTCTTGAAGAGGGAAATAAAGTCAGAAGGTAAAGGTTTCAAAATCATTGCTTTGGCTGGTTTATCGTTATAGATAGAAGCGTCAGCAAAAATTGGTGTGGATAGAGTGGATCTAACAATTCTCTAAATAAATGGGATAAGGCATGATAAACACAACAACCCTCCTAAGGTCAAAAACCACAATGAACAATATTCTTTTCCAATTATCAAACATTCCCAAAAACCATCCTCCAACATCCAGTGCTCCTGTCCATGTCTGGACAGGGACATGAACCAACTTGCGCATTCTGTCAGTGACTTCTTTGATATATTCCTTATATGTAATGGCGGACTGGGGTCTAATAATACAGTTCAGGGTCACAATGATGACATAGAGGACCCATTTGGTTGTACAGTCCTTTTCTTTCAAGTCAAATGAAAATAAGTGATGTGCTCTCAAGCTTCACATTTAAAAATGAAACAATTCTTTTGGGACAGATCAATTAAAAAAAATGTCTTTGATACGGAGGGAAACTCAAAGGTGGTTTCCAGTTCAGGAAGATCAACTTGGACCCATATTTGTATCTGGTCCAATTGATAGCAAGTTCAAATGATGCTGAAAAATCCATTGGTCTGGTTATCTTGAAGCACACCAGGTTGCAGGAATCATCTGATTATGCCAGGTTGGGTAGGATGTGCAAACATATTTGGCATTTAATGAGTAGGCCTGTCTCCACACTTAGTCCATTTAGCTTGATTATAGTCAATAGCTTTACATGCACCAAAAAAAATATCTGGCACTTGTCCATAAATCTCATGTTAAAAAGGTAAGGTAAAGGTTCCCCTGCACATGCGTGCTAATCGTTTCCAACTCTAGGAGGCGGTGCTCATCTCCATTTCAAAGCCAAAGAGCCAGCGCTTGTCCAAGGACTTCTCCGTGGTCATGTGGCCGGCATGACTAGACGCCAAAGGCACATGGAACACTGTTACCTTCCCACCGTAGTGGTCCCTATTTTTCTACTTGCATTTTTACCTGCTTTTGAACTGCTAGGTTGGCAGAAGCTGGGACGAGTAACAGGCGCTCACTCTGTTACGCGGCACTTGGGATTCGACCCGCCAAACTGCCGACCTTCTGATTGACAAGCTCAGTGTCCTAACCCACTGAGCCACCACGTCCCTATCTCATGTTATTCTTCCCCAAAAGCTAATATCTGTATGTTCCTCCATATGTCCAGATTTAAAGTTGTTGGTAAAGCTGCACTATATTGACAGGAGCATACTGTAACAAGTGACCCTGTTGCCCCTTTGCAAGTGGAATATGTAGTCTTGTTAGAAACACAACTCCCTTTTCTTCCATAACGTATTGGGCCCATGGTCCTTCCTTCTACCAAAGAAGGTACGAGGGAAACAACAGGAGCAGAAGAAAAATATTGCAATACACAGTCCAGGTTCCATGAACATGATTTCCAGGGTAGTACAATCCATTGAGGTTTTTCTCATACTTGGATAGAAACAGTTCAACAGGCGAGGCAGGTTGAAATTTCATTTGCAGGCTGTCCAGCTGCGGAGCTTGTCACTGGAGAGGGAATGATGGGACTTTCCATTGACTCACGCCTTGATTCCTTAAATCAGGAGGACTTGGCATGGTTGAGACCACTCAGGACTGGTATTTCTAGGTGACAGTTCTTTTCACCTGAACCCACTCTCCAGGAACAACAATGGGCAGAGACAGGTACTGAAATAGAAGACAAAACCTGCGCCAGATTAAATGTTGAGTAACTTTATACTCTTCCTCATTGACATTCTTGAACCTTCATGTAACAAAAGTCTCCCATACATTTATTTTATTTTATTTTATTTTATTTTATTTTATTTATTTTATTTTATTTTATTTTATTTTATTTTATTTTATTTTATTTTATTTTATTTTATTTTATTTTATTTTATTTTATTTTATTTTATTTTATTTTATTTTATTTTATTTTATTTTTTTATTTTATTTTATTTTATTTTATTTTATTTATTTTATTTTATTTTATTTTATTTTATTTTATTTTATTTTATTTTATTTTAATTCCATTTATATCCCGCCCTTCTCTGAAGACTCAGGGCGGCTTACAAGCTTAGCAGTAGCCTTCATTCTATGTATATGCCTGCTTATTAGGGCTTTCACACACACACCCCAAGCGGCATTATTACAAAGTCAGCTTATTGCCCCCAACAATCTGGGTCCTCATTTTACCTACCTCGGAAGGATGGAAGGCTGAGTCAACCTTGAGCCTGGTGGGATGCGAACCTGCACTAATTGCAGGCAGCTGGTGTTACTTAAGGAGGCATTAGCCCACATCATTTGAAAGGGACAAAAACAGCTTTCCAATTGAGGCCTATGTTGAAATGGCCTCACCGCCAAATTTTGCAAAGCTTTACTTATATGTATCACAGATTTGTTTAACCAAAATATAAATACAACCTGTTATGTACTGGGCTCTCGTGATACACCACGTGGGTTGCTGGAGCAGCTAACGGCTCTCCAGCCACCCAGACTGCCAGTCTCCTGTGCTGCAATTGGCTATCCCCAGGCGGCAATGGTTGATTCAAACCTATTGGCTGCCACCTAGGGGCTAGACTATATATTGCGGCTGGTTGCAGCTTTTGCCTCAGTACAGTTCCAGCAAGAATAAAAGTATGAGTTATCCTGTACTCAGTTTCATGTCTTCATTCCTGCACCTAAGAACCCACTATTTAACAGTGGCGATGAAGGTGGGATCCTGCTTCGCTGACTAAGAGCTGAAGTCCACGAGGGAAAGGCAGCACACACCAGAGGGAAGAGGCATTTCCCCCCCCCTCTCAAGGCCGGCTAGCAAGCTACACTAGCGGCCTCGTGCTCAGTGGATGCATTTATTTTTCTTCAGAATGCTTATATTTTTTGTTGAGTACATTGGTATTAATTTGTGGTGTTTATGTGAACTGAACATGCCACCATAAAAGGAAATCATTGTGCTGAATGTTTTTCAGTTTTACCTAGACAACTAATATTTCTATTTAAATATGTGGTTACTTACTGCCTAGGAAAACAGATTCTTGGTCATGGTTGTCTCAAAAGTGCTTTTTCAAAAGGCCACTGGACTATGTTTTTTCCTTGAGGAAGAAGACATTTTGCTTTTTTTTTTTTATCCAAGAAAGCTCATCAGTTCTGACTGGATGATGATGATGGGGATGGAAAGATTAATTCTGATGCTTCTAATGTACTGCCTTCATTGGAAAAGCTCTTAAAAATTCAAGGAAATATTCAGATATATATGTCTTGAAAATAACCCATACTGAACTGTATGGCACTATCAACTATCAGGAACTGATCACAGGAAATATTTAATGACATTCTGTATTATATATTGTGATAATTTTATGTAATAAAATGCTTTATAAAATTTGCCTAATTATATTTCCATGTGAATCATGGTTCCCACACTTTGGATGCCTTCTGTAAGCTAGCCCATTTGAGGTACTTTGGTTCAAAAATTGTTGCCCTATGATGCACTGTTTTGCTCAGATAAAGGTTACAGATATGAGTTTTAGATATAATCATAATTGTCCATTGTGCCAAGTGAATAAAGTTTTTTTTTGAAGAAAGAGATGCACACACATCCAAGAATCACTATGGACTATGGTATTATAGCACCAACAGTAAGGAATTAATTTTTAGCATATTCTCCCTCTTTTTCCCCTTGGGAGATTTTAATATGTTATAGTTAAAATAAGCCAATGGCAGTTTAAATTTATCTTTTAAATTTTCCCTCATTTTCATTTTCTCTCAAAAATCAACAAGTAGTAGTGGCATCATTACTACAACAGTTTGCTACAGCATTTCAGCAGTGTAGGCTTAGAAGTTTCCAGAGCAGGCATGTCAAACTGTCAGCCCATGGGGTGGACGCATCATACTGAAACCGCGCGCACCCCATTGCTGGCAATGGGGAAAAAGTCCCAATATGCTGTGCGACATCATGTGACGTCATGTGATGTCACGAGTTTGTTATGCCTGCTCCAGAGGATTCAAAAGAAAAGGGAAAGATTGGAATCACATGTAAAGCAGGAGTTGTCCATCTTATAGAGCAGGATTGGAATCTCATGTAGAACACGAGTCAAAAAGCTATGGCCAATTTATCAGTTTCTACTAGCAAAAGATGACTTTCAGCCTATTCTGTGTAGGAATTCTCAAGGGTCAACAGGAGCAATTAAAAGAATAACAATACTAAATAAATTCCAGCATTTTCAACAGCACAGGACAAAATACATGAATTCTAGGTTAAACATGTCCTTTATATTTGTACTCAGATCTTTCAAAGCCTTATTCTTCTTTCTAACTAGAAAATATCCTTTGTTTGCTCTATTAGCCTTCACAAATGCTGTAGGCTGATTTTATTCTCTGTGAAAAACTTCTGCATACAATTCCAGAGTCAAAGCTGGCCCACACATATTCAACAAGGATGAACTACCCTCCCTGTGGATTGATTGAAGCCTCAGATAAAGCTGCAAGTTAAATATTTAATTAGAAGAAGGCCTACACTCACTCATTCTGTCATTGCCAACAGCAGTTATGACAAGGATTACAAAGCTCCAAACAACTTTCCAATTAATCCAATGAAACATTTACCTTTCTTTATTGGCAGGAGAGCTGTTCCCCATCCCACCATCACACTTTTTTGTGTAAATTTAGATCTTGGAATTTTAGGAGCTTGAGTTTCAAAGTTTCTTTTAAAATTATTAAAAAGTCATGTCAGATGTGCTTGTATTTGAACTAATTGCTTGCCATAACATCCAGAAAACTGGTTGATTCATAAACTATGGCAAGACAAAACATGTTACTGTAATGTGGAAATCATATTAGTAAGTATGTTGGAAACTGGAAAAAATGAACTTGGTATATCTGAAATATAAATCAGAGGTGAACAAAGCTGTGTTTGTAGATACTATTGTAGTCCATTCTCCAAAATTAGAAGATAAAATGGATTATGGGGCATGTCCAGATAGCTTAATGTGTCTTCTTCTAGTCTGTGAGGTGGTATAGAAGTGTCTTGCCTGACACTGGAATTTATTCTGCCCTGGTTACAAGGCTAGTGAGTGCTGTCTTGGGGTTTTTAATGTGGGACAAGTTAACAAATAGATTGGAGTAGAAAGAATAGAGAACTGGGCTGGAGTCCAATTTTGACTGATGGGTTTAGCCATTTGTCAGAATTCTGGTCTGCAGAGCGGAAGGGGCTTTCTGTGGATCAGGCTGCAACTCCCACCCACTTTGTGGGTGATCCACAGATTATTCCTCACACTCATGCTGTCTCACTTTCTTTTACCTGTTAGTCACTTATACTGTCTTTTTCATTCATCTTTCTCACTCATACTCCATCATCTTCTGTGGCCCCATCATCACTCCATCACTTGCTTTTGCTCCACCACCTTCCGCCGTGCCTGTTTTCTCATTCTGTTATTCATTTCACTGCTCTCATTCATTCCATCATCGTCTCTTGCTCCATCACTCTCATTCAACTGATTTTCCAGACCTTTTTTTGCTCACTTACCTTTCTTCTTCACTCATCCTTCTCTTAGTTTCTTTTTTCTTTTTTTGCACTATTGCTCACTGTGTACTCTCTGTCTCTTAACTGCTGTGCCTCTTGCTGACCACAATAGTTATGGAAGGGTTGAGGTTCAAGGACTCTGGTGGATGGACTCTGCTGCTTCAGCCAATGTACAAGCTACCCAGGCATTCATTTAGCGAAGCAGATAAAAAATCCATGTAATATTTAGTGCTTCACATCAGATGACCACAGCTGGCAAAAACAGCTATAGAAACTGAACTGATCTTAGCCTCTATTCTATCATCACCCCAATAAAAATTTTTAAAGTATTTTATTGGGTTTTTTATCATTTCAATTTACCTGTGCTCAATAAACAACATGTTGTCTGGGTTAATTTTGCCTAGTCATACAGACTAAGTTCTTACTCTATCCTGCTTTTCTAACCATGGGTAAAATAAGTTCCATGTCTGAAAGTATACTGTGTCTTCTCTTCCTTTGATTGTCAATGTAACTCTGTCCATTTCCATACAGTCCAATATTTTCTTAATTATTGCTTCCTCCAATGGTAGTGTCTCATTTTTCCAGTGCTGTGCAAATATGATCCTCGCTACAGTTAATACATTTAATGTTAAATATACATTTTGTTTAGCAAACTTTTCTGGCATTATGCCTAGTAAAAAAAGTTCAGGTTTAAAATCTACAAGTTTTCCTATTATTTTTTCTAACCACATATGTATTTTACTCCAAACTTTTTTTGCTTTTACACAAGTCCATGACAAGCGATAATATGTACCAGGATTCTGATTACATTTCCAGCATTTGCTAGACATATTTTTAAACATTTTTGCTAATCTAACAAGTGGAAAATGCCATCTGTAATGTACTGGGCTTTGTCTTGTTAAAGGAATATCACGTGGGTTAATTGCTGGAAGGTTGCTCAAGCAGGGAAGCTGGCTAACGGCTCCCAGCTCCTCAGACAACCCGTCTTCAGCGCTGCCATTGGCTGCCTCTAGGGCGGCGATAGGTTGCTTTAAACCTATTGGCCGCCACCTAGAGGCCAGGGTATAAATTGCTGCATTCGCAGCCCTGTTTCTCAGTTCAGTTCCTGCAAGCAATAAAAAATGATCTTTATTTATTTATTTATTTATTATTGGGACTTATATGCCACCCTATCTCCCGAAGGACTCAGGGCGGCTAACAACAGTAACATATAATAAATACAGAAGTTAAGATAAAAATTAAAATTAAAGGCCTCTGTACAATAAATTGAAATTAAAATTAAAATAAATTAAAAGTTAGAGTTAAAAATTAAAAACATAATTAAAATCCCTGTCAGTCCAGGTCAGCCAGGTGGAAAAGGAGTGTTCTGAGGCCGCGGCGAAAGGACCGGAGATCTTGGGCCATCCGAAGCTCATGGGGGAGCTGGTTCCACAGGGCTAGAACTCACTCGCCTCATCTCATCATTGAAGCAATGAGCCCAGTAGCAAACATTGGCGATGAAGGTGGGATCCTGCTTCTCCAACTGAGCTGAAGAGTCACTAGGGGAGAGGCCGAACAAGCTTGGTGGGAAAAGCAATCCCCCCCCCTACGGTCAGCCTAGCACAGCCACGCTAGTGACCACGCGCCCAGAGGACCAGTCGCTGGGCCACAGAGGAGCAGGACGCAAAGACAACAAGCCCCAGCCATAAATACCAGCAGAAATGGCCAAGGTCAGAAAGCTGGAAGAATTTGACATAGCTCACCCAGAAAGATGGTCCTCATATCTATCCAGGGTCGAGAACTATCTTTGTGCAAATCAAGTTGCCGAGGACAGTCTGAAGGCTGCTATGCTCCTGTGTGTGTGTGGCCCAGCCACGTTCGACATCATGGAGAACTTGTTCGAGCCGACGCCATTGGAGTCCGTAACATTCATGGACTTGAAGAAGAAGCTCGGAGACTACTTTCAACCCAAGCTGTCAGTAATTGCTTGGTGCCATGCATTTGAACAGAGAGTTCAGCAACCAGGTGAAACAGCGTCCGAATTCATAGCGGCCTTGAGGCAGGCCGCACGCCTGTGCCAGTTCTCTGATGTCGAGGAGAGACTACGAGACCGACTTGTCTGCGGTCTCTGGAAACAAGAGTTACAGCAAAAACTCTTTGCCAAAGAGGCTCTGTCGTTTCCAGACGCGCTGAAAGAAATCATGGCAGACGAAGCCACCGCCGGGGCCGTACGAGCCATGAGGCCCACTAAAACAGCACAGCATGAGGAAACCGTCACCACGAGAACACCGAGCACACAGAAGACCCCAAAGACGACACAGAAGTCAACAAGCTACAAAGACACAACGACCAACAGCGTCACAGCGACAGACAACAAGGGGCAATTTACAAGGCAGATCCCTTCCTTAGCTGCCCAGGGTGTGGCGGCCACCACCAATGTTTGAACTGTTGGTTCCGGACAGCCATGTGCCGGGCCTGCAGAAAGACCGGCCACATTGCGTCCATCTGCAGAGGTCGCCAGAGGGACTGGCCATCAAATCGCCAGTTGGACATTCTGACCAGGAGAGGTACCGGTGCCCCAGGACAGTATAGCATGGGGTTTTGCTCCAGCCGCAGAAGCATTTGCTGTACAGGAGCTCGCTGCCCTATTAAGCTGAAGTTTAGACTTCAGGTGGAGTTGCAAGGGGTCCCCTGCAAGATGGGCTCCGCAGTATCTATCATTTCACTTGAGACATATAATTTTGACTGCAATCACAGTAAGAGATGGGCCAAGCTGAGGCCTTCTGACATTATACTAACTGATTTCCAGAATGCCAGAGTCACAGTCAAGGGTGAGGTCACACTAGCTGTTAAATTTAAGGGGTTTTCTGGGCATCTGGATGTTGTCATAGTAGGGAGTCAGCAAACGAGCCTGATCGGGCTCAATTGGTTTGATGCACTAGGCATCCAAGTAACCGGAATTAACCGGATGCAAGTTGCGAGTCTAGCGACAGTATGCGAGGAATTCGCAGATGTATTTGATTCAGCTCTGGGGACTTACACGGGCCCGCCAATAACATTTAAATTAGATCCTACTGTAGTGCCGGTCAGGATTAAACCTTGTAGGGTGCCATTTGCTCTCATGCACAAGATAGACGCTGAGTTAGATAAACTTGTTGAACAGGGCATACTGCAGCCAGTAGATGGGGGTGAATGGGAGACCCCAATCGTAATGCCACTAAAAGCCAATGGGGAGGTCAGAATCTATGCTGATTACAAATGCAAAATTAACCGTGCACTCAAACAGCATGCATACCCAGTGCCAGTAGTAAGCCACATCCTGGCATCTTTGCAAGGTGGTACAATTTTTGCAAAATTAGATTTGGCTCAGGCCTACCAGCAGCTTCCTGTTGATGAGGCCACAGCCACGGCACAGACAATTGTAACCCACAGGGGGGCGTTTAAACTAAAGCACCTGCAATTCGGGGTCAGTGTAGCCCCGGGCATTTTTCAGGGCATTATGGAACGGACGCTCAAGGGCCTTCCGGGGGTTTGCCCCTATTTTGATGACGTGCTCATTGCTGGAGAATCCACCTAGGTGCTCGCAAGGAGGCTCAGAGCTGTCCTTCAAAGGCTACGCAAAGCAGGCCTCAAGCTTAAAAAGAATAAGTAAAGTATTGAAGTCCCTTCAACTGAGTTCTTGGGTTTCCGTATAGATGCTGATGGCATCCACCCTGCCGAGCCTAAAGTAAAAGCCATTCAGATGGCACCTAGCCCCAAAATGAAGGGAGAGCTGCAGGCATTCCTAGGCCTCCTAAATTTTTACCACGAGTTCCTTCCTAACAAGGCCGCAGTGGCAGAGCCGTTACACCAGCTCTTGGACAAAAATGCTGCATGGAAGTGGACTAGTGTTCACGAAAGAAGCTTTCAGGAATTGAAGGCTCTTCTGTCCAACAGTTCCACGATCACTCACTTTAAGGAATCGATGACGGTATGCTTTGCATGTGACGCATCCCCATACGGGGTGGGGGCTGTCCTGAGTCACTTAGAGATCGATGGAACTCAGGTTCCAATTGCTTTTTATTTGAGGACACTGTCCTCTGCCAAGCATAATTACACTCAAATTGACAAAGAGGCACTGGCCATAGTAACTGGAGTAAAAAATATTCCACGACTACTTATACGGCAGGGACTTCACAGACTTTACAGACCATAAACCACTATTGGGGTTATTCACTACAGACAGACAGACACCCCACATCTTCTCCCCTAGGATGCTAAGATGGTCCATTTTTTTATCCGGCAAGGATATGGGCCATGCAGATGGCCTGAGCAGGCTTCCACTGCCTCAAATTAAACCAGATCCAGCCCCAGCAGCCCGTGTTTTTTCCATTCAGGACTTGCCGGAGTTTCCCCTCCACATGGGGGACATAGCTGCAGAAACGGCAGCAGATAAGACTCTAAGAGTGCTCTCTTGGGTACACACGGGGTGGCTAGATAAAATCCCAGGTCCTGAGTTTTAGAGCTATTTAACAAGGAGACATGAGCTCTCACCTCATAAAGGTTGTATTCTTTGGGGGAACAGGGTCATTGTTCCCACCTCATTAAGGGACAGGGTTTTGCAATCGCTTCATGAAGGTCATCCGGGTATTGTTCACATGAAAGCTTTGGCAAGAAGCTATTTATGGTGACCAGGATTAGATAAAGCCATTGAGGCTCAAGTGCATGCGTGTTACACATGCCAGCAATCTAGGCCTGAAATGCCACATGCTCCCATCCACAGGTGGGAGGAGACACACACACATCAGTTGAGGATTCATATAGACTTCGTTGGGCCCTTTCAGGGACAGCTCTTTCTTATAGTGGTCAACAGCCACTCTAAATGGCTAGAAGTTATACCAATCACAAATATGACTACTGCTAGGACCATCCAGGTGCTTAGGAAACTCTTTGCAATGCACGGGCTGCCAGACGTCGTAGTGTCCGATAACGGGGCCCAATTTACTGCGGCAGAATTTCAGGATTTTCTGAGGGAAAACCTCATTAGGCATGAGACATTGGCTCTATTTCACCCATCTACTAATGGTCAAGCCGAATGAATGGTGCGCACCACAAAAAGATCATTGAAGCATATAGTGACTTGGGACTGGCAACACAGACTGGCTGACTTTTTGCTTTGCCAACATTCCACACCACGCATGGCAACAGGTAAAAGCCTAGTAGAGCTGCGCTGGGGGAGGTGACTAATCACGAAACTGGACAGGTTGCACCCAGATCAGGTGGCACCTGAGGCCTCTTGCCCCAATCCCCCAAGTGGGCTGCAAGTGGGCGACGGGGTGTGGGCCAGGAACTATGGGCATGGGAACTTGTGGGTGTCAGGGAAAATCACCAAAATGTCAGGCCCTCTCTCATACAAAGTGGGCCTAGAGGGTGGGCGAGTCGTCTGTTGCCATATCAATCAGCTTAGGAAGTGTTTTCCAGAATGGCCACAGAGCGAGAACTTTGTCCCAGGTCCCAGCCATGGACCGCAAACCGGCAGCCAGGCCGATCAATCCATAGGCTCTGAGGTCCCAAGCAGTCAGAGCAATGGGGAGGTGGCCATAGGGGAGCAAAGCCCAGGAGTGCAACATGGGGTCCCTGATGGAGAAAGCCAACCAGAACACTACAGCCACTGCGCTAACTCTGCAAAGCGATTGGACTCTGGGGTGGGCCAACCTGAAAGGGCCAGCCAGAGAATTCTGAGTCAGCCAGACTCACTGGAACTTATGTACCCTGGTCTACCCAGCCCGGCAGGCAAGCTGGTAGGCCAGGGAGGGCCTGGCTCTCCCAAGCATTCCATGAGGGTTTGCAAGCCTCCTGCATATCTACAAGATTTTGTTCTGAAATAACTGAGCTATAATGTTGTTTGTATCATCCATGTGCTGCTAGCCAGGAAACTCTATTTATTAGCCAGTATGGAAAATGTGCACATTGCATGTGACTGTTGTAACTCTGTAAAACTTGTACTGCTGTAATCATTCTCCTTTTGTTATTATAATGTATGTACATTCTAGGGGACAGGGGTGCAATGTATTGGGCTTTGTCTTGCTAAAGGAATATCACGTGGGTTAATTGCTGGAAGGTTGCTCAAGCAGGGAAGCTGGCTAATGACTCCCAGCTCCTCAGACAACCTGTCTCCAGCGCCGCCATTGGCTGCCTCTAGGGCAGCGATAGGTTGCTTTAAACCTATTGGCCACCACCTAGAGACTTGGTGGAGCAGTGGTCTAATGCCTCCTTAAGTAACACAGCTGCCTGGAATTAGTGCAGGTTCGCATCCCACCAGGCTCAAGGTTGACTCAGCCTTCCATCCTTCCGAGGTAGGTAAAATGAGGACCCAGATTGTTGGGGGCAATAAGCTGACTTGGTAATAATGCCATTTGGGGGGGGGGGAAGCCGTAATAAGCAGGCATATACATAGAATGAAGGCTATTGCTAAGCACATTGATTTGTGCTTTAAATTGTAAGCCACCCTGAGTCTTCGGAGAAGGGCGGGATATAAATGGGATTTTAAAAAATTGCTCCATTCGCAGCCTTCTCAGTTCAGTTCCTGCAAGCAATAAACAATGATCTTTGCTGAACTCACCCACCTCATCTTGTCACTGAAGCAATGAGCCCAGTATCAAACACCATCTATAAAACATTTTATATAAATTTTCTTTATATGAAGTAGCCATTGTCAGTTTATAATTTCTTTCTCATAAATTTTGCCATTTCTCTAATTCTATGTTATGCCCCAAGTCAACAACACCTGATCAAACACTGTCTGATCTTTATAAAAGCTGTATTCTTTAACATCTTTGTCATACCTGGATTGCATTTGCAATTGGGGCCACCATGATAAGTCAATGCCTTTGTCTTCTAGGTCTTGTTTAGATTTTAATTTCCCATCTATATTTAGAATATCCTTATATGTTATTTTTTTCCAAATTTAACTAAATTTGGATATGTGAAAGCTTCCATTGTTGATAGCCATTCTGGGATTTTCATGTAAATTTTAGGTTTTATGTTTTCCCATACTGATAATAGTGCATTTCTTATGTAGTTATTTTGGAAATATGATTGGCACATAAACTGAAAAAAGAAAGAAGAAATTGATGAATAAACTGCAAGATGAGAAGGGTGATTTACAATTTCAAACTGATGCAGTTAAAAAAAGAGTGAAAGAATTCTATGAAAAACTATATGATACAGAAGGAATTTCCCAGGGAAAAAATGATACAATACTTGGAAAATGCAAACCTACCAAAAGTACCAGAAAATCTGAAAAATATATTAAATGAAAAAAATATGGAAGTAACAGAAGCTATAAAAGAAAAAGGATAAAATTCCAGGACTGGATGAACTACGCGCAGAGGTTTACAAATGTCTACAATATACTTAAAGCCTACCAATGAAGGAAGTATGTAATGAGGTATTATTAGAGGACAAACTACCAAATACATGGAGGGAAGCAAATTGTTGAGGACCCAGATTGTTGGGGGCAATAAGCTGACTTTGTAATAATGCCGCTTGGGGGGGGCAAAAAGCCCTAATAACCAGGCATATACATAGAATGAAGGCTATTGCTAAGCACATTGATTTGTGCTTTAGATTGTAAGCCGCCCTGAGTCTTTGGAGAAGGGTGGGATATAAATGGGATTAAAAAAATATTACTTTAATACCAAAAGAAGATTCAGATCTCACACAGATAAAAAAATTAAAGACTAATATCATTATTAAATATGGACTACAAAAATTTTTGCCTCAATAATAGCAAAGAGACTGAAAAGATTTTTGATTTAATTTATCCATCCAGACCAAAATGGATTTCTACCAAAAGGACAAGTAAAAAACAATCTGAGGATTATTCTAGATACACTGGAATACTATGAAATGCATCCAGGAAAACAAATGACTTTAATTTTTCTAGATGCTCAAAAAGCTTTTGATAATGTAAACTGGTAATTTATGACACAACAATTAAACTGTATGGACTTTGGAGAAAAGTTCACAAATACTATTAAGACAATATATGATAAACAAACAGCAAAAGTAATTGTTAATGGAGAGTATATGGAGAACTTTAACATAAAAAAGACACAAGACAAGGATGCCCACTATCCACACTGTTGTTCATACTAACGTTGAAGTTCTCAATAGAAACATTAGACAAGATCCGGAAATTAAAGGAATGGAGATAAAAAATGAAAGTTACAAACTACAAGCATTTGCAGATGACTTGGTATTTATTTTAGAAGAACTGTTGGACACAATATCTAAACTGCTGAAAAAGATAGAAGAATTTTGAGAAATAGCAGGACTGAAAATAAACAGAAAAAACCCCAAAGTTATAGTTAAAAACTTGACAAATAAGTAAAAAACGCAACTGTCAGAAAAAACAGACTTGCAAATAGTTAAGAAAGTGAAACATCTAAGAATACATCTAACAGCAAGATGCACAATGATAAAAGACGATAATTATATAAAATTATTGAATCAAACAAAAACTGTTTTGGAAAAATGGAAAAATTTACAATTATCAATGCTAGGAAGAATAGCGACTGTGAAAATGAATATTTTGCCAAAACTTTTTTTTATTTCAAACAATACCTGTAAAAACAGAAAAAAACTTTTTTGATGATTTGAATAAATTGATCTTGAAATTTATTTGGCAAAGAAAGAAAGCTAGAATCAAACTGAAAACTCTATAAGAAACTAAAGAAAATGGAGGATTTGGACTACCAGATTGTGCCTTATACTACCAAGCATGTGCTCTAACGTGGCTAAAAGAATGGATAACTCTTAGAAATAAAAGGTTACAATATTTAGAAGGATATGACTTACAGCTTGGGTGGCATGCATTTTTATGGTATCAAAAAAATAAAACCCACCCCAATAAATTCTTAAGCACCACTAATTGTGCATAAAGCAAGCCAATACCGGTAAAATATGGAAAATATAGGATAAGATAAACATAAAGTTATGTGGCCTCAGCGACACTCTAGAATGAGATGAAAGCTGAGTTCTGAGATGTCCTTATAAAATGGTTAAGAAGGAATCTTCACAATGCAGTTAGCAGGGCTTGTGAATGAAGTGAGGAATGTTTCTAAGCAAAAGAAATGAGCAATGGCAGCAATAGTGTAAACAGGCTGCTGGGATTAAAAGAAGATAGAAAATGTTGCACTTATTGACATTATGAGCACATTTGCAAAACATTTTAAGCCATAATGTGGTATGCTTTTTCACCAACCTCAAAGTTAAGCAAACCAGGCTTAGTATAATGGTGAATCAGCCTGTGTCTCATAATTTGAGTGATTTGGAGATAATGTTTCTTAAACCAAGCTCTATGAGACATCTCAATGGAGAAGACTAAAGTGAGACAGAAAGAGGAGAGGTACAGTTCAGCTGGAACAAACCTTATGAATAAATGTAACAGATTGTGTTTGCACAACAAGATCACTTATAGCTAATTTAACCAAGTGGAATTTATGGACTTGCACAACACCATAAACTAATAACACAGTCTGAGTTCACTCAATATATTAGACAAAACTGTGGCAGACTAATTTGGAGTTATGTGTTGTTAAAGCAACCCTGAGTTTGCTCCCATCTTCCACTTTTATGCTTATAGCTGTGGGGGGGGGAATTATCAGTGTTTGTATTTGAACCAAACTTAATTCCTGGGTGAGGGTTTTTGGGGTAACTGTATGTACTGCCAGGTTGACTTCCCAGCCATGGGGGTGCTTGGTGGTCTCTCGTTCAGTATTAACCTTGCTTAGTTTCAGAGTCCAGAAAGGGCCAGTAGTCAAATGAAGCTATTCTCAGCTACAACCTGAAATCTTCTTGCACGACCCAAATTCTGCAGGGATCTCATCAGAAGATGGAGAGAGTGAAAAAAACAGAGTTGGAAGCAAAATGGTCGTCTCCAGCCTAATGCTGGAGGGAGATGTTAAACGTGGATCGACAAAATAAAGAGGGGAAAAGTAGCTAGCTATAACCGGAAGGGAAGCTGAACAAATTTCCTTCCATTCTGGCTTCCTGGATGGGACAGCAGCAGGTGCACCCCAGAGGATCTTTGTAAGGAAGCTAGCTAGATGTGAGACCATTGACAGGAGCTTCCATCTTCCCCTCCCCTCCCCGCCATCTGCTCGGCCCCACTTTGGCTCAGACCACACCCACCCCTTCTTCCTTCCCCTGGGCAGCTGAAGGCAGCCGTCAGCCCTTGCCAGTTGCCAGGAAGCGCTCGTAGGCGATGCCCTATGATTGGAACGCTGGGCTCATCCATCACGGCGGCGGCGGCGCGCGCGTAGGGGGCCTGCTTGCTCATCTTAGCCATCAGGAGGGGCCATGCCGAGGCTACGAGTTTGAGGAGGCTAGTAGTAGTCGGCTCCCTGGGCAGGCGAAAGGCGACCCCAATCTATCCTGGCTTTCACCATGAGTCCGGCGTGAGCTCAGCCGACAGAACAGGCGTCTCCATGGTGCAAGACAGCGGCATGTCACGCACACCTTACAGCTCCAGCCAAGACATCCAAATGGAGGTCTTAGACAACCCTGGCCTCCAGGTGCGTAACCGCCAGCCCGCTCTTCAGTCGGCTGCACCGGTCGGACGCCTTGCAGCCCATGGGGCTGAGGACAGCTTGGCTGTGATGTGGGAAACTTTGGACGTGGCGATCGTGTCCGAAAGAAAGGAGGGGCGGGGAGAAAATCAGAAGAATCGCGGCGGCGGGAGAAGGAGGGAGTGGAGAGATCCAGTGGATGCGACCGGGGGACCATGCGAGACCCGACCCGGGCTGAAGCACCCACGTTCTGTGCTGAATTATTCCCCCCCCCCCCCCGTCTAGCACGTAATTGAGAGAAATGTTGATTCTGGAAGAGGATGGGGTGGAAGAGCACGTTGTCGGTTTTCATGGATAGTCTTTACTGACTGTTGGCCACCCAAGAATAGTCAGGCTTTTTGGGATGGGTGGATGGGTGCTGAGTGCGATTCACGGAGTAGGACATAAGGGGGTGCAGCGATGGCTGTATGAGAGTTCCGGCTAGCCGGTTGGTCCAGTGAAAAGTATCGCTCAGCTTCAGGGCCTTCTCCCTTGGGATCCTTAAATCTGTCCAAAGCCATCGGTGGCAGCACTTGCAAACCAGACTGAAAGTGGGGAATCTCTCTGCCTCGGTCCTTGAATTTCACGGGGAGGGGGAGATATACAATAGGATCTTGTATCTGTGCCTTTTCTTATTTTCTTAGGAGTTCCTCTCCTACCCCCCCCCCCATTCCCAATCCCCATGCAAATTGGTTAAGATATTGTTGAGGCTGGTTATAAGAGAAGCTCCTCAGGCATCAGCCTTTGATTACTAGTGCATCTTTCCAGATGTGTCAGACTTTCTAGCCAGTTGTGATCAGGAAAGTGACCTGGGAATTAAATGGCTACCATTCTTTGCCACTGAAGTTCAAATGTTTCATCTGGCTTTCTTCTCAAATAGAAATCAGGACTAGTCGATTCAAGATTGGTAATGATCCCCCCAGTTTATGTAAGAAGATATTCTTAGGGGTTTCAATAAAGATAATTAATTATATATCTAGCTATGGAGAAAACCTGGGATTTAGTAAGTTTTTTTTTCTCTCTTCCTACACTGCTCCAGGATAGATAGTTCTATCTTTCAGGATATAACATGATTCATGGATGAAATGTCCTAATTTGAAGAAAAATGATTTGATTACACTCTTCATCCTTTCATATGTGTTAGACTTTGTTCCCACAATCTTCTACTTCTGTTTTTTAACTTTCTGAAGCAAGGAGTTTATATTCAACATCTCCTAATAGTTACAGCATAATGACACCATATTGACTATTGCTAAATATTTGTTTAGCTGCTAATTTTAGCTATAAGAGCTCCCAAAACAACATTTACTGGGTGGATTATTGGAAAATTGCTTGTGTTTTTATCTGCCAGCCACTTTTTTAAGGGATAAATTATTGGCCCAGACTGAAAACAAGGGATTCTCAGAAACTGCTGTACTATATGGTTTTGATGAGCAAAAGAGAAGGAGAGAAATATTGGATATTAATAAATCTAGACAAGCAGTGGGAGTTGGCAAATGCCAACATACTCTTTATTTTGATGTATGTGGATAATGAGAGAATAGAAGTCAGTGGCGGTATATTTTAAGAGAAGAGGTTGAGCTACCTGAGTCCTTTGATATGATCCTAAAGATAGAAAATATCAGTTTTCTTGTGCTCACTTATGAACAGCAGGAGCTTAATTTTTTCCCCCAAAATAAAGGTAGATCTTAGAGGGAGGAAAAGGAAGAGAGGCACAGAGAGATCAAGTTGATAAGGAAGTAGCATCTCCAATGCTCTCCCTGGATGGAAGAATCAGATGGAATGAAATATACTATTTTATAATTTTTCTGTGATGAGGTGTGTGGTCCCTCACAAGAGCTAGCCTCAAAAGCAACGCTAAATTGAGTATCTTTGAGGCAGTAGTGGGCTGTTTGGAGCTAAAACACCTTTTGGCAATTCTTTTGTCCTGGTCTTCATGGTCCTCCATGTGTTGGATCCTGACTGCGTATTGCAGCTATGAGTGACGCATATGCCTGATTTAGAACGGGGAAAGACTAAAAATACCAGCCTCATCTCTGCCTTCTTTTCCTGCCCTGCTTGACTTTAGAACTACAAGGACCTTGTTTGTGGGGGCCTAATAACAATGGGTTTCTCCTCAACCAGCTGTCCTTTCTCTCTCTGAAGACATGCTTGGGAAGCATCTGGCTCATTCCTGGTGTGCCCCCCCCATCGGTGCAAAGGGTCGGTTCATGGGGGAGGGAACATTCTCCCTTGGGATATGGCAGAGGCATGATTCTTAGAAGCAGGTGAAGGAAAGAAGCTTAAATTGATATCCTCTCTCCTAAAAAAAGGAACTTGGTGTTGCTAGCTTGCTATGAAAGGAAAAAGCCACAGGTTATAACTGTAATGGGTGTAAGAATTAACTGACCAGCAAATATATGCGGGGGGGGGGGGGAGGAGGAAGGTATCTTCCTGCTTAGAATTACATATGTGCAGGGAGAAGAGCCCTCTTTCTTTTTTAATTCCAGTAGAACTTCTTAATTCCCTCAAATGAAAATTGCATTAAATGCCCCGACTTTTTTCTGCTCAATAATCTTCTGATTAGATTATATCACCTATACTGTAATATTGATCCTCACATGCTCAGAAAATTATTCATGAACTCGCAGTAGGCTTTCCCAAAGCCTTGATAAATCAACTTTGATATTCAGTTTGGATGATCCAGATTGAATTAAAAAAAAAAGATTCATGGTTAAAGAACATGGACATTTAGCAGTTCACAGCTTACCCTCTTAAAAACTGGATTAGATATCTGGTTACTAAGATGTGAAAAACAATAAACTATCAATGTTTCTCACTCAGCTTGGAAAAAAGGGAGGAATGTTGGTTATGATTCATAAGTGGGCCAACTCTTCCTAACTTTTCCTAAAGAAAGTCTCCTGGTGGAATTTTCTCCAAACAACTATATTGACCAACAACAAAAAAGAGCAACAAAAAAGTAAATATGGCAATTGCAACCCTTACAACAAAGCCCCACCCTTTTTATGTGTTGCTTGTGAGGATGAGAGAAATTTATAATCCAACCAAGCCAATAAAGGATTCTCCCATTGCAGAATTCTGGATATAACGCATCTAAAAAAGCAAGTGTTTTTCAACAATAGTTCTTTTTCAAATTACAACATATTGCAAAGCCATGATACGTGATACAACATTGTTAGGCTCAAGGTTTTGTGTCTTGCTGCAGTGCTGACTTGTGTGAATTTAGGGAACTGACCTATGTGTATCAACAAAAGCAGGACATTTATGTGCCATTGGGGTGTATTTATACTTCATAGAATTGTTTGATTTTTTAAATGCTCTTCTGCTTTGCATTTTTGCTCTACATACAACAAGAGAATTAGTAGCATTGTAGCAGATCTTTATAACCAGATTCACAGAGCATGGTAAGTCATAGCACAGTTTGTTTAGTGAAGAGATTGCCATACTATTGGTGTTTTGAACCATGACTTATGATTTAGTATTATTTGTGAATCAGGTCACTGTGTCTTGTTCAAAAACAAATGAATTTGGTGAAAAATCAATGTCTTCTGCAGCATGCAATGGCAGCTGCAGCCTGCTTGCTGAGGAATTCTGGGAGTTGAAATCAACACAACTTAGTGACCACAGTTGAGAAACATTGAATTAAAGAATATGGAACATGTCGTTCAACTGTCTGAAGATGGGGTTTATATCATCCCTTTGCTGGATTAGAGTATAGTGTCGTGTGTATCCACACTTTTTGTCACCTACTTACCTACTTGTGTATGTTTTTCTGCATTTGTGCTACTCTTGACCTTTTTATGTTTTTCCCTTTAGGGGAAGTATAGCAAAAGGAAGAACCGTTTCAAACGCTCTGATGGCAGCACCTCTTCTGACACAACATCAAACAGCTTCGTCAGGCAGGTAAGCAACCCCAAAAAGAGAGAGAGTAGGTATTATGATGGGCAGGAGATGGCTACTAAATTCATGGTTTAGAAATTAAAGACTTGGGTTGATGTTATACTAAACTGTAGTTTGTTGTTTTTCTGCATTTCTGTCTTGCCTTCCATTCAATTTTAAGTCCTGTCAACTGCATGGACTAGTTCCTTGCATTTGTGAAATAATTTGCCATGGTTTATATTAGAACTCCTGGTCTCTAACATGGTGCTTTCACCATTACACCAAACTCTTGCTTAAACATATATTATTAAATTATAAAGTTCATGCTTGGCCATAAGGTAATTGGTATATTCTGAGGTAAGCACATTTCTAAATTCAGTCATGGGGCTTTTCCTCACTTGTATCTAGCCATGACACAAACAAATCTTAGCAACTTTTTTCTGCCATGTCCCCATGAGACTGTTCAAAAAAGTCAAGATGGCAGTCACAATACTGATTGAATCTCCATCTGCTTTTTACGTACAACATACACAAAAAGCTTGGATCTTCAATCACAACCTCATGGCCACTATCTTGACTTTTTTGACCACACTCCCTGAAAATCCAGCCCACCATGAGCAAGCAAGTTTAACCCATTCTCAGCTAAAGTACTTTTTAAACCCCATCCCTTTTTCAAGCATCATCCAAGGGCACCTCAAGGAAAGTGAAGTAACCCAGAGGCAATGAAGGCTGAATTAAAGGATAAACCGTGGGGACAGCAAATATTATGCTGATAGCAAATGTTAGCCTAAATTAGTTTTCTGCTGACTCAAAGGCAGGCGAACAGCCCTTCAAGTCAACAATGGGGAAAGCCCATGGTTTAATATATTTTCAAAGTATTTCCCAACCATGATGAATTCCAGGTAGTAATTTTCAACTCTAAAAATTACACTGCCATAACCATTGATAAGAATTTGTTGATATCCAGTCACTGGGAATTTGCCATGGTGGAAATACTCTTCTTAACAATGTACTTTAATTTCAGAATTCACATATTTCTGAGATTTTTTCCTACCCATCAGCAACTTTTTTATTGCAAGTTTGCGATTTTCTTCACCTGTTGTACGTATGCAGCTCAGAGAAGAAATAAAGGGAATGTGAATGTGGGGGAAAATTGGGTTTCTTCCCATGTAAAGGTAAACGTTCCCCAGCACATGCGTGCTAGTCGTTTCCAACTCTAGGGGCCGGTGCTCATCTCCGTTTCAAAGCCGAAGAGCCAGCGCTTGTCCGAGGACGTCTCCATGGTCATGTGGCCGGCATGACTAGACGCCAAAGGCGCACAGAACGCTGTTACCTTCCCACCATAGTGGTCCCTATTTTTCTACTTGCATTTTTACGTGCTTTCGAACTGCTAGGTTGGCAGAAGCTGGGACGAGTAACAGGCGCTCACTCTGCTATGCGGCACTCGGGATTCGACCCGCCAAACTGCCGACCTTCTGATCGACAAGCTCAGCGTCCTAACCCACTTAGCCACCGCGTACCTTTGTACACTTTCCCATGTACACTTCAATAATTTCTTCCTTGGTCTACACTTCACCTGTTTACTGTACTTTTTATTTGTTTCCTTTCTATTTCTCATCTGTTTTTCAAAATCTTGCCACTAAATCAAAGTCTCTGAACTTTTGGGGGAAATAAAATAATGAGACACTCATTTCCAAGATGTACATCTATAATTTATTTTCCTACTCTTGTCCCCACTTGTCCTAAAGATGTACCAGTTTTTTCTCCACATACATGTGAAACAGTAAAGTGGCTGAGAAAAATTTCCACTGAGGATCAAAATTTGATTTTTGAATTTGAGAACACAGTCTAAAACATACTCCTAAGTGTCTTTTCAAAAAGTGCTCTGAAAATAAGGCAGCAGCAGGTGGTAGTTGGCAATGTGGGCTGTAATCCTCTATTTATGGACCTGGGAGAAAGCTGCTCTGACTAAACAGCACTGATTCTTGAGTAAGTATAAAGTTTGGATCTATGAAATGGAACCCTTCAGTATATGAAGGATCTAAATGACTGAAGAAACAGAGGCAGAGGGAAAAGTATTCTGTGTTGAGATGATAAAGAAAGAGTTGGGTCATACATGAAGATAAGCCAAATGCAGTCATCTGTTTATTTATTTTATTTTAATTCCATTTATATCCCGCCCTTCTCCGAAGACTCAGGGCGGCTTACAAGCTTAGCAGTAGCCTTCATTCTATGTATATGCCTGCTTATTAGGGCTTTCACACACACCCCAAGCGGCATTATTACAAAGTCAGCTTAATTGCCCCCAACAATCTGGGTCCTCATTTTACCTACCTCGGAAGGATGGAAGGCTGAGTCAACCTTGGGCCTGATGGGATGCGATCCTGCACTAATTGCAGGCAGCTGGTGTTACTTAAGGAGGCATTAGCCCACTGCTCCACCAAGGCTCTTAAATTATGCTGGAGAGGAGACATGTTTCAAGGTTTTCAGGATTAACCTCTGTTAAGCCTGCTGAAGAACACGCTGTAATTCTAATGTGTTTTCTACCTTTAAGATGGTGAAAAATATTATCACCATTTTTCAGCAGTAATAGCAAGACATTCTGTGCTATGAAGAAACTTCACTGGATTGGCTATTATGACAAGCTTCCTTGGTTTATCAAAATAGAGTGTTCATATTTCTAGAGGTCACATTAATATTTACAGTGAAACCTTGCTCTAAAGGACATTTGTAAGCAATGGATTACTGTTATTCTTGAAATTGTGAGGACTTTGTGTTTCAGATGATCATTTGTATAACATGAGTTACTATAGACTTTTATCTAATACATGGGAACTCTATTCAGTTGAGCTCTGAAACATCTAGATTTCGATGGTCAGGTCAATGTTATCAGTTTCTTTCTACTGGCTTAGAAGCTTTAATAAATCTCTACAAAACCTCCCACCACAATATGACTTCAAAAACTACAATATCAGCTGGTTCAGGTAGTCCAAATACCAAGTCTTTGAGTTGACTAACCTGCCAAGTAACATACATATAGGCTTTAAATCAATAATTTTAAAAGCAGCTGTACTGAGTTTATTCAAAATAATAATGAAAGATCTATTTTACATGGACCCATTTTTCCTCTAATAACAGAATAACATAGTTGGAAGGGACCTTGGAGGTCTTCTAGTCCAACCTCCTGCTCAAGCAGGAGACCCTATGCCATTCCAGACAAGTGGCTGTCCATTCTCTTCTTAAAAGTCTCCAGTGATGGAGCACCCACAACTTCTGAAGGAAAGCCATTCCACTGGTTAATTGTTCTCACTATTAGGACATTTCTTTTTAACTCTACGTTGCTTCTCTCCTTGATTAGTTTGTAGCCTCCAATCCCCTAATCATCTTTGTTGCTCTTCTCTGCAATCTTACCAAAGTCTCAATATCTTTTTTATAATGTGGTGACCAAAACTGAATGGATTATTCCAGATTTTGTCATACTAAGGTTTGATAAAGTAGTACTAATACTTCACATGATCTTGACTCTATCCTTCTGTTTATGCAACCAAGGATTGCTTTAGCTTTTTGGGCTGCTACCACACACTGCTGGCTCATATTTAACTGATTGTCCACTAGGACTCCAAGAACTCTCTCACAGTTATTGCTTTTGAGCCAGGTTTCACTTAATCCATGCTTGTACATTTGGTTTTTCCTGTATAAGTGTAAAACCTTACTTTTCTCTACATTAAATTTCATTTTGTTGGACAGGGCTCAGTCTTCAAGTCTATCAAGATCCTGAGCATATCATCTGAGGTATTGGCTTTTCCTGCCAGTTTAGTGTCATCTGAAAATTTGATGAGTTCCCCTTCTATCCCTTTGTCTAAATCAGGCATGTCAAACTGCCAGTCTGCAAGCTGGATGCGTCACACTGAAACCGCACCGAAATTGCTGGCAATGGGGAAAAAACCCCAATACATCACACAACATCATATGACATCATGAGTTTGACATGCCTGGTCTAAATCATTGATGAAGATATTGAAGAGTACTGGGCATAAGATAGAACCTCGTGGTACCCCACTGCTTACTTCCCTCCATGTAGATGTAGGATTATTAAGGGGTACGTGTTGAGTGCAGTTTGTCAGCCAGTTACAAGTCCATCTGGGGGTGATGTTGCCTATCTCACTTTTTTTTAATTTACAAAGAGGGTCTAGGACAGGGTAAGCAACCTTGGCTCTTTTATGACTCATGGACTTCAACTCCCAGAATTCCTGAGTCAGCATAGCTGACTCAGGAATTCTGGGAGTTGAAGTCCATGAGTCATAAAAGAGCCGAGGTTGCCTACCCCTTGTCTAGGACATTTAGGTGCTGACCCTTAATCATGCCCACTTCATTCCCAGCCAACCATTGCTGCTGAACTACGGCAAGCTTTCCTCCTCCCCTGGCCCACTGCCAGGGATTGTCCACCACCAATTGCCCCCTGGCCATCCGGCCCCATATTAAGAAATTTCTACTTAGTTCTAGGTTGCTTTTTATGATAGTTTGTTTTGTATGGATAAAGCATCATAATTTGATTTGAAACCAAATATTTATAAAGCAAACATTGTGGCATTAAGTGTATGCATCTAAAGTGATTCTGACATAAGTAAGGATCTCAGTACTTCTCAGATTTAGAGGGATAAAATAACTTTCAAAATGAATCCACAGAGGAATTTCTGAGTTTCCGGTTCCTTATTCAAGCCAGCATTTGAGCCTAAAATTAATATTCAACAATAATCCTGGAAAAGTATGAAAAATTAATTCCACCTTTCTCAATAGATCATTGCAATTTTCATAATTAAAATACCACAGCATGTGTTTTCCAAAGAAATGTATTTAAAGCCCTATATTTTTGCTTAAAGTAGATTAATAAAATAGGAACTTCAAAATAGAGCTAAATTTATCTGAATCGCATTTATCTTACTCTATATACTCAAATAAAGGGATGCGGTGGCTCAGTGGGCTAGGATGCTGAGCTTGTCAATCAGAAGGTCAGCAGTTTGGCGGGTTGAATCCCAAGTGCCGCGTAACAGAGTGAGTGCCTGTTACCCGTCCCAGCTTCTGCCAAACTAGCAGTTCGAAAGCAGGTAAAAATGCAAGTAGAAAAATAGGGACCACTATGATGGGAAGGTGTTGTGTCAGTAGCTTATTTGCAAAAGGTTTCTTTGAAGCGGGAAGCCCGGTTGCAATTATTGGTTAATGTTGTAACGGTGGGAAAATCCGGGCTGGGGATTGGATACAGTTCAAACAGCCCGAGTATATAAGCCGGAGTTATTCTGACAGTTGACAGTTGACATATGTGTATTAATAAACGTTCTTACTGTTAAACCTCACTGAGTCATTCGTCTGTCTGAACCTAACAAGTGGCGGCGAGGATGGGATTGACGGCGGACTAGTGAAGGATCGGCGACAATCAGCTGAGCATAAGGCGGTAAATTTAAAAATACACAGTCAACTGCTAGCGGCCGCGGCGGAATTAAACAAACCTCCGAATGGCGCAACTAGGCTCTTTAAAAGAATTTGATCCAAACTACCCAGAGGATTGGGAAGAATATGTTGGACAGGTCGAAGGGTTCTTGCTCGTTAACGGCATAACCGACGACCGGAAAAAGGCTGCTGCCCTATTGACCATCAGTGGCACACCCGTGTACCGGGTTGCCGTTGGACTCTGTCAACCCTTGCCGGTATCAAGCGTCTCGTACGCTGACTTGCTAGCCAAATTAAAAGTACATTTTACGCCGAAAAGATCAGAACTCTATTGGAGGCGCATTTTCGAAAACCGCAATCAGCGGCTGGGCGAGTCAATCACGAAATTCGTCGCTGCAGTCAGAGAAGCAGCATTACGCTGTAAATATGACAATCTTGAAATTAGGTTTCGAGATAGAGTGGTGCTGGGCTTGCGAGATGAACAGTTACAAAATCGTATTATCGCTAAGCCCACCGGCAATCTACAAGAAGTCCTTGACGAACTTTTAACTTATGAATCTACTGGAAGTCGCGACCCCCCCCGCAATAGCATGGCTGCTTCAGCCGAAATTAATCAAGAAAGCCGTGTGGACAGTGGAGAGGCGGATCAACAATGGGAAGCCGACATAGCCGAAGTCACCCGAAGGTTTGGAAAAATGCCGGCAAGACCTTCTCGCAGCGAAGGACCAGAACCGGGTCGCCGATTTCAACCAACAGCACCGCAACGACAACCGAGAGACAATCTGACCAGACCGCGCGACAGCGACACCAGATGTGGAAGCTGCGGGGGCAACCACCCCAGGGCAACATGTAGATTCCGCTCTGCTAAATGCAGAATGTGCGGAAAGACCGGCCACATTCAGGCCATTTGCCGGGGCCGCCCTCGCGACAATCGTCTTCACGAAGTCGACGTTTGGGCCGAAGGTAAGGTAACCCCCTACCATAGTGGCAACGAGACCCCCAGACCTGTGGCACGTTATCCCAACCGCGGGGAGGTGGCGCGAGTCAACCACATAGGGAAGCCAAAAATTAACCATATTCTAAGACCAAAATTAAAAATCATAGTCCATCTGCAAGGAATCCCTTGCAAAATGGAAGTCGACTCTGGGGCCTCAGTATCGATAATTTCTAATGAGACCCTTAAATATATTGAATTTAAAAGTGGCCGGAAAATTCCACTTAGCTCAACAAAAATTCAATTGGCCGATTTTCAAAAAACCCCAATAAATATTAAAGGGAAGGTCACTCTTAAAGTTAACTATAAAGGGTTTAATGGCTTCTTAGACTTATTAGTCACAGAAGGCCATAGAACTAGTTTAATTGGTCTTAATTGGTTCCCAGCCCTGGGAATTTGGGTCGGGGGAATAAATACCATTAATAATAATAAGACCCTCAAATCTGTCTGCGATGAATTCGCAGACGTATTTGATGGGTCTTTAGGTAAATATAAAGGGCCCCCAATTAATTTTAATCTAGACCCAGCAGTTAAACCCATTAGGCTTAAGGCCCGACGGGTGCCTTTCGCCCTTAAGCAAAAAATCGAGGCCGAGCTCGATAAGCTTGTAGGCCAAGGCGTATTAGAACCGGTCGAGGGTGGTTTGTGGGAAACACCAATCGTCACACCCCTAAAACCTAATGGGGATGTGAGGATTTGTGCTGATTACAAAGCCACCCTGAACTTAGGAATGAAAAAGCATGCTTACCCGGTCCCGACGGTGAAACAGGTCCTCGCGACGATCCAGGACGGCGCCATCTTTGCCAAGCTCGACTTGGCGCAGGTGTATTTGCAACTCACTGTTTCCAGGGAAGCTGCTGAAGCTCAAACTATTGTTACCCACAAGGGGGCGTTCCGAGTCCACAGATTGCAATTTGGCATTGCAGCAGCTCCAGGCATCTTCCAGGAGGTGATGGAGAGGACTTTAAAGGGCATACCTGGTGTATGCCCTTACTTTGATGATGTCCTGATAGCTGGAAGAACTGAAGAAATCTTAGCTGAGCGTCTGGAACAGGTACTGGGGAAATTTAGAGAGGCTGGACTCAAATTAAAAAAGGAAAAATGCTGTATTGGAGTTAAATCCACTGAATTCTTAGGGTTTAGAATAGATGAAAAGGGAATTCACCCTACAGCTGAAAAAATTAAAGCAATTAAATTGGCTCCTGAACCAAAAAATAAGGCTGAATTACAAGCCTTTTTAGGATTAGTCAATTTCTATCACACATTCTTGCCACATAAAGCTGCCATCGCGGAACCATTGCACAGACTATTAGATGGAAAAACCCCATGGCAGTGGCAAGAAAAACATAGAATCAGCTTTCAAACCTTAAAAGATATTCTATCTAGCCAATCCACGGTTACACATTTTATTGAGAACAAACCGATCTATTTAGCTTGTGATGCTTCACCTTATGGTGTGGGAGCTGTCATCAGCCACATGGATAGTCAGGGCAATCAAAAGCCAATAGCATACTATTCCAGGACGCTTACCAAAGCTGAACGGAACTATGCTCAGATTGATAGAGAAGCATTAGCTTCTGGAGTAAAAAAGTTCCATGATTACCTTTATGGTAGGAACTTTACCATATTCACTGACCACAAACCATTACTGGGACTGTTTACCACTGATAAACAGACACCCCAAATAATGTCTCCCAGGATGCTGAGGTGGTCAATTTTCCTCTCTGCATATTCATTTTCCTTGCAACATAGACCTGGTAAGGAAATGGGTCATGCGGATGCTCTTAGCAGACTACCTTTAACTAACACTGATGGTGACCCTGCACCGGTAGGACAAATTCTGTCACTACAGGAAATACCTGAATGCCCCTTAACAGCTAGAGAAATAGCTGAGGCCACTAAAAAAGACCATATTCTCAATAGGATTATGACCTGGGTACTAGGTGGATGGCCAAGTAAAAACCTGGACCCTAAATACACTCCATATTTTAGAAGGAAAGATGAATTATCATCCCACTTGGGTTGTATATTATGGGGTAACCGAGTTGTCATTCCTGAACTTCACAGGAATACGGTTATAACTGAATTACATGAAGGTCACCCTGGGATTGTCCGAATGAAGGCATTAGCCAGAAGTCATTTGTGGTGGCCGGGGTTAGACAAGGCTATAGAAGAGTGTGTTTCAGGGTGTTATCAGTGTCAGCGCTCCAGGCCTGAGCAGGCACACGCACACACGCATAAGTGGGAAATGGCCAGGAATCCATGGTCTAGGATTCACATTGATTTTGCGGGGCCATTTCAAGGCCTAACCTTCCTAGTTGTGGTGGACAGCTTCTCCCGATGGTTGGAGGTTGTGCCTGTTACTTCAATGTCATCTACTAGAACAATACAGGTTTTAAGGGGCCTCTTTGCCACTCACGGGTTACCTGATGTGATTGTATCTGATAATGGGCCCCAATTCACCTCTGCTGAATTTCAGGGTTTCCTCAAGGCCAACTCGATTAGACATGCAACATCGGCATCCTTCCACCCGTCCACCAACGGCTTGGCTGAACGCAACGTGAGAACCACTAAAGACGCCTTGAAGTGAATCATCCGTGGCGACTGGCACCAAAGACTTGCAGACTTCTTGCTGACTCAACACACAACCCCTTGCACGGCTACCGGGAAAAGCCCTGCGGAAATGAGGTGGGGCAAACGGCTAACCACTAAACTGGACAGGTTACATCCTGACAAACTACCCTCAAGTGCAGAACCTGACATCCCAAACAGGTCCTTCAACATTGGAGACTTAGTTTGGGCCAGAAACTATGGACCGGGGGACAAATGGGTTCCAGGGGTAGTCACTGACATAATGGGGCCGTTGTCTTACACCATTGAGGGGGAAGGGAATAGAGTAAGCAAAAGACATACTGATCAACTAAGGAAGAGGGTTTCCGAAAGTGTGTCAGTCAATGGGGGTCAAATTGAACACAGGGGTGATACTGCATCTTGGCTTAACCAACATGACTCATCAGCTAGTGGGGGTGAAGTGGAAACTCAACCCAGGTTAGCTGTAGCAACTCCACAGCATAGTCAAATCGATTGGGAGTTGTTTTCTATGGACAGGCCAGCAGTACCTGTACAACAACAACAGCAAGATCTACAACAACAACATCAACAGCCACATCAGCAACAGCAATCAGTTATTAGAGAATTTGCAGAGCCAGTAACCCAAAATTCTAGGCCCATAACAATTAGCCAGTCTGTCAACAATGATGTAAGTTGCAAGTCCAATAGATACCCATCTAGGGTCCATAAGCCACCAAAATACTTGAGAGATTACGTCAACAAATAACATCAACTGGGGGGGAAGGGGTGTTGTGTCAGTAGCTTATTTGCAAAAGGTTTCTTTGAAGCGGGAAGCCCGGTTGCAATTATTGGTTAATGTTGTAACGGCGGGAAAATCCAGGCTGGGGATTGGATACAGTTCAAACGGCCCGAGTATATAAGCCGGAGTTATTCTGACAGTTGACAGTTGACATATGTGTATTAATAAACGTTCTTACTGTTAAACCTCACTGAGTCATTCGTCTGTCTGAACCTAACAGAAGGTAACAGCGTTCCGTGCGCCTTTGGCGTCTAGTCATGCTGGCCACATGACCACGGAGATGTCCTCGGACAAGCACTGGCTCTTCGGCTTTGAAATGGAGATGAGCACCGGCCCCTAGAGTTGGAAACAACTAGCACGCATGTGCAGGGGAACCTTTACCTTACCTTTACCTATATACTCAAAACAATTATAGAGTCTCTGTCTAGATCAGGCATGTCAAACTGCCGCCCTGCGGGCCGGATGCATCATACTGAAACCGTGCCGACCCCATTGCCGGCAATGGAGAAAAAGTCGTGATAAGTCGCGCAATGTCACATGATGTCGCAAGTTTGACATGCCTGGTCTAGATCTTTATTCCTTTTTATCAAGGTAGAAAAGGTAGAAATTAAAATTTACTAACAGAGAACTTACAAACAAAATTTATTTCAAGATAAATGAAGGAATCAATACACAACCTAAAAACTTAGTCCAGATCATCAGAAGGAATGCTATAACTGAATGTATAAACATTGATTAATAATTTATTATGTGCATCGAGTCATTTTCAACTTCTGGCCAACCTATGGATAGATTTTCTCCATATATTATGGATAGATTTTCTCCATATGTTATGGATAAATTTTCTTCATACGTTATAAACATTTGTGATGTCAAACTCCATATGGGGTGTGTGTGTGTGTGTGTGTGTGTGTGTATACACATACATGCACACACACACAGAGTATGACATATGAACTTTTTGATTTATAAATATAAAGCAAAATCTTATCCTCTGCCAATTCACTCCTTCTATAATTCCTTTAAGTCTTTCAGAGGTTATACTAGCACTTGGAAGAAGTTTTAAAGCAAGATGTAAATAAAAGAGAGAAAAAGAACATCGTTGATCATATTTCACAACCAGCCAGGCAAAGGGGGTGGTGTCAAAATCAGTGGTCAGAGCTTGTGATTCAAGCCCCACCCCCTTTATACTTGGAAGTGACATTGACTTACATCTAAAACAGATTATTTGCATCGCCGTGCTCTGTCAGCCATCTTACTGATTTTGCCCCTTCTAGGCAACCCTAACCACAGCTACACAAATATATGTACGAAAAAGACACATCTTTAATAATAATTTTTATTAGGTGATTTTTCCAATCTTTTCTAACATCTGTAGGAGGCTTTTGGGTGAGCTCATCTATCCCCATGAACCGAGGTATGCTAACGATATTGTATATCTTATCCCCTGGTGAATTAAGCAATGTCAGGTCCGTCTTACACCAGTACCTGGAACAAGAACAGGCATCAGCTGAACCCTGGCAAGAGTGAATGGGTTTGGGTTTTGAGGCCAGTATGCCATCTTTAGCGCTGGATGCATTACCTCAGAGAAATCCAGAGTGCAACCTGGGAGTCCTCTAGATTCTCTACTGCTGCATTGAGCAAGTGGCAGTTGTGGCTGGGAGGGTCCTTACATAGCTTTCTCTTGGGTGCAGTTGTCTCTCTTCCTGGATCAGCAAGAGTCATTCATGTCTTAATGGGCCTACAGATTGGACTACTGCAATGCATTTTATATGAGGCTGTCCTTGAAAACTATCTGGAAGCTTCAACAGATACTGGATACAGCAGTGTGGATATACCCATGCATTCCTAGAATAGCACGGGTAATACCTCTGTTCTGCAAGCTGCATTGGTTGCCAGTTTGCTTCCATGTCCAATTCAAGGTGCTAATTTTAACCTTTGAAGCCCTTTATGACATAGGACCAAGCTATCTGAGGGGTCCCCTCTTCCCGATTATGTCAGTCTGCCCCACCATATCTTCAGAGAATGCTTTTGATCTTTGAAAAGACCCTCAAGATCTGTTTATGCACCCAGGCCTGGGGTTCCTGTGGAACCCAGATAGTCCATTGTTGAGAAATAACTTTTTTATTCTCCTTCCTTTATGTTTCTGTTTATTGTTTTTTAGGAATATTGTTATTAGTTTTGTATTTGTATTTGCTGTTTTTTATACTTTTTGATTTATCTGTAGGTATGTGCTGCCCAGTCACCTTTGGTGAGACGGGCAGTTTTATAAATTTATTAACAAATTAATAAATAAATGTTGTAATTTGTGAGTTAAATAAACCATACTAAACCAAAGAACAACATTTTGGAGAAACCAAAGATAAACTACCGAAAAAACTTCCTAAAAAATATAACAACAGTTTTCAGAAATTATAATTGTTGCATTTTACTTATTTTGAATTAAAGTAAAAATATCAGTTACAAATCCAATAATGCCAAAACTTTATAGCCCCATATAAATCCATACTGAATGAGGTATCTAAGGGTCAGTAATTCAGCTACTGTTAGTTATACAGTCAGCTAAAAGTTCAGGGGGGATTTAGCATTTTTGTCCACCTGTCCAGTACTTCCCAAGGACTTTTGCATACGGAGTTGTTTAATAATATTAAAAGAATTATTGCAGGCTTTAAGCTGTTCTAAGTAAAGCTATTTTTTATTATTAAGGTTGGTCATATAACCAACCAGCTTTTTAAGTATTGTGTAATGCTGTTTTTTTAACTAAATGTTGCATTTTTTTAAAAAAATAATTTAATTCATTTATTACATGAAATATGAAAATACAAAAGCAAATAGTAAGGTACAACATTAGGGAAAGGGAAAACAAAAAAGTATGGAGAAGGGGAGGGGAAGAAACAAAAGATGACTTCTGATTTCCTTTGTTCTTTCATAATAAACATGTGCAACAATACAGCTTCAGGAGAATGCTTTGGCAGTATCCCACAAAATGACATCATCCGGGCCCTGTATTTATTTAATATATATTATTCTATGAAGCCACTTAAAGGATTTTTTAAATTTGTTATAAACTTCACAAGGGCATGATCTAAAGTAGTAACAGCATTTTTATTACATGTATCAGCTTAAAAATCAACATATGAGATATAAGGAATTAATCTATTTGGAAACAGTATATATATAAAGCAGCACAACTCACCAGTTCAGGTCTAAGGCTGGCAGCTGAGACCAGCCCATCCACTCAAAACACATCCCCACCCAATCAGAACACAGCCCCCATTCAAAACACACTCCCACCCAATCAGAACACAGCTAAGCCCCCACCCAATCAGAGCACACCTCCACCCCATCAGAACACAGCCAAGCCTCCACCCACAGAACACCCCCCCCTGGCAGTTTAAAAAAGAAGAAAAAACAGCCACTATCACACACTTCTCCCAGAAGAACGAAGCTGAAGTGTATATGTGTGTGTGTGTGTGTGTGTGTGTGTGTGTGTATGTGTATATATATATATATATATATATATATGATCATCTTAGCCTCCCAAATTCTTTATTAGCAATTTGAATAATTTGCACAAATAATGAGCTGTCATAAGTTGACTAGTTCCTGCGGATAAGCCCTGAGCCGGGCCAAAACAGGAATGAAAGAGTTAATTAGCAAGGTCCACTCAAAAAACCTTGACAAATACTTAAACATACATTTGCCTTGCCTTCCAGCTAATATAAGAGAGAAGGAACCCGTGGCTCAGGAGGTTAAAACACTGCCTGATATATATAATCAGCCCGGGTTCGAATCTCAGATAAAGGGTATGACTAACTGATGAGAACATAAATAGTTCGAAATGATCATCTTAGCCTCCCAAATTCTTTATTAGCAATTTGAATAATTTGCACAAATAATGAGCTGTCATAAGTTGACTAGTTCCTGCGGATAAGCCCTGAGCCGGGCCAAAACAGGAATGAAAGAGTTAATTAGCAAGGTCCACTCAAAAAACCTTGACAAATACTTAAACATACATTTGCCTTGCCTTCCAGCTAATATAAGAGAGAAGGAACCCGTGGCTCAGGAGGTTAAAACACTGCCTGATATATATAATCAGCCCGGGTTCGAATCTCAGATAAAGGGTATGACTAACTGATGAGAACATAAATAGTTCGAAATGATCATCTTAGCCTCCCAAATTCTTTATTAGCAATTTGAATAATTTGCACAAATAATGAGCTGTCATAAGTTGACTAGTTCCTGCGGATAAGCCCTGAGCCGGGCCAAAACAGGAATGAAAGAGTTAATTAGCAAGGTCCACTCAAAAAACCTTGACAAATACTTAAACATACATTTGCCTTGCCTTCCAGCTAATATAAGAGAGAAGGAACCCGTGGCTCAGGAGGTTAAAACACTGCCTGATATATATAATCAGCCCGGGTTCGAATCTCAGATAAAGGGTATGACTAACTGATGAGAACATAAATAGTTCGAAATGATCATCTTAGCCTCCCAAATTCTTTATTAGCAATTTGAATAATTTGCACAAATAATGAGCTGTCATAAGTTGACTAGTTCCTGCGGATAAGCCCTGAGCCGGGCCAAAACAGGAATGAAAGAGTTAATTAGCAAGGTCCACTCAAAAAACCTTGACAAATACTTAAACATACATTTGCCTTGCCTTCCAGCTAATATAAGAGAGAAGGAACCCGTGGCTCAGGAGGTTAAAACACTGCCTGATATATATAATCAGCCCGGGTTCGAATCTCAGATAAAGGGTATGACTAACTGATGAGAACATAAATAGTTCGAAATGATCATCTTAGCCTCCCAAATTCTTTATTAGCAATTTGAATAATTTGCACAAATAATGAGCTGTCATAAGTTGACTAGTTCCTGCGGATAAGCCCTGAGCCGGGCCAAAACAGGAATGAAAGAGTTAATTAGCAAGGTCCACTCAAAAAACCTTGACAAATACTTAAACATACATTTGCCTTGCCTTCCAGCTAATATAAGAGAGAAGGAACCCGTGGCTCAGGAGGTTAAAACACTGCCTGATATATATAATCAGCCCGGGTTCGAATCTCAGATAAAGGGTATGACTAACTGATGAGAACATAAATAGTTCGAAATGATCATCTTAGCCTCCCAAATTCTTTATTAGCAATTTGAATAATTTGCACAAATAATGAGCTGTCATAAGTTGACTAGTTCCTGCGGATAAGCCCTGAGCCGGGCCAAAACAGGAATGAAAGAGTTAATTAGCAAGGTCCACTCAAAAAACCTTGACAAATACTTAAACATACATTTGCCTTGCCTTCCAGCTAATATAAGAGAGAAGGAACCCGTGGCTCAGGAGGTTAAAACACTGCCTGATATATATAATCAGCCCGGGTTCGAATCTCAGATAAAGGGTATGACTAACTGATGAGAACATAAATAGTTCGAAATGATCATCTTAGCCTCCCAAATTCTTTATTAGCAATTTGAATAATTTGCACAAATAATGAGCTGTCATAAGTTGACTAGTTCCTGCGGATAAGCCCTGAGCCGGGCCAAAACAGGAATGAAAGAGTTAATTAGCAAGGTCCACTCAAAAAACCTTGACAAATACTTAAACATATATATATATATATATATATATATATATATATATATATATATATATATATATATATATATATATATATATATATATATATATATAATATTTATTTATTTATTTTTATTACATTTATATCCCGCCCTTCTCCAAAGACTCAGGGCAGCTTACAAGCTTAGCAGTAGCTTTCATTCTATGTATATGCCTGCTTGTTAGGGCTTTCACAATATATATATATATTTGTTTTCTGAGGTTTTCGCAGATACGGTATATATATATCTGCGGGGGGGGTTGTTATTGTCATTTTACTGGGGTTTTAAGATGTATTTTTAGGATATGGGCATGTATTTAATTATTTTTAAACTTTTGTAATCCTGTATTTTTATTCTTGCCCTGTTCACCGCCCTGAGTCCTTCGGGAGAAGGGCGGTATAGAAATATTATTAAATTAAATTATATATATATATATATATATATATATATATATATATATATATATATATATATATATATATATATATATATATATATATATATATATAATGTTAAATTAATCCTTCCATATATATATATATATATATATATATATATATATATATATATATATATATATATATATATCAAATACTTATTAACTATTTAGATTACCTTGCTAGGCCCCAAACATGGGGCAAATCTTTATTTCCTGTTTCAGCCTATCTTGAAGGCCATCGAACAGGCAGTAGTCACACCGGACAGCTCATATATTTATGTAAATTACTAACAAAGAATTAAGGGAGATAGAAATGCATTTCAGTCTCCCTTAATTCTTTGTTAGTAATTTATATATATATATATATATATGGATCTTTGGTCATTCGGGTTTTTCCCCGCGTAGAATTGAAGGTGTAGGAGCAATGTTTCGACAGAATCCCATCCGTCATCCTCAGGCTGGTGGCTTCAGCTTCCTTCTTCTGGGAGAAGCACGTGGTAGTGGCTGTTTGTTCCTCTTTTTTAAACTGCCAGGGGGGGTGTTCTGTGGGGGGAGGTGTGCTCTGATTGGGTGGGGGATTAGGTGTGTTCTGATTGGGTGGGAGTGTGTTTTGAATGGTGGGTGTGTTCTGATTGGGTGGGGGTGTGTTTTGAGTGGATGGGCTGGTCTCAGCTGCCAGCCTTAGACCTGAGCTGGTGAGTTGTGCTGCTTTTGTTCGGCTTCGTGTTTGTGGTGGTGCCATGTTTTTATAGTGGGTGTCAGTTTGCTTATTGTGTGGTTTGGAGGGGTTTAAAGTGGCTGATGTTGCAGCTGTAGTTAGGTTTCTGTTTTGTGGTTGTGCGTCGTTATCATTGTGGGTATATATATATATATATATGGAAGGATTAATTTAACATGAGGTAGCCACTCAATTTACTTCATATATACATGGGTGAATATGAGAAAACTCACAATATGTGGCAAAGATTCTTCAGCTGTATGGAAAGAAAAAACATCTCATATCTAGCTCTCAATCTTTTGGCAAAGCCAATAGTTCACATTTTAGAGTTCTATAAAGAAGAACTAATTGTTTTTTTCATTGCTTGCTTAGAATTCCCATAAGAAATACATTAGCCTGGTGGGAATGTGCTTCCAGAGACAATACTTTATTCTGAAGTAACTTATTTGCCTTCAATGAACTAGTTATAGATTTGCCTCCTTTTTGTTTTCCAGCTGAGATAACTTTGTTCTCAGCCATGTCCAATCTGGAATGTAAAATATTTACAGTGTTATAATAGCTTTTATCTCCTCAACTCATCTAAAAACTATAGCTATTGTACTATTCATGAATATCATTGTTGCCTTGTAGGGGAAGATGATATGATATTTTCTTGAGCATTAGCTAAGCAAGTAACAAATAAAGCCTATATGATAATCAGAGCAGAACACAATAATCTATTTCTGATTCTGGAGAATGTTTACCTGTCAAAATACACCAGCATCTTGACTAAACGTTGCTTGCCTGTTAGAAGGTATGAATGTGGACAGAAAGTTGATTCACCCAGTTCACTAAGCATAATTTCATTAAGCAATCTGTGGTTTTGTTTGTGTATAACATAAATCTGTAAATCAGGAGTTGCAATCCATAGTGGTGCTAAGTCAAAGCCACATAAACCACATTATAATACTGCTTTATGTGATTCAAGCAGTTTTAATATTTTTGCCAAGTGATGATGGTTGTGTACCCTCCAAGTTGTCCTCCGAGATAAAAGAACCAGTATTTGCACTTCTGCACTACAATATTTTTGTTGTTCATGTTTATCTGTTTCAGCTGCTTTGTCAGTTTCTTGCCTTGGCAAATAAAAAATAAACAGAAAGCATTTCTTCCATTGCACAGGGAAGCAATGAGGTTGCTATAGCAATTCTCCATCTGCTGAGTGTCTGGAAAGACAGAAGTGAAGCATCTATCAAAGTATTTATAAACCAAGTAGGAGAAACATCTTTCAATTTAGCTTTGGTCCTGGCTCTGGAATAGAAATTGCCTGGGTCACCCTGAGAAGGCCTTTGTTTATGAAGATTAGAGAAAGGGATAAAGGAGTGCAACTTTGTGGACAGGACTAAAATAAAATAAATAGAATAATAACAAATTGTAACCTGATCTATTTTAAACATTTTCAACAGACTGCAATGTTAAAATCAGGAAACCTGGGCAATTACTGGGAAAAAAATCATCAAAAGTTAATTTAAATGTATCCACTTCATAAAATTAGCTTGACAAATCCTCTGAAGACAATTAAGAGTTCATCATATCCTGCCTATGATTTTTTTAAAGGTTACAAATAAAATAACAACAACAACAACAATAATAATGTTGGAAGAGGCCTTGGAGGTCATCTAGTGTCCAAACCCCTGCTCAGGCAGAGAACCCTATACCATTTCAGACAAATGGTTGTCCAGTCTCTTCTTAAAAACTTCCAGTGTTGGAGCATTCATAACTTCTGGAGGCAAGTTATTGCACTGATTAATTGTTCTACCTACCAGGAATTTTCTCCTTAATTCTACATTACTTCTCTCTTTGGTTAGTTTCCATTACTTCTTGTTCTGCCTTCACGTGCTTTGGAGAATAGCTTGACTCCCTCTTCTTTGTGGCAAGCCCTGAGATATTGGAACACTGCTATCATGTCCCCCCTCGTCCTTCTCTTCATTAAACTAGACATACCCAATTACACAAACCATTCTTTATATGTTTTAGCCTCCAGTGTCCTAACACAGGGATTTTCAACCAGTGGTATGGGTACCACCTGTGGTACATTGGCACCTGGCAGATGGTACATGACCATCCTAGAAAAGTGGTAGCGGGGGAGGGGAATGAGCTGAACCGGTGGCAGCACTGCACAAGCCTGAGCGAGAGATGGCTGGAGCTGCAGGGCTGTCAGGGCTCAGTGGAAGCGCCAGGATTAGTGCCGCTTTCCAGCTGATCAGCGCTTCTTCAGGGCTGTCAGGTCTCAGTGGAAGCCCCAGGATCAGCGCCAGGCTCCAGGTGGAGCTCAGTGCTGATCCTGGTGCTTGTGCTGAGCCCAGAAGAAGTGCCGATCAGCTGGAATGTTGCAGCATCTCCAGGGTCTTATGATTTACATTCAGATGCTTGGCAACTGATTCATATTTATGATGGTCACAGTGTCCCAAGGTCATGTGAAGTGACCAAAACCTGCTGCAACCACTCAGCGGGGGGTGGGGGTGGAATAAAAACCAAACACCCACCCCTGCTGCCAATCCTCAACAGAGCCTTGGTGGAGCAGTGGGCTAATGCCTCCTTAAGTAACACCAGCTGCCTGCAATTAGTGCAGGTTTGCATCCCACCAGGCTCAAGGTTGACTCAGCCTTCCATCCTTCCAAGGTAGGTAAAATGAGGACCCAGATTGTTGGGGGCAATTAAGCTGACTTTGTAATAATGCCGCTTGGGGTGTGTGTGAAAGCCCTAATAAGCAGGCATATACATAGAATGAAGGCTACTGCTAAGCTTGTAAGCCGCCCTGAGTCTTCGGAGAAGGGCGGGATATAAATGGAATTAAAATAAAAAATAAATAAAAAAATAAATGCTCACAACATTGAAAACCTCGGACAGGAGGAAGAGTGCTGCCGGCCGGCCAGCCAGGCGGGTGTCTTGCTCGGCTGTGGCTTTGGGGGCACTTTTTTCAGTGCTATTGTAAGTTCGAACAGTCACTAAACGAACTGTTGTAAGTCGAGGACTACCTGTACTTTATCACTTTTTTCCTTTTTTTTGTCATCAAGTTTTTGACACCTTGCTAGGCGACTAGTGGTACTCAGATGTTGCCATATCCTAAAAGTGGTACAATGGGTGAAAAGGTTGAAAAGCCCTGTCCTAATAATCTTTCTTGTTCTTCTCTGTACTCTTCCTAGAGTCTCAACATCTTTTTTAACATTGTGGTGACCAAAACTGGAAATCTAATTTATTGGGGGGAAAAAATCAAATGAGGGCTATTGCTAATAGCAACTAATTCAGTAATTTGAATGGAATATTGTCTTATTTGTTCAGGAGAGGGGAGCAGCTGTGGCCCTCCATACTCCAACCAGCCCAAATTCCTGGCTATGTTATTTGGGACTGGTAAGGGTTGGAGACCAATGGCCTTCTTTTAAAGGACCACCAATTCTCCAATCTTGCTTTACCATCTGTTTTGATGAATGAAAGCAGGAATATGCTGGGATTCATATAGGCCCAACATAGCTGGTTTAAAATGAGGTCAAGTGAGAAAAATAGAGGGAAGTAGATTTTGAGCATCCTGTTTCTTCAGTTTAATTTTTACCGGGTTGTGTCTCCTATAAGACAACATTGTATACTTTATATTATAAGCTTCTGTACTCCACTACACATAAACATACATCATGCACATGAACATTGTTGTGTGATTGGAAAAAACAAGGAAATGGAAGAAGAGTGCAAGGGAGACCATCAGTGACCTAGACTTGCATTGCCATAGTGATGACATAGGAGGCAGTTGCTATGGAGGAGATCCCTAAGCGATCCTTTAACACAGCATCAGCACACATTTAAAGCTATCATGCTATGCAAGCCTGCATTTACAGCAGAGGTCCTTTGTGGTACAGAGTATCACTTTGTGTCCAGGCTTAGGGAACTGGGCACAAATAATGGCAAAAAATTATTTTGGAATCTTAGCAAGGGGCTGTTCGAGTGAGCAGTTTGAATAAGTGGAAACAGTGAAGCTCAAGCTGGTTTAAAGAAGAATTGCAAATTTCCTGTCTGAAAAACATGCAGCAGGAGAAACCAGATGTCCTCTCTTAGTCAGCTGGAGTGTGTGTGTGTGTGTGTGTGTGTGTGTGTGTGTAAAAACCTGGATCCGAAATTAGCAATTCAGAGCTCAACAGTGCAGTCTATAAAAAGGAAGGCTTCTTCCTCTCCCATCCCAACGTTACCTTCCATATCTTGTTGATGATACACTGTGGGGAAAAAATTCGGAAAACAATGTGTGGAGTCAGAGGAGGGATGCAACTACATAACATTAAGGAGACTTGGGTTTAAACAGATTTAGACACCACATTGTTATTTTTTCTTCTTCATGATACCCTCAGGCTAGTAGATTGAATGAACCAAACTAGTGTGATTTATTTATGAGTTATGGTTAGTATGTTGTTTAAACTCAGCCAAGTATGGGTTGTTCAATAAGCAAATCATAACTTAATGCAGAGAAATGTATATCTGTGGATTTCATTTCAGTTTTTCAGGTCTTTTATCTTCAGAGCCCTGCTCTGGCCATGATAGATAAAAACCAGAGTCACAGTTTTCTGCTTATTTCAGGTAGGAAACAGATAAAGATTATAATAAATTGTACATATACACCCAGAGAGATGCACACACATGCATGCACACAGAATATTACTTATGAGAAATATTTTAAATAAGACAAAATAATCCTGAAATAGGCATAGCAATTTAATTCTAAAAAAAGCTAAAAATCTCCCCACTGTCATCTCTGCTTATATGATACCTTTTCATATAATCTGAAGCTTACAGCCATCCCCTGGACCAAGTCATGAGCTACCCAAAGTAGCTTATTGTGTGAATATATTCACCGTGTGTATTATGTATTCAGATTTATTTTTCAACAAAATTCCCTACAGCACCAGTAATTATAGCTATGGTAAGAATGTGTCCTGCTCTTGGCTTGTCAGAAAATTTAGATGCCACATAATTATATGAATAAAAATCTGAAATAGAGATTCAGTCATTTACAGGAAAAGGGTCAAGGAAGCAGTGTTTGTAAGATGCAGAATTACCAGCATCAATGAAAACCTTTGGGGAATCTATGACATTAAGAAATGCCATACAAAGGTTAAATCAATTTTAAATGTTTGTAAGGAGCAATGAACCAAGATGACAGAAGGGCTTGTACCCATAAAGAAAAGTGCAACACTTTGCTGCAATGTATATGTGACTCCTTAATAAGCACACATTTTCTATATTGGTGTTTAACCAAATCATTTTTTCACAGATGAGGTACAGAAGATTCCTAATTCTACATTCAAAATGGATTTGTCTTTAACAGTGTTTTTAATGCAACTGTTAAAGCAGTTGCATCATATTTTAGGCCTGAAATTGCATTGTATTTTAGGGCAGCAGGAAGACATGTGTACATTAATGAATAACAGAAATGCTGTCCTTATATTCATGCAAGATCCAGAGAACTAATTCTGAATTATTTTCATAGAGTGTATAGCTCATAGATTAGATTAAGGAAAGCCCATATGCTCCCACCACCCTGGCTGGGAAAATGTTTATCTCAGGGTAATTGTGACATTTGGTCCCTCTATTTCAAAAAACAGACATTCTCAAATTCCAGGGCTCATTCTAATACTAAATTCCAATTCCACCAAATGTAAAGTTGCTGTAACACTGAATGGAGAGAGCATTGAATGAATATATTATGTGAACCCACCCATTTTGATTTGTAAACCATGATTTATAATTTAGCGACTGTAGAATCTAATGACTTGTAGTTTATCCAATAAACAAACATTAACTAAACTGACTAATTTATAATGTAATGGCTCGATGTGGAAGCAAATTAGACAATTAGCTGTAATACCATATAAGCAAATCACTTGGAAGAAAAAAAAAGAATGAGAGGCTTGCTTCTGCCACGGTTTTAGAGGAGAAGCAAAGTGTACAGGTTCATTTCTTGGCTGAATCAAGAGCCTTTAGCTCTCCATTAAGGTGACAGGCATAGTCGCAAAGAGAAGGAGTAAGAAGCAGTGAGAACTGGAAATAAATATCCCATTGCTTCTATTGTTTGATTAGGCTCCTATTAAGTGCCCAGCATTTTCCAAAGTGGGGGGTAAAATACATGTATATTCTTATCTCAGAACTTCCCCCACCTATCCTACCTTCCCCCAAAAGCAGCTCTTTTCTTAGAGTCTTTTATTACTACCTGCTAGCTCATTCTTTGTCTCTTTCAAGTACACCCAATAGTGCATTCAGAAAGTTTAAGCGATTAAAATGACTTCATTCACTGGAAGAAGGATTAGCATTGATTTGAACTGTTATGTTGGTGCACAGTTTGAATCATCCTTTTTAGGCTACTTGGGATAAAGCATGGTAGATAAATTACTACTTTATATAAAGTTAGTTATCTGAAAAACAGATCTTAAATGCATGGAAATGAGATCCTTGAAAACTGAATTATTCCAATTGGGATTGGAATGCTGAATTTTTGGCATTTATTCACATAGTAGCATCATGAATGAAGCCCATGTCTTCCCAATTTGGCTGAAGCTAGAGCTCCACGGAACACTGTATTTTCTCCTGGATTTGCGACTTTACACCCTACCTATAATTGGAAAAACTCTGGAATACAATGTGAATCTTATTTTTTTTGCAGACAGACTTGGTTTCTCCTTTTTTTCTACAAAGCCAAACTTGCTGAAGTACTGGCAACCTGCCAGTGTCAACGCAGTGTCAGTTGGAGGAATGCTAGTCTGCTCAGGAAGAATTCTTGATAACTGTGTGAATATTCACATTACAGAATAATCTGTTATTTGGGTGGCTGGAACAGTTGCAGGGGAAACTTTCTAGACGTATCTGGAATTGGCTTCAAATGACCTTTTCAAATTCTTCACTATGTTTATTCATTTATTAATCAAATTTGTATGGCTGCCCATCTCACAGAAAATCTTGGGTGGAATACACAATCCTGCATAAATATTTATTTATTTATTTATTTATTTATTTATTTATTTATTTATTTATTTACTTACTTACTTACTTACTTTCTTATTTATTTATTTATTTATTTATTTATTTATTTATTTATTTATTTATTTATTTATTTATTTATTTATTTTATATACCGCCCTATTCCCGAAGGACTCAGGGCGGTTCACAGGGCAAGTTAAAAACAATACAAAAAGAGAGAATAAAATACAATTAAATTAATACAAGCCCACAAAATTAAGATAACATTAAAATTGAAATTTAAAATTAATTTAATTTAGTTTAATTTAATTTAATTTAATATAATTTAAAATCCCTCAGTCCAGGCCAGAAATTCAAACAACCAGGTTTTTAAGTCCCAGCGAAACGAGCGAAGATCAGGGGCAGTCCGAAGTTCCATCAGCAGTTCGTTCCAAAGGGCGGGCGCACCCACAGAGAACGCCCTCCCCCTGGGAATCACCCGCCGGCAATCTCTAACTGGCGGAACCCTAAGGAGGCCCTCCCTGTGGGCGCGCACAGGACAATGGGAAGCTGATGCTGGCAGCAAGTGCTCCCTAAGGTAATCCGGACCCATGCCATTTAGGGTTTTATAGGTCATCACCAGCACCTTGAATCTCACCCGGAGGGCAACTGGAAGCCAATGCAGCTCGCGGAGAAGAGGTGTTACATGAGAGTATTGGGAAACTCCCATTACTACTCGCGCAACTGCATTCTGCACCAGCTGAAGCCTCCTAGTGGTCCTCAAGGGCAGCCCCATAGCAAATAGCAATAGGAATAGCATTGTTATGCTATTATGCTTATACACTTATATTATAATTTTATTTATTATGCTTAGATACCACTCCATAGCCTTTTACTGCACTCTCTGGGTGGCTTATAATATAAACATTATTTTCATATTGTTCCCAACAAACAATCCGGGACCTGATTTTACTGATCTCTGAAGGAGGGAAAGCTAAATCAATTCTGAGCCCATGATGATCGAATTTCAGGCTGTGGGCAGTTTGCCTGCAATACTGCACTTAAACCATTCCATCACCAGTAAAAACAGTAAATAAAGCAATCATTAGTTAAAATAATTATGTAATAATTTTAAAAGAATTAAAAGCTATAAGAGCAAAGTTAAAACAGAGAAAGAATAATGCATAGAGGAATGTTAATAATAAGGGAATGACTTCATGGGATCACCATCTCCTGAAGTTCCAAGGGCTGCTGGCATAACCAGATCTCGAGGGACCTTCGGAAGCTCAGGAGTGATGGGGTCTATCTCATCTCAGGGTGGAGAAGATTTCACAGCAGAAAAGGCCCACCACGTAGGGCCCGTCAAATGTAGCATTCTCAACACTGAAACTCGTAACATATCCATTCTGTGAAATCTGGTGAGACAGATGGATTAAATTAGGGAAAGGCAATCTCTGAAATAACCCAGTAACGTACCATGTAAGGTTTTAAAGGTCAATCCCAGTACCTTGAATTGCATCTGGAAACAAACCTGCAGCAAATGCAGCTTGTGCAGCAGAGGCATAACATATGCTCTACCAGAAACCCCGTAGCTGCTTGCACTATTGCATTTTGCATCAGCTTAAATTTCTGCATACATTTCCAGGGAAGCCTCATGTTTTATGGACAAAATATTGATGGAACATTCTCCAAGGAAGAAGAACTTCTTCAGTGATTTCTTAATGACAAGCCTCCTCCTTTGTGATCATAGTAGCATCATTGCTGAAAAACAAAAACAAAATATGATGGTGTGGTGCAGTGGTGGGATTCAAATATGTGAACAACCGGTTCTCTGTGTGGATGCCACTTCCAGAAGTCCTAAGTAACTTAAATGCAAGGAAATTCTGCTTCAGTCCTGAAAAAGTCTCTCAAATTCTCCTATCCCTTAGAATAATTGCTAAAGCAAATTCCCCTTCATCAAATAGCAAGAGAATTGCAAAAAATGAAGAGTTCTTCTGCCCAAATTCATTCTAATCCTATGTATATGTATATGTGTATGTATGTATGCATGTATGTGTATACACACACACACACACACACACACACAACAAAAGAGGAGGTGGAGTTGCTCTCTATATAAAAAATAACTTTATCTCTATAGAAATAGAGCACAACAATGATGAAAACTGTAAACTTGAATGCATTTGGGTTAATATAAAAGGTGGGGAAATGACATTGCCATAGGTGTATACTATAGGCCGCCCAACCAAGCAGAGGAAATAGATGAACTTTTTGCTAGTCAGCTAACTAAGGTATGTAGGAAGCACATCACAATAGTAATGGGTGACTTTAATTACCCTGATATCAACTGGGAGACAAACTCTGCACCAAGTGGAAGATCTAACAGATTCTTGACAAACCTAGCAGACAACTTTCTCTCCCAAAAAGTAGAGAAGGGAACTAGGGGATTAGCCATATTGGATTTAATTCTCACTAACAGAGATGAAATGATAGAAAGTGTCGAAGCCACAGGAACCTTGGGGGGAAATGATCATGCAGTATTGGAATTCAACATTCTGGAAGCACAAGCAATAGAACACAGCCAAATTAGAGTCTTGGACTTTAAAAGAGCTAATTTCAATAAACTTAGAGAGACCTTGGGAAGAATTCCATGGATGAGAATCTTAAAGGGGAAAACAACTCAAGAAGCTTGGAAAATTTTGAAAAGTGAGATAAAAAAGGCCCAGTCTAGCACAATACCAACAAAGAAGAAAAACAACAGCTCTCAAAAGAAACCAGCATGACTGCATAAAGAACTCTCTGATAAATTGAAAGATAAAAAGGACAAGTATAAGAAGTGGAAAGAGGGGCACATAACTAAGGCAGAATATCAGCAAATAACCCGTGCCTGCAAAGATGAAGTGAGGGAAGCTAAGACTCAAAATGAACTAAGGCTTGCAACCAAAGTCAAAAGTAACAAAAAAAGCTGCTTTCAACATATAAAAAAAATAGATCCAGGAAACTACAGACCTATCAGCCTGGCCTCAATACCTGGGAAGATTCTGGAAAAGATAATCAAACAACAAATCAGTGAACGCCTTGATGCAAACTAAAGTCATCACTAAAAGTCAACATGGGTTTGTCAAAAACAGATCATGCCAGACAAATCTTATTGCATTCTTTAACCAAGTGACAAAATTACTGGACCAGAGGAATGCTGTAGATATAATTTACTTGGACTTCAGTAAGGCATTTGATAAAGTAGATCACAACCAACTACTTGATAAGATAGAAAAATGTGGGTTAGATAGCATCACCACCAGATGGATTCATAGCTGGCTGACAGGCCGTACTCAGCATGTGGTCCTCAATGAAACTGTAACTACACGGAAAGAAGTGTGTAGTGGGGTGCCCCAGGGCTCTGTTCTGGGCCCAGTGCTCTTCAACATCTTTATCAACAATTTGGATGAAGGGATAGATGGGGAACTCATCAAATTTGCAGATGACACCAATATATTATATATAATATATATATATATATATATATATATATATATATATATATATATATATATATATATATATATATATATATATATATATATGTTGGAATTATATATATATGATAATATAATTTATATATATGTTGGAAATATATATATATATATATATACATACATATATATACATATATATGTGTGTGTGTGTGTGTGTGTGTGTGAAATGTTAACTATTTAGACAAATATTTAAGTATTTACACAAATATATATATATGTGTGTGTATATATATATATATATATATATATATATATATATATATATATGTATATATAAATTCTGTGTATGTGGATCCTTGGTTTTTCGGGTTTTTCCCCGCGTAGAACTAAAGGTGTAGGCGCAACGTTTCGACGAAATCCCATCCGTCATCATCAGGCTAGTGGTTTCTGCTTCCTTCTTCTGGGAGAAGTATGTGGCTGTTTGTTTTTCTTTTTTAAACTGCCAGAGGGGGTGTGTTCTGTGAGTGGAAGTGTGCTGATTGGGTGGGGATTATGTGTGTTCTGATTGGATGGGAGTGTGTTCTGAATGGTGGGGGTGTTCTGATTGGGTGGGGGTGTGTTTTGAGTGGATGGGCTGGTCTCAGCTGCCAGCCTTAGACCTGAGCTGGTGAGTTGTGCTGTTTTTGTTTGCCTTCGTGTTTGTGGTGGTGCCATGTTTTTATAGTGGGTGTCAGTTTGCTTATTATGTGGTTTGGAGGGGTTTAAAGTGGCTGATGTTGCAGCTGTAGTTAGGTTTCTGTTTTGTGGTTGTGCCTCTTTATCATTGTGGGTTCGGATTTGCTTTTTGAATAGTTGTGTGGTGGTGATGTCATGTGATGTTATCATGAGTTTGGGTCTGGTATCATTCTTGGTGGTTGAGACTCGTCTGTCAATCAAGGCGGGTTTCCAAATAGCTGGTAGGCGAGAGGTATCATCTCGTTTGTTCATGCTGTGGGGGCGTTTTTCTATCTCAATGGCTTCTCTGATTATTCTGTTGTTAAAATGTTCAATTTTGGCGATAGTTTTGGTTTTTTTAAAATCAATTTCATGTCCCGTGGCTTCAAAGTGTTGGACCAGGGATGAAGTTTGTTCTCCCTTTCTGAGTGAGTTTTTGTGCTCTTCAATGCGTGCACTTATTCTTCTGTTGGTCTGTCCGATGTATGTGGTGGGGCAGGTGGTGCATGGGATTTCGTATACTCCTTGGTTTTCTAACCCAATTATGTCCTTGGGGTTTCTTAGGATGGTGGATACTTTTCTGTCTGTGTAGAATGCTGTTTTGATGTTGTGTTTTTGGAGGACTTTGCTGATTCTGTCTGTGGTCCCTTTTAAGTATGGGAGGAGGGCTTTGCCTTTTTCTTGTTCTCTGTCTTGGGTTTTTGTGGGTGTCTCTCTTCGGATTAAGTTGGTAATCATGTTTCTTTGGAATCCATTGGCTGTTAGTACATTAGTGAGGTTGTGTAGTTCGGTTTTTAGGTGTTGTTTGTCAGCTAGTTGTACATACACATAGTCTAATCCTGTAATATATACCACTGAATCATCATATTCTCCACAAGATGATGCTCTTTCCTCCTTTGTAAATTACCCCTCATTTCAGCATGGGTATCAGCTAGAATGACATTGGCGTAGCCTCACACCCCCACACCCCCACTTGGTGGGATGTCCAGTCCCTGGTCTAAATATACCGCAGCTGTTTGCTAATATAGCAAAATGTTTGTAACCTGAGAGCCCAGGAATAGGCAGAGCCACCTCTGTCCACATATCACCAGGCCTAGGCAGCATGGAGACACCCAGCAGCAAAGACCCCAGACCCGCTTTGGTGAGCACTTCTGTCTCTTAGCCTTACTTGGCCTCATGGGGAAACACCCTTTTCCATGGTCTTCCATTCCCCCCCCATTAACTTGTCTCCCAACCTGAATTAGGGTTTTTAAACTCAGAATAGACCCCACTAGTACTCTCCTAGCCTTCTTAACGCTGCAGTACTAGAAAACCTGTGCATTCCAGATTCTTTCCTTCCTCCCCCATTTCTTCATTTCTCTTTTACCCTCAGAAAAGTTCATCTTCTGTCCCCATCACCTGTTCTTTTTTCATCCCCCCCTTACAAAGCAAATGTACTGTGACAGTGTTTTACTTTATTTTCCTTCTACTTACTAGCCTTTCCAAATACAATTTGCAATATTACAGTTATACCTATTTGGTCAGCTAGCCCCTAAATCTTGATTGTTTGGAATCTAGAAGTAAATCTCTACCAAGTTTTTACATTTTGGAAATGATTCTGCCTGGCTGCGGAAGAGGTATGAAATGCTTTATAAAAATAGTGATTTGAAATAAATAATTGAACCCTGAGGTTTTCAGGCTAATAGGATTTTTTTCCCCAAATTTCTTTTGTGATGTGCTATATAGAAATGTTACCTTCCCACCGTAGTGGTCCCTATTTTTCTACTTGCATTCTTACGTGCTTTCGAAAGTTGGAAACGACTAGAACGCATGTGCGGGGGAACCTTTACCTTTACTTTATATAGGAATGTTGCTTGTTGTTCTGTCCCATATTGTAAGATAAGATAGTAATCTTCTGAATCCATATGAATTCTTGCATGGTCCATGGTTCACTACATGTAAGCTGGTACTTTTAACTTTTAAAACACCAGTCATCATGCCTGAAGGGATTCATCCCTTCACTGTTTATTGGAATGACTGGAATCATTTTTATTTGAGTATTATGATGATGTAGTGATGATTGGAAACTTATATAGCTATAAATAGAATGACAGTAATTGTAGCTTCATATTAATTGAGTTTAGAATAAAAGAGTGTACTGGTATTTAAATGTCACCTACCTTTTAAATTCAATTCATGTTTTTCCTAAGCCACCACCACTTTTTCCTGATGATTTTGGCTAGATCAGCTTTTTCTAACCTGTTGTTCTCCAGATGTGGCTACACTAGATAGAAATGCCCACAGTCTCAATCGAGGAGAGGAAGGCTAAGCTAGACCAAGGGGGGAGGGGGGGGCTGATTCATCTGCTTCTGTCTTTTGATTTGGAAATGAAACTGTTGGATTGAACTATAATACCAATCTTTGGTAATCTATTGTCAGAAGTCCCTTTCATTCTGGACAAGCCCAGTCAGTCCTTGATGTCCATTCTTTTCTTGAAGAGCAAGTCTTAAACTCTCTTTAAGCACATTAATAGTTAGGAATTACTTTCTTTCTCTCTGCTGAGCCTAGATTGCCAGGACCAGTACATCAAAACTGACTTTTGAGGTGAAGATAGACTTGGGTAGAGGGGAGATGGATGTCCTCCATGAATAGGATAAAATATGTGTTTCTCTATAGGGAGATATACAGTAATCACTTAGCAATGTCCATCTCAGGAGTAGAGGATATTTTTGGCATCAATATGCCAAGTCCCCAGCTTTAATTCTTAGTATTATTGGCCATGTGGAGAAAACTTGCTACCTGAAACCCTACTGAGACATGACCAGTCAAGGTAGAATCAATACTGGGCTTAATGAGACAATCTTCTGATGTAACATAAAGCAGCTTTCTAAGCAGAAGTTTTATTATACAATCTGACACATCCCTATTCAAAAGTATAGCAGGACTGATTTCCGGATAAATGGGAATAGGGTTGCATGAAGTCTGATTTTTCTTTAAACCAGGCTGTGATAGGAAAGTAACAAAAATCATTTTTATTTTGCAAGAATATCATCCACATAGAGAGAGAGAAAAAAACTCTCTAAGAAAAATATCGTGAAATTTGTCTGATTAACCAATCCCACTTCTCTCTTTGAATTCAAAATTATTGCACTCTACATTTCTCTCCAAAGATTAGTTGGACAGTAAGGCTTTGAGAGGGATCAGTAATCTGGGCTGGGTTTAGAATTAAAAAAAACAAATAGAAAATTAGAATTTAAGGTTCAGTTCAAAAATAAAACTACAAATTCATTTTAGAGAAGTTTCCAACTTTTAGATATGGCTATGGGAAATAAATAAAATGGGATGTACTATAACCAGTGGTGGGATTCAGCTGGTTCGCAGCACTTCGGCAGAATTGGTAGCTAATTTTTTTTGTTTCCCAGGCCCAGAAAGGACTGATGGAACAGCATCCACACAGAGAATCAGTTGTTCACATATTTGAATCCCACCACTGACTATAACCTTCCTTGAGACCTTAGCATTAGGTGGGGAACAAATCTTAAATATACAGATCTTGGTTTTACACATGTAAAGAAAAATTTAAAAATATATTATCAGTCTGATGTAATAGAAGGATAATATAATAAAAACTGGTTCATGCAGCATGCTAAAGAAAATGTGGCTTGTTTGATTTTGGCTTAAATTCAGCCCTTGCAGTTTTAAACTATGATCTATAGGTTATGCTATGTGAACCCCAATCCTTATGGTTAATTCGGCAAACTATGATTAAATTAAAAAAGTGATGTGGGTATACTCTGGGAATTCTGGTTGAATACTCATATCACTATATTTGGTTAATCATATTTTTTCTGAATAAACCACAAGGATTGGGATTCACATTTTTGCTTGCTTTGATAATAAAAAATAATGGTTTATATGAACAAATCCTTTTGCCACTTGCCACAGGTCAATTTTATGCTTCAAAACATTTCCACCACAGGACATTCACTCTTCATGTCTACACTGGTTTTAAACAATGAGGCTCTTATGCATATATATTACAGATAAACTAAACCACATACCAGCTTTGCTAATGAACAACACATAAACAAATAAGCCAATTGCATCGCAGAAGAATGTCATCAGCACTTGGCACTTTCAAACATTAATCTGTAGATCTCATGCATTGGAAGCTAAAAAGCTGTTGAGCCAGCAAGACTCTCGCCCAGATTTCTCTTTTTTTTATCTTTCTTCCAAGTGGGAGAAGGACAGCTGGTGCCACTGGCTGAATTTGCCGTTCTTGCCTATTTGCAGTTTTGTGCTTCTGGAAGTATTGGGCTGTGGGTTCAGCTTCCAAGCCAGTGCCTCTTTGCATGATTTTGAGCACAGGGCGGAATGTTTGTGCTATATCCATAGCTGTATGCCTGACTTGCCACCTGCCAGGATGTACCTGTATGAATGGGATGATGATTCAGAAGCGGTGAGTAATTGCATATGCCAAATTTGGTACCTTGCATTGCTTATGACTGCCTTTGCCAAATTATTGTGGTGCATCTGAAAACACCAGAGCTCAGATTTTATTATTGTTTGCTTCCCCTCTTTTGTGTCAGGGGTCTAATCTGCATCTCTTTCCTTTCTGATATTTTTCTTTCAACCTTCTTGGTCCAGGAAAATTGTCCATTTTTAAACAGATCAGAAGGTTCCTAAAAGAAAAATAACTTGAAAACCTATTCTCAAATCAGATCAGGTTATTGAGTTGGGACAGATCTTGACAGGACCACTGGGGAAGTCAATCAGTAATAATTGATAATCATTTCTAGCCCTGGAAGATTCTGATTCTGATTTGTTTTGTTTTGTTTTGTTTTGTAGTGGTAGGGGTTGGTGATAGCTCCATCTTCTCCCAAATATCCTTTTCACAAAGGGAAGATTTCATATATCATCACAAGCTTGGTTTTTTTAAGTGGATTTTTTTTGGTTTCTATATTACCAGTCTTTATAGCATACTTATTACCTAAAACATGGGTTTGTGTTTATTTATTTCTTTGCCCAAATCTGCCCCAACTCTAACTTCTGTTGTACAACAGATGTTGGATACATCAGGCTGAGATGCTGCCTTACTACCCATATGGAATGTAAGCAAATTACAGCTGTGTCCTTTGTGCATTTTGTGTGTATAGAAACTATCACTGGGATTAAAAAAACACTACCATCTGAATGTTCAGTTTTGAAATTTAAGCAGAAATCAAGTTTCAGTGTGTGCACCTGGGAGGAGTCAAAATGAAGGGCAAAGTATTTTTGCTCAGTTTTCCTATTCTGACCATTACCCCTGTGACTCGCTTTTTATGAATTCCACCATAAGTGTCTACTTTGAAGGATATCAGCTTTCTGCTTCCAGCTTTTTGGGGGTTTTGGCAAATTCAGCTGTCCAGTCTCCTTCTCCTTATAGGAAGTTTCTGCGTTCCTATAGCTTGCAGAATGGCCTGCTTTTTTCAGTTGCACAATCAGCTAGAGAAGCTCTTTGGTCTCCATGTAGCTTCTGTTTTCTTCACCTTGCATTTGGTGAGAACCTCCCTTATGTTTGCAAACAGTGACAATAAAAGGCAAACTGTAGGATACCTTCAGCTTAAATAATGGAAATATATCCTTTTGGAGTTGGAAACATTTTCCCAAAAGCAATCAGATTCTGAAGGGGAAAGAAATTCAGATGTAGGGACAGGAATTCAGGCGAAGGGAAAAGAATTCAGACCTGAGTCGATAGAGAGCTTTGAACCAGCCAGGCAGCCTCATCTCCAGAAAAAGAACTCCCCCGAGCACTGCCCGCTGAACTTTTATTCACCTCCAATCTTACAAAAAACTACATCAGTCTCACACAAAATAGTATACATAGAAATAATTGGATACTCAGGTGCCTATGAGATCACACAAAAACAAGGTAGCATAAGATGTATGTGAAGTCTTTATCATAGCGTTTCCCAAACCTCCCACATGCCAGGCCCCCCTCCCAGCCAGGAGAGTGTGCTCTGCACTGAAGCTACAGAGAGGCCCAACTAGGAAGGCACGGAAAGGCTGAAAGGTGAAAAGCCAAATTCTTGGGAGACCAAATTCTGGCCGTTCCCACAAGATTCCCACAGGGCTACCTTAATAGGCGAACTAAAAAATTATCTGTATACAATTGGGTTTAAATAAGCACCCCAGTTCCTTCCATCTTACTACTTGATAGGCAACTGCCTGAAGAGTTGTCACTCATTTGAGAGCTTTTCCTCACCTCAGCTTTTGCAGAAACTCTGCCTTCTCAACTAAGGCTCCTGGGGGGGGGGCTGCTAATTAACAGTGGCATTTCAGCCCTTCAGATTCTCTCCGGTCAAGTGACCGCAATTCAAGAATTGTCAGAAGCATTAATTATCTGTTCATCGGGAGAAAAACATTATTTCCTGCATAAAGACCTGAAAAGAGACCTGTGTGTTCAGAAAGAGACTTAGCATCACTTCTTTTAGACAGTTTGTTTGCCTGTGACAACCAACATGTGAATATGGACATGCTTAAATGCATCACATCTGGGATAGAGGTAGTCTTGACTTGCAATAGTTCTTTTATTGATTATGCAAAGTTACAGTGGCACTGTATGACCTATGACCATTCTTCACACTTACGACTGCTGCAACATCCCCACGCTGCATGTATCAATTCTGAGAGATTAATATTGTCAAAAGAAATTACTCAGAATAAACAATTGTTAAAACTAAAACTAGCTCATCTCACTTTGAGTACTATAAGGTACTTAGTTGTTTTAAAGGAGGCAGATTTATTAGGCCCTTCAGAATAAATTGCTATATATTTTTATTTATTTTTATTACATTTATATCCCGCCCTTCTCCGAAGACTCAGGGTGGCTTACAAGCTTAGCAGTAGCCTTCATTCTATGTATATGCCTGCTTATTAGGGCTTTCACACACACCCCAAGCGGCATTATTACAAAGTCAGCTTAATTGCCCCCAACAATCTGGGTCCTCACTTTACCTACCTCGGAAGGATGGAAGGCTGAGTCAACCTTGAGCCTGGTGGGATGCGAACCTGCACTAATTGCAGGCAGCTGGTGTTACTTAAGGAGGCATTAGCCCACTGCTCCACCAAGGCTCTTTTTATATATAGCAGTTGAGTGATCTCTTTTAAAAAAAAAATAAATAAGAGATAGGTTAACTGTCTCTAGAGCAAAACTGAATGTAAAACTAAGTACAAAGTTACTTAGCTATTAACTCGATCATACTTAATCCAGGTCCCTTGTCTTCTCCAATGGTGACTTCCAAACATGTTTATTTTGACCTGGGAACCTCCCTCCAGATACAGCTGCTCAATTTCTGGATGAATTGGGGGTTACAGGTTATTTACAGCACTCTAAAGAAGAGATCTCATCCCTGCATAGCTGGCTAATCCACATCTTCCCCACTTTCTCCTTTTTCAGAAGGGGAAATTGTATGGGAAAAAGAAGGGGAAGGGTGCCCAGAAACTATACCTTTTTTGCATTTGGAACTATATCAACATCAGTTTGCTGTTGGGAGCAAATGATTGCCTTGGGCCCAGGAGCATGATTGCTTTGTGATAGAACTTCATGCTTTATTTTTCATACAGCACACTTAATCTAGTCAGCCAGGAGCTCAGTCAGAGCGCTTTATCAATGTTCTGGAAATACACAATCACATTAATTGGGTTATAGGCCATTATTTGAGTATTATACAGTACCCAGCCACCACTTTCAGGCAACATATGGTATCCTTTTGTGCTAGACTGGTATTGAAAAGGGCCCTGTTACAGCACTAGTGCCTTCTCATTGCCCAGGCAAGCATCAGGAGTTTCATCTTTTTTTTCCACTTCCTCACTCCTTTTCAGGGTTCTGCTGAGTCCTATACCAGTCGCCCATCTGACTCTGATGTGTCTCTGGAGGAAGACCGTGAAGCCCTGCGCAAAGAAGCAGAGCGCCAAGCGTTGGCACAGCTGGAGAAAGCCAAGGTGAGTATCTTCTTCCTACAAAGTTAGAGAGTTAGGATTCAGAAGATGACTTTTTTGTTCCAAGGGACTGTAATGCAGTATGTGAACAACAGGAAAGCAGAAGTTTCCATGAAGATCAAACTATGTTTCCTCTAGTGTATGAATAAGAAAAATAAAAGTTACACCTTATCTTAGTGAACTAGGATTTTTTTTCTTTGCATCAGATGGACAAACCAAGACTGCTTCTATTATATCTACTAAGTTTTGTTGTAAAAGATAGCTTATATTCATGTCAAAAGTGTCATCACAAATGCACTCCTTCTGCTGTTTGAGAAGTTATACCAGAGCAGAAATTTCTCTAGAAAGAAATATGTCTTCTACTTTTCTTCATAGAAAAAGAGTCTGCTTTTCCAGAATTTTTATTCCTTTTCTAGGATTTGATATACTGTGTATTTGATAGGAAATTGTTTTTGCAAACAGAGCAGAGCAGAATTTAGGATGTTATATTATGTAACTTTCTCAAAGAAAAAGCTCCTTACAATTTTGTCCTGCGGGTAAAAATGGAACAGTTCAGAATGGTAGGTCTGATCCAGAGCCAGAAATATTATGAAACAAAATTCTTGTATTTAAGCTTTACTAACCTAAACAGTCTTGCTGCCTGATTACTAGATGAAATTTTATTTCTTTACTTAATTAAAGACCTTCTGGCTCAAAATAGTTTTCATCAAGAATTGCCTTTCATTTATATTATTAATTTTTGTAGACTCTCTGAATTGTAAATTAATCTTTTGTTGCACCTGACATTTCAGCCTGTAGGAGAACGTTTGTAGTGATCTACAAACTTGTGTAGTTTGGGCTATTATAAACATAATCCATCTATGTTTTCACCTTATTTTAGCAAGAAAAAAGTAAGAAGATCTGACTAAATAGTTAGCTTTAGGTGCTATCCAACTGGAAGGATTCTTGGTCAGATATAGTATATAACCAAGTTTCCCAAGTGGCTATTCTTCCGATGTTTAGGATTATAACTTCCATTTCCTTTGACTTTTTGTCTTCCTGGAACATGGATGAAGGTGATGGAGCCTGTAATCCAAATCATATGGAGGACTTCACCCTGAGGAAGCAGCTATATTGTTCATGGTTTTATTAAAAGCTCTGTCTCATTTCTCAAGAAACAAGGTAGTTCAGGTCACCAATATAAATGTGGCGATCACTTTGTGCATCTATAAATAAAATGGTGCTATATCTGTCACCGCATTAGAGATGATGACTTGATTGGAGTATTATGTTGAAGGGCATGTCAGATTTAAGTGGCTATATGCTGTAGCAGCTATTTTCCACCACAAATTAAATCTCCGTTTCTATCCCTTTTGTTCTGCTCAGCTAGAGCACATGCATTACCTTGAAAATATTTCAGATTAAATTCAGCTTTCAGATGCTTAGGGTATCTCCTCAGATTAGTTTACAGATGCCTCCAGAGAACTGGAATAATAGGCATCCATATTGCCCTATTGCATGGGTCGGCAACCTGCGGCTCCAGAGCCGCATGCGGCTCTTTCAGCCATCTCCTGTGGCTCCCAGTCCTCTGCCATGTGCAGTCCAAAAAAAAAGTGGGACTAAAAAAGTTCAACCAATTAATTCTTATTTATTTATTTATTTAATAATATTTCTATACCGCCCTTCTCCCGAAGGACTCAGGGCGGTGAACAGGGCAAGAATAAAAAATACAGAATTACAAAAATTAAAAAGGATTAAATACATATTTACTATATTAAAACCCCAATAAAACAACCGTAAAAAACCCCGCCAATCCCCCCTCAGGCCAGGCCGGTTTGTTCGAATAAAAATGTTTTTAGATCGCGGCGAAAGGAGCGAAGATCGGGCGCCATCTGGAGCTCAACCGGTAGCTGATTCCATAGCTCCGGGGCGCCCACAGAGAAGGATCTCCCCCTGGGGGCCACCAATCGACATTCTCTGATCGGTGGCACCCTGAGGAGGCCCTCTCTGTGGGAACACACATGGGAAAAAAAACTTGCGAAGCTTGAATTGATTGGTTGAAGTTCTTTGGTTTGTGGGACTTCTCACAAGCTGTTTGTGGGACTGCCCACAAACCTCTTTTCTTCCTCGGCAGCAGTGAAGGAAGAGAAAGGAGGACTGCTGGATAGGTGAGTGGGTCGGCCAGATGGGGCGTGCCGGGGAGGGGGAATTCTGTGTGTGTGTGAGTGTGTGTGTGTGCGCGCGCGCACGCGCGCCTCCAAATCCATTCATTGCCAAGCTTTCTTCCCAGTGAGGAGGGTCTGCTAGAAAGAGGGCATTTAGCAGCTTAGTTGGTCAGCCCACAAGCTTTCTCTTACCAGTTTTGCTGGATGAGGAAAGACGTAATCCCCTTTCCCGATCTGTACCCTCCCTAATACCCATTGGGCACCACTCTGTCCGTTAGAAGGAAAGAAACCAAAAGCCACCCCTTTGACGTTCCTCCTTCCAAACAGGGAACCTTTTGGAAAGGTTGAAGCAAACACACCCCTCCCCCAACCATTCCTTGTAGAAGAAACTAAGACTGATCAGCCGCATTTATTAGGAAGCGGCCCCTCTATTCTGGAGAGCCAGCAGGGCCCCTGCTTCGCTTTTCCTACATCAGCAGGACTGGCACTCCCTTAGCCTGGAAAAAGAAGAGTAAAAAAACTCAAAAAGATGGTTCTTGCTAGCAGCAGGGAGCTGTGAAGGTTGGTGAGTCGGGAGAAACGGCCGGGGGGGGGAAGGTGGTGTCGAAAGAAAGGGATAAAAGGAAAGCTTTTATCTCGCTCTCTCATTCACTCACACGTTCCTCGGAAAAGCTTCTCTTGCTCTCATTCTCTCACATTTTGCTCTAAAAAGCCTCTTTTACACTCATTCACTCACACTTTGCTTGAAAATGCTTCTCTCTCGCTCTCACTCACTCACCAACTCAAAAGGCCAGCTGCAGCACCTCCATTGACTTCCATGGGGATGCTTGGCAATGAAGGGACCGATTAAAACCGCTCCTGCTAGTGCTGCTACTGCTAACTTTTACATTTGCTGCTTGGTTCCGATGAAACTGGAGAATCCCTGGATGCCACTGCTGGGGGTGGAGGAGGCTGCCCGGGTTCGGCCGTAGTGGAAGCTAATGACAATAGCGGTGGAGGAGGTGGCGAGAGAGATGCTGGAGGTCTGCCGCATCTCCATCAGCCTCCGCCTCCCCCACAGAAACAAATCCCTGTGCCGGCCCCCATGGCAGCAGTGAGCCCCAAGGACTGGGCAATTGCTCCGCTGGTGGTGGCTGCTGTTGGGACAGCCTAATGTGCTTGCCGAGACGCTGGAGCATCTTTGGCAGCTTTGGCGGCAGGAGTAGCAACGCCTGCCAGTTGGGCGGAAGAAACAGGAAGGCTGGCGGTGGCAGCAGCTGCTGTTGAGGCAGCTTAGTGCCCTTGCTGAGATACTGGAGGTGTTCAGGCCCGGCAGAGCCGCAGCACTCCCAGCTTTGGCAGCAGGAGTAGCAACGCCTGCCTGCCAGGCGGAAGAAACAGGAAGGCAGCAGCGGTGGGGTGTCCGGTAGGCAGTACTCAGCAAGTGGGCATGGCCGATGCACCGGCAGCTCCCACCCCTCCAAATACCAGGCGCTGCTGCCTGGACACACCACTGCTTCTGCCGCCACAGCCGCCAAATATGGGGAACACGGCAGCTCTGCCAGGCCTGGACCACCTCCAGTATCTCAGCAAGGGCACTAAGCTGTCTCAACAGCAGCCACCACTGCTGCCACCAACCTTCCTGTTTCTTCTGCCCAGCAGGCAGGCATTGCTACTCCTGCCGCCAAAGCCACCAAAGCCACTCCAGCGTCTCGGCGAGTGCACTAGGCCGCCCCAACAGCAGCAGATGCTGGTGGAGTGATTGCCCGGTCCTTGGGGCTTGCTGCTGCCATGTGGGCCGGCATGGGGATTTGTTTGTACAGGGGAGGCGGAGGCTGACGGAGATGCAGCAGACCTCCAGCGTCTCTCTTGCCGCCTCCTCCACCGCTACTGTCATTAGCTTCTGCTACAGCCGAACCCGGGTAGCCTCCTCCACCCCCAGCAGTGGCATCCAGGGATTCTCCGGTTTCATCGGAACCAAGCAGCAAGTGTAAAAGTTAGCAGTAGCAGCACTAGCGGTAGCGGTTTTAATCGGTCCCTTCATTGCCAAGCATCCCCATGGAAGTCAATGGAGGCGCCGTGGCTGGCCTTTTGAGTTGGTGAGTGAATGAGAGCGAGAGAGAAGCATTTTCGAGCAAAGTGTGAGTGAATGAGAGTGTGAAAGAGGCGTTTTAGAGCAAAATGTGAGAGAATGAGACAGCGAGAGAGAAGCTTTTCCAAGAAAAGGCGAGTGAATGAGAGCGGAGGGGGCAGGGCAGGTGCATGTCTCGCTTTAGGCTCCACACTTCTGTCAAGCCTCTTGTTCTGTGCATGCGCGCCTATGCGCACCCATTTTTTGCGGCTCCCAGATTTTCCTTTTGTGAGGGAACCAGTTCCGAGTGGCTCTTTCACTGTTTCAGGTTGCCGACCCCTGCCCTATTGTAAGCCAGATTAATTTATTATACTTTAAGTTATTTCATTCTCTTGATCTTTATGGTAGAAGAAAGCTAATATGCTTTGAAAAATTAGTTTCAGAGAACCTTCTGTGTTCATGCAACATATTTAACCAAGTCAGTTACACATCTGTCAACTACTAACATATTAAATATGGTTCATTTGTTGATTGTTTTGTTTTGCTTTTAGCATGTTTTATAAACCCAGACTGTTTGGTTAATATATTGTGCAAATCCAAAAATTGGATTAATTCATGAACCACATTCTACATACTATTTGAACATTGTTTAGATTTCCTTATTTAATTAAATTAGGCTGGTATAGCTAACAGGCAAATACCTTTTTGGCAACGGCCTCTGAGCTATGGAACTTACTCCCCAAAGCCTTCCTTTTTGTACAGCAGTTACACCCATTCAGGGATCCTGAGACCCTATTTATAGTCATTCATACCTTGACTGTTCATGCTTCAACTATTGCAACACATTCTATGTAGGACTAGCCTTGAAGACCATTGGAAGCTACAATTGTTCCAGAATGCAGCAGCACAAATAATTATAGATGTCACTGTTTTGCAAGCCACACTGGATTTATGTAAACTTCTAGGTACAATTCAAGATGCTAGTTATCATCTATTAAGCTCTTTAAGGAACAAGGCAGATTATATTCAAGACTACTGAATTCTTACTTTGACAGATTCTGATTATGTCTGTCCTTTTTACAAGATCCAGCATAGTCATACTTCTAGTCCTCTTCATCAAACAATGCATGTAATGGGACCCAGTTTTTGTTGTGATACTTGCCTTTTGGAATACTTGCCTTTTGCTGTGACTTTAAACTGTTCCTCTGGGTTTTTTTAAAATTTTAAAATATTATTATCTTTTAAAGGGAAAAAAGATGACATCAAGCTGTCAGATTTTAAATACCAGAATACCTTGATTTTCTATTTACACTGAACAATACGCTCCTCAAACATATTAATCTCTGCACTACTCTAGCAGTTCTCAAAAAAATGTTTGTTTTTCACTAACAGTTAACTCATATATCTCCTATGGGATGATCAAATAACACACACACACACACACACACCCAAGGTGGGAAATATGAAACAGGCACTTGAGGTCATGCCATATGAGGACAGGCTGAAGAAACCTGGGAGGTTCAATATGGAGAGAAGAAGAGAGGAGAGACGTCAAATTCTAATACATGAAAGAAAGACATTGATTCCCATTACTGCAGAAATTATGGCCAGAAATAATGAATACAAGTTGAAGTTACCTAGATTTTACTTAACTACAATGGGAAACTTCCTGTTGGTAATATCTATATATTTCCCATGTATGGGACTATATAAAGAAAAAACATATGAATTTTCTGTAAGGTGCTTTTTTGGAGTGGTCTCCTCTACAATTATATAGTCTTCTCTCATTCCTTGCTGTCATGCAGTTGGAACCATACCCTTTCCCCCTGGATCGTACTGTGCAGATAACCTGAAAGAATAGCTACTTTCTGGACTCTGAGGTATATGCAAATCACTACAAACTTCCACTTGGTTGGATGATCTTCCTTAGTTAGGCTTCAGAAAAGTTCCAAACCAATTTATGCAGGCACAAAAATGCCTCATGGCTGGCTCAGCTCAATTCACTAGATTCAGTTAAAATGAGTTGGAGACATTCATAGTTCAGTGCATGGATCCAGCCATTGTTTTAGGATATGATCCCACAATTGTTATCCCATTGCTCCATGTTAAAGCAGGGCTGTTTTTCTCATAGAACGCTCAGAACGGAGTTCCGGGACCTTTTTTGGATGGAACCTTGTAGGGTAGGCAAGGTGGGTTGTATGACGTGTGTGAGTTCCGGCACCTTTTTCTTTTACAAAAAAAGCACTGTGTTAAAGTATAGCAATTCTTATAAAACCAATCAATTCATATAACTACTCCAAAAAGGCTCTAAACGGCTATATCACTTGCAAGTAAGCAAGATCCAACTTATAAAGAACCTATAACCTGATTTTTAGTAGGACATCAGGATCTGGGTTATCACTCAGGGCTTTTCCACTTTTTTCAGAATTCTATTGATGCTTTATCTTATCATATACATAACCTGCACTAAATCATCCAAATGATTCTTCCAGATGAAAGATTCCATGTAACTCAATATTATATCATATATGATATATTATTACCTATTCTTTTCCAAAATATATGGTGTAATTTTCTATAAAATCTAGTAAAAAGCTAGCTTTCTCATACACCTTGTGACTTATTGGGGGCATTTAGAAGTGGGCACCATCTTGCTGATGTGAAATAAGCAACATTTCATGTATTAAAGTTTATGTTCCTAAAAGACTAATCTGGAGGGCTGCATCACAGAACTGCAGGAAGTGGTAGACGGGCCAAATGTTGTAGGTTCAACATTTTTTTCTCTTGATTGCGTCCCCTCTGTTTTGTAGAATGGGGAAAGCACTCCTTATTTTTATCAGAGTTAATCTCATACTTTCTCACATGCTTTGTCAGTCCATTTTGTTTGTCTGTTTTGCAAACAGTATTTGAAAATAGGCTAAGGATATATTACAATCGGTAACAAAATGAAGATACCACCTACGTTTTGTATCTAATTGATTAAAGGATCATGAAGATTGTATTTTCTGTGATACTATTTTCTTGTATTTTCTTGCCTGCAGTTGTATGGCTTTTTACCTCTCTTGTTTATCCCAGCCTTACATTCTACAGATTGTTTATTATCTTATCTAAATGGTTATTTTTTGCATACTATTATGCTATTGAACCAGTGTAATGTGATAATAAAGATGTGGGATTGAGATGTGGGAAAGCCAAGTTCAATTTTTACTCAACAAAGATGTTACTAAGTGATTTTGAACCAATCATTCTCTCTCAGCCAAACTTTTCAGGGCTATGAAGATAAACTGAAGGGATATGCCACTTTGAACTTGCAAAAAGATCTGTTCAGTTACAGATTTTCATAGTAATCTCAAGTTTAAATGTAATACCTGGGTCTTCTAACTTCCACTTCAAAGAGATTGGCCCAAATCTAGGCAGTTTCCACATTCTTTGCAACGAGCTTCATCCCATCTACCATTACAAATCCCTGGCTGGCCAGTCATCTGCAAATTTATTAGGCTAATTGCATGGTGACGCTTTATCAATTCAGGAGGTGGATGAATAGCTTTAGTAATATTTCTTATTAATTGAAATGGCTAAAGCAAAGCTACAAAAAACATGAACCTTTGCTGCAGATTGGCACAGTACCAAGTCTTGTCTCAGCACCTGTTCACCACAGGTATTTCACAGTTGCTATTTTCCAAGCACCAACCATGAATAGCAGATCCTGCTCACAATAACTACAGAAAGTAGCCTGAGAAGGATTAAAGAAAACTATTGTTGATCTATCAGCAGCATGCCTTAAAACAGCAATTGGAACTCTGTACAATACTTAATTATGTTTGGAAAAAAAATAAAAACTCAGACAATAAGAGCTGCTATTTCTCTATACCATTTGTTATTGGACTGATGTTTTTAAAACAAACAAACAGTAAATATTAAGAAAGAAAGAAGCAACCAGATTAGTTGGCTCAAAGGAAAATATGATTTACAACAGTGTTTTTCAAGTTGGCAACTTTTAAGATGTGTAGACTTCAACTCCCAGAAACCAACATGCTTCTGGGAGTTGAAGTCCACGTATTTTAAAGTTGTCAAGTTTGAAAAACACTAATCTAAAAAAATAGGTTCTCAGATTTGTTCTTGGGTTTGCAATGGTGACTGATAACTTGCATGGGTATCAGTCTGAAATTTTCTTGATATGATATGATATTGAAGCAGTGCCTCTATTTTTGTGGGAGGAGGGAGGTGGAGGGAGCTTCTGGCCAGCTTTGTCTGGACTCAGAAACTAGACAAGGTTGGGACCTGCTCTGTACAAGAATGGGAGATCTCCAAGGAATATAAAGCCTATAAAGTACCCTAAGAATTCAAACAAACATCTTGGAGGTAAGTGAGGTTCCAGACAGTTGCCAAGAAACATGCATAGAGTTGGCCAGGAAGTCAACCAGAGTTGTGGTTTTATCATTTGGAGGAGATTTAGGACATCACTTGAAGGGATTAAAGATTCAGATTTTCAATTTGTTGTTTCTAGAAATTTGTTGCTTTAATGGAATTTATCTTGATTAAGTGTGAATGATTCGTTTTTAAAAATTTGTTTATAGATATGAGATAAGACATGAGAAAAAGAGTTTTAAAGAAAATGACAAGTTATTGGGCAAAATGCAGAAAAGAATTATGAAAATGATTTACTTGTTTAAAGTGTATTGGCATAGGCATCGGTATGCACTCTTAATGGATTCTTGCTCATTAAGATTGAAAGCTGAGATTTCGCTATTTGACAATAGATAAAAGATGAAATGTAGGATGAAGAGAGTTTTGGTTGAAATATTAGAGAAGTATTAAGATATTGAAAATGTTTATACTTGTCTTAATGAAGGCGGAAGTTATTTCTTCCTATTTTTTTTCCTTCTTTTTTCTGTTTTATACCGGTATGTATTTCCCCCATTTTTCTTTCTTACCTATGTATCTGATGGCAGTCTTTCCAGCAGATTTCTGTTAGGTTCCTGTTCATGACAGCAATTCATGACAACAAGTATCCTTATCGTAAACTATCAGATTTCTAAAAAGGAGGCTCCCTTTGGCTGCAGCCTCATGATTTTGACAGATGCAATTAGCTAATGAAGTCTCCCAGTCTCCTTCTGTTTCAGCTTTTGGCGGATCCTGTTGCTGCCTTCTTGCAATTAGGATGTCTAGAAGCATTTAGGCAACTGGGCTGGTCCAGCTTTTTTGCTGCCAGGATGATCTAGGAGAAAGAACTGAGTAGGAGTGAAGGGCACCCAGAACATTCCTAGCTTTCTGCTTGGGCTTCAAGCCAAAAGTTTCATCCTTTGCTTCTCTCAGCAGGTTTTGTAGCTGTTTGTTGACTACAGTTTCAGATTAACCCTGGGGCCCCATAGGCAGTGGTGGGATTCAGCTGGTTCGCACCACTTCAGCAGAACCGGTAGCTACTTTTTTGTTGCATGGACTTCCGGAAGCAGCATCCACACAGAGAACTGGTTCTTCACATATTTGAATCCCACCACTGCCCATAGGGGTCTGAAAAGTCTTGGCATCAGGTGTGCTTTGCACTAAGAATGATGGTGTACTTTCTTACCTGTTTTTTTTGCTACTTGGCCTCCGGGATGAGGAGAGCTCAAGTGTTGTTTTTCATTTTTATGTAGCATCAAACTAATTAACAACCTGAAAAAGCAGATACAAAACAATTACATTTTAAAATATGGAACAATATTTATATATCCACCCACCTATCATGATTCAAAAGGATTAGCAATGTTGAAAAAATAACTCTTTACTACCAAAATTCACCAAATAACTGAGGAAAATGTCTGGAAATATATCTCATAATCAAAACAACTGCAAGAAAATTGGAAAGGTTCCTAAAAGTTCAGTCCCATGGGCATTGTACACACCAATGCAGCTTATTCTACTAGTTAGCTATTATGACACAGTCAGCCAAATGTTTAGACTGGATTTGGCCATCTATCAAGTCCTTCCCGAGGACCTGGGACAGGCAGACATTTTTCATGGTGTTAGTGGTATGTTGTGAGATGTAAGCTGTTGCAAGTAAAGCTGTCTTTTGCAATTGACTGGTGGTGATTTTATCAATGCCAATGGTGGTGGTGCTCCAAATATTTTGAGGTCAAGGAGCCTATTACTATTGGTACTATCTTTGCTTTCTTCTGTCACAGACATTCTATTTCTATTGACAGGTCTTTGTATTTTGTGATTTTCTCCACTTCTTTCTCTTTTACAGGTAGTCCTTGGTTTATGATCCTGCTTGGGCCTAGAATTTCCATTGTTAAGTTGGTGCAGTCATAGGTTGAGTCATCATGTCACCAAACTCAATTTTACAACCATTTTTGTAGTGATCACAAAGTAAATCACCATGATTATTAAACAAGTCATATGGTCATTGGACAAATCCAGCTTTCCCAATTTTCATTTTTTTGCCAGAAATTGGCTATGAACATTGCAAATTGGATGCTGCCACCAGTCATAAATGTGAATTAATTGCCAAGCACCTGAATTATAATCATGTTTTGGTGGGGATGGTGAGATGGTTATAAGTGTGAGGACGGGTAGTAAATTACTTTTTCTGAGAGCGTTGAACTATGAACCATGATTCTGTAGTAAGTTGAGGACTTCCTGTATTTTGCTATTTCCACACTGTTTTGTCTTTCTTTTGGACAATTATTAAGTCTGTGTGTTATGTGGCAAGTCCTTGTCTGTTTGGATTCTAACGTTCCAGAACATTTTAGCTTCCTTATTTTTTATTATTTTGTCTGTTTTATGATCACACCTCTAGGCAAATGGCCTTTCTTGAAGACATTCTGATGCACCATTGTTGCTATTTTGTCATGCTGTTGTTTCTACTCAGTCTATGCCACAGGTCGGCAACCTGCGGCTCCGGAGCCGCATGTGGCTCTTTGAGCCGTCTCTTGCGGCTCCCAGCCGCCCGGTGCGCACGCACCTCTTCCAACGGGCAGTGGTACGCGCGCACATCTCCAAATGGAGAGTGGCACCGCCCGTTTGGAGAGGTACACGCGCACCTCCCCGAATGGGCGGAGGTGCGCGCGCACCTCCCCAAACCTTTGGAGAGGTGCGCGCGTACCTCCGCGCGAAGGGGCAGCGGTGCCGCTCTTTGAGGAAGCTGCCGCGGCCCGTCTGTGAAGCTGCCGAAAGCGGCAGCTTAGCAGACGGGCCGCGGCAGCTTCCTCAAAGAGCGGCGCCCCTGCCCATTCCGAGAGGTGCGCGCGCACCTCTCCGAACGACCGGAGTTGCGCGCGCACCTCCCCAAACCTTTGGGGAGGTGCGCGCGTACCTCCGCGCGAAGGGGCAGCGGTGCCGCTCTTTGAGGAAGCTGCCGCGGCCCGTCTGTGAAGCTGCCGAAAGCGGCAGCTTAGCAGACGGGCCGCGGCAGCTTCCTCAAAGAGCGGCGCCCCTGCCCATTCCGAGAGGTGCGCGTGCACCTCTCCAAACGACCGGAGTTGCGCGCGCACCTCCCCAAACCTTTGGGGAGGTGCGCGCGTACCTCCGCGCGAAGGGGCAGCGGTGCCGCTCTTTGAGGAAGCTGCCGCGGCCCGTCTGTGAAGCTGCCGAAAGCGGCAGCTTAGCAGACGGGCCGCGGCAGCTTCCTCAAAGAGCGGTGCCCCTGCCCATTCCGAGAGGTGCGCGCGCACCTCTCCGAACGACCGGAGTTGCGCGCGCACCTCCCCAAACCTTTGGGGAGGTGCGCGCGTACCTCCACGCTTTCGGCAGCTTCCTCAAAGAGCGGCGCCACTGCCCCTTCGCACGGAGGTACGCGCGCACCTCCCCAAAGGTTTGGGGAGGTGCGCGCGCAACTCCGGTCATTCGGAGAGGTGCGCGCGCACCTCTCGGAATGGGCAGGGGCGCCTCTCTTTTTGAGGAAGCTGAGACGGGCCGCGGCAGCTTCCTCAAAGAGCGGCACCGCTGCCCATTCGCGCGGAGGTACGCGCGCACCTCCGGTCGTTCGGAGAGGTGCGCGCGCACCTCTCGGAATGGGCAGGGGCGCCGCTCTTTGAGGAAGCTGCCACGGCCCGTCTGCAAAGCTGCCGAAAGCGGCAGCTTTGCAGACGGGCCATCGCCGTCGGGCAACCGGGAACCGGTTCCATCTCATTTTTAAAAAAAATGGCAGCCGCGTGCGTCCACGCATGCGCAAAAAACCTTTTTGCGCATGCGCGTGCATGGACACACGCACGCGGCTCCCTCTTTTTTTAATTTGTGATGGAACCGGTTCCCAGTGGCTCTTTTTCTTTTTTAGGTTGCCGACCCCTGGTCTATGCGATCCTCTTGCAGCAGCTATTATAACTAGATGTTATAACTATATATAACTATATAACTATAACTAGATGTTATAACAACTATAAAGCAGTTTTTTCAGCTCCTTTGCAGAGGTAGCATTTGCTGAATGTTGCTGTTTTTTCAACCTGATGTTGTACACATTTGTCCTTAAGGCTTAGTCTTGTACAGCCAGAATTAACTGCTCTATTTCTTCAATAATTATTATAAACATGCTGTGATGATTCCTTTAACGCCATCAAACATTAATATCTGCCTATCTCAGTTTCTTGGGAAAGACTTGATAGGTGAACAAAGATGTCAAATCCAGTCTGAACGTCTGGCTTACTGTGTGATGAACCAAAATAATAACAATAATGTATATTTTACTGACTTTAGTAATTTAGGCTATTCTTGCATATTATGAGGAAGGGCAGCATAATAGATAACTTTAATCAGACAAGGGGCACTTTTCTTAAAGGTAATTGCAGGAGAAATATACATATCTAGTGAATATGGCTGAAGCAAACAAGGGGTGATATCGGAAATGAATGGGAAAAAGACATTCTCTCTTACACACACACCCCTCTTCTGTCTTTCCTCTGTGGCAAACTGAGAAAATGACAAGTATTTCTTACCACAAATTAGCACTCATTACCTGTAGTAAGCTTATATTGAGAAGATGAAGGCTGGGGAATTCTGGAAGCTGAGGTCCACATATCTTAAAGTTGCCAAGATTGAAGAACTGTGTAGTGTATGCTGGGCTGGCATTCACGTGTAGCAGCTGCATCAGAAAGCGCGGAGCTGGACAGCTCCTTGCAGGAACTACGTTCGGCGGGAAAGCTGGATTTAAAGGGATTGGCCGCCTGGCTGGTGGGAAACCAGGGTTCAAACCTATTGGTCAGGCATTCACCTGGGCAAGTATAAAGCATGCCCAGGTAACCGTTGGCTGGCAGTTCAGACCACGCTACCACCAATAAAGATTATACACACACCTACGCCTGCGTCTCATCGATCTGCGAACCTGACGTAACAGTGGCAACAAAGGTGGGATTTTGTTTCGATTAGCGGTAAGACACCCGCAGTCAGCCACATCGCCAGGTAACTCGCCTGAAGTCGAAGCAGGACCGGTCGGATCGGACGTAATGGATCAGGTCGGTCAGGCTCCCGTTTTTAACATCGCTCAGCCAGAAGAGTGGGAAGCATTCGTGGGGCAGCTGGAATTCTTCATGAAGGTTAACCGCATTACTGAGGACAGCATGAAAGTTGCTGCACTGCTCAGTACTTGCGGAAAGGACATTTACAACCTGGCAGTGGGGTTGTGCTCGCCAACAGCCATTGGTGCTGTGACTTACAGTGACCTCATTGCCAAACTGAACCAACACTTCAACCCGCACATGTCGGAAGTAGCGTGGAGGTATCAGTTCATAAAAAGAGACCAGCAGCCGGGCGAATCAGCATCCGCATTCATAGCCACAGTCTGGCAGGTGGCTCGTCTATGCAACTTCAAAAATCTAGAGAATAGGCTGCGTGATCGAATCGTTTTCGGACTCAGGGACCGGAGGTTGCAGCAGAAATTGTTTGCCAAACCGAGCCTGACCCTCAAGATAGTACAGGAAGAAGTACTGGCCTGGGAGCTAGCAGAGAAACCAGAGATGGGCAAAGCCAGCCACAGCAGCCCGAGCACCACTGTTCATCAGACAAGCGGATCCAGAGGAAGCAGCGAGGACGGACTCGCGGCAGAGGTAGATGCGCTACACCTGAAGGCAAACCAACCATCGGGGCAGCGGGATAGCCCGAGGGGTCAATGGTCGGCAGCCACCGCCATCTGCCAGGAGAAGAAATGCTCCGGATGCAAGTGCGGCGGGTCTAAACAACGATATGCAGGGTGCAGAGGAAATCATAACCGAGCCACCTGCAAATTCAGGTCAGCCAAATGCAGAGCGTGCGGCAAGACGGGACACATCGCATCCATCTGCCGGAGCTGAAACCGCGACAATCTGCACGAGGTGGATGCCGAAATTCACCTGCCAACAGGTACTGGGGCTCCGAATCATATTGCGCCCATCAGCTACACCAAGAGCAGAAGGGCAGTTTGTAACACGGGGGCTCGCCAATTCCTCACCCTCCAAAATCAAGCTAGATGTGCATCTTCAAGGGGTTCCCTGTAAAATGGAGCTGGACTCCAGCTCATCAGTCTCTGTCATTTTTTTCGAGACTTATAAGTTAATTTGCAGCCGGAGCGGCCAGCGGGTTCCCTTGAGGTCATCTAGCATCACCCTAACCAATTTTCAGAACACCGCAATACAAGTCCGGGGGGAGGCTACCTTTTCTGTGTGGTACAGGGAGTTCCAGGGGCCCTTGGACATCCTATTGGTCAAGGGACAAAGGACCAGCCTGTTAGGGTTAAACTGGTTTCAAGCGCTGGGAATCCGCATTATTGGAATCCACTAGACCCAGGTTCTCAGCATCAAGTCCATGTGCAAGGCATTTGCAGACGTGTTTGATGAAACGCTGGGCAAATACACGGGACCACCAATCACGTTCAAATTAAACCCCAACATCCAGCCCATCCGAATCAAACCCTGGAGAATACCGTTCGCATTAAAACACAAAATTGAGCGGGAACTCAACAAGCTAGTCACGCAGGGAGTTTTGCAGCTGGTCGAGGGAGCTGAGGGGGAACCCCCCATTGTGACACCACTCAGAGCAAACGGCAAGGTGAGGATCTGCGCTGATTATAAATGCACAATCAATAAAGCATTAAACCCTCACGTGTACCCAGTGCCCACGGTCAGCAGCATCCTCGCATCGCTCCAGGGAGGTGCTATCTTCACCAAACTGGACCTCGCTCAGGCTTATCTGCAACTCCCGGTCAACCCAGAGACCGCCGATACACAGACTATAGTAACCCACAAGGGGGCGTTCCGGGTAGACCGGTCGCAGTTCGGAGATAGCATAGCTGCAGGCATCTTTCAGGAGCGAACGCTTAAGGGTATACCAGGGGTATGCCCGTACTTCAAAGATGTTCTCATTGCAGGAGACTCTGAGGAGATTCTGGTAGAATGAATGCAGACTGTTTTAGGGAGATTTCGTGCTGCTGGCCTCAAGCTCAAAAGGGAAAAGTGCAGCATTGGGGTGCCAGAAACGGAATTTTTGGGGTTTAGAATTGATGCTAAGGGGGTTCACCCCACAGCATCTAAGGTGCAAGCAATCAAGGAGGCTCCCACGCCTAAAAATAAGGCGGAGCTGCAAGCTTTTCTGGGGTTACTCAATTTCTATCATGCCTTTTTACCCCACAAAGCATCCATTGCTGAACCTTTGCACAGACTACTGGACAAGCACACCACGTGGAACTGGACCAAGGTACATGACACCAGTTTCCAGGCCCTAAAAGATCTGCTAACAAGCAATGCCACAATCACTCGTTTCATAGAAAACAAACCAATTTGCATTGCATGTGATGCATCCCCTTATGGGGTGGGGGCTGTGTTAAGCCACTTAGAGGGGGATGGCAAACAAGTCCTTATTGCATATTACTCCGTGACATTGTCTGGGGCCGAGCGTAACTATGCCCAAATAGACAAGGAAGCCCAGGCAATAGTTGCTGGAATGAAGAAATTCCATGACTATTTGTATGGTAGGAATTGCACCATTTTCACAGACCATAAACCATTACTAGGCCTGTTTACAACAGACAAGCAGACCCCGCAAATCACCCAGAATGCTCCGATGGTCAATTTTTCTATTGGCTTACTCGTGCAAATTAGTGCACAAGCCGGGCAAGGAAATGGGCCATGCTGACGGTCTAAGCAGACTTCCTTTAAACCACACAGAACCAGATCCTGCACCAGCAGCCCAAATATTAGCCATCCAGGGACATTGCAGCCAAAACACCAACAGACAAGATCTTGAGTAGGGTCCAGATGTGGGTAAACACGGGGTGGCAAGACAAATCCCCAGGGCCAGAATTCATGGCATTCTTCACCAGGAGGCACGAATTGTCCATACACAAGGGTTGCCTGTTGTGGGGATGCCGGGTTATCATACCAGAGGAACTGAGAGACAGGGTCATTCACTCACTACACGAGGGTCACCCAAGGGTGGTATGAATGAAGGCGTTGGCAAGGAGCTACCTGTGGTGGCCGGGCCTTGACAAGGACATTGAGGGACAGGTAGCTGGTTGCTACACCTGCCAAAGATCTCGGCCAGAACCGCCTCATGCCCCAGTCCACAAGTGGGAGGAAACCCACACACCCTGGTCCCAAGTCCACATTGACTATGCAGGTCCTGTTCATGGCCAATCATTCTTGGTAGTGGTGGACAGCCACTCCAAATGGTTGGAGGCGGTACCTGTGAGTAGCATGACCACAACAGGGACTGTCCAGGCGCTCAGGGGACTCTTTGCCACACATGGCCTCCCCGATGTATTGGTCTCTGATAACGGTTCACAATTTACTTCCTCGGAATTCCAGGCGTTCCTGAAGACCAATAGAATTAGACATGTCACATCCGCTCCCTTTCACCCTTCGACCAATGGCTTGGCTGAACGCATGGTGCACACCACAAAGGACACACTGAAGTGCATCATCCAAGGGGACTGGAAACAATGGTTGGCCAAGTTCTTACTAAACCAACACACCACACCCTGCACCTCTACTGGAAAAAGCCCAGCAGAACTTCGGTGGGGCAGGTGTCTTATAACCACTCTTGACAGATTACACCCAGACAGAGTGGCAGCGGACGCTGAATACCCAAAGACCCTCAGAGAATTCTCTAAGAGGGACTCCATATGGGCAAGGCACTATGGCTCTGGTCATGTATGGGTGCAGGAGGAAGTGGTTGAGAGAACAGGCTCATTGTCATACATTGTAAGGGAGGAGACATGTTGACCAGCTCAAGCGACAGGCCCCTGAAAAAGTTGAAAAGGCCCCAGCCAGTAACAGCCAGGAGGAGATTCCCGGACCTGAACTCACTCAAAATGACAAAGGGGGCACTGAGGAAAGGGGAGTGGCTGCCAAATCTTTGTCGTGGGGACAATTCCTACCCCATCAACATCGGGACAATCATAACGGGGTCATGACACCTTCCACTGTACCAGGGAGCCCTCATAACTCCAGGTACAAGAAGGTCAGTCACAACGTCACACCTGGAACATCATCACCGGTACCTGGGGCTCACCACAACCTCAGGCCTAACAACTCAAGTTGCAACACCTCGCTGGTAGGGGGGAACCCCTGAGGCGATCTGGCTGGTCCCATAGGCCTCCTGCTTACCTCTCAGACTATGTGCAGACTTGAGGGGGGGCATGGGGGTTTTGGGGGGGCAATTTGTACATAGTTATGTGGGGGAAGAATTTGGAAATTATGAACTCATGGGGCATTGTCTATTCTTATGGGGGAAGGGGTGTAGTGTATGCTGGGCTGGCATTCACGTGTAGCAGCCGCATCAGGAAGCGCGGAGCTGGACAGCTCCGTGCAGGATCTATGTTCAGCGGGAAAGCCGGATTTAAAGGGATTGGCCACCTGGCCGGTGGGAAACCAGGGTTCAAACCTATTGGTCAGGCATTCACCTGGGCAAGTATAAAGCATGCCCAGGTAACCGTTGTCTGGCAGTTCAGACCACGCTACCACCAATAAAGATTATACACACACCTACGCCTGCGTCTCATCGATCCGCGAACCCGACTTAACAAACTGTGACATAGATGCTAGATTGATAGATGTGCAAAGTTAGTTTGAGGATTATATTTCTGTGCTACACAGATTACTGAGGTGAAGTTTTTTGATCTCAAGAAATCTGTTTCAGTCATTCAGTCCTCTGAGCTCTGGGATGTCAGTCTATTCTAGATAATCAATGGCAAAACCTATCTTTGCTGTTAGAAGTAACTCATTCATACCAGCATCTTCCTCTTATATGGCTATATAAACAATTTTATGTATTAGTTTTTAAACTGAGAAGTTGCATAATTTATTTTCCATGTTAGACAGTAGCTTCTGGATGCTCATCTCATCTCTGCTTCTCCATCAAAGTGTCTTTGTTTGTTGTTTTGTAGACCAAGCCAGTAGCATTTGCTGTGAGGACAAATGTGGGCTATAATCCTTCTCCCAATGATGATGTGCCAGTCCAAGGCATGTCTATTAGTTTTGAACCCAAAGACTTCCTTCATATCAAAGAGGTAAGATGTCCAGATGAGGTAGCAGAAACAATCTGATGAGGAAATGTAAGGGCTCACCCCAATCCCAATGGTTATAAAATGTACAGAGCAGGGTTTCTTAACCAATGGAACTTTTACTACTGGTCCTATCTACAGTAGTAATAATCTGGGTGGGGCATGACTCCCACCCTTAAATCAGGAAACAGAAAAAGAGAGTAAAATGAAGCAGAGGCATCAGTCTCCCATACAGCATGCAAAGAGAAGGAATAATTTGTACATTGGACTAAAGAGAACGTATGAGAGGTTTGATTTATGACTTAAGAAAACTGAGAGGTGCCAAATTAAATATAACCAATGTCTCTTTCTTGTCTCCTCTCTCCTTTTCATTATTTGAAATTATTTGTCATCTGGGCTTACACAAAATTGCTCCCACAGTAGGAAGCGCTGCTTCAGCCCTATTAGATCTCATTTTATAGTTGTCAGTATAATTAATAGTATTAATGCATCTTTTATGTTCTTAAAACTTATGGTACTTGATCAATACAGAAAAAGATTTTTGTGAACATGTACAACATATGTCTAACACACATACATACACTATATCCTTGTTAGAGAAAGTAGACATTTGATGTTTAGCTAAGGGGAGACCCAGAGTGATTAGTGGGTTTATGATATGAAAATTTGAAAACCATAGTATTTATCAATGGGTAACAAGGAGCAACCCAGAATGGCTCTCCTCTCTCTTTTCCACCTCATTCATTTTATGTGTTTTATATATTTGTTTCTGTTTTCTCTGCTACAGAAATACAACAATGATTGGTGGATTGGACGTCTGGTCAAAGAAGGTTGTGAAGTGGGCTTCATCCCAAGCCCGGTCAAACTGGAGAACATGAGGATGCAACAGGAACTAAAGATGAGACAACATCGGCTTAGCTCAAGGTGAGATAGGATGAGACTGGATGGAGGAGAAGGAGGAACTAAAAGTTTTGCTTTTAGAAAAGCTAAATCCTTGGTGTTTTATCTGATCAAGAAAAACCTATTGTCTTTCACTGTTTTTCAATTTTATCCATAACCATTTGTTACTCCTGACTTATGTTAGCTGAAGCTGAAAGTACTGTTAATAGAATCCAAGAATATCTGGAAGGCTGCAAGTCCACTATCTCTGAACTAAAGGCCCAGGGAAGTTCTACACCTGATAACTTTAGAAATGTTTTTGACCTCAGTCTGTTAGCAATTTAGCAATTCAGTGTGCTGCCCTGCTCCCCTCCCCATTATTGCACATACAGCAAGAGTCTACAGTCAAACCCCCCCAACAGGTTCTCATAAAGCACCCCCATTGCACACGTCTGGATTCTGAGCTCAGAAGGGCAAGTAACTGAATCCCATAGGCACACAAAACCAGGAAAGTAGTCCATGAGTCAGACAGATCAGAATACACAGCATGAGCACACAAGGCACAGAACTTGGCATGTTGCTCCAGCAATGGAGGGCAGGATTAAATAGGCAACACCAGTGCAGCCCTTCATGAGAGGCAAGGTTGCGTCCTCACGAGTAGTCTAGATGACCAGCATTGTGCCTGTCTCCTCTCTGCTCTATGTGTCATTGGATTGGGAGGAGGTGTGAACTCCGTTCCTCCTCATTGCTAATGGGTAGCAGCTGCTCCCAGTCACACCCAGAGCCTCCTGGCCAACTTGCTGCAGCTGTGGCTCACCTCCCTCAGCCTCAGCCTGTCATTAGTCCAATCGACCAAGCTGAGGCAGCTCTGTCAGGCTAGTGCTCTCTGAGCCCTGATCCTGACCAATACTCAGCTCCGTGCTTTCCTCTGCCAACTCAAACTTCCCCTCCTGCCTCTGAACCTGCATCCAGAGAGAGGTGGGGGGGAATCCATGAGACTCAGAATTCTAAAGTAGAATAATTTTTTGAAGGTGTTAGGGTGGGAATGTTCCTAGTGTTTCTCCACCTGTTCTATTACCTGCTTCTAATCATATGGGAAAGCAAAAGACTGGAAGGGCACTTGGCCTAACTTAATACAGGAGTGGTTTTTATAATTATAACTGCAGATTATATACACACACATGTGAGTTAAAAATAGCAATGAGATAAGGCTGAGACAATCTTAATTAATTTATCTTACTATTTGCCCTTGCAGGTGAGTATAAGCTTCTTGAACTTTTAGATTTTCCATCAGTAGGCAAGACTAATTTCAAATTTCCTGACAAAGGCTTTGGAGAACAAAGTACTAGAGATGCCACAGGGGGGGTAATCAGACACATATTATGTATCAGTTTTTTTTCAAACTTGACAATTTTAAGATGTGTGGACTTAAACTCCCAGAATTCCTCAGGCAACATGGGAGTTCATCCACACATCTTATAGGATCCAATCTTGGTCGGTCACCAGAACCAGAGGTTTAGTCTTCCGAGCTTTCAGACTTATGCTGGAACCCATCCTCAGGCAACTTCTCTCTCACCAGAATGTGTGTGACACCTGTGTGACAGACATTCCCTGAGAATGGGCTCCAGCATCAGTCCAAAAGCTTGCAAGACTAAATCTCTGTTCCCAGTGACCAACTCAGATTGGATCATGCAACATTATTCTTGGACACATATATTTGCCTTCACACATCTTAAAATTGTTAGGTTTGTAAAACTGCAATATAGAGAGATTGGGTTGAAGATTGGTTGGACAGATGTATAGAAATAGTTAAATGTGAAAAGTGCCCTTATAGTAGTTATATTTGAAGAATTTAGTTATTTTACTCTTCCTGGAAATTCAGGATACTGTAATTTTTTTTAATGAAGTTATTTATTTACTTAGTAAATTTCTATAGTGCCCATCTCACCAAGTGACTCTGGGCAAGTTATATATGCACTCAAATCATAGCACCAAACATATTATTCCAACAACATCAACCCTATCCTATAAATATAAAATTATTCATATGGTGTCATTTGTGTCAATTTATATCATGTGGATAATTGCATAATTGAACAAATGATGTAAATATTTTTGAACAATCGATGTTAACAAAACTGAAGGATACAGTAGAAAGGAAGACAAGTTGAGGAAAGGAAAGAGGTTGCACTACTTTTGTTTTGGCCATTAGAGAGTCCTATTTAGCATCTTCTACAAAACATTCTCCATCAATGATTCAGCTTGGTTTTCCTAAAAATGGCCTTGCATGACCCAGTAGAAGGATGACCCAGTATGTTAGAAATACTGATCTGACATATTTTGAGGGCAGTGATTGAGGAAAACTGGTTTAAACAAAAACAAATTTCTTTAAATTTTGAAAACTACATTGAGTCATACAATTTTAAGAAAAAAATAGCTTGTACAACCTTAGAACAGAGTTAAAAATATAGAGCTTATAACTTCTCTCAGTAGAAACTGCAAAACTACAAAATAAGGATTTTTTTAAAAAAAAATATTTTCAACAATGGCATTTTTAGGAAGGAAACAAAAGAGGCAAGAGAGCAATCAGCACAGTGTAATCAAATTCATCCCTTTTTATAAGCATGCAAGATCAATATGTGTACAAGAGATCTAACTGCCTTCTGCCTTCTTGTCTTTTTTAAACCTCTTCTCTTCTGGGCATCACTGATAACCAATATCTCATCTGAGGGTTAAATCTTATTAAATATAGTGTTCTTATGAGATGTCTTCCTTTTCAAATGAAATTAAACAAGATCTTGCAGCTGAGTCTGCTCATGTGTGGGGCCACCTTTGAAAAACTGTTTTAGTTACCCATGTCATTATGCAAAACTGTACAGTAGCACCTGGCGCCTGCAAATGATGTCAATCACTGTTTTAGAGTACAAGGTGGGTGTCAGTTTCATCTTTCTTGCTACCATCAAGTGTTTCAGGGAATAAAATTGTCACGCGCCTCATTAATCTTTAGCCTCATTAAACTTCATTGTACATTATGGATCTTAAAATCCCTCAGACATTCATGCGTCCATTCTATGGCTGCCCATCATATGTGCTGCAATTCTGAATGGCTCACAACCAAAGTAAAAACACTGAAAATATCCAGCAAACATAACACGTCTTGAGAGACACTGCAGAATCCTTCACACGATCTAACTCCTCTTTTAAAATACATGCAAAAGATAATCTCTCCTTACAATATTTCAAATGTATTTAATTCTCATGACTCCTAATCCTTTAATTACTGGATCCATTTTCCTGCAAGTCCTTCTTCTAATGAAGAATTTTTAGCAATCTGCAAACTTTAATTATTAGTAGAGCATCTTTCTTGGAAGCTGAATATGGTTACCAAATGTTTTATATCTATATTCAAAGTATGCCTTAAATTTCACAAAATATTATCACATTAGATTTAGAGAGCCACCTGATTCCAAAATATACTGAAAAGACAGGAAATAGATGAACTTGTGTTGCAAGTAATAGTTATCCAAGGGAAGCCTATCAGGCAGCATAAATAGGCAATTAAATAATGTTATTCTGCAGCAATGTTTGTCCAAGAATCAGAAAATTTAGCTGAATGAAGAAGTTGATTTTCTAGTGAGTAAAGTTGGCAAGGTTGGGCCTTATGGTGATTCTCCTGTGCTATGGCTGATTTTTCCACAATCTCATCTTTCCACATTTTATTTTAATGGTTTGTTTTTATTTTTGCAGTAAATCAGGAGACAACTCCACTTCCAGCCTGGGAGATGTGGTGACAGGTCCCCGGAGACCCACCCCACCTGCTAGTGGTAAGGCATCTCCTTCTCAGAGACAATGGCTTTCACTGTTTTTCTACTTTCACCCTAGGTGAAAAGTCCTGCATCTCTCCTTACTGAGAATGAGAAAAGTCTGAAGCATCAGGAAGACCTGACTCTTTATGGGGGATGTTAGGCATTCAGCAAAATGAGATTCCATGGGAATTCTATGTTCGAATATCCCCTACATTTATATCTCACCTTCTGCCCAAAAGCCTTTATGCTCATCAATGTGCATTTCAAACGTATATTAGCCCAGCCTTCTTTCTAGGATGCTAGGTGTTCTGTTCTTTTTTTCCTCTTAACAATAAAAAATTGCATTTGCAAATAACAAAAAATTTCATTTGCCTTTGCCTTGTCTAAAATAGTGTAGGTTGCCCTGCCTCTCCAGGACTCCCTCTCTATAAGTCATTGCTTATGAATAGAACCTGTCTGTGCTTAAGCCACTGCCATGGGATAATACTTTACGGAAACTGGAATTTCTACCCCATTTTTTCCTTGCATTCTTGCATTCTCTAAATTATTTTATTTTACTTTATTTTTTTCTTTCCTTTTAATTTATTTTACCTCCTGCTATTTCCAATACATACTGTCTCAGTTTGGTTATTGTTCTTGGGTTCCTTCTTTTTTTCTTTCTCTCTTCCCCTCCCCCACCTCTCATACCTTTTCACCTCATCCTTGTCCCAGGTACCTTGGAACTGACTAACTTAGCTTATGACCCAGATGCCCTTGATTTAGAGGAGGAGGAAGAGGCAGGAGCCGATGAGAGCCACCGCACCCCTAAAACTAGCGTTAGCAGTGTCACCACACCTCCCTCTACCACCAAGCGCATCCCCTTCTTTAAGAAGGTAACGGTGCCCCTGTTTACTTGCATCTGCTTGCTATGTCCTGATAAGATGCCTGCCTGTGTGTATAGGCTGTTTTTGTCAAGGTCAGGCCATTGTGTGGCTAGGATAGAGGTGACCAAAAAGCATGTTGGAGAGCTTATCTTGTCATTGATCATCCATTGGCAATAATGAATCTAGAGCATAAGTTATAGGAATGAATATGGTGATGGCCTTCAAACAGTAAGTGGCATATTAAATGCACAATCTCTTGGACAGCAGGTGCTGTTCATAACATTTGTAACATGTAAATATAGTACATAAGAATGGTATATTCGCGTGATCACACCTATTTTTCATCTGTATGAGCTAAAAGATGTATTGGCAGCTAGTTCATACTCATGTGTGGACCATATTGCAAGATGGATCCAACATATTATGTGTCCTTTCTCCTGTTCCTCCCTGCCTTACATATCATGACAATAAAATAATTGAAGGGTAAGAAAGAAATATTTCAGTCATCCAATTATTTTCTCAGTTCATCCCCCCCCCCGTATAAATCCTTGAAAACTGAAAATTCAAACCATTTTCTCACTGTGCAAGTGACATTCCCATTCACTCTTCCCTAAGATGATGAGCCTTCCCTGTGCTGATTATAGGAAGAGAACATATTCTCCATTTGCTCACCTAAGGAAAATTCCACCAGCAGAATCTTCTGATAGCAAATGGGTGAAATAATTCTGCAGTTCCTCACAATGTAGACATGGGATTAAAGCATCCTGTTGGTCGCAATCATTCCATAATAAGCATGAATACAGAATTTCTAATAGCTTTTCCTCTCCAGATAAAGAGAACATTCAGCATTTATCTGGAGAGGAAAAAACTATTGGAATATTTCATATTCATTCTGTTCGACCGATTAAAAATTTTGTGCAGTTCTGCACAAATATTATCTTCTTTTTGTACCTCTGAATATGAAATGGGGCTATTCAGAGCCTTCCTTAGAAAGTGGGAAGAAAATAACCTGGAGCCTAATTGTTGAAGCAATTCAAGATAAAGGTTGGGAAGTACTGCAAGACTAAATTACACGTCACATTAGTTTGCTATGAAGAAGAGGAAAGGGAGTGCTTAATTCTGTCTCTACTAGATGCCTTTCTCCAGAAATATCTTCCAAAGCTTTTCAGATGGAGGTGTAAATAGTTTGAGAAAGCACCTCCTTCTCTCTTGCAAGATTGAGTTGGATATACTACAAAGCTTATCCTGCACCTTTGTCCCTATATCAGCCATTTGATAATCCTATCCCATGGTCAGAATTGAGGTTTAACTCCTAGTTTGTGTGGGTTCTGGAACTGGAGGAAGAGGGATAAAATTTGCCTTAAGGAGCAAAAGAACTCTTCCATTGCCCTGTAGTATTATGGGGCTGCCATGAGTAAGAAGAGTAAGGAGAAGAGAGATCAAACTGGATGCTTGATGGAGGGTTGTTCTACACAACACTAGTAGGTGTGAGGATTAATTTATTGATACTGAAAAACAGCCAGTATCCTGCTTTCCTTGGCCCTAGGTTTTTTTTCTCCCCTTCCCTTCCTGTGCTGACCTATGCTTCTGCAAGTGTGAGCTGTCAGTAACACGCATGCCCTGTTTGTTTTTCTCTTGCCTGTCCCTTCTCCCATTCCCATATCCCTATCCCCACCCCACCATTAATGGCGATCACTGGACATAGCCAAGCAGAAGCAAAAATCGGTAAGTAAGCTTATGAAATATCACATCAAGTGAAGGTTTCCCAGAAATTTAATTACTGAGATTCTGGGTTCAGTTGTTGTCATTAGTCAAGGACCGCTTGTAATCCACAATATCAAGCTGTCCAAAGGCCTTCTGTTATGTCTGCCACCTGTTCTTTGAACAGGAGCTGCCAGTCCATGAGGTTCACAAATTGCACACTGTTTTCTGTTCTGCTTTCATCCAGGACAAGCAATGGAAAGTCCTCAGGACCTGGTGGCCATTGAACTCAGAGCTACTCAATCTTGCTAGGGTTGAGTTGAAGCCCATTTTTCCTCACCCAGATTCCAATAGCCTCCAGATACCAAGAACCTCTATAGCAATATTTGGTTGGCCAGAGATGGAGGTATAAAGCTATGTGCCATGAGTGTACTGATGATATCTTATGTCATGCCATCAGATTACTTCATTCAGCAGCTTCATGTAAATATTAAACCAAATGGAGAGAGTGCCAAACCCTAGGGATCCCCACAAAGTAGAGATTGAAGTTATGAGAATCTGGAAGCACAGGTTAAGTGATCAGGAGCAAACCTAATGTTTTATTCTTTCTTCTTTGTCCTCAGACAGAGCATGTGCCACCATATGATGTGGTTCCCTCTATGCGACCGATCATCCTTGTGGGCCCATCTTTGAAAGGCTATGAGGTGAGACATAGAGCATGTGGGTGGAAAGTTGGATTAATAGTGATGTGTAGAAAATAATATGGAGGAGTTAGGTTACTCTACAGGGATGCTGGAAACATTTCCAAAGGGCCATCAGATGTTTATACATATTTTTTCATCTGCCAATTCATCATTCAAATTTGAGATACATCTCCTAAAACCATTGAATGGTATGTAGCTTTTACAAACTTTGGTGCAGTCCCCAGAGCAGCTCCAAAAGTTTAATTTTAATGTTTAATTTATAACAGAACTGGGAAATTATTAGATACAGTCTTTAAATGAAGTGAAATCAAATTTTTGCTCACTTTTTACTTGTGGTTTCATGCGGAACATCAAATGTTGAATACAATCTCAACCGTTAAAGAAGTCACTCCAATCCAACTTCCTTCTATGCATTTGAGTGAGAGTTGATGCCTCATCTTGGTGCAGCTCATGTCAACTTTGCTACCAATTTTGACCCATGATTCTATAAATCAGAGGTCCCCAACCTTTTGGGCACCAGGGACCAGTTCCATGGAGAGAGGTTTCTCCGCAGACTGGAGAGTGCTTGGTTTTGTGTGCTGCCTGCATCTCACGCCTGGGTCTGTGCTTGTTTGTGTGGACCAGTTGCTTGCATGCCACGGACCAGTACTGGGCCACGGACCAGGGGTTGGGGACCCCTGCTGTAAATCATTTTTTCCATCCTTTCTACTGGCTTTCTACACTATTTTCCAGTAGAAATGATTGGGAAGTGGAACACTATTAAACCTTGAAATCTCCATTTGAGATAGGGAGATGAAAGATCTTTCAAAGGTGTCATTCAGATGTTTAGAATAGATTGTGGATGTGCCTATCAATTGTTTACCCAGACATGGTCATTTCCTTTCTAATATAGTTGACTTTCCAGGTCTTTACATTATCAGTCTAAATCTACTTTCAGTAGATTTACACTCTCCTTTTTCCACAAAAATGCTAAGAAGAATTCTCATAACAATTTTAAAAAGCTGAAAACTAAATTGTAATACTTTTATGTAGATTAACAATTCTCCCTCTTTCTTGAGCAGAATCATTCAAAATAAAGGCAAACTATTACAAAGGCATGTTGGTTTTGATTTTATACTAATATTTTGTATGAAGTCAACTACAGTGTTTATTAAATGATCTATCTATCGATCGATCGATCGATCTTTCTAACTATCTATCTATCCTTATATATCATCCATCACATTTATGAACTCCCACTCCAAATAACTCTGGACAGCATTATGGCTCAGCTTTATATGAATGAACAACAGAGTTAGAAGGGACCTTGGAGGTCTTCTAGTCCATCCCCCCTGCTCAGGCAGGAAACCCTATACCATTTCAGACAAATTATTATCCAATCTCTTCTTAAAAACGTCCAGTGTTGGAGTACCCACAACTTATTGAGAAAAGTCATTCCACTGCTTAATTGTTCTAACTGTAGGGAAATTTCTCCTTAGTTCTAGTTTTAGTTATTAAATCCAAAAGGGTACCTATTCATGCAGAGAACAAAAACTGTATCCGCTGGCAATTGAACTGCAACATATCCAAGAGTTTTATACCCGAAGTCTAGCGGACAATTTTTTTTTATCAAATGCTGGCACAAACCTTTGCAAATATACAAACTTTTGGATTTTAACTTTAATTTTAACTTTTAACTGTATACCTCTTTCCCCCTTCCCTTTTATCTTCCCAGGTGACAGACATGATGCAGAAAGCCTTATTTGATTTCTTGAAACGCCGATTTGATGGCAGGTGTGAGCAGGACCCTTGGGGGGGGAAAAGAGAGGTATTGGGAAAGCTAGAAATCTTATGGCCCCATCTATGTGATTTCTGGAAAAAAAATCCAAGTAGGGGTCATAAGATATGGGAGGGTTGCTACAGAGTTTCAGCCTTCCAGAATTTTAAAAGTTTTCCTGCATTTTACTGACTATAAAACATTTTCCCCTCTTTCTTCCAGGAGATGAAGGTTTCTTTTTGAAATAAAAAATGAAAGAAGTTAGATTTTTTTTGGTGTGGTTTGTTAAAAACTCCTTTCCTCAGTGCTTTTTTTGTAAAAGAAAAAGGTGCCGGAACTCACACATGTCATACAACCCGCCTTGCCTACCCTACAAGGTTCCATCCAAAAAAGGTGCCGGAACTCCGTTCTGAGCGTTCTATGAGAAAAAAAGCCCTGCCTTTCCTTATTCATGAAGAGAAACAAGTTTCAGTTTGGTTTAAGTGGGCTGATTTATTAAACTTCTATTGGCAGATATTTAGAATCCTTTTTCTGGTTGTAACATCAGAAAAAATGTCCTAGTGATCTGGTGGGAATACCTGGCGAATGAAGTTGGCTTCCTCAGCTATTCATCCCTCTATGTCTTCCACAGAATATCCATCACACGTGTGACGGCTGATATCTCTCTTGCTAAGCGCTCAGTCCTCAACAATCCTAGCAAACACACCATCATTGAGCGCTCCAGTACCCGTTCCAGTCTGGGTAAGGCTAAGTTGAGGTCCCGCAAGAAAACTTCAAATCTTTGTTTTCTTCTAAATTTTTTCCTCAGGATGTTTTTTTCCCCCCCTGTAGAAATAGTGGGAGGGAAGAGAAGGCAGCTCACATGACACTAACATTTTGCATGGTGACTATTTAAGCCTTGTCTAACTCTGATCTGTATCAGTTGAGAACATCTTTTCCTGAATGCTATTTGATTTTTATTTTTATTTTATGTTTGTAGTGTTGTCTTTCTTCCCCTCTCCCTGACAGAACCCCTTTGACACAATCCTTGAGCAGGGCATTGGGATGGTCTCTAGAACAACACGAATTTATCTGTATCCAGGAATGGAAGTGGGGACACCCTAAAACATGCAGAGCATGGACAATGGCATCAGAAGTATTATAAGACGCATTTTAAATCATATACACTTCTGTGCATGAGGAAGAATGTTCCTTCTCAACCAACAATTGAAAAAGGAGAAAGCAGTTGGGTTTGTCAGCAGCCTTCTCTATGTTTAATTCCTCCCCATGTTGTGACTTCCTCAGTCTTGTAGGCATCTTTTGCTGCTTCCCAATGACTTGGACTCACTCTTCTCTTTTTCCCCCCTTCCCACAATTTTCCTTCCCTTGTGTCTGCGCATCCTCTTCCTTTCTGTGCTCCTGATACAGATGTCTTGGGTATGTAACCTTTAACTTCACAAGCTCTCCAGTGTTCCATTCAAGTGCCAATTTAACATGCTTAAGTTCAGCATGGGAAATATGTTTAAGGGAACGGGGCAGGGGGTGATCAAAACCAGAACAATAAATATTGTTCTTGCCAAAATGTTTAAAACATTTTTTTTTTGGATTTTTAATTGTGTTTGGGAAGTGAAAAATGCAGAGTCATATCAGTCTCATTTTTCACTTTCATTCATTTCCTAGGATCTTAATGAGCCAAACCAAATCCAGAAAAGAATGTTTTTAGTTTTCAGTTCATGGCCATCATAAGGACAGCAACAATGCTTAATGTTTTGATTGCAGCCCTATGCATATTTACCCGGGAGAAGACCATTTAAATTCAGTGGGACATATCTTTAAATAGACTTAATGCTCTGACACTGTTAGAGAAATCACTTGGTTGTAAAAGGTTACAGATTCTATATTTAGATTTATTTATTTATCTATTTATTTCTTTTTTGGACATTTCCTGTATCTGCCATTTCTAATTTTGCTATTCTGCTGGTTTGTAGACTTTGACTCCCAGAATTCTCAGTAATGGTTATGCTGCCTGTGCAATTCTGGGAGTTCCACACAGTTGGGCTGTGGTCGTATTGAGGAAGACTACCATACTGAAGTCATAGCATTTCTGCACATTAAACTGAAAACTTATATATATAAAAAACCCAAATAGAAATTTTTAAAACAAGGAGATCACTTTGGATTACAGGTAGCATTTCCATGTGGTGCATTGCCCATATTACTGTCACGATGTGGCACAAACTCCATTAAAAATTATCCTAGAAGTGATGAGGAAGGACTAGATACTTCCTATTAACGCCCTGGGGGATATCTTGCTGTATAAGGCCCCGTGAATCAAAACTTAGCTTTCTTATTTATATTTCAAACTTGCTCCTTGTGGCTGGCAGCTAGTTTACTTTTCTTCATTTGAGGATGGCTTTAAGCCAAACTGTCATTGGATCAGACTGATGGTTGATCATTCAGAAATGAAAAGAATTAATGTTTGTCCTATAAAATAGGCAGATTTAATAAGTGTATTCTTTTTCAAATGCAGCTTCTTCCAAAATCTCACAATGATGGGCGCTATAGCTGTGGTGCCTAAATATATTGGTGAAAATAGTGAGTTGTGAGATAATAATTGATTACATTTCATGCATTGAACAAAGGCTACTGAAAGAAACAGTAAAGACATCCCCAAATCTGTCGTTTTTTCTTTTCTGTTGATGTTATTTCTCAAAATTCCATAACTAGAATGTTATGGATCTTGCTGCCATTTTTCCCCCCATGGCAATGCTGACCTTGTCTTCTCCTTCTTTGCTACTTGCTCTCTGCCTTGGCAGCTGAAGTGCAGAGCGAGATAGAACGCATCTTTGAATTGGCTCGAACATTACAACTGGTTGCCTTGGATGCAGACACCATTAATCATCCAGCTCAACTCTCCAAGACCTCATTAGCACCTATTATTGTCTACATCAAGATATCTTCTCCAAAGGTGAACAAATTCCCTTTTTCTTCCACCTGATTCTACTAACAAACTACCTTCCGCCTGGTTTGGGAAAGAAAGGTGGATGGCCATCGAAGGACTTGGCGCTAAAATAAATTAGAAAGAGTACATAAGAAATATATAAATATTTTTAACAGAAATTGTTCATATCTTTCAGAAATTGGCTAGTATTAAATTATAGAGGAGAATGCTTAAGTTACATAGAAGCCAGAAATTGTTGAGCTGAACTAGTGGTGCACTTACCTTGTACTATTTTTATTGGCTGCCACTGTTCTCCACGATTTCAGGAAGGAATTTTTCCCAGCCCTTTCGATGTCAGGAATTGAATTTGTGAACTTTTTGCATGAAAATCCTGTGCTGTCTCTAATGAATTTAAGAAGTTCCATTCTTAAAGGGGGGGAATGTTAAACAGCCTAGAAAATATAATATTTCTGAGGTGATCAGAAATGTATGAGACATTTTATAACCTTATTTTCTTCCTTTTGTTATTTTATTATTTATGTCTTTACCTTGTTGTTTCCTTTATATTATTAAAATTACTGGTTACCTCAAAAACATATTTTAACAAATCCAGTGAAATTGCATAACCTGCCTACTTTGGCCTTGGCTATATGGCTGATCATTTTTGGAAATACTTGCGTGCATGATTCTGGTAGCACTCAGGTTGCTTCTTTAATGAGTTTATTTATTTAAGAAATATCTACATTCACATTTTACTACTAGTTTCCATTTCCCTTTCTGGACCTTAATGAATGCCTCTATGGTCTAAATTTGAAATAAGAAAGCACTAATAGCAGAAGAAATGTAAAAAATGGTTACATTTGCCAATGTTGTTCTCCTTAACTGCTTATAGTTGTAATCTGACTTTTATGATGGGAGGATAGTAAGCATAATATAAGTGAGGCTTGGGTGAAATCTTGATCATGGGAAGAGAATGAACAAGTATGCTATGGAAGAGATAGAAGAAACAGCAGGTCCTATCCTGGTCCCTGAATGCAGTAAAGACCAAAGAGTTTTCCAGTTTTCACCCCGGGCTGGTTGTGTTTCATGTGTTGTCTTTTCAAAAACGTAATATTATTTTGAGCATAGGTTGTTTAAAATTGAGTGTGATCGTGCATAAGTGAAATTATGCCCTGTTAAACGTAAAGACATCGCGTAGTTCATACAAATTCATCAGTAGCTTCTTGTTTCTCTTTTGAAACAACTGCACATACAAAAATAACTTATCACAAATTAGACAACTGGCCCAACTAGTTCAGAAGCTTCAGGCTCAAGATGTCAAGCAAAGACACAAACATTTTGACACAAGTTGCTAGGAAATGAAGACAGGATGCAGAAGGCGAAACATTGCTCTATTGTCACTGCAATCTATCCACTCTAGATCACTAGTTTATCTCCACAATATGAAATGTATTCTTGTGACTATTTTCTCTGATGAATAAAGGCTCTGTGTTCAGGGGAACACCTCTTCCCTGTATATAAATGTTCATACATTTGCAAGGGTTCCTTCAGGAGAAAGATGAGAGCAAGAGTTCTTTGGAAGTATCCTCCTCTCTTTTAATAATTGGTTTGTTCTAATCGTGTCTCCATTATTTTGGGCCCTGACATATTCTTTCTCCAACAGGTGCTGCAAAGGTTGGTGAAATCTAGAGGTAAATCCCAGGCCAAGCACTTGAATGTTCAAATGGTGGCATCAGACAAGTTGGCACAATGTCCCCCAGTAAGTTCTCGCACTGGGTGCCAGCATCCTAAGTGTCAGGACTCTTCAACTATTCTCTCCCTTCCTTCCATATTTCCAATCCCAGTTATACCAAGCAAATGTTGTGATATTCCATTATTTAGCTAAGTTCTTGGTCGGTATCTTTGCCCATGTTTACAAAGTAAGCCAAGTAGGGTAGTTATTGTGATTCTTCTGTGCTCCGTATCATGTCTAGCCTAGTCTTTTCTAGTTGTGATTTCCAGAGATGATGGATTACAATTCCTAATAAATACACCTGGCCAGCACGTTCATACGGAGGAAACGCTGATCAAAAAGTTTTTACCACTAGTAAAAAAAAAATAGCAATACATACAGTATTTTCCCCTTTCTCTCTTACAGTGCCCATTGCACTTGCAGCAGAATGGTTTTTCAATACAGTAATGGGATAGTATCCTTTATCGTATCTGAAGGATTCAAGTAAGCTTAGGTGGTACAGAAAGATCATGTTGCTCATGTAGCTCTCCTCTTCAACTCTTTGTTCCCATCTCCCAAAGTTTACCCTCTGGAAATTGGAGAAGATTGTGTTTTTAAAAACCTACTACTGCATTATCATTGGCATCCTTCAGTCTCAAGAGACTATGGCAGGGGTGTCAAACTCAATTTCACTGAGGGCCGCATCAGCATTGCGGTTGCCCTCAAGGGGCCGAGTGGGTAGGGCCAGGGTGGGCGTGGCCTACTGGGTGGGCATGGCTAAAGTGTGTATGGCCTACTGGGTGGGCGTGGCCAGCTCTACATTGTTCGCATTTAGGGTGCCTATGAGGGCCTGGGCAGCAGTGGGACAGATCTGAGGGTCTCTGGCAGAAGGAGGGTCTCTGGGCCAGGGCCAAGGCAGTGGGGGGCCGTTCCCTCACTGTTTTCAGGATGGCTTCGCGGGCCGCATGAAACCACTTCACGGGCCGGATCCGGCCCCCGGGCCTTGTGTTTGACATGTCTGGACTATGGTATCGTGCTCTGGGAAGAGGTCCTAAAGCAGCATCCGGTGTGGCTAAAAAAAGCCAATTTGACAGTGGCAGTCCCTTCCACACTGCAGCCCACTGGCTTCTATTCATACAATCTATCCAGCTTCCTCTTTTGCTTCCTGCTGCTCCTGATATTTCATCCCATTTTTATACCCCCCACCCATCTCTCTATTGCTCCCATTGAACCAATGACTCTTCATCCTATTTTTCTGCAGGAAATGTTTGACATCATTCTGGATGAAAACCAACTGGAAGATGCTTGTGAACACCTGGCGGAGTACCTGGAAGCCTACTGGAAGGCCACACATCCTCCTAGCAGCAATCCACCCAATCCACTGCTAACCCGCACCATGGCAACTGCTGCCCTGGCTGCGAGCCCTGCCCCGGTCTCCAACCTCCAGGTACAAGTGCTGACCTCCCTCAAGCGCAACCTGGGGTTCTGGGGTGGAAGGGGCAGCCTGGACGAGGGGCTGAGTGGAGCTCTCCGGGTTGAGGAACATGAGTTATAGCTTTCTGGAAAAACTGGGATGTTGCTCCAGAAAGAAGAAATAAGGGAGATCCACAAACAAGGCTCCTGCTTGCCCTCAAAGGACTCTTGGTACTGCTGTTCAGTGAAGGTGATTGCTCTCTGTTTCTTCTTCCGCTCTTTGCTTTAGACTTCTTGGATGAATCCCTCTGCTAAGGACCCCTCCTCCTTTTCAAAATTTACACTAATTTTATTGAGAGGATGCCTTGTCAGGTTTCCTGTGTATCTCCATCTTCCCCTGCCTTTGTCTTAACAAGCGGTAATTCCTAGGAAACTGAACTGAGAATGTTGGGTCTGGAGTTTAAGGAAAATATTGCAATTTATTTTAATCATGGTAAAATGGTATCACAGAAGCCGTAAAAGCATTCATTTTCCTTCACTTTCTTGCCAGGTCATGCAGGAATTGACCAAGCTTTCTGCAAATATATGTACATGAATGCAAAAGCTGGGTTACTATGCCACAAATCTGACCATGGTTGCCATTGTTTTTTTCCCCTGGATGAATTTGCACTACCATTCACCACCTCTGCCATGCTATGTTCCTACTGTATTCCTAAACAGAGTATAAGAATGTGGAAAAGGGCTGTACTCGAAAGGTAATTATTCCCCAATTTGGTACTGCTCAGATCTACTGATTTCAACTCAACTGCGTGAATTTTCAGTGTGCTGAAAATTCTCTGCGTTGAGCTACAGCACATCTAGAATACACCAGGTTGGGGAAGCTCCAGTGGAGTGAGATTATTTTTTAAAAATCCACTACTACTGCCTCTCCAAATAATATACTATCTAAAAACCTAATCATTGTTGCAACTTATCAAAACAATGTCCTGTTCTAGCTTCCTAGCAATTAGTAGACAAGTCAACACCAAACTATCAGAATCAGCACCCAATTTTGTCAGAATCACCACCTTCCATATCACATTACGGTATTCATTGTCTTATCTTTTTACTTCAACTAGGACCCTCATCTTTGAAAGTTAATTTCCATTGCAATTCTAAGCTAATTCAAAGATTGATAGGCAAACCTAGTAAACTAACTTCTGGCATGAGACTCATCTAATATGTTTCTTTCTTCAGTTGAAAATATAAATTTGCACCATAATTATAATAGTTTGTTTTTTCAGGAGCGAAGGTAATCTGTTCCGATCATTCAGAAACTTGAGTTTTCCTTGTTTCAAATGAATGTTTGAGTATATGATGAAAAAGTCACACGCTTTTTATTTTTAGAAAAGTGCAGGCTCTGAAGTGGTAAACATATCTGAAGCTACTACTTAAGTTGATCCTTTTCCCAATTGGCCCTCCTTGCTTTTTTATGGGTCTGCATGATGAGACTCAATAGACTACTAATTTCCTATATAAATGGCATTGTGTCAGAACTTAACCAAAATCCAGGTACAGTTAGTTAATCCTCGACTTACAACAATTCTTTTAGTGATCATTTGAAGTTATAACAGCACTGAAAAAAGTGACCTATGACCATAGCAGCATCCCCATGGTCATGTGATCAAAATTCAGACACTTGGCAATCGACTCTTATTTATGATGGCCGCAGTGTCCCGGGGTCACTTTTTGTGACATTCTGACAAGCAAAGTCAATGGGGAAGCTAGATTCACTTAACATCTGTGTTATTAACTGAAGAACTGCAGTGAGTCATTTAACAATTGTGGCAAGAAAGGTCTTAAAATGGGGCAATACTCACTTAATAACTGTCTCTCTTAACAGAAATTTTGGGTTCAATTGTGGTTGTAAGTTGAGGACTACTTGTAGTCCCACAGAGCAGTATGTAGTCAGTTTGATCGTGAGCTATGTAATCTGAAATCTTACAGGTTATCAAACTGGGTAGTAAGTCCTTTTAATGTTACAGAAACAATGGAAAAGTCTCATTTTTCTCCTAAATAACTACATGTGTGCATGTACATATCTGTATGTATGTGTGCATGTATGTATGTATTATGTCACAGGGAATGAAATATAGCCAAATTTGGAAGAAGAAGTGCTGTTGAGCAAAATCCAATTGGAGGAACAGAAGATTCTCATTCCTGTTCTAGTTCACATTGATTCTGCATAACTTGTCCAAAACTATATCTAAACAGCAATTTCTGACAACATGCCAGAACTAACATTTTTCTCTGACGCTATTTCTCTTTTTCCTGGTGATGCCATTCAAGGCAGAATTTGGGGGCAAATAGATCCTAGTTTGGAGAGCCAAAATATAGCATGGCATGGTTTGTTTTCTGTTGAAGTAAGTAAAATAATATACATTATTGCCTAAAAGTACACTTTATGCTATTAAGTCTGGACTTTATAATTAACCAGCAACACTATTGTTCCAAACCTCTCTTCCCACACCCCTAATTTCTCAGTCCCTCAATTATCTATCTTCTTCATTTCTTTGCAAGTTTCTTTGATATTAAGATGCATGGGGATTTTCTTGTTCGTCTGCTTGGGGAGAAAGAAGAGGAAATGCTGCCCCAAAAAATGGTCTGTCTTGGCCTGGGGAGAGGAAGTCTGATTGCTTTCTTAAATCTAGGGTGATTCACAAGACTAGAGTTCAAGAATGTCTCATTCTAACCAGTTTGAGGATATTACTGCTGCTGTGTAGTGGCTGCACTAACATTGTTTTATCTTTTTCTTCTGTTTGTTTGCATGGTGTGCGATATCTGCTTCTTTCAAGCAGGGACCCTATTTGGTGCATGGGGAGGAACCTCATGACCCCGAGCATCCTGGCCTCCACAGCTACACAGGGCAGCCAGTGGGGCGTGGCCAGATCCGTTCAATGGTGCCTCCTTCTCACTTGGCTGCCCGAGGCCTTTCCCGACAAGACACCTTTGATTCAGAGATGCTGGGCAGTCGTGATTCTGCTTACACAGATCCAGCGGATTCCTGCATGGACATTGAAACTGACCCTTATGAGGAGCCGGACCTTCCTTGCCTGAGTCACCGCCAGGGCGCCTGGCAGGCTGAAGAACCTGAGCCTCATCACTTCCAGGGCCACAGTCATCGTCCCCTCCAGTGCCAAGGCTCCCCAGAGGCCAAGGAGCCTGACCGACAAAACCATAACCGGTCTCTGCGTGGGCGGGGCAAAGGGCGGGAACATTACTGCCAGGAAGAGGAGGAGGTGGAAGCTCTAGGTCATAACCGTAACAATGTGGAGGACTGGGGGCGTGATGTTTATATCCGTTAAGGCCTCAAGGGCAGGTTTTTATCTGCCTAGAAAGAAGCTTGTTCCCACTCAGACCTTTGGGGGTGACAGCTGAGAGCCACTGAGGGCAGAGGCTGTCCCTAAAAGATTGGCCTTCAGCCCCACAGGTAGAGCTTGGATGGCTGTAGTACTTGCACCCCCAAAGCCACATCATCATTGACCAGCCTGTAACTCAATGCCCCTCCTTGTCTGGGGATTCCCTCCATTCCCCTTTTGCCATTTGTGCCAACAACTTCTTTAACATCCTTACCCTGCCAGCAGCACTGCCTGGGCTTTCCCACAAGATCATGAAGAATCACATTGACCTTAAATTTTTCTTTATATTTCAGGGCTGGAAGGGTGGGGACAGTCCCTGAGGAGAAGGGACAGGAAGAGAATTGGTCTCCGCTGGTGCCTCAGATTATCCCAAATGCTTGGGGAATGGCAGGGGTGGACAGTGACCATAGACTGGCTCTTCTAAAGTCCTTCTTGCCTGTCCCCAGCCAGAGCCAAACAGCTTCAGGAGGAAGATGGCCGCCTTTCCTCTTTCAATTTAAAACTGTCTTAGATCTCTTCCTTTGCTATCTTATGGTGCTGCATCCAGCCCGCCACTGTGGGGGAAAGGGAGAAAAGATAACTCTCAATTTTTCTCCCAGGATTTGTTCATTGCCAGACCTTTTCCAGTGCCTAAAAAGAATTACAACACAAATCACCTTAAATCAGCCTTCTCCATTCTGACAACCTCCAGTCCTGTTGCATGATAACTGCATAATTCCCAGCCAGCACATCTGGAAGTTATCATGTTGGAGAAGGCTGCCTTAAATGCTTCAGCCCTCCAGTGCCTCTGCTCAGGGCCCTTCTGTTCGTATTTTGCATGCTGAACAGATTCTGATCATACAGAATGCATGCATGTACGTGTGGTATGCGCCATGTGCCTGGCAGAGAGAAAGTCTTTGACATCCCTGTAAATTGCTCTCTGGATCTCAGTACTGACTTTGGAAAACTCCTTCCAGCATGTGTGATAGCCTGGCTTGAGGCATTAGGCAGATAAAAGGCAGAGCAGCTCTCACACCCCTTAGCCCACAAGGAGGCAATTCTAGCTAGTCTCCTTTGCCTTTGCTGCAGGAGGTGCCTTCCCTTGTGGAAAGCTTGCGTGTTGACCCACCCTGCTATTGCTTCTTTCTTCCTGAGGATTTATTTTCCTTGGTGAACTTGGGAACCTAGCTGTCTTCCTCTTCTGATAATGTGCCAGATATGTTGCAGGTAAAGCAACCAGGACAAAAACCAGAAATAAGAGGAATTGGGATAGATCAAGTTGGAGTCCTAAATCTGCTACTATTGATTACACATGTGCAGGTCTAGAAAGCTGCTGGATCTAGGGGAGGTCTAGGGGAGGACCAGGGATGATCATCAACGCAGAACATGTTAACTATGTCCATAGTTGCTGCTTGCTCCTACCGTTATCAGTTATGCTATGATAAGACTCTCTTACCCAGACCAATGTTTTAAGAATGTAATTTTTGGGTCCAAATCTACTTCCTGCCTCTAGTCCCCAGGATCTTCCTATAAAAGGATTTTAACAGGTAAGAATTGTGATTTCATGGACACATCCATTTGGTTTACTTGACAACAATATGGGGGTAATTTATTATTATTGCCCTGTAAGTAGTTTTAATCAACTTTGCTTAACGTTTCTTGAAATCAGCTACATTCTGTACTTACTTACTCTTAAAAGGATTAATCTTTACTAAGATTCATTATTGTGGCATGGAATTGTAACAAGCAACCCTTGTAATTTCTAAATAACACAGAGACCTCAGGAGTTTCCCTTCCCTCCTCTATAGATATGTCAGGCTTCTATGTGAGCTTAGAAAAAAAAAAGGTGCCACAGCTTTAAGAATCATATTAATTTTGAATGAATAGATTCATTAAGACTTGGATGGATGCCTGAAAAAAAAGGAAGGCTAATGTATAGTGGAGAAGTGCTGTGCTTACTCTCCCGTGAGTACTGAAGCGCTTGTACATCATTTCTGAAGACTACCCACCCTTGTTTATAAATTATATGCCGTAGGCTCTGTTAGAATAGTGCTTGTAAAAATATTCAATAAAGGAAGATAATGGAAACTTGGTTGTATTAGGAGGGAGAAATAGTAAAAAAATGTACTGACATCAGATCCTTGGATTTGGGCCACCTTCTTCAGTGTGGTGCCAAAGAGTAAGGATTGAGGGAATCCTTGCTCAACATAGCTGAAAGTCTCCAATTCAAGAAGGACTGGCATCTTTCTTTGATAAAGCTGGTAAAATTTTGGCATATTCAACTAGCAGGAAAAAGGGAGGACATTGTGGCATATAAATCCAGCCTACCTATTAATGTACCAAGAAAGTACAAGGAATTAAAATGAAACTCTGCTGCAAGGCATAGGAATAACTGTTAACCAGAAGTACAGGTTGGTGAAATGAGACACAATTTTTGGGATTTATGACATCTTGCAATGATTGGAGGTGTCTCGTCCTGATAGGTTTTGACCTGACGGTTAGTGGCAGAATGATTGACTTGATATGTATTGGGTCCTTTCTGCTATAGGGAAAAGGAAATAAAAGAAAACAGATAATCTCCCCAGAGCTTTGCTATTGGTTTGATCCAGTTATGTAATTCTTTCTCACCTACTCTTGAAATGGAAGTTCTCTTTGGTTTATTGCATCTTTGATTCCTTATTTTAAGCCGCTGCTTCTTATTCCAGAGCTTTGCACACCCACAACACTTTAGTGGATAATCTTTCTATTAGACACAACTGCTGCATAGATTGCTTTAATTTTTCTGCTCTGGGAACTTCAACTTCAGCAGCCCTGGACCTTTTGTGTCCAATTGATTAAATGATGATAAAGATAGGAATAGGCTATTTTGAGTTCTGTAAATCCAAATTAGCTTAGGGTTTTCCCTTCTTTCCATGCCCACAAAGTTCTCAATATGAAAGATAATAAAAGATCTATTACTCTATCTACATGTTCAAATTTGTTCTGTGATGAATTTAAATTTATTCTGTTGCTTCAGTGGAGATAAAAAGTTGCAGACACATAAACTCTCTACCAACAAGTTGTTAACGGTGTAGCTGAATTACAAGAAGAATATATCAAATTATAAGATTATTTGAAGAGAGAGTATTTTATATTATTTATTGTAATGTTCCTTGAGATAAAATTACTTGGCCAAATTTCTAATGCATGATTTCACCAAAAGACTTACAAACAGGATTTTCTGAGGAGAAAAAGAGGTGGTGATGGAGATATTTTTAAGAGTATGCTGTTGAATTTTCAAGTAATTAAGATCGATCATCTTCATCCCCTACTTATTTGTACCTCTTGGTTTTATTCTCCTCTTTGGGTTGTTATGTTGCTTAATTTGAGTGGGGAGCAAAAGAGAAAGATTATTAATAGAATATAAATTTTATTAAGTTTTTGCCTCATCATTATACCACTGGTTCTTCAATGCTTCAATAATCCAAACCTATCATTATCATGAGAATAAAATTATTTTCTAAAATGCTATCTCTCTGAAATGTTTATTGTGTTCAGTGAAGAACAGTGAAAAATACCTTATCCCCAAATCATACATATTAAAGGGAGGAATACTGAGATGCTGCTTGCATGCAGTTGCATAACAAGTAACCCTTGCAAAAAACTTGCATCTAAAAATGTGGAAACATGGATGTAACTAGAAATCCAAAGCTTCTATAACTCAGGTGGATTCATTTGCAATAAGAATCTGTCCTCTGAATGCTGGTCTTCAGGAATCTCATGAACAAGGTGGATATACACATTCCAAACAAAACGCAAGAGGCAAAGAAGTGCTATGAGAAACAATTGCCTCTTCCAGGGAGCTACTTTAACCTGCTTTCTTCTACTAAGTAGGCCAATAAACAGTAATCTCCTCTGTCTTGACAGCTGATTTCTGTTATCCTTCAGTAAAGGGGTCAGAAGGTAATGTCTTTACTGTGTTAGTTCACGAGGCTGCAGTCCAGGGATCCCACTTCCCCTTGCTAACTGGGAAAGGTAAAGGTTCCCCCACACATGTATGCTAGTCATTTCCGACTCTAGGGGCCAGTACTGATCTCCATTTCAAAGCCGAAGAGCCAGCGCTTGTCCGAGGACGTCTCCGTGGTCATGTGGCCAGCATGACTAGACACCAAAGGTGCACAGAATGCTGTTACCTTCCCACCATAGTGGTCCCTAGTTTTCTACTTGCATGTTTACGTGCTTTCGAACTGCCAGGTTGGCAGAAGCTGGGACAAGTAACAGGCACTCACTCTGTTACGCGGCACTCGGGATTCGAACCGCCAAACTGCCGACCTTCTGATCAACAAGCTCAGTGTCCTAACCCACTGAGCCACCGCGTCCCTTCCAACTGGGAAAACATCCACCTAATTAATGCCTTTCTTAATGTGGTAGAGTGGGGTTGGGAGATGGGAGTTAGCAAATCTAGGACCTGGCACCTTTCCTCCCACAGAAGCTATCAGAGTTACATTGATAGTTTAACAAGCATGTTGAAAATACTGTAAATGTCTTGCAGCACTGTCACTTCGGCTAATTTTGAGCTCATATCTAATGGGACAGTGTTAGACACATTTCCCAAAACAAAAAGGTTGATAAGTAAGTTGGCACAGTACGGGTGTGGGGCACAAGGAAATTGCCCAAAATAAAAAGGCCAGTAGATAAGTTGGCACAGTACAAAAATTTCCAGCTGAGCTCCATCCTGTTTCATCCACTACACAGAAACACACACACATACCTTTTTTAGACAGATTATCACATAAATTAGCAGAAAAATCACTATGATCAGTGTCCATTGCTGCACCCAGCTGGAATAATGGTGGATCTTATTGTCTATCTTCATGTTGATTTTGCTGCTGCTGTTCCATTCCTGGTTTTGAATATTTTGTGGTTTTTTTTTTTTAAAAAGAGCACTTTAGATTTTCTCCAAGAATAATGGACATATATTTTGGAAGTGGTCCAAAAGTTGAGAATATGTTTTATAGGAAGGTTATAAAATCCAGTGCTTTTTTTGTAAAAGGAAAAGGTGCTGGAACTCACACATGTCATACAACCCGCCTTGCCTACCCTACAAGGTTCCATCCAAAAAAGGTGCCGGAACTCTGTTCTGAGCGTTCTATGAGAAAAAAAGCCCTGATAAAATCCATCTCGGGCTTCAGCATTCTGCCGGCAGGAATTGTGCAAGTAGCTACCTGTGGAACGGGATAGCATGTCAGTTGAACAACACAATCCAAAATGTTCAGGATGGACAACCAGGAGGTGATCTACATGAGTGCTGATCGCATCCGAACTCAACCATGCCTTTTCAGCATGATTTTTGAATAAGCTAGAATTGGGTTCATATAACATTATATGCAATACACCACAATTTACACATTATTATAGTTTGGTTCAGTAAGCCAAATCTAAATAAACCACATTATATTTTAACAGAATGAATGAACTTGCCACAGGGGTTGTCCAATTTATTAAGATTACAACAACAACAATAAGTACGACAACACTGCCACTGAGTACCAAAGAATTTGAAGGCGTGGATCTCTCTTCAGTTCTCCAACTTCTCTTAGTAACGGAGAGGTGCAAGGAGGATTCCGCCCCGCCCCCTTTTCTGTGTTTTCATAGGCATTTTTTTCTACATTGAATAAATATGTAAAAGCCAACACAAGCATGCCTATATCTTATCATCACCCCCATCTTATCTGCAAATCTTTCAACATCTGAAAGAATAGGGCTGCTCAGAGTTGGTTGGAAGATTGGCAGCTATATAAATATTTTAAGCAAACAAACTAATACATGTTTCCTAAATATAAGAGCTGTTTAACAATGGAAGAGAGAACTTCATGGGGTGGTGGACTCTCCTCCACTGGAAGAATTTAAAGAGATGTTGAATGCTTTTTTGTTGTGGCTGCTGTAATAGCCAAATCCTGCACTGGGCAGGAAGTTGGATTAGATGATCTCTATCTTCGTTTCTAACCCTTGCAATGATTCTGTAGATGTAGTCAAATTATCTCTTTTTTTGTGAGGTGGGGTGTCAAATTATTATATATTTCCAGTTTTTTTCCTTTTAATTATATGCAAACTCTCCCTATTGTTAAATGCTAATTTAGATCACAAGATCTATATTTTAAAAGACCAAAAGATACCGCTGATATATGTGTTTTATATCTGCATTGTTGTATTATTATCACTGGGTTATTCTTTGCTTAATAAAATACACTTTTACACAGTTTTTCCATGTCAGGAAAATTTTTGCAATGCAAAAATAAGCTTGTCTTATACAAAAGAAATGTTCACAAAGGAAAGAATATGCAATATTCTCTCTGCTATATATTTTCTCTGTGTTAAAAAATATATTTCATGTGTTTATCTCCCTTTTTCATTTATTGTCAAATTCAAATTGCCATCCTTAGGATTTTCAGCAGACTCAGACCTGGTTGCCTGCAGCAATGCCGCTGCTTGTTGCTTTTTACTGCATTCATAGCATGCAGTTTGTCCCTGAATAATTTCCAACCCTCATCCCAAGAAAAATCAGGGGGTTTTTTTTCCTCCAAATCACAGCCTTTCAAACTCAAGACTCATAACTGAGTTGTTCATAGAAATCTTCTGTAAGCAGATTTAATATGCAGAATCATGAGCAGGATCCATGCTCACATACAGTTTTGAGCTCCGCTTGGTGTTCACTATTAAGTATTACAGCTCTGCATCAGCCGATTGTTTATATATTTTTATGTACTGTAAAAATCTTCTCTGTATAGATTTCCGGATGCTTAAAGATGCACATTTCCTAATCAAAAGATTTCCTGCAATTATTCCTACTTTTCCTTGTTGGGAGATGCTTCATGGTAAGAAAAAAGGCCGAAAGAAGCAACGAGAAAATGTAAAAGGATTACAAATGGAAATTAATAATGTCTGATGTCCCGATCACTAAATCTGTATATTCAGTGAATGTAATGATATGTGGGGAGGACCTTAGTAGATAGGAAAACCAGCATGTAAAGAATGTCTTATCCCACAGAAGGAAGGAGGGTGTAAGAAATGTTTCAGAAGGGATCCTGCCTAGTTTTGCAGAGACTAAAAGGAAAGGAGCGGGAGGGGAGAAATACATTCACTTGCCAGTTTGTTCTTAATATAGTCTTGCAATAAAGGTAGGGCCAGGGCTTTTTTCTCATAGAACGCTCAGAACGGAGTTCCGGCACCTTTTTTAGATGGAACCTTGTAGGGTAGGCAAGGCGGGTTGTATGACATTGTGTGAGTTCTGGCACCTTTTTCTTTTACAAAAAAAGCACTGGGTAGGGCTAAGCACTCCTAATTGTGTTTGTTGTTGGGACTAACAGTGAATGAGGCAGAGAGAGAAAGGTCCTGTTCCCCATATAATCTTCTCGGCCATCCCTTTCCCCAATTTTTCAGGCAACTGACTTTTGTTTTAATAATTACAATAATAAAATGTGTAATCCAGGCAGTTTTAGGATTACACATTGTCAATTCTGAATCCTTTTTCTTCAAAATCATTTAGCTCTGAAAACTACATCTTATTTTCTTATTTTCTTATTAGTCCTCATGGTGTTGGCATTAAGGATTGTTTCATTACCTGCAATGTTGGATTTACATTTAAGGCATTGTAACCACAGAGCTGCTTACTGTATAAGGGCGATAAATCAAAAGGAGGCTGATTGCACCTTTACAACTAACAGATTTTATTCAAAGGCATAACATTATCTGACCTGCAGCTCATCCAAGTAAATTACAAGTCAAGACTTCAAATTATGAGGGCCCTCTCCATACCAAAAAAACTCCTTTCATTTTCTTTACATCATTTAGAATTATTTATAATTCACTTGTATTTATTGAAAGATAATGGCTGTCCTTTAAGTACTAGCTTAAATAGTTTATTAGTTTTTGCCTGACTTCTCTTTTTTCATACAAAAAGCCAGTATTCCTCTTTCTCAGAAGTAACTTGAATATAGTAGCTGCTGACAGATGAAGAAAATCTGGGATTTGACCCTTCATCTGGGATGACTAATGCTCTGGAAAGACTAGAGATAGAAAAGTTATAAATGGATGAATGCCTGGAGTGTGGCCTGACCAGCAAAGGCTCTGCTACTGAATTATATCCTTGCCCTTCATCTTGGAATGGTATTATGTATATAGATGTATATAGTTGGGTGATCATATTAGCAGTGGCCACTGACACCACCTGGTGGCGCTATACTGCGACAGGATTGGCTGGCTTGTGGACGGCGGGAAATTCAGTTAAAGGGATTGGCCTGGGGTGTACCTGGCCAGGTATATAAGGGATCAGGCAGCCCCTTTGTTCCAGTTCAGTCTGACCACAAGAGCTGATATGCTGCACTCATCTGCCTGGCGTCTTTCCATGTGGTCCACGTGGTCCAAAAACCACAACAAAATAAATGGTAAGTATACTCCATAGAGCAGCAGCAGGTTTTATCCACCAACATATCATAACATTTTTGCCTTGTTTGAATTCTATTTTGCACATGTGCTTTTGAAACTGATGTTTATTTCAGGAACTGCAGATTTTGAATCTGATCGCACATGTAATGAAAAAGACTTAATGCGCTATTTTGGTCATTCTGATAACTGAGCATCCTGGCCAGCAGATTTATCAAAAGAAATCATGAGCTGGTATATTCTGGCTTGCCTTTTTTTCCCCTTTTTTCAGTAAACTTGGGATACAGATAATAGTTTTTCTGCCTTGAAACCTCAATATCTAAAAGCTAATCAAGGAGTGATTCACATGGTTCATGGAGAGTTAAGGGAGCCGAGAGCACTGGGGGAAAATGAAGAACAAACTCGACTAAATACAAGTTAAGGCCACGAAGTGCTCCCTATTGCAGAAGGCAGCTTTAGGGTCACCCAGACTCTTCTTGGAAAGGGAAACTCCGGGCCATGAGGAGGAAATTTCTGGGCATCTGGAGGGTAGAATTGCTCAGATTTGTTCCCAGCTAGATACCAAGTGTTGTGTCTGTAAATAGTTGCAAACATGTAAAATAGCAGGTTGCAAAAGTAGGTTCTTGAAGCGGGAGATTCTGGTGCAACTATTGGTTAAAGTAGCAAAGAAGCGGGAAAATAGCGATTGATGATTGGTTACAGTTTAAACAGTTCTACTATAAAAGCTTGAAACATTTGACAGTTGTCAGTTGACTTATGTGTATTGAATAAACTCCTTTCATTGTGAACCACTCTGAGTCATTGTCTACCTGAACCAAACAACTGGCGACGAAGGTGGGATAGACGGCAGACAGAGAAGGTTCAGCGGAACAGCTGCGCAAAGGCGGCAAATTTGAAAAGAGTCACAGTCAACCATAAGCGGCCGCGGCGGAATCAACAATCCTCCGAATGGCGCAAATCGGGTCCTTAAAAGAATTCGACCCAAGCTTCCCAGAGGACTGGGAAGAATATGTAGGACAGGTCGAAGGTTTCCTGCTTGTTAACGGGATAACGGACGACCGAAAAAAGGCGGCGGCATTACTGACAATTTGCGGCACACCAGTATGTCGGATCGCTGTAGGACTTTGTCAACCACAGCCGGTCTCAAGTGTTCCGTATGCCGATCTGTTAGCTAAACTAAAAGTACATTTCACGCCAAGGAGATCCGAACTCTTTTGGCGTCGTATTTTCGAAAAAAGGAACCAGAGGCCGGGCGAATCGATTCAAAAATTCGTTGCGGCAGTCAGAGAAGCCGCAGTACGATGCAAGTATGACAACTTGGAAATCAGAATTCGGGACCGAGTGGTACTGGGCTTGCGAGACGAGCATCTACAAAATAGAATAATCGCCAAGCCCACCGGTGATTTGCAAGAAGTACTGGACGAACTATTAACGTATGAATCCACCGGGTATCACGACCCCCCCCCCCGTAGTAGCACAGGTGTGTCTGCCGAAATCAATCAAGAAGGCCTTGTGGACTGCGGGGAGGTGGACCAGCAATGGGAAGAAGACATCGCCGAGGTCACCAGACGATTTGGGAAAATGGCGCCAAAACCATCCCGAAGTGACGGGCCTGAACCGAACCGCCGAGTCCAAACCGCAACACCACAACGACAAGTGACAGCGACCCAACGGCAATGGAGAGACACCGCAACGAGACCGCGTGACAATGACAACCGGTGTGGCAGCTGCGGGGGCAACCATCCCCGCGCAACTTGCAGATTTCGTACCGCCAGATGTAGATCGTGTGGGAAGACCGGCCACATCCAAGCCATCTGCAGGGGTCGTGCACGCGACAATTGCCTACATGAAGTCGACGTTTGGCCCGAAGGTAAGGTAACCCCTTACTATAGTGGCAAAGAGACCCCTAGACCGTGGGCTAAATTTCTGAACCGTGGGGAGGTGGCGCAAGTCAATCATAGTAGGAAGGGAAAAATTAATAATTTTCCGGAAGGAAAATTAAAAATCATAGTCCAATTGCAAGGGGTTCCTTGCAAAATGGAAATAGATTCAGGGGCCTCAGTGTCCATAATATCCAGTGAAACCCTGAAAATGATTGAACAAATAAGTGGCAGAAAAATTCCACTTAGTTCAACCAAAATCCAATTGACCAACTTCCAAAAAACCCCAATAAAAATTAAAGGGAAAATTACCCTTAGTGTTAAATTTAAGGGGTTTAAGGGAGCTTTAGATTTAATAGTTACTGAAGGCCAGAGGACTAGTCTAATTGGCCTTAACTGGTTTCCTGCCCTGGGCATTTGGATAGGGGGAATAAACACAGTTATTAAAAATAAGACCCTCGAATCAGTCTGCGATGAATTCGCAGACGTATTCGATGGGTCTTTAGGTAAATACAAAGGGCCCCCAATTAAATTTAATCTAGACCCGTCAGTTAAACCCATCAGGCTTAAGGCCCGAAGGGTGCCTTTCGCCCTGAAGCAAAAAATCGAGGCCGAGCTCGATAAGCTTGTAGGCCAAGGCGTCTTAGAACCAGTCGAGGGTGGTTTGTGGGAAACGCCGATCGTCACACCCCTTAAACCTAACGGGGATGTGAGGATCTGCGCTGACTACAAAGCCACCCTGAACCTTGGAATGAAAAAACACGCTTACCCGGTCCCGACGGTGAAGCAGGTCCTCGCCACGATACAGGACGGCGCCATATTTGCCAAGTTAGACTTGGCGCAGGCGTACTTGCAATTAACTGTTTCTGAAGAGGCTGCTGAAGCTCAGACGATAGTTACCCACAAGGGGGCGTTCCGAGTCCACAGACTGCAATTTGGTATTGCAGCAGCTCCTGGCATCTTTCAAGAAGTGATGGAGAGGACCTTAAAGGGCATACCTGGTGTATGCCCTTATTTTGATGATGTCCTGATAGCTGGAAGAAATGAAGAAATATTAGCAGAGCGTCTGGAACAGGTATTGGAAAGGTTTAGGAGGGCTGGACTGAAATTAAAAAAGGAAAAATGTTGCATTGGGGTTAAGTCCACTGAATTTCTAGGATTTAGGATAGACAAAAATGGAATTCATCCTACCCCTGATAAAATCAAGGCAATTAAATTGGCACCAGAACCAAAAAACAAGGCTGAATTACAAGCCTTCCTTGGCTTAGTTAATTTTTACCACACATTTGTGCCACACAAAGCTGCCATAGCAGAACCTCTTCATAGACTTTTAGATAAAAAGACCCCGTGGCAGTGGCTTAACAAACATAGAGTTAGTTTCCAAACATTAAAAGACATTCTTTCTAGCCAATCAACAGTAACCCATTTTATTGAAAATAAACCAATTTATTTAGCTTGCGATGCTTCACCTTATGGTGTGGGGGCTGTTATCAGCCACTTGGACAGTCATGGTGTTCAAAAGCCAATCGCATATTATTCCAGGACGCTTACTAAAGCAGAGCGGAATTATGCACAGATTGATAGGGAAGCATTAGCAATCGTGGCAGGAGTAAAAAAGTTCCATGATTACCTTTATGGTAGGAACTTTACCATACTCACTGACCATAAACCATTATTGGGACTGTTTACCACTGATAAACAGACACCCCAAATAATGTCACCCAGAATGCTGAGGTGGTCAATTTTCCTCTCAGCACATTCATTCTCCCTTCAACACAGACCGGGCAAGGAAATGGGACATGCAGACGCCCTTAGCAGACTGCCATTAAATATCACTGAGGAAGACCCTGCCCCTGTGGGACAAATAATGTCTTTACAGGACATTCCTGATTGGCCCTTAACCGCTAACGATATAGCTGTGGCAACAAATAATGACCATATCCTAAACAGAATTATGGCCTGGGTCCTTAGTGGGTGGCCAAGTACTAACCCGGATGCCAAGTACATTCCTTATTTTAGAAGAAAGGATGAACTGTCATCCCATTTGGGATGTGTTCTGTGGGGAAACCGTGTTGTCATTCCCGATATCCACAGACCCACAATTTTATTAGAACTACATGAGGGGCACCCTGGAATAGTACGTATGAAGGCATTGGCTAGGAGTCACTTATGGTGGCCAGGACTTGACAAGGACATTGAAGAATGTGTTTCTAATTGCTATTTGTGTCAATGTTCTAGGCCTGAGCTGCAACACACACGTACTCATAAGTGGGAATTAGCCAGGAATCCTTGGTCCAGGATTCATATTGATTTTGCTGGACCTTTCCAGGGGTTAACCTTTCTAGTAGTAGTGGACAGTTTCTCTAGATGGCTAGAGGTAGTACCCGTCAGTTCAATGACTTCTGGTAAAACAATACAAGTTTTAAGGGGCCTCTTTGCCACTCACGGGTTACCTGATGTAATTGTGTCAGATAATGGGCCCCAATTCACCTCTGTTGAATTCCAGGATTTCCTCAGGGCCAACTTGATTAAACACACAACATCAGCACCCTTCCACCCGTCCACCAACGGCTTGGCTAAAAGAAATGTGAGGACCACTAAAGATGCATTAAAGAGAATCATCCGTGGCGATTGGCACCAAAGACTGGCAGAATTCTTGCTGACCCAACATACGACCCCGTGCATGGCTACTGGAAAAAGCCCAGCAGAAATGAGGTGGGGGAAAAGATTAACCACCAAACTGGACAGGTTACATCCTGACAGACTACCACCAAGTGCGGAACCGGACATTCCAAACAGATCATTCAAAATTGGGGACCTAGTCTGGGCCAGGAATTATGCACAAGGGGACAAATGGGTCCCAGGGGTGGTCACTGAGATATTGGGACCTTTGTCTTACACTATTGAGGGGGAAGGGAACAGGGTTAGCAAAAGACATATAGATCAGCTAAGGAAGAGAACTATTGGTTGTATGCCAGTTGAGGGGGATCAAAGCATACATGGGGGGAACATTGCATCAGGGCTTATTGATAACAACTTGCCAGTTAGTGGTGAAGCAGAAATGCAAACCAGTCCGTCCACAGCTAACCAACAACAACACAGTCAATTTGACTGGGAGCTGCCCCCTTTGAGCAGGCCAGCAATAGCCGAACATCAAACACAACAACAACCACAACTTGTTAGCAGAGAAGCATCTGAGCCAATTAGCCAAGAGTCCAGGTCCACCAGAGTAAGCCAGCCAAGCAGACAATCTGATAGAAATGACTTAGGTATCCAAAGCAATAGATATCCTTCAAGAGTCCATAGGCCACCCAAATATTTAAGAGACTATGTCAATAAATAACAACAACTGGGGGGTAAGGGGTGTTGTGTCTGTAAATAGTTGCAAACATGTAAAATAGCAGGTTGCAAAAGTAGGTTCTTGAAGCGGGAGATTCTGGTGCAACTATTGGTTAAAGTAGCAAAGAAGCGGGAAAATAGCGATTGATGATTGGTTACAGTTTAAACAGTTCTACTATAAAAGCTTGAAACATTTGACAGTTGTCAGTTGACTTATGTGTATTGAATAAACTCCTTTCATTGTGAACCACTCTGAGTCATTGTCTACCTGAACCAAACACCAAGTGTGGTTTAAGTCCTGTGGAGATGCCTGGGGAGAGGGCTTACCTTATCTGAGAACTGCAGGATTCATTCTGGGTCGATCACTGGGACCAGAAGATTTTGTCTTCTGAGCTTTCAGACCCGTGCTGAAAGACTCGTCTCAGGGGACTTCTCTGTGTGCTTTGGGCTGTTCTCTGTGTGTGGTATTTATATGGTGGCTGTAGTGTGTAGCTTTTAGATGTAGATTGTGTAGTGTAGTGGGTTTTTTGCTTGAGCGAAGAGATGAGGCGAGTGAGTTCAGTCAGAAACATTCTTAATTTGCTTGCAGGAACTGAACTGGGGAAACAGGGCTGCGAATGCAGCTATTTATACCCTGGCCTCTAGGTGGCTGGGGCCGGATCTGGTTTGATTTGAGGCAATGGAAGTAAACAAGTAGTGGTGGAATTTTTTTACTCCAGCTATAAAGGCCAATGCCTCTTTATCAATTTGTGCGTAATTACGCTCTGCGGAGGACAGTGTCCTGGAATAGAAAGCAGTTGGGACTTGAGTCCCATCGCTCTCCAAGTGGCTTAAAACAGCCTCACCCCTTATGGGGATGCGTCACACGCAAGGCATACCGGCATCGACTCTTTAAAGTGGGTGATCGTTGAACTGGCGGACAGTAGGGCCTTCAATGCCTTGAAGCTGCTTTCATGTACCTTGGTCTGTTTCTAAACAGTGTTTTTATCCAAGAGATGGTGTAACAGCTCTGCCACTGCAGCCTTGTTAGTAAGGAACGCATGGTAAAAATTTAGGAGGCCTAGGAATGCCTGAAGCTCTCCCTTAGTCTTGGGGCTTGGGTGCCATCTGAATAGCTTTCAATTTGGACTCGGCAGGGTGGATGCCATTGGCATCGATATGGAAACCCAAGAACTCAGTTGAAGGGACTCCTATGCTACACTTGTTTTTCTTAAGTTTAAGGCCCACTACACAAAGCCCTTGAAGGATGGCTCTGAGCCTCCTTGCAAGCACCTCAATGGACTCACCAGCGATGAGCACATCGTCGAAATAGGGGCAGACCCCCGGAATGCCCTTAAGCATACGCCCCATAATGCTTTGAAAAATGCCAGGGGCTACACTAACCCCAAATTGCAGGTGTTTTACTTTAAAAGCCCCCCTGTGGGTTACAACAGTCTGTGCCGCGGCTGTGGCCTTGTCCACAGGGAGCTGTTGGTAGGCCTAAGCCAAATCTAACTTTGTGAAAACTGTACCCCCTTGCAGTGATGCCAGGATGTGGCTCACTACTGGCACCGGGTACGCATGCTGTTTGAATGCACGATTAATGGTGCACTTGTAATCAGCATAAATTCTGACCTCTCCATTGGCTTTTAGTGGAGTGATAATTGAGGTTTCCCATTCACCCCTATCTACAGGCTGTAGTCCCCCCTGTTCTATGAGCTTATCTAATTCAGTATCTATCTTGTGTTTAAGAGCAAATGGCACTCTACGAGGTTTAATCCTGATCAGCATTACAGTAGGATCTAATTTAAATGTTATTGGCGGGCCCGTGTAAGTCCCTAGACCTGAGTCAAACACATCTGCGAACTCCTCACATACTGTTGCTAGACTCGCGACTTGCGTCCGGTTGATACCAGTTACCTAGATGCCTAATGCATCAAACCAATAAAGCCTGTTCAGGCTCATTCGCTGACCCGCTACTACGACAACATCCAGGTGCCCAGAAAACCCCTTAAATATGACGGCCAGTGTGGCCTCGCTTTTGACTACAACTCTGGCATTCTGGATGTTGGTCAGTATAATGTCGGATGGCCTGAGCTTGGCCCATTTCTTGCTGCAATTGCAGACAAAGTTAAATGTTTCAAGTGATACAATGGACACGGCTGAGCCCATGTCCAGCTCCATCTTGCAAGGGATCCCTTGCAGCTCAACCTGAAGTTGAAATTTCGGCTTAATGGGGCGGCGAGCTCCCGTGCTGCAAACGCTTCTGCAGCTGGAGCAAAACCCTACGCTAAACTGCCCCGGGGCCCCGGTACCTCTCCTGATCGGGATGTCCGACTGGCGCTTCGATTGCCAGTCCCTCTGGTGACCTTTGCAGATGGACATGATGTGGCCAGTCTTCCCGCAGGCCTGGTACATGGCTGTCTGGAACCTACAGTCCAAACATTGGTGGTGGCCGCCACACCCTGGGCACCTAAGGAAGGGATCTGCCTTGTAAGTTGTCCCTTGATGCTTGTCGCTGTGATGTTGTTGGCCGTCGTGCCTTTGAAGCTTGTCAACTTCTGTGTTGTCGTTGGCATCTTCAGCATGTTCGGCATCCTCATGGTGGACGGCCTCCTCATGCTTTGCTGTTTTGGGGGGCCTCATAGCTCGTATGGCCCCGCTGGTGGCTTTGTCTGCCATGATCTTTCAGCACGTCTGGAAATGACAGAGTCTCTTTGGCGAAGAGCTTTTGTTGCAACTCTCGATTCCAGAGGCTGCAGACGAGTTGGTCCCAGAGCCTCTCCTCTATGTTGGAGAACTGGCACAGGTGTGCGGCCTGCCTCAATGCTGCAATGAATTTAGATGCTGTTTCACCCAGCTGTTGAACCCTTTGTTCGAATGCGTGGCACCAAGCGATTACCAACAGCTTGGGCTAGAAGTGGTCACCGAGCTGTTTCTTCAAGTCCGTGAGCATTACAGACTCCAATGGCGTCTGCATGAACAAGTTCTCGAACGTGGCTGGGCTGCAAACACACAGGAGCATAGGGGCCTTCAGGCCGTCCTCGACAACGTGATTGGTGCAGAGGTAGTTCTTGACCCTGGATAGATACGAAGACCATCTTTCTGGGTGAGCTATGTCAAATTCTTCCAGCTTTCCGACCTTCACCATTTCGGGTTGGTCTTCATGGCTGGGGCTTGTTGTCCTGCTCCTCCGTTTGCCCAGGGACTGATCCTCTGGGCATGTGGTCGCTAGTGTGGCTGTGCTAAGCCGACCATAGGGGGGGGAATTGCTTTCCTGCCAGGCGCCTTCTGGCCTCTCCCCTAGTGACTCTCAGCTCTGTCGGAGAAGCAGGATCCCATCCTCGTTGCCAGTGTTGTGTACTGGGTTCTTTGCTTGAGCGAAGAGACGAGGTGAGTGAGTTCAATCAGAAACATTCTTTATTTGCTTGCAGGAACCAAACTGGGGAAACAGGGCTGTGAATGCAGCTATTTATACCCTGGCCTCTAGGTGGCGGCCAATAGGTTTATTGCTGCCCTAGAAGCAGCCAGTGGCATCACTGGAGATGGGTTATCTTAGGAGCTGGGAGCTGTTAGCCAGCTCCCTGCTTAAGCAACCTTCTAGCAATCAAAACCCATGTGATACACTCAGTAAAACAAAGCCTGATAGCTGGCTAAAAAGCTACACACTACAGCCACCAATAAATACCACACACAGAACAGCCCAAAGCACACAGAGAAGATCCCTGAGAGGATAAGAGCTCCAGCACAAGTCCAAAAGCTCAGAACACAAAGCCTCATGGTCTGGATGACTGACCCAGAAAGGATCCCACAACACTATCCTGGGACACATAAACTAGCCTTCATTAATATCTGGGAACTGTTTGATTTTGTTGCAACTGAAGAAGTGGACCATAAATGCCATCACCTGCACATTAGATCCATGTCCCTCCTGATTGGTTAAGGCCACTTGTGAGGTGCCATGTAGGTGAGTCCAAGCATTGGTGAATTCATCCTTGTTGGAGGGGACATTACTGCTCTTTTTAAAGAGGTGCTGGTGTGCCCCCTATTCAAAAAGCCACTACTGGATCCTACCATACTAGACAAATTTTGTCCAGTCTTCCACTTCCCCAATTTAGGAAAGGTGGTTGAGAAAATGGTGGTGCTGTAATTCCAGAGGATCTTGGAGGACACAGATTATTGGGATCCTTTTCATTCAAAAGGATATGGGATCCAAATGGCATTGGTTCACTCATAAATGATTTCTTGCGGGAGCAGGATGGAAGTGGCGCATCCACCCTTCTCTTCTTGACCCCTTGGCAGCTTTCAACACCACTGATCATGGTATACTTTTGCGCCATTTGGGGGTGGGTGGCACAGTTTCCTGCTAGTTCACCTCCTTCCTCCATGGCTGGTCCCAACCGGTGTTAGTAGGAACTGAGACATCCAGCTCACTGCCCCTGCTTTGCAGGGTGCAATAAGATTTTGTTTTCTCTCTGTTCCTTTTTCAAATCTACATGAAACTGCTCGGTGAGATCATCCATTCTATGGGATGAAGTATCAGTATGTTGATAATACCCAATTATATATATCCATCCTGGATGAAATAAATAATACTGTAGATGTTCTTTCACAATGCCTGGGGCCCTGGGTGAGGAATAGACTTCAGCTGGTTTACCAGGAAAAATCTGGTAAAATGGAGTGGCTGTGGCTCCTCTACATATCAGGAATCTTCAACCTATGAGCCAAGGCCCGGTACCAGGCCATGGCCCATTGGCCATCGTGCCCAAGGAATGGCTGGTCCCACTTGCATTAGTGCCACTGCATGGGCACTAGCGGCCCATTTGCACATGCACGGGGGGTGCACACACACATTTCCTTGCTCCTCCCCTCTGGGCCACCAACGCGGAAAGGTTGGGGAGCTCTGCTCTATATAGTTTTATCATCTTTGGTCTTGAATGGGGTGATACTACCTCAAATAGACACAGTGCATAACCTATGGTTCTCTTGGAACTATGGTTGCTGCTCAAAGAATAGGTGGCAATCATGGCTAGTTCAACTCCTTGTTGTGTGGCAGTTATGCCCTTTCTTGCATAGGGAGGCTCTCCACTTGGTCAGTCATGCTCTGGTCCTCTCCCATTTGGATTGCTGCAATGCACTATAGATTGAAAAATATCTGGGAGCTTCATTTGGTACAGATTGTAGCCATGCGAGCTATATTGGGTATTATATTGGTCAGTGAATTACCTTGGGTGCCTGTTTGTTTCCGAGTCCAATTCTGGTTGTGACCTATAAAGCTCTAGCATGGGAGAAGGTTACCTATGGGATTGGCTTCATTCCATTACATCAGCCTGTTCACCCAGTCAGGCAGGGAAGGTATGTTGTGGACCCCATCAGTTAAAGAACTCTGACTGGGAGGATGTAAGATGAGTTTTCTCTCCTATTGCTCCTGTGCTGTGGAATATTCTTCCCTTAAAGGTTAGGCAGCACCTCACACCTCTCCTGGCCTTCTGAAAAGGAGTTAAGGCATAACTTTCCCAGGCCCCATGTGGGGAGCCCAAAAGAGCATGGGCTGCAGGGCTGGTTGGAGCCCTAGGAGCCCTCCCTTCGCCTTTTTAACAGGGTTTAATTATTTTTGCCTCTTTCCAAAATCTTAATTCTAAAAATTTAAATTTAACAGCTTAATCTTTGTGTATTGTTTTTTATATTTTAACATTTTATTGTATACCAACCAGAATGCCTCTTTGAGGAAGAAATGTGAAAAACCAACCAACACGAAAACAGATAAAACAATCAAATCCTAAAACAGTTTTTTCACACCTTTTCTTTTGTTGTTTATTTATTTATTTATTTAATTAGCCACCCAACTCCGGTAGGCTCTCCTTTCCTTCATGGAAACTAACATTATGCAAAGTACAGAAAACATGTAAGAACTAACAAAAAAATTTTTTTAAAGAGATGAGATAAATGTAAGGGCAAATACTATTCATATTTCTTTCCTATACACTGCTGTGTTGCAGAGCATGCTCTCATCGCATCCATACTCCAGTTCCTTTTGTTTTTAATTCATATTTAAAGACATGGGATTTGCCTTGTCCCTGGCTTAAAGGAGACTCTTCTAGGTGAGTCTGCATCTTTCAGGTATATTGGACTATGTTTATAGTTTGGATAAAGGGAAAATATTCGGTGGGCAACAGATTAAATAAGATGAGGAACATATTTTATCAGAGTGATAAGTAATCCTTCAAGGTTGCAGAATGGATTCTCTTCCTGTGTTTGGATCAATAGATTCAGCAGTGAAGTACGTAAGAAAAGCAGGAGAGCGAATCCAGAGACTTTACACAAACTCAGCAATTTCAGCAGCTGCCCAGCCCATCTATCTCCACTCCACCTCCCCAAGAGCTTTGAAGCCTGCACATATCCTAGTGTACTTGCTACACAACACCTGCTTAAGAAACCTGACCACCCCCCTGAGAGGCTGCAAAGTCAAAATATCTCCCGGACTGATGTTCAGCTCTTCCCACTTCAGGTTTTGCTATGATAAACTTAGCTGGCTAAGAAAGACAGCTGAGAAGGAAGAGCGAATCTAAAAAAGGATAGACATGGAAGCAGGGTTGGAAATAGAGCTCCAGGATCAATTCACAAACAGCATTTTCTCTACAGCAATAATAAGTGATCGTGGGATTGTAACATATGCTCTTTTTACAGTCCAACAAGAGGGGGTGTTGCTCATGGCAAATAACAGGCATAGAAGGCAAGGGATCCTGCCAAGAAATAGCTTTTAATTCCCGCCTTCCTGTGCTTCAGACTCAGTAACTATTGGAAATACATCTGTTGTTTATATTAAAATAAAGCCTTAATCCTGTTCAGTAACAGGAGCTTTCCTTCTCCGGTACATTAAAGTAACAAGATAAATTCATCCCATCCTATTATATGCGCTCTCATAAAGATGTACTTTACAAGTACATGTTCTCTACAGCAATAGGGAGATGTATATGAAGGCAAGACAGTTACACTCTTCACATAAGCACATAGTTTAGTGATAGGATATTTTTTAGTGATTCCTTATCCTCACCAATGGGGGACATGAAAGGAGCTTTCCTGAAGATTGCATTATTTTTGGCAATTGAGAGTCCCTTGGGCAAATCCTTTCAACTCTAGAACATCTTCAATGAAAGGTAACTGTGACTACTAAGAAGAACAACTTCAAAAAATGGCCCTTCTCAGGGCCCAAATTGACATCAATCACAGTTAACATAAAAGGAGTGTCCGTGGTCTAAGAAATCCTCCTCCAAGAATTTTGCAACAAATATAAATGTGACCTCTTATGTTTGCAAGAAACTCATAGGGAGGAAAACCAGCATGCCCTAAATTTCCTGGAATGCGATTAATTGTTGAACAATGTCACCAGCAATATGGAAAAACAGATATTGCTAGAACTGATATTCATATCTTGTCTATAGCAGTGATGGAAGAAAATAATGTAGAGATATTAATAGCTGAGCTCAATGACTGCACAGTGACATCTATTTATAAAACACCATCTTTAAAATTTTCATTCTTTGAACCACCAAACTTTCGAAACAAACCAGTTAAGTTTATATTAGGTGACTTCAACAGTCATAATAACCTGAAGATAACAATGAAAGCAGAAAGGCCATAGTGGAATGGGTGGAATCCAACCAACTATCACTTATCCATGATAGAAAACTACCAGTGTCCTTTAACAACAGTTGATGGAGGAGAGGCTACACCCCTGACATTATTTTCCTAAGCAAGAATATAGTACACTAATGCTTAAAATTGGTAGGAATGCCAATACGAAAGACCGAACATCGACCTATTCTATGTGAAATTACTGCTGCTGGCTTACCACAAGTTGTGAAAACCAGATTTCAGCCTACAAATACACAAACAGAGAATAGTAAGGAACAAAGAATGGAAGATAAGCAATCTGACAAACTCCTTTACCATAGGAGAGTTGGAAGAGGCTAATAGACAAGCGTAAGAATAACAAAGCAGCTGGTATTGACGAGTTTTGGGTTGAGTGGATTAAACATTTTTGATCTAAATGAAAGAAAATTTTCTCAGCCTCTACAACAGATGTTTAAACATTCTTCAGATACGCAAGATATAGAGGAAAGCCTACATGATAAGTCATACTTAAATCAGACAAGCCATCAGAAGATCCAAAAAACCAAAGCCCATATCGCTTCTCAGTTATTTATACAAGGTATTTGAATGTTTAATCCTGAACAATGTTTAATCCTAGTCTGCAGAACTAGAGCTCCTGCTTATACCATACAAGTTGGCTTCAGACCCGGTAAAAACTGTGCAGCTCAAATTCCCAACCTAACCATAATACATAGAGGACAGTTTTGAACTGAAGTAAATCACAGGAATGGTGTTTAATCTCACCATGGCTTACAATACAGTCAGCTATGCAGTCCTGTTGAAGAAAGTCCCTCACTTTACAAAGGATTTTAAATTTACAAAAATTATAGGATGCCTATTATCATAGCTATCATAGATTTTATGTCAATTTTCAGAGACAACACTGTCGATGGAGAATCCCAAAAAATGGACTTCTGCAGGGCAGTGTGTTAGTTCCTGTGCTGTTAATATGTATACACCAATGACCAACCACTGCTGGAAACTACTAGGAGTTTGCTTACACCAACAAACTGGCAACAGCAGTACAGAGTGTAACTTTAAAAGTTTTCAAGAAAAAATTGACCAAGGCTCTGGTCACATACTCTAAGGGTAACCAGCCAAACTGCCTAAAAACATAACTTTGTGCTTTCCACTTGAAAAGCCATGGAGCATCAAGAACACTGCAGATACAATGGAATGGAACCAGCATAGAACATTGTGCTTTTCCAAAGTATCTGGAAGTAATTCTGGTCTGCATACATATCTTTAAGAACCACTGTTTTAATACCAAACAGAAAATATTTCCTAGGAACAACATTCTGAGAAAAAATAACAGGCACAAGTTGGGGCGCCCAATCACACACATTAAGAACTTCTATATTAGCCCTATGTTACTTTGTAGAAGAATATGCCAGGTCTGTTTGGTGTAGATCAAAACATGCAAAACAGGTGGACATTTATTTATTTATTTATTTTTGGGACTTATATGCCGCCCTATCTCCCAAAGGACTCAGGGCGGCTTACAACAATAAAAAACAACAGTACAAAAATTAAAAAATGAATTAAATAACAGCCCCAAAATAAATTAACTACAGTTAAAAATTAAACATATTTAAAAACCCATCATCAATCCAGGTCAGCCTGATGGAAGAGAAAAGTTTTGAGGTCGCAGCGAAAGGACCGGAGGTCCGGGGCCATCCGAAGCTCAAGGGGAAGCTGGTTCCAAAGGGCTGGTGCTCCCACAGAGAAGGCCCTCCCCCTGGGGGTCACCAGCCGACATTGTCTGGCCGACGGCACCCTGAGGAGGCCCTCTCTGTGTGAGCGCACTGGGCGATGGGAAGTTGTCCCCGGTAGCAGACGGTCCTACAAGTATCCCGGGCCTAAGCCATGTAGGGCTTTAAAGGTAAGTACCAGCACCTTAAATCTCGCCCGGAAGACAACTGGTAGCCAATGCAGCTCACGCAGGAGGGGTGTAATATGGGAGTATTGGGATGCTCCCATCACTACCCGCGCGGCTGCATTCTGCACCAGCTGAAGCCTCCAGGTGGTCTTCAAGGGCAGCCCCATGTAGAGAGCAATGCATGGCCCTAAATGAAACAGAAAGACTGGTCACCGGGTGTCCAAAACTGACCAATACAAAAGGTGCATTATCTAGCTAATATCCTTCCTTCAAAATTCTGCCAGGAAAGTGCTGTGTAGAAAAATGAGTTAAAGTGCCATCAACCTCCAAGATCGAGACTGAGATCGAGAAACAGCTTCCTCAAAACTTTCATCCCTCCTAACAATCAGCCACCACATACCACTATGGAACTATGAAAGGCAAGTAAGGAACTACTGGGCAACTGAGCACAACTGTACAATTGTCACCTAGTCTTGTCCTATATGGAAATCGCTAAATAAATTGGGCACCAACATAAGAAAATCAAAGGATTATTTAAGAAAATGGGGCTTCCCTAAAAGATATTCTGTGTGAATGTGGAGAACAGCAATCCATTTCACATGTGCTATGATGCATACAATGAATGACCTTCAATATGTACACAGGAAGACCTCATGCTGGTGGAAAAAAATGCTGTTGGTGTGTCCTGATACTCGTTAAATGTCATTAGTTTTAATCCTATTTATTTTACATGCTTTTTACACATACTGTTTTATATCTATTTTATATGCTCAATATTTAAAGGTGTATGTCTATCACGTTCCTACTTAAGGTAAGGAGACCATTCCAATGTTTCAGTTTATACTTAGTTTCATCTAGTGCAGGGGTTCCAACCTGTGGACCGTGGCCCACTAGTGGGCAGTGGGCTGCTGGCCATTAGGCCGCAGGTCTGGCTGGCCAGTACGTGCATGTGTGCATGCATAACCCACCTGTGCTAGGACGCCACATGGCACGGTGCAAAAAATGGGCCACTGCTGTGCCTTGTGGCATGAAAACAGGATGCCGCCACGCATTGGGATGCAAAAATGGGCTGAAGCAATGCCTCGGGGTGTGAAAACGGAATGCTGCCATGCTGCCATGCAGAAAAATGGGCTGCTGCTACACTGCAGGGTGCAACAACAGGACATTGCAGCACTGCGGGGTGCAAAAAACCACCAAGCCACAGGGCACAAAAACGGGATGCCGGATTGTGCAAAAATAGGCCAATGCCGTGCCTCAGGGTGCATAAACACGGCACTGTGCACAAGAACAGGGCAAGGCTAGCGAGTCTCACGCAAGTGCTAGCCCCACCCCATTTGCGTAATTTGCACGCTTGTGGCCCCATGCGCACAAGCACACGTAAAATGTGTCCCTCTCCCTTTTCTTCTGGTCCACCAATGAAGAAAGGTTGGTGACCTCTGATCTAGTGGTTAAAGTAGCAGGCTAGAAACCAGGAGACTGGAAGTTCTAGTCCTGCCTTAAGCATGAAAGCTTGCTAGATGACTTTGACTCTTTACGCCCAATCTACCTCACAGGGTGGTTATAGGAAAATAAGGATGGAAGGAAGTAGTATTATGTATATTCACCTCTTTGAGTTATTTATAAAAATAATAAATATGGGATAAAAATAATTAAACAAATAATTTTTGAAACAGGTTCTGCATTTCTAAGTTTTTACTTTTCTCCCTTGAATTGAAATCCTTTAAGGAACCGTCTCATGGCAGGGATGTGTAACTTTTGCCCTAAAGCCAAGCAGTCTACTTCATAATATACCTCCAAATTTCAGTGGTCAGAATTGGTACCTTGATAAGGTAGAAACCAATAAAATCATCTAATTTTACAGAATAGGTTTAAAACAAAAATGTTTTAAAAGGAGAGGAAAAAACTCCAGCAACCTGGAAAACTATGATAACCCCAACTTTACAACTGGCTATAATACAGCCCCCACATATTTGGCATAATTGTCCCACCTATAGTAACTGTCCCTCCCACTCCTCAAATCTTGGCATCAAAAGGTCAAATCAAATATTTATTAGTCAAAGATCAGAACAAAGAGGGTGGGGTCAAAGGGTGGTCATCCCTATTTTGTAGAATTACATAAATTACAAATGCATAGTTCCATTCATTATCATAGAGCAGGGGTGTCAAACTCAATTTCACTGAGGGCCGCATCAGCATTGCGGTTGCCCTCAAGGGGCAGGGTGGGTATGGCCAGGGTGGGTGTGGCCTACTGGGTAGGCGTGGCTAGAGTGCGTATGGTCTACTGGGTGTGCATGGCCAGCTCTACATTGTTCGCATCAAGGGTGCCTATGGGGGCCTGGGCAAGAGTGGAACAGATCTGAGGGTCTCTGGCAGAAGGAGGGTCTCTGGGCCAGGGCCAAGGCAGTGGGGGCCGTTCCCTCACTGTTTCCAGGATGGCTTCGTGGGCCACATGAAACCACTTCGCGGGCCGGATCTGGCCCCCGGGCCTTGTGTTTGACATGTCTGTCATAGAGTATAGAAACCAAACATTTATAACAGTCAGGATTATATCTACACACAAAAAAAATCACATGCAGTCAGTTAAGGGAAGAGGCTACAGGAAATGCATTGTTTCTGTATGTTTTGGAGCTAATGAACACAAAGAATGGGAAAGAGTGGTTTCTGAGAAGCTGATCCATAAACTGCAGCATAAATGTTGGGGAGGCACACAGAGATAACCATTTTAATAGACGCTAATGCGGTGGCTCAGTGGGGTAGGACGCTGAGCTTGTCGATCAGAAGGTCGACACTTTGGCAGGTTGAATCCTGAATGCCACGTAACAGAGTGAGCGCCTGTTACTCGTCCCAGCTTCTGCCAACCTAGCAGTTCTAAAGCACGTAAAAATGCAAGTAGAAAAATAAGGACCACTACAGTGGGAAGGTAACAGCGTTCCGTGCGCCTTTGGCATCTAGTCATGCCGGCCACATGACCACGGAGATGTCCTTGGACAAGCGCTGGCTCTTCGGCTTTGAAACGGAGATGAGCACCAGCCCCTAGAGTCGGAAACGACTAGCACGCATGTGCAGGGGAACCTTTACCTTTACCTTTAACAAGTACAATCTGGAGTACTATTACTTAAGTTTAGGAGGAATTTTTACCAATGCTACAATTTAGACATTGATTTCTTTAATGTTAAATCTGACATAATAGAAAGAGTAAATTCTTTTCATTAAGAAACTGCTATAGGAGTATATTTATAACTGATAACAAGATTTTTTTATGCTTAGTTGTACAAAACACTGTGTAAGTTCCTTCAAGGTCAAGACTATGGTAATGATCTTATAAGAACATTTTAAAAGAACAAGACCATCTGTATGGGTTTGCTCTTGTTAACACTAAAAATCCCCGAGACATCATATTCATGTTAAATGAGAAAAGCTTATCTGATTTATATATATATATATACAGTAGCCAGTGGTAGAGGACAGGAAGGCCTGGAGGAACGTTGTCCATAGGGTCACGATGGGTTTGACACGACTTCGCAGCTAACAACAACAAGAGTAGCCAGAATTATCAGTGCAATCTCAACCAAATCTCCAGACCCAGGAAATGCCAACCCATATTTTGTGAGCTCTTCTGAGTGATGGTCAATGATGATCATTCTTTATTTCTTAAAAAATAACTTGGCTAACAGAAGCTCCAAATTAAATATTGCAGGTTTTTATACTTGCCTGAATTGTGTTTCAATATTTTACATTTTGCATTCAAGCTAACTTCAATAATATTATCTCTCTCCTTTTAGCTGTTTTCCACTCATTATGCAAACGACACCAATAAAATTAGGTGCTCCTGCTGCATTTGATATGCACTTGGAAGATGGTGGCCTGGTTTGTCAATACAATCTGGTTATTTGTGATTCAAAAAAATCTAACTTGTTATGTGACGGACACTTTTTTGTGATGAGTTGGGCTGTGGGAAGAGGCAAGAATGTGAGTGGTGGGGTCACTCTCCCTGCTTTTTTGCCTGCTTATAGTCTTCTTGTTTAGGAAAGAAAATATCTCTGGAAGGATGATTCAACACATTACATTGTCTCATACAATATGATGCTAAACAAAAAAAATGCATGCTACAATTTTATAGTAATGTATGCGTGCAATCACCCTTATGAAAATTGCTGGAGACACCCAAGTTAAATTTAGGCCTAACTTGTTGCAGACTTAGTCCAGCTTGTTACTTCATGGTTTAGTATAATATATGGATCCAGAGAATTGGGTTAATTGAGCAAACTATGTTTAAATTATGAATAACTTAAAATATGAGTAAGGATAGTTGTGAGAATGAAACCATTGAGTAGATATTTAGTATGCCAAGCCATAATGTGATTTGTTTGGTTTAGACTCAGCATGATATCCAAACCTAGCCATTATAGTTAGTAAAACCTGGTTTGGTTTATCCACCATGGTAAAAACTATAATAATCTAGCCATGCTTTGTTGATTAAATTACAGCTGGTTAGGCTTGCACACCCTGTTCAGCAAAAGTCAATACAATAATTTAGTACTATGGAACCTAGGTGTTGTCATTCAATATGTAACATAATTTTTTGAAAAATAATTTGTTGCTAGGGAAAAGGCAAGATTGCAAAAGATATGATTGATAATAAAATGAGAGAAAAAGCCAAATAAGGCTCTCCAGCAAGATTAGCTAGTAAAATACACACACACACACACACACACAGGGGAGAGAGAGAGAGAGAGAGAGAGAGAGAGAGAGAGAGAGAGAGAGAGAGAGAGAGAGAGATGATCAAACAGCTTGCAGTCAACTATTCCACTGGGAAAGTGTCAGAAAGTAAATCCAGACCTTGAAAGGAATCTGTGGCATTTGCACTTGTAAGTCTTGCCTATAAAAAGACACACTTTGTTCCCCTTGAGTATAGAGGCAGATTGAGGAGCAAAGAGCTGTATAATTTTTTTTTCTGGATAATCCTCTAAAAAAAGCATTTCCATTTCAGTAAGCTTTCCCAGTTCAGGTGTGCAAAAGCAGCCTGCATTTCCTATCATAGGACATGGAGCCAAGCCAGGCCCTTGTGGATGACAAAGGACAATTGTTGAGTGAGAGACAGGCTACTTTTTTGGAGACCCTTCCTTTTATAGTAAACAGTTGTCTTTGCAATTTACCCACCCCTCCGGTACGAGAACCACAGCTGAGTATATAAGGCGTGGATGCAAGTATTGCCTTTTGTTCCTTGAAGCCCCTAAGGTTTTTTCAACCAAGCAATTTGGCAAGAAATCCAGACTCATGCCTCCTAAAAAGCCTGACCCCAAGAAAGAAGCCCCCAAAGCAGCTGCGGCTCCAGCTGCGGCTCCAGCTCCAGCTCCAGAACCACCTAAAGAACCTGCCTTTGATCCCAAAAGTGTGACCGTAAGTAGGAACTTCATTTCTCCTGTTCCAGCCTCTGCTAATCTGCTGCCCTCAGATGTGTCTTGACAATATTGCTAAGCACATTGATTTGTGCTTTAGATTGTAAGCCACGCTGAGTCTTCGGAGAAGGGCGGGATATAAATGGGATTAAAAAATAAAAATAAATAACTCCTATAATTTCCAGATAATCCTCGAGAAGATTGTGGATAGCAAGATCCAACACATCTGAAAGGGCATCAGGTTTAGAAAAGCATAGCCATTCATTATCCTTATTGGAAATAGCAGCAGGTGACTATGTTCAAACAGGGTTCCCCAAGCTAGTGAATTTTAATAGTGGAAGAAGCCACATTTCTATTCTGAATTTATTATTTGGCTACTCTGAAATTTAGTTTATCAGCCTCCCACTTCTTCCTTATCCAGCTTCAGGTAATATTAAATATTTGTTATTTGTTTTAATTAAATAGTGTGATCTGCAATCGTTATTTTGGAAATCAGCTTCTGCTTGATGAGTATATTTTGCAGAAATGGGATAGTACAAGTTAATTGTAACCTTTAATATGTCTGGTGCTTGATAAAAAATAATTCACGAAAGTTTTGATAAGATTTGTATTTAACCTGAAATTAATTGTTTGTAACATGTTTTCATCAAATGTATTATGATTCTAAGGAATGAATATTACCGTATATATGTTCATTTTCTTGGGTCTGAAAAAAAACTGAAAATGTTGATAAATGTTTAATTTCCCATAAAATTATGGTCGAATAGTTTTCTTGTTTAAAATCATGCCGACACCATTGAAAATGGAATGAACGTTCACAAAATAATTATCAGACCCTTTTCCACATTGTTTTCAACTGTCTGAAGAAATCATCTACATCTAGCTTGAAAGACTTCCAAAAGCTTCTAAAACTTGAAAATCTGTCTATTCAGGGATTTTTAAAAGTTCGGTATAGATCCCTTCTGTAATACTGCATTATTCTGAAGAAACAGAAGATATCATTAGTGTACAAAAAATGTTTTGCATTGAGATAAATTAATTTATAAGTATGCACAGTGTTTTGTGCACTGATTTTTCACAAATACAAACAAATTTCATTCTCATTTTCTTTCCCAAATAAGACACTTTCCAATCTTGTTCTCCTTTGATATGTTAGATATCTCTTTTCTCTGTGAATTTTCACATAGAAAAAATAGCAGGAATAATGGTGTCAAATGATGGACATCACAACTTTCTAAGTTTTTTTTTCCTAATGGCTATGGCCTCCATTTTCATTTTCCAGGTAGATTATTGGGCAGAAAATAACATCAAAGATGTAGTTTCAACATTTTTATATAGTCATGTTGAACTCATGAAACATTAGAAAATATTATAATCTATGCATAGTTTTGGAATTTCAGCTGATAAGTAAACCCAGGTAAAAAAACCAGATGAGACAATATAAAAATAGGAAGACACAGATTTTTTTAAAGTTCTCTTTTTCTTTATTTTTTAAAGAGAGAACTTATTCTTTTGGAGCTACTTGTTTTACTGTTGAACATAACTAGGTTCATTCACCATACATTAGTATGTTTAATCATTATTTATCAAATAAACCACAATTGATTGGATTTGTACAGATCCCAGGGACTGGATTTACTTTAAACCCAAACTAAGTAAGCTGCATCACAACTTATTACGCTGCATGAATGTTAATTTATATTGGTAGTCCATGTATGATATACCATACGCTAAATAAACATTGCATGAAATAGGTCAGTATATCTGCCAGATGTATACAGAAGCCAAATGGTTTCATTGAAGCTAACCCTAGCCCTAAAATAATAGAATGGGAAGGGCTGTTTAGGGGAATCTAAAGTAAACCATTCCAGACAGATGGCTACCTAACTTCTATTTCAACCCTTTCAGAAAGGTGCAGCTTATCATCCTGTGGAAAGTTGGTTCTACTACCCAACTGCTCTTTATTCTTTTGAATGGTAGCACTCTACAATCCTAAAGAATAATCTTTCCTTTTTTCTATGTTCCATTTGCTCAGGTATTTGTTAAGTTCTATTTTTCCCCTCCTCTACTTTTTCTTTTCAACACTAAACCTTCCTAGTTCCTTCAATATTTCTTCATAGAGCTACGGTATTTTCCTAATCCTCTTGTCATATGGTTTGCCCTTCTCTCATGTTCTCTGAATCCTTCTTTTTTATATATAATATTTTATTAATTTTCCAATTTTACATTTGAGTATTTAAAAAGCAACGTGGTGACTGCGTTAATCAATAGTTCAGTAACAAAATCTTTAGTGCAGGTCTCAGGTTACAACATCAGATATTTCTTCTCTTTTTCCCTTAACATTTACTGTCTCGAATTCAAGCTAGTACATTTCTAATTATATCAACTCAATAAAAACATCATTATTACATTTATCAATAATTTTTTAGTTTATACATTCAATCTTCATAAACAATCCATATCCTGTTATTAATTTTTACATAATTTTTAATTTCTCATCAATATTCCAATTTAACCTTTGATATCAATAATTTTCAGACTTTGGGTAACCAAGATTTTCCTTATCTCACTTCATAACAAACTATAATGTCCAAAATACACATTTTATCTATTCAGATGTAATCTTGTTCTATTTCCTAAAAGTTATCTATTTCCAACCGTATTAAATCATTTACTTAATAATACAATATCCCCTTTAATAAATCAAAACCATTATATATATTGCCTGGGTTAATCAATAAATCAAACATATTCATGGTAAATTAATCTTCTTTTCCCTTTTAGATCTAATTTTTCAATATTAGACAAATCAAATCCTTATTTTCAACTGATTTCCAACTATTTTAAATCTAATAACCAAAATTCCCCTTATCTTAACATCTCCCTTTAACCCTCTAGTTGACAATATAAAATCCCCTCTAATGAATCAAAACCCAATTTTTTCAACCTTATTCTAGCTTTCTTCCTTTGCCAACTTTTTTTTTAATACCATTTATATCCCACCCTTCTCTGAAGACTCAGGGCGGCTTACAATCTAAAGCACAAATCAATGTGCTTAGCAATAGCCTTCATTCTATGTATATGCCTGCTTATTAGGACTTCCCCCCACCCAAGCGGCATTATTACAAAGTCAGCTTATTGCCCCCAACAATATGGGTCCTCATTTTACCTACCTCGGAAGGATGGAAGGCTGAGTCAACCTTGAGCCTGGTGGGACGCGAACCTGCACTAATTGCAGGCAGCTGGTGTTACTTGGCTTCCATATCAGCATTTTTAGATCAGAAAAAGCTTATGAGGAATGTGTCAACTTGTTATCCATTGTTTGTCCATAATATTTGATATTTAGAGGTACATTTCTTTTTAATATTTAAGTGTCAGTAAGCTACTCTTAATAACAATGAAACACACTTAACTGTCTAACAAGCAGTAGGTCATGTGTTTCTTGTTATCATTTGCTTTCCACAGGCACTCAAATCAAATCCCCAAAACTCTTGCTCTCTGAAGTTATCATGCAGGCAAGGGAAAAAAACTTTTTGCATTCCTCTCCTTTGATAGTGGCACATTCTTGTAAGATAGGTCTTGGAGTTGAATTATTAATAGCTACAGAACAGAATGGAAAAGGTTTGGAAAGATGATTTATGCTAATAAATATATATATAAGCAGTGCTTTTTTTGTAAAAGAAAAAGGTGCCGGAACTCACACATGTCATACAACCTGCCTTGCCTAACCTAAAAGGTTCCATCCAAAAAAGGTGCCGGAACTCCGTTCTGAGCGTTCTATGAGAAAAAAAGTCCTGTATATAAGCACAAACACAGATACTAATACATAAACTTGGTAAATCATAATAAATTGGCTTGGATCACTTATTACCCTAAGCCTCATTATGGGGTTTTTTAATATATATGAATTCAGCCAGTTGTTTTTTTGTGTGTGTGTCTATATGTGTGTGTGTGTGTGTGTGTGTGTGTGTGTGTGTATGTGTATGTGATGTGTGTGTGTGTGTATAGATAGATGGATAGATATAGATATATAGATATATAGAGATAGATAGATAGATAGATAGATAGATAGATACAGATAGATAATCAACACTAGCAATCTATAATTAAACCAGAATGACTGAAATCTTCACTTTTTAAAATATTCCTCTCATGTGCAATTCAAAGCACACACTTAAGGATTTGTACATATTGCTTGCAAAGTGTGCAAACAAAGGCACCAAAAGTGTATGATATATTGGATAAGGATTGAAATGGGTAATGGAGATCCAGTTCAAGTCTGTACGGAATATTTACTGGATGCTTTTGAACCAGTTGCTATTTCATAGCCCAATTTACATTGCAGGAAAAAAATGAAGAGATATAACTGGAATAACTGAAGGAAATAATCTAACAAATAATATGAAAGAAAAAAACATCTACAAAAAAGTATATCCTAAGAAAGGAATATAAAGAGATGTATAATAAAGAGAAATGTTCTTAAAAATGAATAGGACTTTTTAAAACTAATGTAGAAATGTATAGGAACAAACATGAAACTGACATACTATATTTCTCCACTCACAGTGACAACCTGATTACATTTTCCTTCAGTTCAGGATTAGGTCAATGGGGAGAACCTGGACAATAAATTAAGAAGTAGAAGCTGCCAGGAGATCAGAAAATAAGGAGATGTTTTAATAGTGGGACCGCCAGAAAAAAACTTGCAATGGCAGAGTGCTCCTTTTTATTCTTCCATTTAGTCAGCCACATTCTCTTCCATGATACTATACTCCAGTCTATCTCTTCTCTGAACCCCAAATCAGCATTCTGTTGGGCTGTCTTTAGGCTATTTGTGAGTTCCACAACTTGCCTGACTTTTTGGTATTTCTGAAACCTTATGATTTCTTACAACATTGGGTGTAAGTGGTAGTACTCACACATGACCGCTGGCAGCAAAGAATGGATGTTACATTATAGAAGATGGAATTTTCCTGTCCAGATTTTCAATATAGTAACCATTACCTCTTGCAGGGCAATAGATTCCTTCTTCTGCGTTTTTATCTTCTCTCATCAGTTGACGGATATTTCCATACTAATGAAAATGCTTAAGTCTCATTGTGCTATTTCACTCTTGAGATTTAACCTTCTATAAAATAATTATAAAATGGATGATGTTGTAGAAAAATATACCTTCTACAAAAATTCTAAAAATATTTTTTACATAATAGTCCTTATTTAGGTTATATTCCTTCAAATGTTAATACAGAATATTCTCAATAACGTTTAATTAAGCCAAATTAGCTTGGTTTGCCAATAATTGGAGGGGGAGGTCTCAAACCAATCAACCATATTGCAGTTTTTTCCTGATATTCTTTCATATCATCTGGAACAAAAGTCTTCATATGTAAAGTGTGTATGTACATAGATGGGCTTTTAGACAAGCTAATGTGAGTACAGTTTTATGTACTTTGCACAGAGCTTCTGCAGATAGTTGTACTGTGTTAATGACTACATAAAGGCAGTGCCATTTTTAGTTAACTGGGATGGGAGTGGAACTTGAATGGAAGCTTTAAGAATGCCTTGACTGGGGTTTATCACTTTTGGAAGATATGAGCTGGAAGACACAGGAAGATGTGAGCTATCACATACGTACTGTACAGGGCAGTGTATTTCTGTGTGATTTTATGGCTAGATTATGAAAAACAACTAGAAACCAAAACATTTCTGATTAAATAAGAATTATGTTTAGCATCACTTTGTGGAACTTTATAAAAGCAACAAATATACTCTGCTGCCTGACAAGTATTGCAATCAAAGTTTCAGAATGAAAGAGACAACAGAGGGAAGGGGGGAATGGTTCAGATAGACTCTGAACAACGAGAGATGAAACTAGGGAAGAAAGGGTAAGTTTTCATTTCAATTTGAAGAATACATGTCTTTGGCTGGGATTTCTAACATAAAAATATTTTCATGCTATAGCAATTTCATGCAATTCTGTATACACTTTAGCTTACAATTGACAGATATAATTGAATTCACCCATCATTCCAAAACATAGTTTGCTTAAGTATTGTACAGTATAGCCAAATTATATAAATGTTATGTGAATCTATCTACAGAATCCAACCTGAGAAATGCACTAAATATAAAAGTACAGTTTCTCATCATTGACGTCTCCTCTCCAGAAAGCATGACCAGATTTTAAAAAATAAGTAAATGAAATTATCTACAGTAGGCCTTTACTTATAACTGGTCATTTAACAACTATTCAAAATTATGACAGACTTTACAAAAGCTATTTATGACCTATTCTCAAAGTTACAACTGCTGCCCCTCTCCCTATGGTCACATGATCACATTTTGGGCATTTGGCAACTGACTCACATTTAAGACTGGTGGCAGTGTTCTGTTATCATGTGATTGGAATTTGCGATATTTTTTGCCATTTACCAGCAGAACATGGGGGGGGGAAACCATTGGATATGCTGGATTCGCTTAATGACAGTGAATGACTTCACATAAAATTGGTGATAAAATGTCCAGTCATGTAGTGTCTCGACTTACAACCATAATGACTTGTGATCAAAATTCTGGAATCTATGGTGGGTTATAAGTTGAAGACTACCTCTAGTCTTGTTTGTACATGTACTAAAAAGCTTGTAGACACCTTAAATTATTCAAATAATTTGACTAATTATGTGGTATCATGTCAGTGTCAACTCTTAGTGACCTTGTAGATTTTCTCCATGATGATCTGTCCCTAATTTGATCTTTCAGTTTGCAAATAGTGCACGTTGCTAATTTTAGTATGCAGTATATGTTAAGAGATGGATTGACTCAAGTTGAGTCAAACTCTAAAAAGGGAATAGCAAATAATTAATAATTATGCCTTTCCCTTTCTCTCCCATAGATTGAATTCAATGCTGACCAGATTGAAGGTAAGTAATGGTTGATTTAAATCTATTGTATTCATATGTGTGCTACTTTCTACTTTTCCATGTTTTAGTGAATTAAATCGCCATTAGTTGAGTTCACAAAATACATTAAACCATAAACCATGAAAGCCTTAAATTCAGCAGGACTTATGATAAAAATTATTATGTTGGTATCAGATCAAATGCCTTTGCTGCATTCACACCAAGAGCCTTGGTGGAGCAGTGGGCTAATGCCTCCTTAAGTAACACCAGCTGCCTGCAATTAGTGCAGGTTCGCATCTCACCAGGCTCAAGGTTGACTCAGCCTTTTCCAAGGTAGGTAAAATGAGGACCCAGATTGTTGGGGGCAATTAAGCTGACTTTGTAATAATGCCGCTTGGGGTGTGTGTGAAAGCCCTAATAAGCAGGCATATACATAGAATGAAGGCTACTGCTAAGCTTGTAAGCCGCCCTGAGTCTTCGGAGAAGGGCGGGATATAAATGTAATAAAAATAAAATAAATAAATATTGAGACTTTTAATGATGGTTTTATAAACAAATTAGAATGGCTTGTTTTGCATATGTAACATTATAGTGTAGCATGATTGAACAAAATCGAAGACCATAACAGAACAACAAAGTTGGAAGGGACCTTGGATGTCTTCTAGTCCAACCCCCTGCTCAAGCAGGAGACCCTCATATCGAAAGCCTCCAGTGATGGCGCAACCACAAGCTTTACCACTGGTTAATTGTTCTCACTGTTAGGAAATTTAGATTTAGATTTAGATTTTATTAGATATATATATAGCCCTTTCCCGAAGGACTCGGGGCGGTTTACAGGGCATTTTAAAATCATATCAATATAAAATACAAAGTTAAAAGAGAATTAAAAGATTAAATTTATCCCTGAAAATAAAACCCCAGTTAAAATTCTCAGCCTGGGTCAGAGAGCTCGAAGAGCCAAGTCTTCAGGTCCCGGTGAAATGAGCGAAGGTCAGGGGCAGTCCTGAGCTCCACGGGCAGCTGGTTCCAGAGGGCAGGCGCACCCACTGAGAAGGCCCTCTCCCTGGGTGTTATCCGCCAGCAATCTTTTACCGGCGGCACCCTGAGAAGACCCTCCCTCTGCGAGCGCACTGGACGAAGGGAACTTGATGCTGGCAGCAGGTGTTCCCTCAGATATCCCAAACCCAAGCCATGTAGGGCTTTATAGGTCATCACCAGCACTTTGAATCTCACCTGGAGGGCAACCGGAAGCCAATGCAGCTCACGGAGTAGAGGTGTTACATGGGAGTATCGGGAAACCACCATCACAACTCGCGCGGCCGCATTCTGCACCAGTTGTAGTCTCCGAATGGTTCTCAAAGGCAGCCCCTTTCTCCTTAGTTCTAGGTTGCTTTGGTTAGTTTCCATCCATTGCTTCTTGTTTTGTCTTCTGGTGCTTTGGAAAATAGGTTGACCCCTCTTTTTTGTGGCAGCCCCTCAAATATTGGAACACTGCTATCATGTCGACCCTAGTCCTTTTTATTAGACTAGACAAACCCAATTCCTGCAATCATTCTTCACATGTTTTAGCTCCATTCCACTAGTCATCACTATTGCTCTTTTCTGCACTGTTTCTGGAGTCTCAACATCTTTTTTATAATATGGTAAACAAAACTGGATGCAGTACTCTAAATATGGTCTTACTAAGGCTTTATAAAGCTGTATTAGTATTTCACGTGATCTTAATTCTATTCTTCTGTTAATGCAGCCTAGGGTTACATTGGCTTTTTTGGCTGTGCTGCATACTGCTGGTTCATATTTAAGTGATAATCCACTACGACTTCAAATCCCTTACACAGTTATTGTTATTAAACCAAGTTTCACCCAATCTGTACCCATACATTTGCTTTTCTTGCCTAAGTGTAAAACCTTACTTTTCTCTACATTAAATTTCATTTGTTAGATAGGGCACGGTGTTCAAGTCTGTCAAGATCCATCTGGATTTTGAGCCTATCTTCTGGGATGTTGGCTATTCCTGCCAGTTTATTGTCATCTGCAAATTTGATGAGTTCCCCTTCTATTCCCTCATCTAAATCATTTATAAAGATGTAGCAGAGTACTGTGCCTAAAATGGAACCTTGGGGTGCCCCACTGCTTACTTCTTTCCATTTAGATGTAGTCCATTAAGGACTGTATATTGAGTATGGTTTGTCAGCCAGTTACAAATTCATCTGGCAGTGATGCTGTCTATCCCACATTTGTTTAGCTTACCAAGAAGTAGTTTGTGATGTACTTTTCAAATGCTTTACTGAGATCAAAGTATATTATGTCCACTGCATTTTGTTGGTCCACTAATTTAGTCATGTTGTCAAAGAATGAAATAAGAGTTGTTTGGCATAATCTCTTTTTGACAAATCCATGTTGGGTTCTTGTTTAACTTTGCTTGCTTCTAAGTGTTCGCAGATCTTTTGCTTAATTATCTTTTCCATGATCTTCCCAAATATTGATGTCAGACTGATTGGTCTAGTTTCCTGGATCTATTTTTTTCCTTTTTTGGAAGATAAGAACCACATCAGCTCTTTTCGAGTCCTCTGGTAGTTCCCCAGTACTCCAGGATCTATGAAAGATATGGTTCAGTGGTTCTGAGATCATGTCTGCCAGCTTCTTCAGAACTCTGGCATGTAATCCACCACATCCTGGTGATTTGAAGTTGTCTAGAGTGGACAGCTGTTCTTTTACCATTTTCTTTCTTATGTTAATTTATATTCCTAGTCTGTCTTCTACAGTTATGTTTTTGGTAGGTTGGGATGTATTATTTTTTTGCATGGACAGACACAAATATACAATAGCCTTGTATAATAGCTTTTGCCACCTGAAAGCTATTGAATAAGCAGCTATGTTACCTATATATAGAAACTTCACAATATTTCAATGGGTTTTAACCTGTATTTCTGAGCACTAGCAATTTCCCTTTTTTCAGAGGAAGAGACATATAATGGCGAAACCTAGATAAGGTTAGATATGTTGAATTATATTTTATTTTGGTTGACAGTATGGCAAAAGACAAATTATGGGAATTGTTGGCTAAATCTCAAGCAATAGCTTGGGAAGGTAGAAAAACTGCACTGGGGGTGTGTGTCTGAATTTCAGTCTTGAAGTTCAATTCAGTTTACAAATCCTTTGATATATTATTAGCCATTGTGATATCACTGATGACCTAATAAGAAGCCAACCTAACTATTGCTGTGGCCCAAGGATTTCTGTGGAGCTTAAGACACTTGGGCTTCTACTTGTCTGAGGTTGCACGTTGGCACTGACTTCTTGTAATCTTTCAACGGTAGAGATACAATCATGAAAAAGGTGATGTTGGAGATCCAGAAAAAAGTAGACCGTGCCTCAGAGGTAGTGAAGGATTTTGATGGTAAAATTTCAGCCTTGAATTCACGGATGGATATGCTGGAAGAGCAAATTCACAGCCTGGCCCAGTCAATTGCTGCAACTAGCTCTATAATTGAGCACGAGCAAGAATGCAGACAGGATTTGGATTGCTCAACTAGACAAAATAAATACCTCAGTTGCTACATGAAACAGATGAAGAAATCAATGCAACTTCGAACTCTCAGGATCCATGGCTTGCCTGAGAAAGAAGAGGGCCACAATATGGCAGCCTTCATAGAAAAATGGTTACCACAGATTCTGAAATTAGAAGGCCCTACCATTGTGGTGGACAAAGCCTATCGACTACCACAGATAAGGGACAAATCAAATGCAAATCAATGCAGCAGGACTGTTCTTATTCAGCTTGCAGAATTAAAGGATAAAGAACGGATAATGCAGCAAGTTAAGAAGCTAAAACCTATCACATACAAAAATAACATAATTTTGATTTTTCCAGAAATATTCATCCCTGAAGGTAACATTCTGGGCTGAAATTAAAACTGAACATTTCAGGTAGTACACAGTTTATAGCAAGGGTCTTCAAACTTGGCCCTTTTATAACTTATGGACTTCAACTCCCAGAATTCCTCAGCCAGTCACGCTGGAGGAGGAATTCTGGGAGTTGAAGTCCACAAGTCATAAAAGGGCCAAGTTTGAAGACCCTTGGTTTATAGGATCCAGATACAGTAGTTATACTATGAGTATACTGTTTGAAATCAGTGGGACTTAATCATTTCAACTAAATTCAATGGATCCACATGGATTATGCTATTATTAATTATTATTATTAATTTAATTTCTATACCGCCCTTCTCCCGAAGGACTCAGGGCGGTGAACCGGGCAATACATAAAAACAAGATACAAAAATTAAAAATTATTAAAAAGTAATTAAACAGTGCCCATAATAAATAAGGTTTCAGTTCAATCAGTTTTTCTGTTCAGATGGCCGTACAAAAGAATGTAAGGTTCCTGCAACTTTAAATAAAACATAGATTAAAAACATAGGATAGTTTATTTAGGAATTATCTAAGCACAAAGAGATTTAAGTTGATTTAATGATTCCTTTAAATGGAATAGTAGTACAATACTATAGGAATAGAAGCATTCTTAGAAATCATGATTCTGATCTGTTCAACATAAAGATCTACAATGTTGAATGCATTGGCTTCGTTTCTGCTCAAATGTCTCTTCAGAGCCAAGTAGACTATACTGTTTTTAGTATTGGGAATTTTCTTTTGAAGTTCAACTAAAAGCTTTCTCTTCCCCCCACCTTTCTGTTCAATTGTATTCAATTCCTGGATGTCCCTGGAGTTTTCCTGGTAAAGTTTTTCAGAAGTGGTTTGCCACTGCCTTCTTCCTAGTGCTGAGAGAAAGTGATTGGCCCAAAGTCAGTCGGATTTCCAACCTCTCTACCTTTTCCTGTAATCTATTCCAAATGAATATGCTGGAACAAATACTATACCTGGCACATCTTTTAAATTACCACTTTATTTGTACAATATATTCAAAGAACATTATTCATTTTTATGTTAAAATATTTAACTGTTTTCTTCCCCTTTATTATGCAAGAGCTGTCCATAGGGTCTAGGACAGTTGTTCGTGGTTGCCTGGCCACACCAGGTTCAACTTGAGCCCCCGACCGCAGCTGACTCACCATGGGAAGTCATTCTTGGCTGGCCTTCCACCGGTGCTCCTCTCCCACTACTGGTCCTGTTGCTTCTCTCCTGCCCTCTTGTCCCAGGCAATTTGCTGAGGGACACTTGTCCCTGGCCAATTAGCCGTGTGTCCCGGCTTTCCGAAGTGGAAACTGGAAAGATGTGCGTGTGGGTGTGTTGTTTCCCCTAGCAAGAAGTGCTGCTTCCTGACCCATTGCGCTTTGTGTGTACACTTGGTGACTTGGTGACAAAGTGCGAGCTCAGAGTGGCCTCATGTATGGGCATGGTGAAAAGGACAGGAGAAAGCAAACCAGAGGAATGATTCAGTGGGTCCCTGCAAGCTGCTGCCTTCCAGATGTTCCATGCTTTTTTAGGGAGCCCCTTGGCTCAATGCTGCAGTTTCATGGCAAGACAGCAGATGGGGAGGTGGAGATTCGAGGTGCTTCTGAAAGGGAGTGATTGGCTAATAATAGAGTCCTTCCAAGCTCATCCAGAAATCAGGAATTTGTTTTAAGTTTCTAAATGGAACTTGGAAGAAGGGGTTGGCTGAAAGTTTACCTTGTTGTGCCCCAATTGTTCTTCCTTTCTTCTGCCAAATTAAAAGAAACCCTGATACTGTAATGCTATTGTTAAAAATTAGGGGTTGGAAACTTACTATCTTTTATAAGATTACCAATCACAGGTCTAGATTAGTTTCTTTATACCGTGTTGAATTAGTGCCAGAATTTGACATTGCTCAAAATGTTTTGGATTTGATCTATGCTTAGACTCTGAGATGGTGAACGGGGGAAAAAAAATCACAACGCCATGGCTAGCCAGGCCCTGCCTGAGTCCACCTTGGCCAGCCCTACCCTGCCCCCTCCAGCTAGTGATGGGTTAGGGTTAGGCCAGGGGTGTCAAACTCAATTTCATTGAGGGCCGCATCAGCATTGTGGTTGCCCTCAGGGGGCCGGGTGGGTATGGCCAGGGTGGGCGTGGCTAGAGTGCGTATGGCCTACTGGGTGGGCGTGGCCAGCTCTACATCGTTTGCATCAAGGGTGCCTATGGGGGCCTGGGCAGGAGTGGGACAGATCTGAGGGTCTCTGGCAGAAGGAGGGTCTCTGGGCCAGGACCAAGGCAGTGGGGGCCGTTCCCTCACTTTTTCCAGGATGGCTTCGCGGGCCACATGAAACCACTTCACGGGCCAGATCCGGCCCCCGGGCCTTGTCTTTGACATGTCTGGGTTAGGCGAAAGGAGTGACAGATCGCAACCAATAAAAAGACTGGATGAATTTTCTCTCCAGGGAATGATTGCTAGGGTGTCTCACTCCCAAGTTCATGTGACCAACTGTTTCTCTTTTAATATACTCAGCCATCCAACGTTCTTGAGGCAGTTGGTGGGGACAGGGCCCTTCCTTTACAACCTTTAAGGAGGAGGAGGCCACCGGCTCCTGTTGCATCCTGTCTTGCCCTGCTTTGTACCCAGCTCCTTCTCACAATGCCGAGCATCTCAGAGGAGCTGGGTGCAGAGTGGGGCCAGGCAGGGTTTTTTTTTTATTTTAGCAGAGGAAATTAAACGAATTCCTGATTTCTGGGTGTGCTTGAAAGGATTCTATTATTAGCCAATTCTTCCCTTTCTGAAAATCTCTGCTCACTTACCCGCTGCCTTGCCACGAATCTGCAGGTTTCAGCCCAGGGGTGCCCTACAACAGTGTGGAATGTCTGGCAGGCAGCAGCTGATGATGAGCATCCCTGATGAGTCAGCTGTGGTGGGGAACCTGGGGTGAAGTGGGCATGGCCTGGTGGCCACAGCCAATTGTCCCATTCCAATATCCATAGAACAACAGCCCAAATCACTTTCTGCTTTACAATTTCTCACATGGAAAGAGATACGTTCTAATATTTCTGTTTGCTACCTAGTCTAGCTGTTGTGCTTTCTTTTATGTTCAGATAAATATAACTCCAAAACTCCCATATATAGAAAAAATAGGCCTACATTTCTGTTCTTTGAACTATTTCCACCTGTTGGTTAGGAAGGATTTCTACAAAACTTTCTGCTAATGCAAAGAACTAATGGAATTTTGTTTTTTGCCCAGAGTTCAAGGAAGCATTCATGCTCTTTGACAGGACCCCAACTGGAGAAATGAAAATCACATACAGCCAATGTGGAGATGTCATGCGAGCCCTGGGACAGAACCCAACCAATGCAGAGGTCTTGAAAGTGCTAGGGAAACCAAAGCCAGAAGGTACATATATACAGGAAAGATTCAGCCTTTTCATATCCCACTCCAGAAGTTTCCTACCTATCATAAAATTATACATTTGCATGTTCAATAACTGATCTAGAAGCAATTGCCAAACCTACGGTAATTCTTCTGAACTATAATATATCTTTTCCAAGTTCAAATATGCTTGAATTAGTTTCCAAGTTTGTTGTCACAAGAAGCTATATTGATGAAATGGGAAAACTGTAACACACAGGGGAAGAGTGTGGGTGTAGGTGTGTGTGTGTGTGTGTGTGTGTGTGTGTGTGTGTGTGAGAGAGAGAGAGAGAGAGAGAGAGAGAGAGAGAGAGAGAGAGAGAGAGGGAATAAGAATCAGAGAGAGAATGAGAATCAGAACTGTTATTTTTGATATTTGTCATCATCATTTTCTTTCTTGTCAGAAATGAACACAAAGATGCTGGATTTTGAGACCTTCCTCCCAATGTTACAACACATTGCCCGATCCAAAGACCAGGGGACTTTTGAGGACTTTGTGGAAGGACTGCGTGTCTTTGACAAGGAAGGAAATGGCACTGTCATGGGAGCTGAGCTACGTCATGTTCTTGCTACTTTAGGTACAGGAAGGAATTTAGTCCGTAGCATGTTAAAGGAAGTAGAAAATCTGTAGAATTTGTGACAAAAATTATGTTTGGGCAAGGTTTGATCTTCCAGAATAATTAGCATTGTCAAATAATCCATATGTTCATACATACCCCAGCATGCATGCACTATATAGCACATTATTATGATTAGTTCAGGGACGCGGTGGCTCAGTGGGTTAGGACGCTGAGCTTGTCGATCAGAAGGTCGGCAGTTTGGCGGGTCAAATCCCGAGTGCCGCGTAACAGAGTGAGCGCCTGTTACTCGTCCCAGCTTCTGCCAACCTAGCAGTTCGAAAGCACGTAAAAATGCAAGTAGAAAAATAGGGACCACTACGGTGGGAAGGTAACAGCGTTCCGTTCACCTTTGGCGTCTAGTCATGCCGGCCACATGACCACGGAGACGTCCTCGGACAAGCGCTGGTTCTTCGGCTTTAAAACAGAGATGAGCCCCTAGAGTCGGAAACTACTAGCATGCATGTGCGGGGGAACCTTTACCTTTACCTTATGATTAGTTCAGACAGTAGATTGGAATTTAAAGCAGCTTATTTTTTGTGATACTTCTATGAATACTGTGTATTTGTGTGTCGTTATAGTAATATGTTGTGGTTTATGGAGCTGCCATGTTAGGGTTTTTTTCTGATTGTGCAAGATCAATGCCTAGAATGGGAGAAGGGGCCCAAGTGTGAAAGTGACTAAGGTGTATCAATAATACTTTATAATAAAGGAACAGCCCTGCCCTTAAAAATCTCAGGGTAAACTTCTCAGGCACTAACCTCTGTTTATGATTATGGAAGCATAGCAGCCCATACAGAAGGCATTTCTGTATTGCTTTAAATTTTCTAATTTTCTTCATTTTTGTCACAATTCCCATTCATATGTAAAACAAGCAGAACATTCATTTCTTGCAAGAATTCATTCTCTCATTTGGCAAATGCAATTCTTTTGTGACTACAGATATTTCTGGGATTATTGTTGCATATACAACTGCATCAGGAGCTACTTATCACAGGGTGCAATGGAATAAATGGAGGCTTCTGCTGAATTAAGCATCTGTCTTAATCAGTTGTCCTTGACTTGGTGCCTTTCAGAATTCTTTTGTCCATGCTAGCTAGTCATTCTGTAATTTACAATCCAAATAGATTTGGAGAATGCCAGGTTAAGAAAGACAAAAACTAGATCTTATTTAATATTAATAACGATTATTTAAGTAATTCCCATTTCTGTTCTTAGTACTTCTCCTGCATTCAGAGATAAGCACGGAAACAAAATTAAACTCTTTTGATTTCTGTTTTATAGGTGAGAAGATGACAGAGAGTGAAGTTGAACAATTGATGGCTGGACAAGAAGATGCTAATGGCTGCATCAACTATGAAGGTATTGTAAGTGGATCAAACCCACTTTTAAAAATCTGTTAAAAAGGATCCTTTGCACTTGCTGTTTATTGCTGGAGCTATTGCTAAAACTTCCTAATGCTGGAAAGTTTCTGCTGATACTTTATTTCTCAGAAGTCTCAGTACAAAGCAGCCAGGAATAAACAGTGATTCTCTGAAGAAATAGAATGAAACAATATTGAAATGTTTCGGCTGCTGAAGTTGCTGCTAGAATAAAGATTGATACTGCAATCACATAGTTTTCTATTAATATGATCGAGTAGGCTTTCCACTCCATTCAGCTGCTTTCTATTTGGGACATAAGGACTACTCCTATTAGTGATACCATTAGAATGGCCTGAGAAGTTAATGCCATTTAACTTTCTATAAAAAGTATTTCTTAAATTTAAGATCAAAACTTTTTTCTCACTTATTTACCTGCACTTTTACAGAAGGGGTTGGCACCATTTTGGTGATCAAAGGACAGAATTGGGGGTGGGAGAGAGATGTAGCTAGCTATCCAAGAGCTGTGTTATCACAGTGGTTAGAATGCAGTATTGCAGGCTGTGCCAACTGCCAGCAGTTCAATTCTCACTGGCTCAAGATTGACTCAGCCTTCCACCCTTTCGAGGTAATATGCTGACTCTGTAAACTGCTTAGAAAGGGCTGTAAAGCACTATAAAGTGCTATTGCTATCTACAAAATTTCTTCACTATTATTACAATCGAGCCCAATCTGAAGATTCTGAACATCATACAACACAGCAAGAAATGTAAAACAAAAACAAACATTCAATTGTGATCTGTGTATGTGTAAAAATCTTGTATTAGTCTGTGACCTTCAACTGGGCAAAATTGGAAGGGTGATAATTATTAAAACAAACTAATTTAAATGAAATAAATCATGACCAAGAATGAAATTGGGGGAAGTGGTGGCCATTTCAGCATTTACTACTAAATTTTTTGGCTACATTCTCCAGAAACCCATAGGTTACATGGTGCAAGGGAAGGTGGGACAACTATTTCCCTGCCCTTTTTCTCATCTCTCTGGCCCCTGCACCAAATCAACCGGCAGCAAGGCCCTACAAGAGAGGATTGGCTGCTTTGAAAAAAAGGCTGAAATCTGAAATTTCATAACGGCAGCAGGCAGTGAGGGAAAGAGGGGCTTAGATGCCTACTAGTAATGTCATAGTTGGCTGAAGGATGCTGATAAGTGATGGGTGAGCCGTTTTCCTCCCTGGAGGGAGGGAGTCCTTGGGGACATGCCAGAATGGGGAGTGAGGGTACAATTTTCCTTATGCTCTGCAGCTTCCTTTATTCCCCATCCCTCAGCAAAGTGGCAGGCAGTTTCACAGGCCAGCTGAGGAGGAGGAAGGCTGATTTCCAAGCTCCCTGCAAGTGACCCATTTAAAAATATTGATAGAAATGTATAAATTATCAATTTACGTTGAATTAATGTAAGGAAAAAAAGCTTTCTAGAACTGTGTTGTAGCTTGTTTGTTCAGGCCATCTGAAACTACCTTTCAAATTCTTTAAAAAAATTTATTATACTTAATGATCTAGATTATGTGAACTGAATTTTTGAAGGCTCTCCACTGACTATGGTGGGACTTCAACATTTGACTAAATCTGCAAAATATTTTTATGTAAAACAATTCTTTCCGATAATCTACAGATTAGCCTGCATTACTTCTAAATTTCTGTTTTTATTTTCCTCAGCTTTTGTCAAGCATATCATGTCTGGATGATGCTAGAATCTTGAAAGTAAGTACTTTTTCAACATTTCCTGTTTAAATTGTTATAGAGTATGATTAGGAAAAGATGTATGTTTTCTGGCATATATTAACACTTTTCTTAGTCCTGAAAGTAGGTGTGTAAGGTGATGCTAATGCTAAATATTTTAACATTAGCAAGTCTCAAAATAGCAATGTGAAGGGGAAAAATGAAATTAGAAAATAGAGGGTAATGTCATGGAAGTTTCAGGATGTTGCAAAACTGATGGTGACCTAATAAAATTAATTAAAACTAGGACGAGAACTAGAGAATAAAAAAGCAACAGAGCTATAAACAGACTCAGGGATTATAAGGATTCCTTAATTGACATATTTTGCTTTGCTTTCTTTTGCATTTTCATAAACATTTGTACAATCAAATGATTGTGCAGTATTGGTAATGGGGCAACATGGCGTGCGCACACACACACACACACACACACACACACACATCAACCAATAATTACAGTATTACAAAAGACACAAGTGTGATACTCTCATGTTTGGGCAATTCCTCACTGAGAAAAACTAACTGGAAGGACACTAATTGATTACACTAATTGAGCTTCTAATTCAGACATGTCAAACACAAGTCCCGGGGGCCGGATCCGGCCCACAAAGTGGTTTCATGTGGCCCCCGAAGCCATCCTGGAAACAGTGAGGGAACGGCCCCCACTGCCTTGGCCCTGGCCCAGAGACCCTCCTTCTGCCAGAGACCCTCAGATCTGTCCCACTCCTGCCCAGGCCCCCATAGGCACCCTGGATGCGAACGATGTAGAGCTGGCCACGCCCACCGAGTAGGCCATATGCACTCTAGCCACACCCACCCAGTAGGCCATGCCCACCCTGGCCACACCCACCCGGCCCCTTGAGGGCAACCGCAATGCTGATGCGGCCCTCAATGAAATTGAGTTTGACACCCCTGTTCTAATTGATCTAATAACTATTTGTGAAATTCAAAACTACACTCCTTTTGTGTCTTTTTGAAGCAGAAAACTGGCCTCTTCCACAAGACTGTGTTCAACAAAGTTCTGTGTAGTTGCAGCCATAAATAACGGCATTTGCTGTATTTTATTATTATTGGAAACAATCTTGGTTCCATTGAATGAAAATGTATAGCTAACTATATCATGATTAGTTTACACAGTTAACATTTTTTTAAAAAAATTACTAAGAGGTCATTCAATTATCTTGTTCTTTCTTTCCAGATTCTTCAGATGAATAAAAAACTGATTCGGCAGAAATTTCCTCATACTATTTCCCCCTTAAAACTCTGTAGGAGATGAATCTACCACAAACCACATTAAAGGGGCTGCCCATTATAATAACAAAACCACTGCATTAAACACCTCTGCATCAATTTCAAATTTTACTTTTTTTAATAGTTTCTTCTTTTTGTTGCATCTGGTACATTCAAATTAAAATATGAATATCTGTGCAGGATGCACAAATTATTATTTGGTTAAAAAAAGGCCAGAAGGGGAAAATAGCGTGCATATGTAATGGCCATAAGTAATGGTTATTTGACATGGGATAGTGGGAATTATAATTAATCAGATATGGAACACATCAGATTGGAAAATGTTGCTACGTGAAAAAATAAAGATTTGTTTGTTTCTATCTTTCAACCAACTGCAGAATGTCCCATTTTTGGTAATGGATAGTAAACTGAGATACACTTTAAACGAGGAACATACAGTTGCTGAGCTCTCTTTAGGATGGAACTACACAATATCTATAGAAGGCAGACTGAATTAAATGCTCAAAAAATAAGCAATATTAAAACACAAAATAAAAGAAATCTAGCTTTTCATAATTAATGATCAATATATGAACAACTTAATAAGTTTGCCAAGGTAACAAACATTATCATCAAATATTTTCCTCCTGATATGTGAAGCACTCTCCCCAAATTGATGCTATATAGACTTGTAGGATTTTAGTACTGACACTTGACCATTCCATCTTGATTCAATGGTGACAGTTCTTGTAATCCAAGATATCGGGAAGGCACGAGCCTAAGGAAAATATTAGAAGGCAGCAACTATTTTTTTGGCTTTTGTAGAAAGGGCAATTTATAATCAATATATACATTTTTGCCCCATATCATGATAGGTATGTATAGTTATTAAACACCTGCCACATGTTTGGAAAAAAACCTTCAAGGTAATTTATAATTAGAGTAATGGAGACATAAAGTAAAAATAATCACAGAATACGTAAATATAAAACAAAGATACAAATATATTTATGGCAATTATTTATATCCTGTTTAGAATAACAATCCCCCTAAAGCAGCTTCTATTTAAAACAATTATTACAATATTTTAAAACAAATATCTAGAATCTTTCCCATATGGCAAGAAATGGTTTTTGTCAGGGGAATTCAGCAAAAGTCCAGCTAGAATAGGCTTTGGTGATCATCTTTGACTGTCACATATATACAGGCTTCCAGATGCAATTTAAAGTGCTGGTTTTCATCTATAAAACCTTTCACGGTAAACCTTTCATGGCATGACTGCAAGTCTCCAACTTTCTCTCTTCATCCCACAAAATCTGGCCCAATGAGCATGCTTCAGGTTCCTTCTATCAAAGTATTCTTCACAAGGCATAATTAGTATTAAGAAATTATCAGAAAATGTAGCAATGGCCACTAATTTGGACAAGCGGGCAAGGGGAAGGGTGAATACATTTATGGAAGATAGTCTACCAAGGAGCAGGACAGCACACTTCCAAATACCAACTGCAGCAAAATAACTGACAAGAATAAAATGCTCCGCTTTCTTCTTCAAACATTCCTGAGGCATCTGTCAGCTACTATGAGAAAAAAAGTGCTAAACTAAGAGACCTTGATAGCAGGCCAAGCTTATCATATTAGATCATTGCTCCATGGATACAAGACAACTTAAGAATGAATTCACAGCATTCCATTATCAGTAGCAACATTCCAGGGTTGTATTTGGGTAACACTGGAAGATACGTAATTTTCCTTACAAGAGTGGGGGATGTTTACCTACCACCTTTCAGTGGTAGGTAAACATAACTGTAAAAAGCAGAAGACAGCATGGTTGTTTGGAGTGGGGGAAGATCTCCAATCTATTCCTAAGCAAAAATAAGATGCATGCAAACTTTGACATGCTCTTCACCACTACAGGATTGATGTATCACAACTTGCATAATAAAACAGACCTTAAATTCGATACAATTTAAGGTGCATTTCATTAAAAGTAGATTACTTGCACACTTATTCTACATGTATTTAATACTTTTCCTGTTTTGAAATATGAAAATTATAATTCAACAGCAGTTCTGAATAAATCGTATGACAGGGATCACAGGTTGTGCTTTCTTGTTCTCTTAAAACCATTTTTTTTAAAAAAGAAGAGAACACCTGGCTTAAGATTTTCCTCACTGTTTTGTGACATTTGTTTGATCAAAGACTACTGAGTGAAGTTTGATTCCTCATGACTACATGAATATATTCAACTTGCGCTCTTTGCATGTATTGTTTTGACCTCCCCATCTTTTCTATAGCCTTAGATTCCCAGTTGTCTTCTATCTAAATATTATCCAAGTTTGATCCTGCTTAAATCATATTTTCTAATGGTATGTTTTAGACCAATGGATAATAATTCTACACATGGAGGACTTGAGGTACAAAATTAATTTGCTACAAATTGTAATTATATATTTATTTTAAATAAAAGTTAAAATCACTAGTAATTTCTGTTGGCAGACAAGTTTTTATAGAATTGACATATACTATGATAATATTTCTTCAAATTGAAACTATACTTCCTGAATATCAATAGTTAGACATTCTCCACGATAAAGGCACTGTTAATTTGGATGACCCTGTACTTTGCTGATATAAGTTTGGCCCATTTCAATTCTTTATACTTTCCTCAAATCTTATCATGAGTTGCTATTCAGACAGGCCCTTCTAAAGAAAAGGAGGCCATATAACACACAGTATGTTTTATTACAGATTTTTGTTGGCATCAGCTGTCTCCCTCTCCTTCAAAATTTCCTGTCACAACTGGAGAAGGAGGACAATATAAATAGAAACCTAACAGGAGTGAATTCTCCCAGGACAATGGCCAACACTCAGCTGTTTCCTTTTAAAGTTTGGAAGCATTTTCTTCTTTAGCTCCTAGGATAGCAGAAGATTTAAAAGGCAGGGGTGCTTGAAAAGAAACAAAAATAGCAATCTATTCAAGGAGAGCCTTTGCTGACATTTGTTGAGTTTAAGAAAACAATTCATACCAAAGATAGTTTTGATAATGGTAGCATGAATTTAGTCAATGAAGGGGTAGAAAAAGGTGACCAAAGAAAGCTAAGAGAATAGTGCATAAAATTACCAGTGATCAAGCTTGAACCTGTAAAATCAGGTTTACCTCATCTCAGAATGAGTATTGTTGGTCAATGATTAAATGAAAAGAAAATTCATTTATATAACCCAAGAATAAGATATAATTTTGCCCTCTAATCAAGCCCCATTTAGGATTATCCATAGGCTACAATTGAACTTATGTCCTTATGAGGGACAATGAAACAAATCAAAGATCAGGCATCATATACCAAGTCCAGTACAACAACTGTGAAAATAACTATGTGGGCCAAACTGGAAAAAAGCTATCTACCAGACTGCACGAGCACTCCCTGGCTATTAAAAGACATGATCCACTATGCCTTATTTATTTATTTATTTATTTATTTATTTATTTATTTATTTATTTATTTATTTAATTACATTTATATACCGCCCTTTCCCGAAGGACTCAGGGCGGTTTACAGGGTGATTAAAAACAAAAATACAAAAGTTAAAAACAGATTTAAAAAATTATATTCGTCCCTGCATAAGTAAAACCCCAGTTAAAATTGAAATTAAAACCAAAATTAAAATTCTCAGCCTGGGCCAGAGAGCTCGAAGAGCCAGGTCTTCAGGTCCCGGCGGAATGAACGGAGGTCGGGGGCAGTCCTAAGCTCCACTGGCAGCTGGTTCCAAAGGGCAGGCACACCCACTGAGAAGGCCCTATCCCTGGGTGTCGTCCGCCGGCAATCTCTTACAGGTGGCACCCTGAGAAGACCCTCCCTGTGGGAGCACACTGGACGAAGGGAGCTTGATGCCGGCAGCAGGTGTTCCCTCAGATATCCCGGACCCAAGCCATTTAGGGCTTTATAGGTCATCACCAGCACCTTGAATCTCCGTCCACAAGGACTCAGAAGGACACAAGTTCAATCTACCCAGGACCACAATTATAACTCAAAGTCAAGGAGAGAAAGAGAATTCCACAAGGCCTAGTTCTCCACCAACCAGTGAACAGACACATTAACATCGACCCCTCCTGCCAACCACTGAGACCAAGAAAGCTGCTTCAACTGAAATACTGGAAGCAACATTCCAAACAAACTGAACACAATTCAAACCGCACTGAAGATGCCCTCCCAGAGAGGAAACATTTGCAACCTAATTACCAAGCCTGGAGATCAAATCAAAGGCCCAGCTACCAACCAGAGCTACTAGTATTCAAATACATCTCAAAATCATATATTTAAAACTATATATGTGTATGTGTGTTTGTGTGTGAGAATAATAGTAATAGTAATAGTAATAATAATAATAATATAAAGTTGGAAGGGACCTTGGAGGTCATCTAGTCCAACCCCCTGCTCAGGCAGGAAACCCTATGCCATTTCAGACAAATGGCTGTCCAGTCTCTTCTTAAAAACTTCCAGTGTTGGAGCATTTACAGCTTCTGGAGGCAGATTGTTCCACTGATTAATTGTTCTAACTCAGGGGTTTCCAACTGGGAGTGCTTGCACCCTCTGGGGTGCAAGACGATATTCCAGGGGGTGCCAAAACTTGGGTTTTCAAAATTATACTGTATATGCATAATTTGTTGCCGTTATTTTGAAATTTGTAAGGGGTGCAAGAATATATCAGAAGCATTCTAGGGGTGCGGGGTATAGAAAAGGTTAGGTGCTGCTGTTCTAACTGTATATATGTGTATATATGGTTTTATTTTGATGTTATAAGTGATGTGGGCAGCAAACAAATTTAACAAATAAAATGTCCATGTTAAATGACAATAAGACAAGCGAGCAAATACTGAAGTTTCAATGTTATAGGGAATCAGCATATTGTTGTCTGTCTAGCAATTAAAGCTAGGCTTTTTACATTGTTTTTCATCTGACACTCACTAAGTAATAATCTAGACTAAAGGATTTTGAATACAGTACTAATTTTATCTATATTAATTGATCTACTTTTCTTGGCAAAATTCCATCTAAATTACATGCTTATTTAATAGCTCAGAGTTGGATTGGCTTTTAAACCTTTCCTTTTGACATGTTATCTTGCTATAAATCTTGGAATTTGAGATGGCTGCAGAGAGATATTTGTTGTCCCCAAGTATGTGAAGGATTTCACCCAGAAGATTGGGCAAACATTTTCAGAATTGTTGTAGATGATAGCACTGTAATTTAAGAAAATAAATTTTGATTAAAATCAGAAAAAATCCCATTAGTAAAAGTTCTTTAACAGTGGAATAGACCACTAAGGGAGTTAAAATCCTTTTTTAAACAAAAATCCTCCAGAGAGCCACTGCTAGGCTGTACTGACAATAACAGAATATTCCAATTCTCTCACTATTTGCTTATTTATTTATATCCTGTCTTTATTTTTACAAATAATTCAAGTTGGAAAATATATCCTGAACACCTTCCTCCTACTCTTTTCCTTTCAACAACTTGTGAGGGGATTAGGCTGAGAGTAAGTGACTAGTTCAAAGTTACCCAGCCAGCCTTCATGGCTGAAGCAAAACTTATCTAAAATTCAATTGCTTAGCTTTTTTCAGTAAGTCAATTATTACCTTCTCACCAGGTTTAAGACTGGCTCTCTCAGAAGAGGGTTAGGGTTAGAAACTTGATTAGAAATTAGGATATTCTGTAACATTTGCAGATACACAGCTTAACATTAGAGGTAACACTTCCTTTGCCATCCCATACCCAAAGAAGTAATCCCCAATGATAGACAGTGTGATTTAACAGTCTAGGATGCCACGTTATATTTTGTATAGTACATAGTGATCTCATTTTGAATTATTGCTTATCAATAATTATGGAATTTATTTTCAGTTAAACATTTTACCACAGGGCTACAATTCCAGCTTTTCTGATGGAAGTAGATTAAACCTTGTTTCACCAAAACTTTTTTTTTAAACTCTACAATAATATGCTTTGACTTAGTCTTGAGTCATGGTGACTACGACAAACCCCCTAAAGTGTTCTTAGCAATACTTTCAAAAATGTAGTACCTAGTACCTGCTGGCTGGACACCATAAAGGATGATCACCAGGAAGACTATGGCGAATCTGAAGGAGGTGGTGCAAGGGGCATAGAGCATGCTGATCCATAAAATGGCCAAGGTCAAACATAACTGAATGGTTGACAATGACGACAGCGGGATGTACTTGCCTAATCAGACTGGTGTACAATTTGGAGGTCCTCTTGAACTCACAGTTCCTGCCTTTGTGAACCAATTGTGAACCAAATGTGCACATTCCTCATGGTGATTTATGTCTTACTTCCTGCTTGGATTACAGTAGGGTATGCTCTGAAATCCTATTTTGTTGTATCCTGGATATATGCTTTCTCTATGGCTGCCCTGTGGAATAGCATTCCCCCTCACCCCACCCCAATAATTGGATGGGCCTGCCCATTAACCATTCAAAGGCTCTGAAGTCCTATTTTTTTTTCTCTCAACCTTGACAATTTTGAAATGTAGAATTCCCAGTGGCTGAGAATTTCTGGAAATTGACGTCCATACATCTTCAAGTTACCAAGGTTGAGAAACAATGCTCCAGGCTTTTCGGTCAGGCTGTTAGGTGAGCTCCTTAGTGTTAGTGATGTGATTTTTTTTTGTTGGTTAGTCGTGTATTTTGGGAGTTATTGTTTAATCAGGTGGTTTTGAGCTTAAACTGCTGTGATAGTTTTAATCTTATGAAATGGGTGCCTCTATAAACCCTTAAAATAAACAAATATATTGAATCTTGATCACACCTCTCTCTCACCTCTCTTTTACCTTAGTAAAATTGGCCCAGTTTAATCTGAGTCTCCCCATTTAGTTCTGGATGCCATAGTTTCGGTCTTCTTGCATTCACTCAAGTTTAATGATTAAAAAATAGGCTATCCTTTAACAGGGTATTTTTTTATCCGATACTTTCCTCTCAAGATAGTTCCTGAGCTTGTACAGAATACTTTTCTATACCCCCACCCCACCGGCATATAAATATTTATGGAGTATCATAAACTAAACATTTTCAATAAGTGTATACAAATACAGCATTTCTCTCAATCGGGACTCAAAAAGTTCTCAAACACCCGCCTCTCCCTTCGGCAGCTTGGGTGTTTCCGGCTATCGTTCCTCTATTTCCGAAATAAGAGAGAAACCTCCTCGGTCAATTTTTGATATTCCAATCTTCTTCAACATGTTATCATTTTCATGAGTTATGTACAGTACATACAGTAGACATAAGATGGTGACGTAATTTACTTTTGATCAATATGGTTTTCCGGATCACTTCGGCTCTTTCCGTCACGATAAAGCCGAGACCGGACGATGCTTTGGTGACTTCAATTAAGAGAGCACAGTCCAAGACCGACTCGCTTTCGCTTTCTTTCGGCACTTTCCGTCAAGAACGAAGAAGCCTGGCCTTCGAGTTCGTTCACGTCCTTTCCGTCTCCGCTCGGGAAGGAGCAGCGGAAGAGGTCTTGCCTTCGGATCTTTTCGTCACTTTCCGTCGACTGCTCGGCAACACTCGGCTCATGACGGGCTGGGGCCTTCCTTTCCCTTTCCTTACCTCCTTCACGGCCCAGTTAACGGTCGCTGCCAGTTTAAATGAGACGTGATCCGGGTCGTTGTCGCGCCACACCCTGAGGCGGTGTCTGAGTCTGTCAGGAGGAGGGGGGAGAGAGAAAAGAGAGAAGGGGGCTCCCTTCCCCCCCAACCCCAATTTCATCCGGGTCCTGTCCCTGAGTGGGGAGTCGGGGCAGGATGACGGTGCTGCAGGAACCCGTCCAGGTACGGACACCGGTGGCGAAGGGCCTGTACTGGGGAGGGGAGAAACGAAAGCAGGAGACAGAGGAAAGGAGCCTCAGGAGAAAGAAGGGTTCCTGCTCTTCTTTTTTTATTGATAAGATACGGCTCCTTTACAAACTCCCTTTGCTCCTTTCAGGGAATGGGGGATGGAGGATGGCGGTGCAAGAGAATCTTCTGTAATCTCACTTTCTTAGTTTACAGCAGTGCTTTTTTGCCTTTGTGAATGTCGCGTTCGCACTTCGACTGTCCCTGCACCGGTAAATCAGTCCAGTTCTCTCTGGAAGGAACGATGTTTTTAAAAATTGCCTTTTGCATTTCGTGTTTTTAATTCTCCCTCCCACCTTTCCTGGACTAACTTAAACACATTCTCTCAACTCTCAAAGACCTCTTGGGTCCCCAAGGATCACACTTTGTTTTTTTGTCCTTTTAGACACCTGTAGTGTAAGCGTCTTCCCCACATGAACCCTCTCTCATTAATCCCTGTCCCATCTCTCCCATTGAAGGCTTTCCTTTTATTACTCCCTTAAACACACACACATACCAAACACCAAATAGTCACTTAAATTAATATCTGGCTTTTACAGCATAATGATCTTCTAATGGTTTCAATCCAGTCCATGATACTAAATAAATCTATGCCTGTTTAGTAGCATTGGATATTCTTTAATTATCATAATTCCTGTCAGCTTCTCCTTTTGCACGAAGGATTTACATTCGCATTGCTTGTTTATATATAATCTGATTATGCTATCTGATTATTCTCTAATTGGCAAAAAGGCCCTCTACCACTACAGTCCTTCTCATTCTCCAATATATTTGTAGCTCCAGCTGAGGAGGCCCCATATTTTCAGTTTCTGCCTTGCTGCACAAAGACTGGCTAGGGCTGGATTACTATTCAGATCTAGAAACTTGTATTACTTCTTCAAATGCCAACCCTGTATTGAACTGAAGAGTTTTGCAAAATTTACAAGTGTCTTAAAATGTTTTAAGGGCCTAGCAGATCAGACAATTGCACTATGCCAGCTTTTGTTTATGTTGCTTTCTATTTCTTTAGTATAACAATGCAGTTTTCTGTGTTCTTCACACTGATGGGATGGGCTTGGGTTTTATTAATCTGTTTTAACCTACTTTTTAATGTGTTTTAATTTATTCATGGGCATTTTGTTTAATCGTTTTTAATTTTTGTATCTTGTTTTTTAATATGTATTGCCCTGTTCACCACCCTGAATCCTTCGGGAGAAAGGCGGTATACAAATAAAATTAATAATAATAATAATTTCATTTCAAACCATATTTTTATTTTCAGCTTCCTAAATTTTCTCATCTTGTGTATTTTACAATATCATGGACTTGTGCTCTACAAATTACAATTTATTTTCCCATTGTACTTACTGATTGTTCATCCATTTTCATTGTAAGTTCATTGGCATCTTTTTCTGAGAGCAAGCTTCAAGTTTCTTAAAAATTTCAAACAAAAAGAAAATCTTTATTGTGTAAAGCCAGGGCCAGAAGTCAAATCATAACATTCTGTTGAGGGCTTCTCTTCCCTCCCCCCCCCCTGAGAATTGTAGGCACCATCTAAAAGCTTTAATATTCAATCATTGGTGCCCACCTCATCTTTAGTCCTGGTTGACAGCTGGAGTAAATAATGACTTAAGCAATGAACACAATCATTTCCAGGTGTCCATTTTCAGATCACAGAATCAGATAACTCTCCGATCTCAATGAAATTAGGGGCAATGAAACAAAGGAGAAGACAACTATAATGACAATGGAGAAAAACCTGAGGTGCATCTGCCTGAACCTAAACAACCTGTGCTAGAAATTCTATTCTATGATACAAATAATGGTGAAAAAATTTACTTTTCCATTAGTGGTTCCAGTATGTGACTATATTAATATATTGCAGCAAAAACAGCTAAGAGATTATGGCATCTTTAAAACTAACCAATTTATTTTTGCATGGCAGATACATTGAGGTTTTTTTTAATGCTATGTTTTTTCACCATTGTTAAATTTTCACTGATTTTTCTTCTAACTTTGAGACTCTTAAACTAGGATTAACTTTATAATTTCTGCTAACTAATTTATAAGACATTTATAGATAGACTGCTTGCATTAATACTGATTTGGAATCCATCTTAGAAGAACCAATTAATGTACTTTTGGCAATTGTTCCATTTTATGGATTGTTTTCAATGCTGAATGAAAGTGTGAACATCATTCTTGGAAGTATCAGGTTGGACAATTGTGAATTGTCCTTCATGATTAATTAAAATAACCATTGAAAATTGCCCAGTTGATGGAGGTGATTATTGCTTATAATATTTACTTAGAAAATAGTAGTGGCTGTCTGCTGCAGGAACTAGATGTTATCACATTAGACAATAACAGGGCAGTTGGCTCATATTTTGCCCTTGAAAAAGATGATTGCAATGAATCAGTTCCTAGACTGATACTTCTAATTAATATTAGCTAATATCCAATACAAGTTTTGGGGAATTTTCTCTAGAAAATCTTATTTCCAAATTTTCTACTACGGTAGGAAAAACAACAAATAGAAGATGTTTTTTCAAAATATTTCCAGTCTCCATGTCTTCCTTATTGGAATTTTATAACAACTTGTATTATAAAATGACTGAATTTATTTAGCGTATGGCATATCATACATGGACTAGCAATATATATGAACATTTCATCTATCAATGACTGTATTATTTGACTGTATTATAAATTACTGGTTAAGGGGCCTAGGTATCATGGTTATTGAAAAAGTAGAACAAAGTTGAATATCTTTTTTCTATCTGCCCAGTTGAATATCTTTTTTCTATCTGCCCAAAGACCAGGAATATTCAATAAGACAAATTTGTCGGCCAAAAAATAAAACAGTCCTCAATTTACAACCATCTGATTAAATTTGATTAATGACTGTTCAAAATTACAATGGCACTGAAAGAAGTGACATGACCAGTTCTCATACTTATGACCATTGCATCATCTCTATAGTCAAATGATCATATTTAGGATGCTTAGCAACTGGCATGTATTTACAATGGCTGCAGTGTCCTGGAGTCTTGGGACAGCTATTTGCAGTTTCTGACAAAATCAATTGGGGAAACCAGATACACTTAACAACTGCATGAGTCACTTAAAAACTAGTGCTTCTCTTAACAACCATGGGAGAAAAGTTGTAAAATGGGATAAGATTTACTTAATAACTGCCTTGCTTAGCAATGGATATTTTGGTTGCTGTTTTACAATTATAAGTATTTTTCTTAGTGTGATTTCAGGTGCACTATACTTAATGTAAGGGACGCGGTGGCTCAGTGGGTTAGGATGCTGAGCTTGTTGATCAGAAGGTCGGCAGTTTGGTGGGTTGAATCCCGAGTGCTGCGTAACAGAGTAAGCACCTGTTACTTGTCCCAGCTTCTGCCAACCTAGCAGTTCGAAAGCACGTAATAATGCAAGTAGAAAAATAGGGACCACTACAGTGGGAAGGTAACAGCGTTCCGTGCACCTTTGGCGTCTAGTCATGCCGGCCACATGACCACGGAGACGTCCTCGGACAAACACTGGCTCTTCGGCTTTGAAACAGAGATGAGCACCGGCCCCTAGAGTTGGAAACGACTAGCACGCATGTGCGCGGGAACCTTTACCTTTACCTTTTTATACTTAATGTATGGTTTTCTTTAATATTGTTCTTGTTGGTATAATTTATTTATTTGTTTTTATTCTACCTTTATTATTTTTATAAATAACTCAAGGTAGCAATTATATCCAATATAACTTCCTCCTCCTATTTTCCCCATAATAACCCTGTGTGATAGGTTAGGCTGAGCTGAGAGGGAGGTTGGCTCCCTCTCATGAAATGAGGGCAGGTCACATCCTAACACTATATTTCCCTTAGATATTTAGAAGAGTTGGTAGTATGTATATTTCTGCATCAAACTTATGTGATTTTTCCAGTAGTCGTGAATTTAAATTATATTTGCAGACATAGTACAAAAAGATTTGATGGACTTTCTGCAATAGAGTAGGACTAAATTTTCTTCTCTATCAATAAATCAGATGTCCTCTATTAGTTTTAGGATCTTTCATCTGTTTTTTTAAAACATCCAAGTTCTAACCACATCCAACCTTGTTTAGTATTGAGCCCAAGGAAGGGGGGGGGCAAGTGCTATACCTAATATTGCTCAGCACACAAGCCAAAATGGCTGGAATCATTAGAAACAATTACAAACTGATTTTTTGTTATTGAGTTCAATTCCAGTCACAGTAAATGAACTATTGTTATTTTATTTATCTGGTTACTCTAACAGGAGGAATGAAATGGAAATAAAGAAGTTTTAGGGCTCCATTTTAAAGTGGGTAATATTATTAAAATATTGCAATATTACTATGAATGAATATAGTATTATACAGCTTTTCCCAAACAAATCTTAATTAAAAATTTTCTATGTTTTGACTGAATGTCCACGGATATTATAGACATATAGTCATCAATCGCTGAATTATCAGTTCTTGTGCAATATTTATTTGTTTAATTTTTTCTAACCCATTTGCTTCCAGCCAAGTCAGCCCAAATATGGGTATTTTCAGGAGCAACAAGGGATGGCAAATGATGACAGGTGCATGATTATATCATTGCACAAATATGTCTTAGTTATTTTGTCAGCTGTTGTAATGCAAGTGCATAATTATGATATTTGCATAATGGCACTATGCAAGTGTCATTTTGGCACCATAATATAACCCTTAAAACTTTGGTTACAAAAAAGACATTGAAATGCCAACCTTTTTTTTAAAGCTAGTGTAACTGGATTATTGATTGATGTATGGGTTTGAGAGTTGGACACTAAGAATGCCTGATCAGAGAAGAATTATTGCCTTTGAACTGTGGTGCTGGCATAAATTATTGCATATACCACGGTCAGCTAGAACAATCAACAGAGAGATGTTGAATTATATAAAACCAGAAACATCACTAGAAGCCAAAATCACAAAACTACATCTGATTTACTTTGGCCATGTCCTACATGCAAATTTATTGGAGAAGTCAGTGATACTAGGAATGGTTAATGGGTCAAGAAGAAGGGGCAAGCAAAGAACTTGCTGGCTTGATACCATCAAAGCTGATATAAAGATGAACATCCAGTAGCTGACAGAAGCTGTGCTTGACAGAGTAGCATAGAGACCATTTGCCTACCAGTATAGTCAGTAAGAGTCAAGACATGATTTGAATGGTGAAAACTACTAAACTATTGTATTAATATTGCTAACTTTTAGTTATATTTTATAAATTTCAGTGTAGTTATTAAAATGGATGCAATATTTTCTGACTGTTGGTTTATAATTAGTATTGAATATTTGGAAATCAAATTCTGTTTTTAGGGAAGATGCAAACTATTAATAAAGCTTTTTTCTACTTTTATATTAACAGACATTTATCCTAACTTTATTAGATACATGTAAAAAGTTTTCCATAATCACACATGTTCTTTTCACTGACTGTTTAATTCAATTTATAGCCTGTGCTTCTATCTATATTATACTCAGTTAATATAAATGTAAATTAAAATATAAATAATTGAAATTAAAGCACAATAATAAAATCTTTATAGATAGACTTCAAAAGCCCAGTTGAAGAAGAAAGAATCCTTTTCTGAAAGTGGAAAAACATACCTTCTTAAGAGTACATTCCAATGCAGGAAAGCACCCCGACTTGCACAAAAAATAGGCTTCAGAAAGTACAGGCATATTAAGATTTATCTATTTGTTGCCAAAAAAGTGGGACAATATAACATAACAGCTTTTGTTCAAGTTTCCTGTATATGGCCAGATATGTAAGGCTGCAATCAAAACATGTCCATGGTTTTAGCTATGCTTAGTCTTATCCATATAGCAACAACAGTATGTTTCATATTAAGTTTATTGGCTGAAATGTTTTTTTGTATTTCAAAAAAGAGTTTAATTTTACTTTCTCTTTCCAATTTGCTTGTCAATCCAGATCAGTCCTCAAGGTGGCTTAAAGTAACAAAACCAGAATAGGTTAATTAGTTAATTATTAATTACTATGCATTTCAAAACATTATTACAGTTTTAAAAACAAAACATAATTTCAGGTAAATATGTTGACATGTAAATATATTTGGAAATACATTTATTCATCTTTTGCTTGCATCTGGTTAACAATAAATATTTTTTCTTCTTTTCTCTCCCCTTTCTCACAGGCTGCTATATGGCAAGCACTTAACCACTATGCTTATCGGGATGCTGTGTTTTTGGCAGAGAGACTGTATGCAGAAGGTATGAACCTACTCTGATATAAATATTTGCACTATTTACAGAATTGTCAAAGTACTTTGAAGTTTTTTTCCAGCATTATCCATGAAATCTAAATGATAATGTGGTTTGATCGATAGCACAGATGGCATCTGTATACAGCAGAGTAGTATATAGGAGCATTCTTTTAAGCTTGAAAAAATAGTTTTAATAGATAGCATTCTGAGTAATAGTCCATTGATAGTACTGTAATAACTTTTTAAAAGCTAAAATATAGGCTTCTTTGTCAGATCAGCCCTCAGCTGGAAGGAGGTCGTATTCTGTAATCTAAATGTATGAAAATTGGGCAATATTTAAAGTTGTAGAAAGTATTATTATATACTGAATTGTACTTTATTGTGTTACATTATTTCATGTTTACATAATCAAAAATAGAGCATGTACACAAGTAAAGGATGATGCTCGATAGACATAGGGAAAGATGCTGGCCTAGAGAATATTTTTCCTCTTTACTTATGACATTGGTCAATATTAATGTACAGTTTTTAAAGCCTTTCCTCATTTCCCTCTATGCACAGCACAAACATGTCCTAGCAGCATTTTTTGTTACTGTTGTTCCTGATCACATGATATTATTCATGGATGATAGAAACTGGTCATTTTTAGCTGTGCTAGTATTAATATTTTTCCTCTTATTATATTTTTGCTCAAAGGTATTATTGCTCAAAAGTATAGGCTCCAGGTATTAAAATGTATTAGACTATGTCATCTATTAGCTGGGTGAGGTCAGTTAATTGCTGCAGTTTGAAACAAAGGCTATATGGATACGGCTGGGCAAAGAGAAAAGGCAACCTCTGCTGATACAGTTTTCTGAAACTCAAAGGTGGATGGCTAGCATTTCAAGAACAGTGGATAAAGGCCTAACATCAAACAGAATAGAGTGAGCTCATGATTGTTCATAGTACAACCTAATATATTGTCATAAATTTCTAAGTTATGAAGAACTCTTGGTGCTTGCCAACAAAACGGCTGTAATTACAATGTAAAGCAACAATTGGAGATCCTCAAGAGTAGTTTGGCAAGAAAGTTGCCACAAAATACTATGCACCTTAACTGTTTGCATCCAGAAGTTCAGGGCTAAGCAACTGATATTTTTTCATCTTTATTTCTTCAGTACATTCAGAAGATGCTCTCTTCCTACTGGCAACCTGTTACTATCGCTCAGGAAAAGCTTACAAGGCATACAGACTCCTTAAAGGACACAGTTGTACCACCCCACAGTGTAAATATTTGCTTGCCAAGTGCTGCATTGATCTTGGCAAGTAAGTTGTCCCTACATTTGTTAGCATTGTGTATTATACATTTCTCTTTATAAAATATGTGTCACCATTTTGTAGATTTTCAGCTTTGGGTCTATTCACTTTGATGTACAAAAGCAAAGTCTTGTAAAAGAAAAAGTGAAGACATAGAAATATTGTCTTAAAACTAATATGATACAATTTTAAAGTATACTGCTCACATCTCTACAATGCTGCTTTAGGTGTGCTGTAAATATTAAGTCAGGGGTATCAAACTCACAACATCATGTGACATGTTGTGACACATCGTGACTTTTCTGCCATTGCCGGCAATGGGGTGGGTGCGGTTATGCTATGATGCATCTGGCCCATGGGCTGACAATGTGACACCCCTGTATTAAGTAGTCTATGGACTGGTTCAGATTTTAAGGAAAAAAACATGAAATGACTTATGTAGACCTCCACATGAAGGAGTAGAGCAGCTCTATTCTTCTATGGAGTTGTGAAGGGTAGCAGCAGAGTGCTAAGAAAAAGTAAAACCAGTCTAAGCAGTTGCCAACAAATGTCTGAGTACTTCCACATGCTCCAAAGGATTGATAACCCTAGTATTAAGTATGGAAGAAGTGTAATGATTATGTTTTCATATCTAATTATCAGCAACTTTTTGTTACCATGGAGCTGCTCCATTGCCTTCTTGAAATGAATGTGGTGTTAATAGAGAAGTAGCTTACTGATACAGTTTTAACAAGTAATGCACAGAGAAATTGCTCTTTTCAAACTCAATACAGGATAGACAAAATATTTATTTAAATTAAAACAATAAACTCATAACAACTGCATGAGAGATGATTTGTTCCTTGCCTGTAAATGAGGATCTACAGCTAAGAATTCCATATGGTTAATAAGAAAGCTGAGAAGTAGGACTTCTGATTTTGCACTGTAGTGCAGCAGCTGAGGGATTGTGGGCCTCCACGCCCTACGGTTGATTTCTGCCTGCCAGGGGACCCTAAATGGGCCTGAGGTTGCCCCGTAAAGGCAACATAGAAGGGGGGACGTCCTGTCGATTGCGGAGAGATGGCGATTGATCCGATTGGTTTGGGAAAAGCCCTCCGGAAACCGGCAGGTGAAAGGCTAGCTTAACTTCCGAGTCTAGCCCAAGCTACAAGGAACTGAAGTCCAAAAGTACTACTTCAAGCTGATTGAACAATGTGTTTGGAACTGAGTAAGAACAGTGATTTTCTCTCTTCTGTTTGAAAATTGATTTCCTGGGAGAGAAAAAAAGAAACCCCAAGAAGCAAAAAGCCTCCGAAAGTTAGAAGGAGGGGGACCTTTGCCCCACCCTCCTGTAGACAGAAGTGGCGAATTAAACTTTTCAGGGGGAACAGAAATATACTGAAATGAAAAGAATATAAGACTTAATTTGGATAAGTTTGAAATCAGTGGAATCTGTTAGGATTTTCCTTTTATATCATGAAAATAGAAGTAAATGTCTATTACTGAAAGAACTGGTGCTGACATCTAGTGGTGGATGAAAATATACAACAGCAGCTGCTCTATTACAGGGACTGGCAAAGCCCTGGAAAAGATAAATTTGATTTTGGTGACCTTCAATGTCTTAATAACAGAAAATATTTTGGGTTATCTACAAAGTGAGAATTATAAACTGTAAAAAAAAAAGAATTGACCTTTCTGGGTTACAAATACTAACTTAGCTGTGATACTAAAGTTGTCTGCAGAGAAAGGAAAACCTTGATTTTTGGCTATTATGGAAAACCAGAAATCTGCAGAAACAATATACCAAGAAAAAACAAATACTTTCCAGAAGGAGATCTATGCTATGTTGCAACTAATCCAAACAACGATAATCTCAAACCATGAGGAAATTAATAATAACTTTGAAATCATAAATGAACACATCTCCAATTTAACTTTACAACATAAAAATTCTCTGAAAATAAAAATAGAGAGTGAGACAGAAGAGAGAGATTTCAAGATGGAATTTAACAATACAAGGAAGTATGACCCAGATGGGAAAAAAATTACAGGAAACTCTGGACATGGAAAAGACAAACTACACTTTAAGATTACAAAATAAGTTTGAGGACAAGAAAAAAGATTTGGCAAAATGGATTTTACCATGAGAATTACAAGAACTTGAGAAACAAAAAATAAAATCAAGAAAGAAAGAAAGGAAAAGATTTTCAATGAATACAAAGGGGCGAAACCTTCCTATAAAAACATCTTACCTGTTTTGCCTTTTGTATCTGCAACAACATAAGATTATGGGAAGATTCTTTGATTCATCGAACCATAACTCATAACAATATCTTGTATTCAAATCTTAATTGTTTTTAACACTCAATCTTTTAGCCAATCAGTGACCTAATAAGCTTTTCCCCATTTTAATTTTCTCTTAATATTTAAATTTAACATTTAATATTTATTTTTCCCAGATTTTTAATTGACCACAATTCTTTTATCACAATTCTTCACAGTCTAGTGTTTAAGATACACATCTTATATATATTCTTATCATCTAGCTTAACAAATTAATAAAAAATATAATATTATTTTAATATTTATACATCTAAATTTTGTATGACCAAAATTTTCTTTATTGTCTTATGTTCAGAATACATATTCTATCCATTTGAGTATATTCTATTTTAAATCTTGTGTGTCAATCAAAACCCCATTCCTTTTCAGTCTTATTCTAGCTTTCTTTCTTTGCCAAATCATCTTCCATGTCTTTGCTTTTAAATCATCAAGCAGATCTCCTTGTGTTGTTGTGGCTATTGTTTGGCGTTGAAAAGACCATCCAATTGCCATTTTTTAAAGAAGACTAGCTGATTTAGCAGATCATCTCTTTGTTTTTCCATCTCAACGTGGTTGTCCCGAAGTGTTTATCTTCTCTTTCATCTGTTTTTCTTTTTGATCTTCATGTTCCTTCTGATTTATAACAAAAGTCCTTTCCTTTTTCTCTATTATCAATGTATTTTCTGTATCTTCCATTATCTGTATTTATTGAGTAGTTGAATCTTTTGTCATAGCATTTGATTGTTCCACTTTTTCTGTAGAATTCTGTATAGGTGATTCTTTAGTTAAAGTCGTAATTTGAGCTTGCATATCCAGGCTACTTTCTTGCTTTTTCCTGCCGCTTCTTATTTCATCACCAGCTCTGAGGAGAGTTTGGACAATCGCTTTTAACATACAAAGAGTTTGTTTCTGTTCTTCCTCTGTAGGAAAAATCTATTCCTGTTCTTTTTCCATTATAGTATATTAAACTGAAAGCTTACAGTCAAAAAGTCCACTAAGTGAGGAACAGCTGAGTTTCTTGCAGCTTGTGTTTCAAGGTTGTGTATATCTTATCTATTTTCTAAGCTGTCAACAAATCTCTCTTAGACGATAATAGGTTGAAATCTCAAGTTTAGCCATCAGATGTCACCCAAGTTGTTTTGATCTTTTCAGTTTTTTTCTTCTAATTTAAAGGGAAAAAAACCCAGATCTTCGGTAAAAATAACGAATAAAAATCAGAAAAAGATAAAGAATAGAAAATTGAAAATCTTGTAATCCACCAATTTTAGGAAGTAAAGTTCCAATTAGGATCACAGTATTTTTTCAACGTTTTAAACTCCCTTGGGTAGTCAGTCGTCGCTTTTTTTGGAGGGAGGGTTAAAATCTCCCTTCCCTCACCACAGGGGTGAAAATACGTTAGCAGCTTATGCAGGTAAGTAAGTAATCAAGATGTAAGAGAGGTAGATCTCACCAAGTCTCTTCCGCGCTGCTTTAGAGTTGCCAGATGGTAGGTGCGACTTTGGCTGTCTGCAGCCTTGTGGCAGACCATAGCTCTATGGTCGGCCTTTCGTCTGCCGGTTTGGAGGGATTCGCTGGCTCTAGAGGGAGAGCTCTCTTGCTGGTTGCCTCTACAGGGCGACTGTTGACCCTTTTCAGGGTCCCCCAGCAGTACGAAACTGAACGGGGAAGACGAAACTCGTCTTCTAAGCATCCATGTTGGGCGCGCAGCAAACCGGAAATCCTCATCGAAGAATATTGAACAGGAAAGCTGTTGGGCAAAAAAAAAAAGTCTAAAGTGAGAATTAAGAAATTAGATGATGGGAATTACCAGAGGAAGTATTTAAAAATTAAACTATTTGAATATGGTTAAAGAAATAGAAAGATTTTGAATATAAATGATTAGTTTAAGAGGGATAAACCCCTCAACTAACATACTATGTCTTCTTTTTTAATGTTTGGTTTTTTGACATGAGAAATATAAAAACGTTGGGATGATTTATATAAAAGAAGTGTTTTCTCTGTTTTCTTTTTTCTTATTTTTCTTTAAGATATGAGAAATATAAAAATGTGATGGCTTGTATGAGAAAAAAGACTTAAATACTTAAGTATAACTAATTTTGAGGAAAACTTAACCAATAAGAATGCTTTGAATATTGTGGGGAAAACAAATTTAAATAAAATTTTGTAAACAGAATTTATGATGAGGCAATCAAGATGATCAATGAAGAGAAGCTTTATATTGATGTGGTTATTATTTTCAGAAACATGAGAAAAATGTCTATATTTAATTGTCTACTTAAGAACTGTATTAATTTAAAGTTGGCAAAAAGAATATTATTGGAAGAAGAGGAAATCAAGTAAAGCTATTACATGGACTATAGAATTATAGAAATTAATTGTTTTATTGTTTTTAAACACTAACCCAGACAACACCCCGTTTATCAAATATTAAGGTATATGTTAAAAATCAATAAAACATTTTTTAAAAAAAGCTGAGAAGTAAACCTTTATCCATCTCATTTCCATTGCTCTTATCTCATTTTGCTCTTCTGTTTATTTTTCTTAATTTCTATTTTACTATCTTTAAGCAGACTCGCAGAAGGAGAACAGATTCTGTCTGGTGGAGTTTTTAACAAACAGAAAAGTCATGAGGACATTGTAACTGAGTTTGGAGATTCTGCATGTTTCACACTGTCCCTTCTGGGCCATGTGTACTGGTATGGCTTATCTACTTTTTGGGGATAAATTGCTGTTCCACTATCCTCGCCCAATATGATGAACTTACAAGTGTGTAAATTTATTATTATGGGTTGTTGCATAGTCAACCAGATTAAAGTGGATTTAGCATTTTTATCCACCTACCAAGTCCTTCCAATGACCTGAGATAGGCAGATGTTATTCTTTGTAAGCTGTTTCAAGTAAAGCTGCTATTTGCAATTGATTGATGGTGATTTTGTCACTGTTGATGCACCTGATGTGCTCAAGTGATGAGCCAGATATTTTGAGATTGCACCCAAGGTGCCTGTTACTATTGGCACAATCTTTGCTTTATTATGTTTCATTGCACAGTCAGAGGTTCAGACTGGATTTGGCATTTTTATTTACCTATTGAGTCCTTTCAAATGACCTGGAACAGGCAGATGTTGATATTTAACGGTGCTAAAGATATTGTCACAGGATATAAGATTTTTCGAGTAAAGCTGCCTTTTGCAGTTGGTAGATAGTGAATTTGTCAATGCTAATGGTCTTTATCATTATATTTTATCCCACTTTTATGGTTGTATTATAGACATAGTTTTGTTTAGCAAAGAGAAGCATCTTTACTTATAAGTAAGCACTTCTATTTCTATTATAAAGCTTCAGATACAGATACTTCTTTCTGAGAAGTTTATGCAAGAAACATTCAACATATTTGTCAACAATCTGGATATATATAAGTAATACAGAAATGTTTCTCTTAGAATTTCATTATTAAACAGTCCTTGGTGTTCTCTGAACGTGGTTGTTTTCTTGCAGTCATTTCATTACCCAAATTAGCACTGATAATATTACCTAGCTTAGATAATAAAATGTCTGTGAGAAAACAACCAGGCTTAGAGAGCACCAGAGACCCCTCATTTCAACCCTAAGCTACAAATACTCTCCCTTATTGGAACTTTATTATGTTTAGATTTTTCCAAATTCCTTGGACATCTACTCCTCATGTAGGAATGTAGTTCTTCCAAAAACAAGCGCTGCTGACCAACAACATGATATGTGCAGTACATGTATATGTGTACCAATGTATACAGAATACAGGTAGTCCTCGACTAAAACAGTTCGTTTAGTGATCGTTTGAAGTTACAGCACTGAAAAAAATTAAGAACATTTTTCACACTTATGACCATTGCAGCATCTCCATGGTCATGTGATACACATTCAAATGCTTCTCAGCTGGTTCATACATATGATGGTTGCAGTGTCCCATGCTCATGTGATCAACTTGTGTGATCATCTGACAAGCAAAGTCAGTGGGGAAGCCAGATTAATTTATCAACGGTATTACTAATTTAACAACTGCAGTGATTCATTTAAGAGATGTGGCGAGAAAGATTGTAAAATGGGGCAAAACTCACTTAACAAATTTCTCACTTAACACAAATTTTGGGCTCAATTGTGGTCGTAAGTTGAGGACTACTTTTACACATACTCATCATTTCAAGATTTTTTTGACTCTGATAAGGCAGGAATTCATGCATTTTTGTTGGTATTCATAATCTCTGGTTGACTTGCAATGCACTTATCTCCTTACTGATGTTCCTAAACTGGGAGAAACTACATATTTGTTTTGTATTTGAATTTAAAAGTTCTATGAAAATCTTTAAATGTCTCTATATCTAGCATGAAAAAAGAGTAGTTCTTATTCATCTCATCACTGGCATGTATGTTCCTGGATCTCATTGTTAAGAGAGTTTGCATCCCTTGAATTTCAATACAAAGTTAAATATCTTTTTTGTAATTTCTACCTTTCCTAAGATACAAAACCTCTTTCAAAAATGCTTGGGCACTATAACAGAATGTCTTATAAAATGACAAATGTCATTTTATTTTATTTTATTTTATTTTTTATTATTTATTTATTTATTTATTTATTTATTTATTTATTTATTTATTTATTAATTATTGGGACTTATATGCCGCCCTATGGGCACTATAACAGAATGTCTTATAAAATGACCAATGTCATTTTATTTATTTATTTATTTATTTATTATTGGGACTTATATGCCGCCCTATGGGCACTATAACAGAATGTCTTATAAAATGACCAATGTCATTTTATTTTATTTTATTTATTTAACTTATATGCCGCCCTATCTCCCGAAGGACTCAGGGCGGCTAACAACAATAACATTTTACTAAGACATTCTGTTCTAGCCATTTAACTGACTCTCATTTTTTTTTAGGAATATATAGTTTGCATAAAGTTTGTATAACATATGCAAGTTATTAAGTAAGAAATGTGTAGATTTTTCTATCTCTATTTAACTCCAATGTCTAACTAACCAAGTGCAAGTGAGAAATCTAATAATAATATAATCTATGGAAAATGGCTGCTCTTGTTACTTTTCTGCTGAACTCTTTTCTCTCTGCATTATCTGTCTTCTCTTTTTCATTAACAGTAAGACAGATCGACTTGCCAAAGGATCTGAATGTTACCAAAAGAGCCTTAGTTTAAATCCCTTTCTCTGGTCCCCTTTTGAATCACTATGTGAAATAGGTAGGTATTCTTCAATTTTTTTTATCATCTCTGTATTAATTATTCTGATTAGGAATGGGAGACAGAGCATGTCTTCTGTTATGAGCTGGAAAAATTGTAAATGTTTATAAATATTTTTCTTTGAGATTTGCCTTACTTGAAACTAAAATTCAACAAAATTTTAATTATTGTTTTGGATGCTTTCCTTTTTTATGAAAGCTCATTCTATTGTTTTTATTAATATGATTCATGCTGGCTGGTATAAATCTTAATTTTAGATGCTGTATTTTCAGGACTGATCTCAGCAGCTGTCTTGTTGACTTATAATTTCATTTTATCCTGTTTCAGACAGAAAATATGTAAAAAAATCTATAATTTGGAGATAACCATAACTGCAATATATTCTAAAAAGGAATAAAAATATTTTGCAGATAATTTGTATGCTGCACTAATGAAGGGAGGTGCATGTTCATGGGCACTAGGAAAATAAAATAAAACTTTTTTTAAATAACAGAGAAAACAGGCAAAAAACAGGGCAAAGGCCAAAATACGTAATATGAAAACAAAAAGCCTTTGATTGTTATGACAATTTATAGCAGTGAGCTACAGCTCAAAATTTTGGAGAGCAGCAGGCCTTCTGGATCTCATAGGGACATATTGCTTTCCTTGGCTAGTATTAAAATGTTATCCTTCTACATTAGAAGTTTTGATCCTAAAAATTAATGCTATATTCCAAATTCAGAACCATGTTGTTAACAAGTATAATCCCATTGATCTCTTTCCAAAACCAAAGTTTTATAATTAAATGTGCAGAAGCAGTTTGATGTTTCAGGCATCAAATTCAAAAGTTAAAGTGCCATAGATAGAAAATAATTGCCAAGTTAGAAATACAGTTTTAGAATCTAGAGTTAAGGCAATGTTCAGTTCTTTGTTTCTTTGTGTTCCATGTATGTATACATGCATATTTTAAACTTGCTACTGTTCCACAATCTGTTTGCTGCATGTAGGTCTTTTGCTTTCCTATTATTTTGGAATTTGCTATGGGAAGTCTTTAAAATAGTTCATTTAGTGATTGTTTCAAGTTACAACAGCACTGAAAAATGTGATTTAACAATGGTTTTTCAGTTATGACCTTTGCAGCATCCCATGATCCCATGTTCAAAATTCAGATGCTTGGCAACTGGTTCATATTTATGACCATTGCTGGGTCCCAAGGTCATATGATAATCTTTTGCGACCTTCTAATAAGCAAAGTCAATGGGGAAACCAGCTTTACTTAATAACCAGGGTACTAACTTACGAACTGCAGTGATTCACTTAACAACTGTGGTAAGAAAGATCATAAAATGTGGCAAAACTCACTTAACAAAGGTCTCACTTAACAGAAATTTTAGGCTCAGTTGTGGTGTAAGTTGAGGACTAGATGTAGTGGCAGAATCAGTGATTCAACTACCAATGCTGCCTTAATATGCCTATCTTTTGAAAGTTCCTGTATCATACATGTACTGTAAATTTATATGTGTTAAGTATTTCTTTATTTTCGCTTTTCCAATCAAATTGTACTTCAGTATAAATAAATGGGATTCGTAATTGAATTTGAAGCAACTGTATCATTATTGATAAATTCCATTACTAAGGAAGGGAAATAGTAAAGGATCCTCCCTACTTAATTTCTTGAAGATACACTCTTCCACCTTGACCTTGTGATCAAGGTGGAAGAGTGTTAGGCATTCCCAAACTGTAGGTAGGATTTTTTTATTCTTTTTGTTATGTTGATGATAGTATATGTTTTAAGCTATTTTTGACTATATTAGTTTTTGAATATATTAAATTATATTATTTTTTGTTAGTTATCTATTATTTGAATGGGCACAATACAAATCCTGCAAATCCAACCATTCCCTTTAGTGACAGGCCATTATTTTAAAAAGTTTTCTAGTCTCACATCTACCTATCAGTGATATAACTACAATGGATTGGACATTAGAAGCTATTCTAAAAAAATTGTGCCACCTTTGGCTGAACTGGATATGCATGGCAAAAGGTAAGCAATCACGCTCTCAAGAAGTCCATTGCAGTACTCATTTGGTAGATTGCACAAAAATGGGGATGTGATATGAACTATAGTCCAAAATGTCTGATTAGTGCTATGTTACCTACTCTTATGTTTAAAATATTGATTGTTATAATGTTTAATAGCAATAAATTTCACATACACATTTCATGCTATGAGGTTAAGTAGGATTGGTCTAAAACATTCCTTTTTTTCTTTTTTGTATCTTCCCATGCCTCTCAATCCCTTTCATTTTCATTACAGGTGAGAAGCCAGACCCTGACCAAACTTTCAAGTTAACTTCTATACAGAACTTCAGCAGCTGCTTGCCTAACACATGTACAACAGTGGTATCTAATCACAGCATAATCCACAGACAGCCAGAAACAGTTCTTATGGAAACACCACAGGATACACTTGTATGTTTCTACCAGTCATACTTAATTACCACCATCTTTATAGTATTTAGAAACAACACTATAGAAACAATACTATAGAAAAAATAGTAGTCTTTAAGAAATGGTTTTGTTTTTCAGGAATTAAACAGACTCAACCTGGAATCCTCCAACTCTAAATATTCCTCCAACACAGATTCCTCCATTTCTTATATTGACTCGGCTGTAATTTCACCAGATGCTGTATCTCTTGGATCAGGAACTGCCTTTTTAACAAAACAGGCTCAGAACAAACCAAAAACTGGCCGGAGTCTTCTAGGTGGACCAGCTGCTCTGAGCCCTTTAACACCAAGGTAAAGAATCTGAAAGTTGTTCTTCCATTTTCTCTTAGGAAGCATTATTAGAAGAATAACAGAAGAGACTTAGGGGGACTTTGTGTGCTAATAAATATAGATTGGCATATGCTTTTATAGAAGGGAATTTATGAGGTGCATAAATGAATGTGCAAATGTATTGAGGAGGCATTCTAATTTTTTTAGAATATGAAATGTAAGAGATCCAGTAAATTTCTGAGTGTGTAAAATTAAAATGTGCACAAGGACACCATTTGCAATAGCAGTACATTGATTAAATAATCTTATATGTACATCTATTACTCAGAATGGATAATGAATGTAAGGATTCAATAAAGACCTGAATGAATAGGATCAAATGTATTAATACAATAATTTCCACTTAGAGATGAAAATATACTTTAGTTGCTTTCTAAATATTGTCATTTAAAGTCAGTTTTTATGGTTATTGTTCTACCTTCTGCATAGGACAAACAAATCATTGTCTGAAAATAACCTTTATGATTGTGTTTAATGATTTATTAATGTGGGCTCTAATACTCAAAAATAAATGTCACAATAGTTATGTGACCCAATTCAAATTTATTCAGGTATATTCTCCCCCCTCCCCAAGCATTCACTTGAATTTGCCTAAATCTGTTAACTAAACACTATTTTTTTGGATATATTTTTAAAAAATATAGCATATTCTAAGCCTTCAAATTTGTTTCAGAACCAGAGCTGAATTGAACACATAGCCCATTCCTGTTTCCCCCAAGCTTTCTTCATTTCAGCAACTTAATTTAGGTGGGAAAATATTTTTGTTGTTGCTGTTATTAAATGTGGAAATCAGAAACTCTTGCTGACCTGCTTCATAATTACCCAGAGACTACTTGTAGATTTCAATTTTGCTTTTCCCCCACAGCTAAATTACTTCATATGATTGTTTTGAAGATAAATGACAATAAATTAGCTGTTATTTTTAACCTGAAGAGCTTGAATAGTTTTCAGTTTTATATTTCATTTACTTAAAATGAGTATGCTACATCTTTTTCATTTTTTTTCTTCTGCTCAATCATATCCACTATTTGGAGTTTGCTTGGACAAGTCCCTCCAGTTTTCTTTGCAAGATTTTTTAGAAGTGGTTTGTCATTGCCTCCTTCGCAGGCTGAGAGAAAGTGACTAGCCTAAGTTCATCCAGCTGTCTTTTTGTCTAAGCAGGATTAGAACTCCTGACTCTCCTGACTTCTAGCCTGATGCCTTGACTATTATCCTACACCAGACTGGCTCTCATCATTTTCATTAGAATAGTTGTTTTCCTGCAAAGTATTCTATAGCTTTAAATTATAAATCCAAAAATTACAAATGTCAAATCTTCTTTTGATAACAAGCAAAAAATGGAGCTAATCCCTTCACTTGAACATAGTATCATCTTAAAGCATATATAATATAACTGGAAGTTTGTAAATTCTTATTCTCAAAAGGAAGATACTTCGCAATGCATGAACAAGCCTTAGGCCTGCAAATTTTTCTTGTTTTCAAAAATGCTCTTTTTCTGCCTCCTCTTTCTTTAGGAACACACACACACACACACACACAAACATATATATATATATATATTTAAATGCTCTTGTATATTTCCTCAGCTTTGGAATATTGCCATTGGAAACCCCTAGCCCCGGAGATGGATCTTATTTACAAAACTGTACAAACTCTTCTGTAATTGATGTGCCACCTCAAGGAGCCCCTTCCAAGAAGGTATCTTGTGGTGAAAGATGTGCAGCTAAAATTGCTTAAGGATCTGTACAATTATGGCTAGTAGTTCCTTACAAGAAAAAAAATGTCAAAGCCACTTTGTGATATTTCTCTGTATTTCCCCTCTATTATTTTTGCAGTATGCAAAAAAAATAGTTAATCTGGAAATATTTTTAATATACATTTTTCCAAGATGTAGAAACTGGAATTTTATTTTTAAATTATATTAAGATGCTTATCTTTACAAATCATAAAATCCTTTGCAAACCTTCATGTTTACACTGCTTTTTAATGCTAGCTAATAAAAGGAATAAACTTCAGAGCAAGTATTCAAAATCTGGTTAAAAAAACCATTTAATATGTGGTGGAATTAATATGAAAACCAAAGTTATTTTGTCATGTGTACACACACACACACACACACACACACACACACACCAATGAAGTTGTGAGTGCATTGCAAATTTAATTATTTGTCATTGCTCTGCTATAGTTGTAGGACTATAAGAAGAAAAGAACATGTCTAACAGTGTGATGTTTGACAAAGCTAATGGGTTATTTTATGGTGTTAACCATGCAATAAAATGCATATCACTTTCTACGTAACGTTTTTCTTTCTAGGTAATATAATGAACTAGTAAAATTAATACATTTAGCAGATTGTCCCATATCTCTGCCAGTGAAGGTCATAAGTCATAATCTGCAATTGCTATAAATATAATGCATAATTAACATTATGATACATTTTTGTATAGACTGTTACCAGAATAAATCAAGCTGGAACAAAGTCGGTCTTCTCACAAAGTGGTAATAGTCGGGAAGTAACACCCATCCTTGTTGCCCAGACCCAAAGTTCAGGCGCACAGACGAGGTAGGCAATGTTTTCCTAGCCTGGTGTATAATTTTCCTTCCTGTTCCCTAATGTATGTTTTCATTCCTAGGTTGCATTTGCTGTTATCATGTGTCCTGTATTTCTGGTAGAGAAACAGTTAAAACCCTAATCCCATAAATTATGTTAAGAAATTTGATTTCTCTCTCCAGTACAACTCCTCAGGTATTGAGCCCAACTATTGCTGCCCCCCCTAATGTGCTGCCTCGAAGAAGTTCACGTTTGTTCTCCAGTGATAGTTCTACAACCAAGGTAAATGGGAATTCTGCACAGTATGTATGTATGTGTTGGCCGCCCATCTTATCTCAAGGTAATACTGGGTGGCTTATAATCATAAAAAATAAAAACTATATAAGCTTAAAAAATAAGTTAATGTAAGACCCAGAACACCATGTCCCACTTAAAAGAGGGCGGGAGCAGGATGTGGGGAGGTGGAATCTGTTGTTAATCGATCAACCATCTCCACTGTGGCACTTGCCCAATGGGACTCCAAGCTAACTGGCAAAGCTAGGTCTTTAGGTTTTTCCGAAAGATCAGGAAGTCAATGTGCTCTCATTGATTAATATTTTTTAGGAAATTCAGAGCCTAAATGAGCAGCAGCAGAAATATTTAATGGGACTACAGATATAATTAAAACAGGACTGTCACCTTCATGTTGATATCAAATATTTTTGAGAAGAATTGATTTCAACTTTGTTGAACTGCTAGAATTCCCTGGCTGGGGGATTCTGAAAGTTGAAGTCCAGATAAAGTTGTTGAGACTGAGCAGCATTGCCTTAGGCTGTGAAAACATACATCACAACAAATTAACACTCCTTGTTTTCATTGTAAAACAAATAATTATTTTTACTCCATTACAATGGAGTACAGTGGCTCATGTGACAAGCAGCAAGCCTGCATTCGAGACCCAAGTGCTGCCGTGGGACAAGGTGAGCTTCAGTCCTTCACTCCAGTTCTTACCGAGGACATGAAAGGAACCCCTAACTGGGCAGCAAAGGTGATATCACTGGCCAATCCTTTCAATTTGGAAGCGCCTCAGTGTTTTTGACACGAATGTGATGCAACCCCATAGCAAATTTTTCATATGTAATGTTACAGATTACCCTTCATTTCAGATGTAGAGAAGTACTCTAAATAAAATTGTACACATGTTTTAGATCTATTTCAGTTGAAGACATTGAAGAACTATTATCCTTTCAAAGCATTTTTCATATTGAAATCACTGGTAAAAATATCAAAACCCATTAAATCAGTAAGGAAGTGTAGTAAAGCTATAATGGCAAAACATTCTGAAAATACTTTATCCAGTACCATTATGTCCTCTGCTTTTGAGCTATCCACCTTCCTCACATCAATATAATCACTCGGTCCATACTAAAATATATTGTAGGTGCATAGTAGAACAACTGTAGTTCAAATTTCTTGAATGAAATTGAGAGTCTATGAAATTAAAATCTGGGTGGAAAGATATCAGTGGCATCTTCTATTCTATAGGCTTAGTTAATGCTATTATAGAAAGTGGGTATTTTGGCGTCTCATTCCATTATTCCATAATGATATATGTCAGTGGTGGTGAACCTATGGCACGTATGCCTGAGGTGGCACTCAGAGCCCTCTCTGTTGGCATGTGTGCCACTGCCGCCGCCGGCAAGTCCATCAGGCTGCCACCTCCGCCAGGAGCAGGAGCCCCACCCAGCACAAAGGTGAAGCGGCCGACTAGCAAGCTCGAGTAGAGGTGGTAGAGCAGAGGTCACCAACCATTGTTGATTGGTGGACTGGAAGAAAAGGGAGGGGAAAGCATTTGTGCATGGGGCCACGAGCATGCACGTTCTGCAAATGGGGTGGGACTAGTGCCTGCATGATACTCACTAGCCCTGCCCTGTTCTTGCGTGGTGCAGCGCCTTGCATATGCACCCCACGATGCTGTGGCGGCCGTTTTTGCACCTTGCAGCATGGTAGCCCATTTTTGTGCCACCAGTTTTTGCATGCCAGAGGCGACACTCAGAGGCACTTCCCTGCCCTCCTCCCGTGAGGGCACCACAATGCTGATGCAGCCCTGGCACTTTGTGATAAATAAGTGGGTTTTGGGTTGCAGTTTGGGTACTCAGTCTCTAAAAGGTTCGCCATCACTGATATATGTTGTATAAAATCACATATTAGTTCAAAGCCATAAAATTTCATCAAAAATCACAAAGCCTTGGAAAAATTAATCAGGCAAAAGCCAAAGTAAGTGGCGTTAATAGGACTATAGTACATATTTCAGTACCACACCACATGAAATTAAATGAAATCACATATGTAATTGGGCTGAGGTTCCCCATCCAAACCAGAAAGAAGTTCCTCTAAATTTGTACCTTGGAATTGTTTTGCAGATTTCTATTTTGAATGGTATAATTTGCTATTTGATTGCAGGAAAGATTCTTTAAAATGTTTTTTCTTCTTTCATAGGAAAATAGTAAAAAGTTAAAAATGAAGTTTCCACCAAAAATTGCAAACCGAAAGACAAAATGTAAAACCAGTAAAGGAGGGATCACACAGCCAAACATAAATGACAGTTTGGAAATCACCAAACTTGATTCATCCATTATTTCAGAAGGAAAGATTACCTCAGTAACGCCACAAATCCAGGCATTTACATTACAGAAAGCTGCAGCAGGTGTGTAGAATATTCCTGAGAATTAGTATAAACTTGTGCCAACCCAAAAGGTAGTGGTAATATAAAATTCAAAAGCGAGAGAAACAGAAAATACCTGTGGAATTGAGCTAAAACAAACAGGGCAAGTTCCTCTAAAATTCTTGTTCTTTCTAATTAAGTTGCCATGTTCAGAATCTTAATTTCTTTCTTAACTGATAGAAAGTTCAACAGTAGTGGGCAATAATTATGAATTTTTACAGATATGTGTGGAATCCAGAGGATATTAGTATATGAATTTATATCTCAATGTTCAGATTTTAACTAAAACTCTTTATTCTATTTAATTCATTGGAAGAATACAGTTGTGTTTTGTTAACTCAAACTGTTGGAATTTCCTCTAGGTTTCTTGAGAGTTTCTGCCACATTTATCACCAGTAGCACAGAGGCAATTTTAAGCAAGTATATCTTGATCTCTTTGTTCTCCTGTGTATTTATTGAATTTTTTCCTAGAAGGTTTGATGAGCCTTCTTCGTGATATGGGGAAAGGATATTTAGCCTTGTGTTCCTACAATTGCAAAGAAGCCATTCATATACTGAGTCATTTGCCTTCTCACCACTACAACACAGGCTGGGTGTTATGCCATATTGGAAGAGCTTACTTTGAACTTGCAGAATATATGCAGGTAATAATTTATTTTGGATACTACATCCTGTATTTGTACTGCAGTGAATTGTACAAAAATTGACCCCAAGACATAAACTGAAAACTAGTTCAAATTTCCTTTGCTCTTCACCTTTTAACAATCCTAATGAGAAGTTCTAGGCTTGAAACAACTCTTAATATATTGACATCTATCTCAGCATTGCAAAAAAATAATAATATTGAATAGAGCATGAATTCCTTTTAGATACTCTCTAAATGGGTCAATTAATACAGAAACAATTTCTGGCCACGTGGTTCTGTGTAAGGAGGGGAAAATGTATGTTGTCTCATTTTTTAAAAATAAAATTTACTGAGGATGAATCACACTTCTCTTAAGATGAAACATTTAATTTGTTAAGTAAATTATACCCTTGTATCAAAACTAGCAGTTTCATTTAAAGGTATATATCTAAATATACCCATGTCAAAAATTGATCATGTGGATTAAATATTTTCATTTGTTCATTACTGTCATAGGCTGAGAGAATATTCTCTGAAGTAAGAAGGATTGAAAACTACAGAGTAGAAGGCATGGAAATCTATTCAACCACATTGTGGCATCTACAGAAAGATGTAGCTCTTTCAGTCCTTTCGAAAGACTTAACTGAGATGGATAAAAATTCACCAGAGGTAATATTTCTGGCTATTTTGAGGCAGGCTTTTTTTTTACTACAGTTTAGTCTCTGAATCTTTTCTTCAATTTTAAATTAACAAATTTGAGGTTGAAATTACTTTATTTTACTTTGCAAACTCTTATGTGACTGAGCACTTAAATAGTAGATAGTAGTTAATAGTAGTTCATTAATATTTTCCTCTCCCTCTTATTATACTACGCAAAAGTAGAAAGCGGGGGAAATCATAGTTTTGTGGTATATCTTCTACTTTTTCATTCTTCCAGGCATGGTGTGCTGCAGGAAATTGCTTCAGTTTGCAAAGGGAACATGACATTGCTATCAAGTTTTTCCAGAGAGCTATTCAAGTTGATCCAAATTATGCTTATGCCTATACTCTCCTGGGACATGAATTTGTGCTGACAGAAGAACTTGAGAGGGCATTATCCTGCTTTAGGAATGCAATCAGAATGAATCCAAGGCACTACAATGCTTGGTGAGAAATAGTTTTGATTAATAAAAATGGTGAAGGTTGGGAATATATTTATCACTCGTATTAAACAATTTCATTTCCATCCTCGATATAACTTAGTTCTGGAGTACAAAAAGGATTTATTTTTCTCTCTAATTTTCTATTTATAATTTCAGTCCAGTTTTCATAGATGTACAGGTGTATACTGTCTATTAATATTATATGTGGGTAATCTAAGGTTAGAATTATGGTTAAGACTGGTGGAAGCTTAATAATTCAAGTCCTAACCAAGGGCCTAAGAATAACTAAAGTAATGCCTAAGGATATAGGCAATTCCAAGCAAATTGGAGTTTGTTTTGTAAAATTAGGATGTTCAGGTCTGATAAATTCTAAATTTCTAAATACAGTACCTTTGGGTATTGTTCCAATGACTTCAATCATGATTGGTATATAACAGGATTTCTTTTTCTATAAGCAGTCAAATACAATATGCAAGTCTCAGTATCTTGTTCCTCCCCCTCAATAATTGCTAAATTAAGCATGTCATGAACATGGTGCCTATTTGAATTTTAAAGTGTAGAATCTTAACTCACTCATTTTCCAAAATCTCAGTTTGATGTTTTCCAGTTTATGCTACTGAAATCTAAACCTCTGCCAAAGGTTCCAATGAATAATTTTTGGCAATTCATTATGATCATGTTTATAGCCAGTTAGCAACTTTTGTTGCAGCCACTGATTAAATGGTCAATTGTTCAACCTTTTTTTCCTAAAATGTAACATTTGCTGCTGTTTTTTGTTGTTGTTAGTTGCGACCCCATGGACAACGTTCCTCCAGGCCTTCCTGTCCTCTACCATCTTCTGGAGTTCATTTAAACTCACGCCTACTGCTTCAGTGACTCCATCCAGCCACCTTATTCTCTGCCATCCCCTTCTTCTATTGCCCTCAATCTTTCCCAGCATTAGGCTCCTCTCCAGTGAGTCCTTCCTTCTCATAAGGTGGCCAAAGTATTTGAGTTTCAACTTCAGGATCTGGGCTCCTAAAGAGCAGTCAGGGTTGATCTCCTCTAGGACTGACCAGTTTGATCGCCTTGCAGTCCAGGGGACTCACAGGAGTCTTCTCTAGCACCATAGTTCAAAGGCCTCAATTCTTTGGCGCTCAGCCTTTCTTATGGTCCAACTTTCAGAGCCATACATTGCAACTGGGAAGACCATAGCCTTGACTATACGCACTTTTGTTGGCAGTGTGATATCTGCTTTTTAGTGTGCTGTCTAGATTTGCCATGGCTTTCCACCCCAGGAGCAAGCGTCTTTTAATTTCTTGGCTTCAGTCCCCATCTGTGGTGATCTTGGAGCCCAGGAAAATAAAATCTGTCACTACCTCCATTTCTTTCCCATCTATTTGCCAGGAACTGAGAGGGCAGGATGCCATGATCTTGGTTTTCTTAATGTTAAGTTTCAACCCAACTTTTGCACTCTCCTTCTTCACCCGCAACAAGAGGCTCTTTAGTTTCTCTTCACTTTCTGCCATTAGAGTGGTATCATCTGCATATCTTAGGTTGTTGATATTTCTCCTGGCAATTTTAATTCCAACTTTTGATTCATCTAGCCCTGCCTTTCTAATGATGTGCTCTGCATATAGGTTGAATAGGCAATATACAGCCTTGCCGGACTCCTTTCCCAATTTTTAACCAATCAGTGATTCCGTGTCCATTTCTCACTGTTGTTTCTTGACCCACAAGAGACAAATCAGATGGTCTGGTACTCCCATCTCTTTAAGAACTTGCCACAGTTTGTTGTGATCCACACAATCAAAGGCTTTAGCAGTCAATGAAATAGAAGTAGATGTTTTTCTGGAACTCCCTAGCTTTCTCCATGATCCAGTGTATGTTGGCAATTTGAACTCTAGTTCTTCTGCCATTTCAATTTCATTTCAGCCGGATGTTTCAGCTGCTCGCATGCCGGCGGCAGCACAGGGTGTTCTACAGCTGCGCTCGGACGACGGGGGCTGCCAGGGGGCTGCGGTTGTGGCGCGGGATGCTGAGATGGTGGAGGGGAGCACATCGGGGACTTTGGGGTACGGGAGAGGGGGGTGCTGGGCTTACACCTTCCTCCACGCTGTATGGACCTCGGCGTCAGGGGGAGAAGCAGGGCGTGGGACGATGGGATAGGGGGCTGGGGTTTTTATGCAGCTCAGGCGGATGCTGGTCTGCGCGGGGAAAGGGTGGGGCTAATGGGTGGGGCTGTTGCCCAATTACAGGCAAAGTTTAAAAGACGCGTTGGGGGTGAGTGACTCCCAACGCTGACTTTGTATTTGCATGGATTCCTCACAGTAAAGATCTTCTTGCAGTCAACCGTACCACGTCATTGTTCTTCCGGCTGCGTTCTTTGGCGTGGACGTTTTGTTGACATGTGGCAGAGACCATAAACTATTCTAAAATTGGCCTGTCTGAACTATGAACACAAATACTGACTTTCAGAACTATATTATGGAACTATTTTTCTGTAGAAGAAATATATACTATTGCCTGATACGATGGAACATTTTGAATTATAAATCTTGACTGATAAACAACTTTTAATGGTTCTTTCTTCTCCCTGGACAGAAAGGATATATTTCTCATTGGACAGAAAAATTTGAATTTCACTTACATTTGCTTAGGGGAGATTTGATAAGGATTGATAAGTTAGTTGGATAATCTGGAGCTCCAATAATAACTGACTGAAACTTCCTGAGTTTTCAAACAGATTTCTATAAAGGTCACTTACAAAAAATAAAATGGATGCTCCATATTTAGCTCTAAATGGTAAAAATCCATTCTTAACATCTGTCTCCAGAAGCCTCAGTTTGACATAACACCAAGAAAATACTGATGAATCACAGAAAGAAATTCTCTCCATATTGAAATTAATACAAGAAACAATTGCCTTAGCTCATGATGAGATTAAAAATAACACAAAGGAGATAAAAGAACAATTTTCTAATTTAAATCTACAAACCCAGAAGATATCCCCAGAGAAAGAACTAGCAACCCAGAAAATAGAAGAAAAATTAGAGGAAGCTGACCCAAAGATGGAGGATCCAAAGGAAAAAACTAACGGCCAGACTCAGATAAATGAAGAATTAAAAGACATAACAATAATATTGGACATGGAAAAGATATTTTATCAACCAAGATTTCAAAGCATACTGGAGGATAAGGAAGGAAAGCTGATGGAATGGAAGATAGAGCTGTTACCAGAACTGTGGGGAACTGGAGAAGAAGGGAGGCTGTTTAATGAATATCAGTGGGCTAGCTCTTCCAAAAATACTAACTAAATGGTTTCTTTTGCTCCAAATAATATGTACAAAAATAGAGGAAGAATTATTTGATGATCCAAATGCATTGACCTGGAACGTTATTTGGCAAAGGAAGAAAGCTAGAGTAAGACTGAAGAAAACAGAAACTTTGACCTATTAGAGGGGATATTATATTATTAATTAGATGTTATGGTTAAGAATAGATTGCTAGAAATAGAAATATTATTATAACTAGATAGATAAGATTGGTAATCAGAATATCATATTTTGGTATGAAAAGGGAAATAAGAAAATGCTAAGAAGTTTCAATAAGGTAAGCTTTTGGTTACCCAAATATAACTTGTTTTGAAACTATAAATGATTGGGTTATTTTGAATATGGATGGGAAATTAAAACGGAAAAAAGCAAAAATAGGATATTGATTGAATAAATGGATATTGAGTGCAAATGCAATTAAGATATGTTTTGGTTAGAAAAGATATTTTAAACTGATATCATTGATATTAGAAAACTGTAATAAATGCTGATATTTAACTGTATATCTATTAATAACAATAAGAATTCTGTTTCCTTAATGTGGAAAAATGTTTATTACCGAAAGAAGAGAGGAAGTATTGGATGGTGTAATATTGGATTTAGTTTGAAGAAGCTTATATGTACCATGGAATTATTAATGGACCCAGTCAACACGTTGTCTATTAAGCACTTGTTTGTAAAAATAGAAAATTAATAAAATATTTATAAAAAAGAAAAAGACTATCTAGATTTTTTTGAATATACTTCATTTTATATTTTTGAAGTATTACCCACACCTCCCAGTTTTGTGTTATTTGTAAAAGTGATAAATGTCCTTTTAATTCTTCATCCAGATCATTACATTATCTACCTCATATTTCACTATTTTATTAAGATATATCTATATTTGCAAAATTCCTTTTTTGAATACAAAAAGAAAAAAGAAAAAAATTCAGAAAACTAAGAGAAAGAGAAAAATGCAAAGGAAAAAGTGGGGACTTCAGATTTTTTTCCAATGCAATAAAATACATAAAAACAAAGAAAACAATCTCAACATTTTGCTTTACATTTCATAACATTTCAGGTCATTTCTATAATAACAAAATCTTTTTAAACATCAAAACCTAAAATCAGAATTTCATTTTTTGAATTTCAAGCAAAAAGCCCAGAAGCAGTTTCCAAGTAGAAACAAAATTAGATAAATTCTAATTCTATATTCTTCTCTTCAATTAAAAGTTTTGCCATCTTCACTAATGCCATCACCATTACAATTCACTCTTCCACTGTGGGATTTAATGTGTGTTCATCTTTATGCATATAAGATTCTTCCTGCTGACAACATAAAAATTCCCTTTTTTATAAGGCATGAGTCCCTCCTTATTTCATATTTTCTAATTAAAAAAACACAGGAAAGTTTGTGCTGTACTGTAACATTGCTTGTCACCGTATTATTATATGAACAGGAAAAGTAACTTGAGATGTGGAGAAAAAGTCTTCTGAAGGCTAGAAAATTATAGATTTCTGTGATATACTTGTATTTTTCACTTGATGTGTTGGTTCTATGTGTGAATTAGTAATGAATGAAGACAAATATATACGTGTCCCAGGATAATCTTGCAGGATCCAATCTGGGTCGGTCACCGGGACCAGAAGATTTTGTCTTCCGAGCTTTCAGACTCGTGCCAGAGCCCCCATCCTTTCACGGATTTTCTCTCTAGTTAGCATGAATCTAAAAGCTCAGAAGACAAAACCTCTGGTCCCGTTGACCGACCCAGATTGGATCCTGTATTAGTAATGTTTCTAATATATCTTTTATGTATCACTACTATCCGCATAGAGTTCAGATTGCATTCTTGTTTTGTATTTAAATTTTGGCCACGATTTTATCTTTCATGAAATTGATGTTTTATAATTGACCATATCTATTATAGCAGACATTTTATAAAAGAAGTCATTAAGCTCTCTTAAATGTTAAAATATGTCCATTTGCCTAGAAAGCTGAGTGTTTCTCTTTGGTCTTTGGTAGTAATATTATATACATTTTGGGTTTTTGGGGTTTTTTGGTTTTGTTTTTAATGCTAGGTATGGATTGGGGATGATTTACTACAAGCAAGAGAAATTCAGCCTTGCAGAAATGCATTTCCAAAAAGCACTTCATATTAATCCTCAGAGTTCTGTCTTGTTGTGCCACATTGGAGTTGTAAGTAAATCACATTTCATTCAGGTTTGATATATAATATGAACACTGATCAGATGTTGTATATATGTAGAAAATGACATTCCTTTTTTTCAGGTTCAGCATGCTCTGAAGAAATCTGAGAAAGCTTTGGATACACTGAACAAAGCTATTAACATTGATCCCAAGAACCCCCTCTGCAAATTCCACAGAGCCTCAGTATTATTTGCAAATGAGAAGTACAAAGTGAGTAATGAATTTAAAAGGAACTGTACTTGAGTTTTTGGGAAAGCAACTGCTTTTTCCTTAGAGAACACTGAATACTAACCATATCCATTTAAGCCAATTGTAAAATGCATACAGAACAACAGTAAATATATTTCACTGAATTTAGCAGATTCTTTGCAGCATTAGATTTTGAGGACCCTAAAAACACTTTTTCTCTGCTGGTGATTCAAAACTTTGTTCCACTGCTCCAGGAGAGCTACTTGCTCTATCAAAAGGAGTGTTGTTCCCTATCATATTGATTTATGGTAAGACATGATTCATAATTTGAGAAAGGGAATACTACTATAGGGGTCCTAAATAAAAAACATAGTTTCATAGAAAGCATTTTAGTTATAATCATGGTGATTCTCTGTTTGTTACCACTTTACTTTTTGAATATTTTTACAACTTCTTCTAGATTTACCTGAATGATAGACAAATGGAATATATCTTCTATTCAAGACTTTCCTGAATTGCTTGGTCCATTATATCTCAAATTTTGGAGTGATCAGTAAACTAAACTTGGTTTTCTAGATCCATTGTAACATTTCAAATTGTACAAGAAGTCCTCACTTAGCGAGTACAATTGGAATGGGCAACTCCATCACTAACAGCAGTTGCTAAGCAGAAAATCACATTACCATGATGGGCTTATATCTCACTTTCTTGTTGGTCATTAAATGAATCATCACAGTCATTAAATGTAACATCATATAACTGTCCCTTATTATTTTAATTCCACATTCCCTATTAACTAGATATTACAAGCCAGTTGCAAATAACCTAAATGGCAATCATATGATTATGGGATGTTGAGATAGTTGTAAATGTGCGAAGTGAAGCACCTAAATGGCAGTCACATGACTACAGACACTGTAATAGTCATTAACGTGGATTGTCTTGACTCTTTTTTACACCATTGTAACTTCACTAAACAAGGCAGTCAATAAGCAAAGTTTATCTGGATACCACAACAAATATATTTATCAAACAATAACAAAACATCCGACATAGAAATTAAAATTGACTTTACTGTATTGAATAGACCTTTTCATTGATGCATATATTTAAATTATATTACTACGGTCCCTTAAAAAAGCTATTCAATTTTTTTCCCTTTCAGTATGCTTTGCAAGAACTTGAAGAACTGAAGCAAATTGTTCCCAAAGAATCTCTTGTTTACTTTTTGATAGGAAAGGTAAAAATAATTTTGAGCATTACTTTCTGAATTATTGCTGTAAAGAGATAAAAGGTTAATATTGATAATAATGTTATGCAGTGCTCACCAAGTGTACTGCACTGTATTTCACCAGTACTGTCCACTGTGATGAGCAACCAGTTCGCCTCCTAATTTTGAAATCAAATCTCTATCCGACGTACAGTTGTGGAGAAAGTCTGGGAATGATTTGGCAGTTATGCAGCCTATCTGGTTGTGCAGGCTGATTCTGTAGATTTGATGTGGCATTGCTTTACAAAACAAAAGACTGGGAGGTGAGGTTTGTTTGGAAAATTGAAACCACTGATTTTTCAGTTGGGACCACATAATAGGTAATAGGCAACTCTTGACATAGCCTGATTCTTTCAAGTTGGAAGAACTTTTAAAAATAAACATTGGTGTTTTAAATCGAACCCAGAAATAGATTAGATGTTGTTCAAGAACCTGTAGTGAGCTATGGAATAATCTTGAAGAAAAGGAGAAAGAGCCACAGTCTTTATCCTAAGGCAGGTCAAGACAATAGTCAATAGGAGAAATCTCAGCCCAGGCAGGAATGGAATTTGAGAAAGCATCTCAGTTTGGACACTCACTAATTCTCTTTAGGATATAGACAGGAAGGAGAGAAGTGTATTCAGATGTGCAAGATGCTGTAATAAAAATAATTTTAGCATTCATGATTTTGGTGTTCAAGTCTGGGCTACTTCAGTGAGATATTTTCCCTACTTCAGCTCCACTTAGCAATGCAACAACTCTATTTTCAAATTAAAAGTAAATAATGATTAATATTTGAAGACAATCTCATATTTAATGTGTACTGTGTTCTTCCTTACTTTGGTGAGTTGGTGGAGAGTATAACCTCATCCAGAATTGATTGAAGAGAAATTGGCAATCTCTTCTGCTGCTTGATATCAGTGTATAGTATCAGTATTCCTCAGTAGATATAGCAATCTCTCCATTTTTGGCATGTTTGATTTTTAAAAATATTTTTATTGTTTATAATCTTTGAGGGGAATAAGTGCCATTTAGGGGTATGAAAGATGTCCTGGAAGACATCTGCTTACAAACTGTAAGTTAAAAACTGTCTACAAAAAGCACTACCAGATATAAAATATATGAAGTAAAAATTCATACAAAGTTGACATAAGTACACTTTTTTTGTTAGGTTTATAAAAAGTTGGGGCAGACCCATCTTGCACTGATGAACTTTTCCTGGGCAATGGACTTAGATCCCAAAGGCGCCAACAACCAGATCAAAGAGGCCATTGACAAGCGGTACCTACCTGATGATGAAGAGCCTGTAACACAAGAAGAACAGATCAGCGAATGCTGTCCATATGAATCAGGTTGTTTTTTTATATTGATTGTTTTATTTGTTCTTCTCTTGAGGTAAAAAGAGATACTTTCTACTTGAGTAATTTGAAAATACTGTCATAGCAACAATCTTGAAGTTTACCAATGCTGCTATTTTATATAGCATAGACCCTAGTTTTGTGCAGGTTTCTTACAAGTATTTTAAAAATGCATTTTTCCCTTTCTTATGGTCACTCACTGTATCTTATGACTGGAAAATAATTGAAAATGCTTTCTTATTTTTTTCCAAGTCTGAAGAGAAGCTTTGAACATTAAATATCCCCATCCTATAAATAGCAAGCAAATTTATTTGAATATCAACATTCTTTTTCTTGTCATTCTTCTCTTTGCCACTCTTAATTAAAATAATTGTAAAGTTAATATTTACTTAAGCAAATGATAAAAGTTAAAGTTTCCTGAATAAAGCTCAATTCTTGCTGATTTCATGGATGCATCCATGAGGTCATCTTGGGAATATTACAGAAATGGTTGCCACTGGAATGATTTTTTTTAACTTTCCAGTGTATCCTATAGACCTGGGGTTTTCTGTGGTCTTCATGTATTAACTAGGACAGGGGTCAGCAACCTGAAACAGTGAAAGAGCCACTCGGAACCAGTTTCCTCACAAAAGGAAAAACTGGGAGCCGCAAAAAATGCATGCGCGTACATGCGTGCATGGGCAGAACAGGGTTTTACTGAAGAGTAGAGACAAGGCGAGATATGCACCTACCCTGCATATTTGAATTGATTGGTTGAACTTTTTTAGTCCCACTTTTTTTTTTTTTTTGGACTGCACATGGCAGAGGACTGGGAGCCGCTGAAAGAGCCGCGTGTGGCTCCGGAGCCTCGGGTTGCAGACCTGTGAACTAGGAACACCTTTGTTTAGCTTTTTGAGATCAGCCAGGTTTGGCTGGGTGCAGCTATGTAGCTGGGAATGCAAATTATAACACTGACATGAAATTAAACTTTGGACTAGTAAAGCGATCTGATCATTGCTTAATAGGAACCTATCAAATAAGAGCAGCACCAGGGCTGTCTGAAGTATCAGAGTTTAATTTCTTAAAAGGAACTCCCATTAGCCTTATCCAAAAACTTAAGGAATTCCCTTAGGTTTTTGCATAAGGCTTTAGCAAATAATACACAATATTCAAGCACAATACTACCAAGCTTGAAAAAGCTAGAACCACTGCTGCTTCTCCTTTAAAAAATGGCATCTTTAAAAATTTAGGGGATGATCATTTAAGATATGCAATGTATGTCAGTCTTAATAGTTGCACAAGATTTTGTGTGGCCTGCTGAGAGCATTTCAAAAGCAGACTTGATAAGGACTCACTTGGAAAGAGGTTTGAAAGAATGAGATGGGTACCCTAAGATTTGCAAAGCTTAAAATACCTCTTTCCTGCTCCTTGACTTTAAAAATCCAAAATAAAAATAGTTTGCAATGCTTGGCTTTACCCACGCTAGAGAGATTCTGGTGGTACAAAAGGGATGATGGTAGATCATATATGACTTCCAGCTGTATTTTTTGTACTTCAGTGTAAGAGGTATAGCAAAAAAAAAACCTGTACCTGCTGGGCTTTCTTTCCCTGGCACATTAAAGGGAGTATGAAAATCAACTATGAATTCAAAGCACTAATTAGAATTTGATTTCTTTGACGTGATGTAATATAATGTCCACAGAATTTGTTTAGGGCAAGAAAAGCTTAGAGTAATTCCAATTTCAATCTAATGATGCTTTCTAAATGTGCTGCTGTGAAGTTATATGAGGAAGGAGAAGAAAGAAGGAAGGCATAAAACTAATGTTAACCATCCAGGTAGCCTTAAGCAAGCTATTAGTTCCCCTACCACAAGGTTCACATTATGGCCATTATGAATCTAACCAGCTTTACAGATTGATTTATGATTTATAATTTATGGTGAAAATCATTTACAATTCCTATGCTGTCTAAATGCTAAATACCTGTTCTAATTCCAACATATATCAAAACTATTTGAAAAACTGCATTATAGAATTGGGTCTGAAGCTATCTATGAGACCTGAATTCAAGTAAGACCAGCACACTCAAACATAATTAGTTCAGATTCTAAGATTTTGCACATAACTTTGGGAATTGCAGTTTTTGAGCCTTGAAAGAAAAGGGCATATTAGCAAGGAAAAAAGTCAACATTTAGAGTGAATAATTTTATATAATTTTCCAAAACTGGATAGGAACAGTGTAATAATAAGATATAAAAAGTATATGAAAAACTAGTCTTCCCATTGTAGAATGTCATCCTTATGTATAGCTTGTGAAATGTGCAAATAATATAAATAAATCTTATTTTTGTGTATTTTTTCTTTTTTAAAGTTGGCACAGATGAGTCTCAGGCCAGTAGCATGACTGACGCAGATGACACACAGCTCCATGCAGTAGAAAGTGATGAATTTTAACTCCCAAGTGGATTCTGAGTTTGGATGTTTGACCGTCTCATTCTATTGGATTCTTCCTTTCCCTTCCTGCCACAGAGCCAGCATTGTTTTAATGCTCCACTGATACCCCAGGCGCATCATTCATCAGATTTTAATTAATTCTGAATTAATGGCAGTGTATTTGGGGTCATATTTTCAGTCAGAATTATTGACTTCATCTTTGTAAACATGATTCTTCAAGGAGGAAATATTTTTTCTAAAATCTCCTTTTTGTTGACAAACCTATCATGGAAGATGAAATTTGATGTACAGGAACTGGGAGATATGGGAAAGTAACTGATGAAGCAGTTACTTGCTCTTTCCCCAGAAGAGTCTTAGTTTGGCTCTTTCCAAGAAGCAGAGACCTGCGCTTTTCCATTCCACACTCTTCAGAGATAATTGTGGAAGCACAGGACGGGAATGTGTTGAAGACATTTTTGAATATTATTTGAGTGTAAATTAATTTCCAGAGAATATAAATGACCTTAAAATGAATTTTTCTCTTGTGAACACTTTACAAAAAATATAAAATCCAGTGTCCCTCCTTTAGATTTATCAACTTGCCAGGATATAGACTTCCACAGAATACTTTAGTATTCCACCAAGAAGTTAACTTCATCAGGCTAACTTCCAAAGCATCATTTGTTTGTATTTGTATACCATTCAGCTCAATAACATGATGTTGCTCATCATGTGCTTCTTGCAATTGCACCTGACAGTTCAAAAAATAATAATCAAAATGCTGTTGCAATTATTAATTTCTAGAAAAGAAATAAATGTGTAGATTTGCAGTGTTGAAAAATGCAATGAAATAAATTCACAATGACAGAATGCCAAGATGACAATGGAAGCCTTAATCCAATCAAACCTTACAATGGTGGTGCATCCCCCATCTATTCACAGCAGTGTTCCCTTCAAAAATTATTTTGTAAAGTGTTGTCTAAATGAACAGATGCAAAAAAATGTGCAATTATCTGTCTTCTTTTGGGGAGGGTTGGGTTGGGGTTTTTTTATCCTGTAAGTTTTATGTACTTCCTCTATAATGTCTTGTAGGAATATAGACCCCAGATGGCTATTTCTCTGAGGAAAGAAGTTAGGCTGTATTAACAAAGCCAGTTTTTTCCTCCTTTGTAGCTTTCCTGCAACAAAGGTGGTTGGCTTTTGTGCAGTGACCATCAAGAAAGTGTATGATAACCTTACAGTTTTAAAGAGCAAATTATGCACAATAAAATGGTTTAAATTTCATAAAATTGTATTGTAAGTTCTTGCATATTTTAACTTTAGTCTGTTTTTACAAGGCCCTCATTATACATCTTAATACAGACACAATTCTCTAAATGCCAGCTCTTTGGTAGCTAAAATGCAACAGTCACATGCTAGAGGGGGTAACAGCAGAGTTCTAGAAATGACAGGGCTTCTGCGTGGTTTTTTTTTTAAGGGTCCACTACAGCCCAGCCAAAATCTAGGCTAAGGAAGTTGTAAGATACCATCCGGGGAGTGGTAATGTGAAAAAGAATGGAAAGACTTGAAAATCAGACAGTGAATATTTCACCTTTTATTCCCTTTGTTAATGCAGCCTACAAAGGCCAACAAAGTCCTAGGCTACATTAACAGAGGGATGGAATCAAGATCACGTGAAGTGTTAGTACCATTTTGTAATGCCTTAATAAGAGTACACTTGGAATATTACATCCAGTTTTGGTCATCACAATATAAAAAAGAAGTTGAGACTCTAGAAAAAGTGCAGAAAGCAACAAGATGACTAGGACTGAGGCTAAAACATAACAAATTGGCTCCAGAAATAGGGTATGTTTAGTTCAGGGGTAGGCAACCTTGGCTCTTTTATGACTCGTGGACTTCAACTCCCCAAATTCATGGGAGTTGAAGTCCACACTGGCTCAGGATTTCAGGGAGTTGAAGTCATAACAGAGCCCAGGTTGCCTACCCCTGGTCTAATTTAATGAAAGACTAGGGGGTACATGATAGCAGTGTTCCAATATCCAAAGGAGTTGCCACAAAGAAGCAGTCACCCTATTCTCCAAAGCACCTTAAGGCAGGACAAGAAGCAAAGGATGGAAACTAATCAAGAAGAGAACCAATATTAAGGGGAAATTTCCTGACAGAACAACTAATTAGTGGAACAACTTGTCTCCAGAAGTATTCAAGAAGCTCCAAGGTGTTCTTGTGAAAGAATGTAAATTCTCAGAAGTGTAAACAGGAAAAGGGACAGGCTCTTGGCTTAAGAAATGCCATGTCACATGATGTTATTGTGAGAAACAAGGCTCACATTCAAATTGTTGGGAATAGTAAAGTGTTTTATTAGAGCTTTTGAAAATGCTGGTGGATCTCTAAGCATACAAGCAAGAGAGAGAGAGAGACCACACCTAGTTACAGATCTCAGCAGTTTAAATACATTTCTATCCCTGGCCGCTTGTCCATCCTTCTCAGGCCTAGTTGATAGGCCCAGATCAGTCACATGCTAACAGTTCACCTATCAATTACCATCACAACTAAATGTTTAAAGTTAATTAAGCCCTTATTGTCATCCAAACTTGCTAAGCAGTCAGCCCTTTCATTTCTCACCTCTTTGGTATTCCCTTATCAGCTCTCTTGTTTATCTGTACAATTCAGTACCTGGTACATATCTCAAGCTAGAAGCTGTGCACATCATTACCTAGCAGGGTTCATGCATCCGTTAAACATGGCTGTGCTTTGGATATGTAGTAGTGTGTTGTTATACTTTAAAATACTAACTAGGTAATTTGAACAAAGAATAAACCTTATCATTCATAAGTGATATGCTGGTCTACATTATGGAAAATTACAACTTATTATATCTCACATTATCCAATTGGAAACTATCCTGTTTCTTTCTCATATACCCAGATTTCCTGATCTTAAATTATGATAAGTAATCTGCAATACAGAATTTTACAATTTAAGCTCAGTGTTTCAAAAATGGGAAAGGATATTCTTTTGACAGTTATCAAAATGGGATTGAAAGAATGTAATTATGCAAACTAAAATTTTGGAAAACTTGCTGTACAAGACAGCTTAGAATTTCCTTCAACATAATCAGGAATCCATGATATTGGATGAAAGAAGAATAAGGTATTTTAACTCAAGGTAATATAAAAATGTGCAACTTTACAAATATTGAGTAGAAATCTAGTGATACAATATAGCTAGCATTGGAATAGACAATGATATCTTGAGAAATTAGGCCATTCACTAACCAGATTCACCCATAAGCCATAATATGGTTTGTTTGATTTTGACTTAGGATATTGTGTATACTCGGACAATTGTGCTTCATTTGGAGCCAGGGAAGAGAACGAGATGCCTGTAAGATTTTTCTGTTTCAGCTCCCCAATCCCTGACTTACACTATGCATGAGCATCTACTGTAGAGGTGGGGTGCGAGGTGAGGCAATGTATGTGACGTCATAAACCCTCTGACTTACCCAGTAACTACTATTGGGATGCAAGTACAAAAGCCTAGGACTGTATTGTCACAACACGATTTGATGTTTTCCTCATCTTGATTAATAGCAGACTCCTGTGCACTTTAACTTGGTAAATTAATTTAGAAACACCATACTTTTGGTATAAATTCTAGATCAAGTCTGCTGAGCTAGCATCACAAATGTATATATTAAGTGTGATGTATTATCCACATAGAAATTTAGAGCTCAGTGTATAATGCTTATTGTACTTTTACACAGGATAATAAGTACGGTATGCTACTAATATTTTATTGTAAATATTTATTGTAAATATTGTAAATATTTATTGTGTGCTATTCAATTGCTTATTCACATTTTGGTCCTTGACCATAATAGACAACTGGAAAGTTTGGTTTTCTGAAAACATGTAGGGCAATTTGACATCCTGTGTGGTGATGGCTGTATTTTAGGAGCTTTTCAAAGGTGTAGATAATATCTATATACTGCTAAAACTCTTGGGACTGTAACTTTTAACTGAGTGAAATAATGCATCATATGGCAAAACTTTTCAACCAAGGTAACTAAAATGGGATAACTTACAGAATACATCCACAATCTGGAACTCACGATTCTGTAGAATTGAAATTTGGGCAATTTTATAAAGCATTTTATGACAAAATACAAAATGTCATAAAACATTTTCTCTGCTCAACTCCTGTGTAATGGTTCTATACAGTTCAACATGGCCTACTTTCAAGGCAAAGAGATCTCTGAATATCTCCCTGAATTTTTGAGGATTTTTTCAATAAAGGCAATGCTCTGTCATGCTGAAGGCATTAAGGAATCTGGTAAGGAAATATCTGAAATGATGACCCAGCAGATCATGACTGTCACAGAATTCCAATGTACTGTGCCTACTGTTGTTGGTGACTATTCAACACTAAAAATAACCACCCTATTCTATTGATGTGATTACAGAAAAGAAGTTTACTGCTACTTTAATGTAGTCATATATTGATTTACTTCTAAAAGCTTAAATGGCACAGCTAATTATTTTTTTCTCATAACAATTTTGCAAAATTATTAATAAGGTCAGTGCTATCTAATTTCTGCCTATCTTTAGTTTTCTTCTACTCAGAAACCTGGATTATTGGCTTGAAGATTTAAACAAATTAAAGAAATAGTAAATGGCGAAGGGCAATATGTTTAAATCATTGTTGCATTCATTCTTTATCTTAGCAGTTATAGGAACATTTCAAGATACATATCAAAATGTAATTAGGTAGCATCAGTTTGAATATTTACGGCTTTGCCTTCCAAATAGATAATTTGTTGTATTTCTCTTCATTATATTCAAAGCATTTATAGCTTGGCGTGCCAGTTCAAGAAACAATAACTACATATTTCTATTTATATATGACATTGATCCACCAACGTGTTAAACTTTGATGATGTATTGCTTCTAATAAGAGTTTAGCCAATCAGAATTTAATTCAACAAACCATTGTAAAGCAAACCTGGGAAGATATGTGAATCAGGCTATTTATCTGCAAAAATCTACTTTGATGTGGGACAAAAAGCTAGTCTTCCTAGTATCACCATTTCTGCTCTATGGTCTTGAGCTTCTGCCAATCTAAATTAGAGCTAATCAGCAATTAAAGTGATCTACAGTTATGGAATTTAGGATAATCTTTTTGGATCAGATGCTAAGATAGTATGATTAAATCACTAAAATAATTGAGAATACATGGAAAGGTCCTAGCCTATTATATATCAAGGTGAAATTCTTCAGGCGGTGACATGGTTGTTCCTAAGCTTACTTTTCTGGTCTGATGTGTTATTTAAACCTAGAGGTGAGAAAGTGTTAATCTAAGATTATTTTTCCCTGGTGTCCTTTAGATATACAGAGAACAGGCAGAGGCTGCCAACAAAAGACTAACTGCATTGTTTCCACAGTTTTTGAAATTATCCCTCTGTCCACCTCTAAAGGGGTGAAATAAATATAAGAAATTTGAAAGTAGGGTTACCAGATCTGCAACCTAAATCTGGCTGGGAGGAAGACTTATGGGTGGTGGACTCATCCTTCCCCCATCCAATTAATAACAGTTCTGATCTATTTTTACTTCTTTAAAAATATATATTTTTAGAATTTAAATCAAAAGAAATATGGGCTGTCCAATTATTGTGAAGATGGCTAAATTTGGCCAAAATGACCTGCAAACCATCACTGCCACGATATGTTCTATCATCTGGCAAGGTATAGATCAGGGGTATCAAATTCGCAACATCACGTGACGTGTTGCAACATATTGTGTCTTTTTTTCCATTGCCAGCAATGGGGTGGCTGCAGTTTTGGCATGACGCATCCGGCCCGCAGGTCAGCAATTTGGCGAGCTATAGATGGTCAATTAGTTTTGTCATTGTAACTTTGGAACTAGCATGCACTGCGTACATTATTTAAGCATCTTAATTATTTACCAGCACAGGAATCCCTCTTATACAGTATATAGCAACTATTTTGTGAATGACAAAAGATTTAAAAAGATAGTGATCACTCTGTTCCTTTAATTTCCCTATAACACTATTTAGACAGAAGAGTATATATATAAAGATAATGTTTTTAAGATACATTACATGCTTTTGATCAATTGGGCTGCAATTCATGAAAGCTGTGACATGACTGCATTTAAGATTTCGTAAGAGCTTTTATTTGGATTTTTTTCCCTGAGAGACTTGGCTTTTAAAGTTCATTACTTTGATTTAGATTCCCAAGACAAGAGTATCTCAATGAAAGACAAGGACAATGAATAAAATCCTCAGTGACATTTTATAATTGTATTTGTCAAGGCCTCTTATCATTGATTAAATGGAATAATGTTAATGTAGTTGGCAATATGTCTTAAATGAATATGCCTTACCCAACCCCTTCCCTAATTTCATTGCTAAAGTTGAATGGCTGTGTAATGTATTGGGCTTTGTTTTACTGAGTGTATCACATGGGTTTGATTGCTGGAAGGTTGCTTTAGCAGGAAGCTGGCTAACGGCTCCCAGCTCTTCAGACAACCCATCTCCAGCGCCACCATTGGCTGTTTCTAGGGTGGCAATAGATCGCTTTAAACCTATTGACTGCCACCTAGAGGCCAGGGTATAAATAGCTGCATTCGCAGCCCTGTTCCCCAGTTCGGTTCCTGCAAGCAAATAAAGAATGTTCCTGACTGAACTCACTCACCTCGTCTCTTCTCTCAAGCAACGAACCCAGTACACAATACTAGCGATGAGGGTGGGATCCTGCTCCTTCAACAGAGCTGAGAGTCACTAGGGGAGAGGCCGGAACGCGCCTGGTGGGAAAGCAATTCCCCCCCCTATGGTCAGCCTAGCACAGCCATGCTAACGACCATGAGCCCTGAGGATCAGTCCTTGGGCATACGGAGGAGCAGGACAAGAAGTTGATGAGCTGTGAAGACCCAACCAAAATGGCAAAGGTCAGAAAGCTGGAAGAATTTGACATAGCTCATCCAGAAAGATGGTCTTCGTATCTATCCAGGGTTGAGAACTACCTCCACGCCAACCAGGTTGCCGAGGATGGCCTGAAGGCTGCTATGCTCCTGTATGTTTGTGGCCCAGCCAAATTTGACATCACAAAGAACTTGTTTGCGCCAACGCCATTGGAGTCTGTAACATTCACGGACTTGAAAAAACGGCTCAGCGACCACTTCCAGCCCAAGCTATCGGTAATAGCTTGGCACCATGCGTTTGAACAGAGGGATCAACAGCCGGGTGAAACAGCATCCGAATTCATCGTGGCATTCAGGCAGGCTGCACACCTGTACCAGCACTCCAACGTAGAAGAGAGGCTCTGGGACCAGCTTGTCTGTTGCCTCTGAAATCGAGAGCTACAACAAAAACTCTTCGCCAAAGAGACTCTGTCATTTCCAGATGTATTGAAGGAGATCATGGCAGATGAAGCTGCCACTGGGGCCGTAAAAGCCATACAGCCTGCCAAAACAGCAAAGCACGAGGAGACCGTCCACCACAAGGATTCCGAACACGCTGAAGACTCTGACGACAACACAGAAGTTGACAATCTCCAAAGGCACAAAGACCAATAATGTCGCAGTGACAATCAGCATGGGACGACTTACAAGGCAGGTCCCAGGGTGTGGCAGCCGCCACCAATGCATGGACTGTAGGTTCTGGACAGCCACGTGCCGGGCCTGCAGGAAGACCAGCCACATCGCGTCCATCTGCAGAGGTCGCCAGAAGGACCAGCAATCAAACCGCCAGTCAGACATTTCGATCAGGAGAGGTACCGGGGCCCCGGGGCAGATTAGTATAGGGTTTTGCTCCAGCCACAGAAGCGTTTGCTGCATAGGAGCTCGACGCCCCATTAAGCCGAAATTTCAACTTCAGGTCGAGCTTCAAGGGGTCCCTTGCAAGATGGAGCTGGACACGGGCTCAGCCATGTCCATTATATCACTTGAAACATTCCAGTTCGTCTGCAATTGCAGCAAGAGATGGGCCAGGTTAAGGCCATCTGACATTATACTGACCAACATCCAGAATGCCAGAGTTGTAGTCAAAAGCGAGGCCACATTGGCCGTCAAATTTAAGGGGTTTTCTGGACACCTGGACGTTGTCATAGTAGGGAGTCAGTGAATGAGCCTGATCAGGCTCGATTGGTTTGATGCATTAGGCATCCAAGTCATCAGTATCAACCGGACGCAAGTCACGAGTCTAGCAACAGTATGCAAGGAGTTTGCAGATGTGTTTGATTCAGGTCTAGGGACTTACAAGGGTCCGCCAATAACATTTAAACTAGATCCTACTGTAATGCCGGTCACGATTAAATCTCGTAGAGTGCCATTTGCTCTTAAACATAAGATAGATGCTGAATTGGATAAGCTAGTTCATCAGGGGGTACTACAACACATAGATGGGGGTGAATGGGAAACCCCAATAGTCATGCCACTAAAAGCCAATGAAGAGGTCAGAATTTGTGCTGATTACAAGTGTGCAATTAATTGTGCACTCAAACAGCATGCATACCCAGTGCCAGTAGTGAGCCACATCCTGGCATCACTGCAAGAGGGTACAGTTTTTGCAAAGTTAGATTTGGCTCAGGCCTACCAACAGCTTCCTGTGGACGAGACCACAGCCGTGGCACAGACTATTGTAACTTACAGAGGGGCTGCAATTCAGGGTTAGTGTAGCCCCTGGCATTTTTCAAAGCATTGTGGAACGTACGCTCAAGGGCATTCCATGGGTCTGCCCCCATTTCGATGATGTGCTCATCACCGGTAAGTCCACTGAGGTGCTTGCAAGGAGGCTCAGAGCCGTCCTTCAATGGCTTCGCGAAGCGGGCCTTAAACTTAAGAAAAACAAGTGTAGCTTTTGAGTCCCTTCAACTGAGTTCTTGGGTTTCTATATCGATGCTGATGGCATCCACCCTGCCAAGTCCACATTGAAAGCCATTCAGATGGCACCCAGCCCCAAGACAAAAGGAGAGCTTCAGGCATTCCTAGGCCTCCTAAATTTTTACCATGAGTTCCTTCCTAACAAGGCCGCAGTGGCAGAGCCATTACACTGGCTCTTGGAAAAAAACACTGCTTGGAAATTGACCAAGGTTCATGAAAGCAGTTTTAAGGCATTGAAGGCCCTACTGTCCTCCAGTTCAGTGATTACCCACTTTAAAGAGTTGATGCCGGTGTGCCTTGCGTGTGATGCATGCCCATACGGGGTGGGGGCTGTTTTAAGCCATTTGGAGAGCGATGGGACTCAAGTCCCAATTGCTTAGTATTCCAGGACGTTGTCCTCCACAGAGCATAATTACACACAAATTGATAAAGAGGCATTGGCCATTGTAGCTGGGGTAAAAAATTCCATGACTACTTATATGGCAGGGACTTCACGGTCTTCACAGACCATAAACCACTATTGTGGTTATTCACTACTGACAGACAGACACCCCACATCTTATCCCCTGGGATGTTAAGATGGTCCATCTTCTTATCGGCCTACAGTTTCAGGCTAATTCACAAACCTGGCAAAGACATGGGCCATGCAGATGGCCTCAGCAGGCTTCCATTGCCTCAAATCAAGCCAGATCCGACCCCAGCAGCCCGTATTTTGTCTATTCTGGACTTGCCTGAGTTTCCCCTCGACGCTGGCAATGTAGCTGCAGAAACTGCTGCAGACAAGATTTTAATCAGAGTGCTTTCCTGGATTCACACAGGGTGGCTAAAAAACAGTCCTGGACCTGAGTTCCAGAGCTACTTCACACCTAGACACCTTTCAGCTCACAAGGGTTGTATTCTATGGGGGAGCAGGGTCATTTTTCCCACTTCATTAAGGGACAGGGTACTGCAATCACTTCATGAAGGTCATCCGGGTATTGTCTGGATGAAGGCATTGGCACGAAGCTATTTATGATGGCCAGGATTAGATAAAGCCATAGAAGCTCAAGTACCCAGGTGTTACACATGGCAGCAGTCTAGGCCTGAAATGCCACACGCTCCTGTCCATAGATGGGAGGAGACACACACTCCCTGGTTGAGGATTCATATCAACTTCGCTGGGCCCTTTCAGGGACATCTATTCTTTACAGTGGTCGACAGCCACTCTAAATGGCTGGAAGTTATTCCAATTGCGAATATGACTACTCCTAGTACCATCCAGGTGCTTAGGAAACTCTTTGCAATGCATGGGCTGCCGGACGTTGTAGTATCCGATAACGGGGCGCAGTTCACAGCAACAGAATTTCAAGCCTTCTTGAGGACTAACCTCATTAGGCACGCGACATCGGCTCCATTTCATCTGTCTAGCAGTGGACAAGCCGAACAAATGGTGCACACTACAAAGGAGTCACTGAAGCGCATAGTGACTGGGGATTGGCACCACAGACTGGCCGATTTTTTTGCTCTGCCAGCATACCACGCTGTGCATGGCAACTGGCAAAAGCCCAGCAGAACTGCGCTGGGGAAGGCGACTAATCACGAAACTGGACAGGTTGCACCCAGACTGGGTGGCAGCAGATGCCTCTTGCCCAAGACCTCCGAAGGGGTTGCAAGTGGGTGATGGGGTGTGGGCCTGGAACGATGGGCATGGGAATTTGTGGGTGCCAGGCAAAATTGCTAAAATCTCAGCCCCCCTCTCATGCGAAGTGACCCTAGATGGTGGGTGAGTCATTCACCGCCATATTGATCAGCTGAGGAAGCGGTTTCCAGAACGGCCACAAAGCGAGGACTTCGTTCCAGGTCCAATTCAAGGACCTCAAACCGGCAGCCAGGCCAAACAATTCACATGCTCTGAGGACCCTAGCAGTCAGAGCAACGGGGAGGTGGTCGTAGAGGGGCAAAGCCCGGGAGTGCTACATGGGTCCCCTGATGAGGAACATCAACCTGAACAATACAGCCACTAACTCTGCACAAACAAGGGACTCTGTGGTGGGCCGACCTGGATTGGCCAGCCAGAGAAATTCGAGTCAGCCAGACTCTCTTGAACTCAAGGACCCTGGTTTACCCAGCCTGGCGGGCAAGCTGGTAGACCGGAAGTTGCCAGGATCCCCCAGGCGAACTACAAGGGTTCACAAACCTCCTGCATACTTACAGGATTTTGTCCTAAAATAATTGTGATGTAATGTTGTGTTTGTCACTGAAATTGCTGCTAGTTCAGGAAAGCCTCTGTATTAGTGAATATTTGGAACAATGCTGTACTTGTGCATACTACTATTGTGTATTTTTGTAAACTCTGTAATTGCTGAACTTATTTCTTTAGTTGCTGTAATGTGTGTACATTCTAGTGCGGAGGGGTGTAATGTATTGGGCTTTGTTTTCATCAAGTTCCCTTCGTCCTGTGTGCTCCCACTTGGAGGGCCCTCTCAGGGTGCCGCCTGTAAAAGACTGCCGGCGGATAACACCCAGGGGGAGGGCCTTCTCAGTGGGTGTGCCTGCCCTATGGAACCAGCTGCCCGTGGAGGTTAGGACTGATCCCGACCTTTGGTCATTCTGCCGGGACCTGAAGACCTGGCTCTTTGAACTTTTCGGCCTAGGCTGAGAGTTTTTTTCCCCCCCTCAGGGATCAAATTTAATTATTTTAACTGTTTTTAACTCTTGTATTGTATTGATGTTTTTAAATACTTTGTAAACCGCCCTGAGTCCTACGGGAAAAGGGTGGTATATAAATTCAATAAACTTAAACTTTGTTTTGCTGAGTATATCACGTGGGTTTGATTGCTGGAAGGTTGCTTAAGCAGGGAGCTGGCTAACTCCAGCTCCTCAGACAACCCATCTCCAGCGCCGCCATTGGCTTCTTCTAGAGCGGCAATAAGTTGCTTTAAACCTATTGGCTACCATCTAGAGGCTAGGGTATAAATAGCTGCATTCGCAGCCCTGTTCCCCAGTTCGGTTCCTGCAAGCAAATAAAGAATGTTCCTGACTGAACTCACTCACCTCGTCTCTTCTCTCAAGCAACGAACCCAGTACACAATAGGCTGAATGGTTAAACTTCAAATCTAAATAATTGTTTTTGTAATGGGATTGTGTATTAAAAAATGCAGATGAGAACAATGTATTTCTCACAAGCATCTTGTTTCCCTTTTCCATCCTAACTCTTCCCTAAGCTTATTCATTAAATTTTTATCCCACCTTTATTTCTTTATAACTAATAAAGGTAAAGTTTTCCCCGCACATGTGTGCTAGTCATTTCCGACTCTAGGGGCCGGTGCTCATCTCCATTTCAAAGCCGAAGAGCCAGTGTTTGTCCAAGGACGTCTCCGTGGTCATGTGGCCGGCATGACTAGACACCAAAGGCGCACGGAACGCTGTTAGCTTCCCACCGCAGTGTCCCTATTTTTCTACTTGCATTTTTATGTGCTTTCGAACTGCTAGGTTGGCAGAAGCTGGGACGAGTAACAGGCGCTCACTGTTACGCGGCACTTGGGATTCGACCCGCCAAACTGCCGACCTTCTGATCGACAAGCTCAGCGTCCTAACCCACTGAGCCACCGCATCCCTATATAAGTAATACAAGATGACAAATACACATAATATTCCTTCCTCCTCTTCTTTCCCAAACAACAATCCTATGCAGTGAGTTGCCCTAAGCGAGAATGACTGGCCTAAAGTCACCCAGCTGATTTCATAACTAGAACTCACAAGCCTCCTGGTTTCTAGGCCAGCAATTTAATAACTACAGCATAAAAAGGAATCCAAGAAAATGGCCTTTATTCCCCTTCCAATGACATCACTGGTTGGCTTCTTATAGTCCCTGGAAGGCTAGGCAGTTCCAGTTCTTAACTTCAGCATTTCCTCCCTGATCTTAAGCATATGCAACAAATTTTCAGGTTTTAGATAAACAGTTGATGTGATTGGTTGGGCTTTGCATATTCTGCAAGCTCAGATATTTTGAATTGTAATCTTGTAGCTTATTTATTTACTTGTTAATAACCAGTTTTAATTGGATTGCATGATGGTAGTAATATGTCTTAAATATTGAATTCTGGCTTTTACACACTGACTAAGCTAGAATGTGATTTGGTTTGGTTTGTCTCAATCTCTTGATACCAGTCTAAAAACTGCAGGTATTTTTTTCCAGAAGTCACAAGCAAATACAGGTGTCAGTATCTTGGATTAATTTATAGCTAATCAAGTTTTAAGTTGAGTTACTACTGGAGGAATGTAGACTAGCCCAAATTACAATATCACAATATAATAATTCTGTTTGCAATTTGATTCAGATACATTAGTATTTAAAAGACATAAATTGTTCTGAATAATGGTATGTACTTGGAATGATTTTAGAGCTTAATAACCTGTTTCCCTGAAAGTAAGGCCTACCCCCAAAATAAGCCCTAACTTGTTTTGGGGAGTGGGCCTAATATAAGCCCTAACCCAAAAATAAGCGCTAGTTTAAAAATCAAGCTAGGGTGTGTGTGTGTGGATCTGCCCCACATGCCCCCGCACCCACTTACCTTGTAGCTCTCCTCGTCGGCCTGCTTCTTCTGATGTGTCTTCTGCAGTCAGGCCAGCGTTTCTCAGTCACAGGTTTTCGGTAAGGCCTCTGCAGCCAAGAACCAAGCTATGGATTCAATTCATAACTTGATTCTGCAAGACATCTGCAGCCGAGGACTGAATTGAATCCATAGCTCGGTACTCAGCTGCAGAGGCCTTCCAGAAAGGCCTGACTGCAAAATGCAGGCCTGAATGCAGCTGCAGAATGAAGCTGCTCCTTCAGTCCAAGAAGAAGTGGACCTGCTGGGCGGGGCTGTTGGTGTCGGAGGCAAGTAAGGCATCCCCCAAAAGTAAGACCTGGTGCCTCTTTTGGAGGAAAAAAAAAGACCTGGTCTTATTTTTGGGGAAACACAGGTAAACAGAGTACTGCTTTTGAAGAATGTCACTAGATGCATTAATTATGGAATGGCGTTTTGGAATATTAACAAATGAATGGGTTAATAATTTGAAAAAAACATGAAATCTGTTTATAATATTTTTTCACATTTATTAAACATCTTAGAGGATTTTTTTATAGGACTGTCAGCATTACACTGGAGGTATAGAATAGTCAGGGGGACACTTACAATATGCATGTATCCTGCTATTGCCCCATTGTCATTTAATATCTGTAAATCTGACACTATGATATTACACATGAACGAAGTGGGAATGGGATTCTTAAGTGCGTGTAGTTAAAAAAACGGGATGGAAGCAGAAATTATTGCTTTCTGGCTTAATGTGGCTTGAAAATGAAAACTACCAAGAAAGAAGTAGGTGGAGGCAGTGTGGCCACACAGAGAAAAAAAACAGAATCCGATTTCAAAACAAATATATGAAAGAAGGGTGAAAGAAGTGGAAGGAGGGGGAACTATGAAGCGATGTATGAATGTGTTGGATGAAAAAATGAATTATGGAAAATGAAAAATGTTGATATAAATTAGATTTAATCTATTTCCTTTCTTTTTTCTTTTTTAATTTCTTCCACTTGCTATTTCCCATTCTTTTTCTGTCCTTTGCATTATGTTGCTTATCTCAAAAGAGAGTAGCACAATGAATATGTATGTAGGCAACAAAAAATAAAAGTAGGGATATTTATCATATTTCTAGGCTTTTTTCTTTTTGAAATATATTACAGAGGACCACGGGCCTGGCTAAAATACAATAATAAAATAAAACAACAAAATAAAAAATCCTTGCCATGGAGAGCAGCTAACATCTCCCTACTCTGTCTCACCACACTGGATTTCTGTATCTTTACTTGCAAATCTTATAAAAACCCAACTCTGCCTCCTTTCCTCATTGCAAGCAAGCCCTGCCTGATTGATAAAGTTCAACATGCAACCTTTTCCTCCCTCTTTTTAAGCGAGTGGTGGCGTTTTGGGTATGTGTGAAACCCAGTTGCACTTCCCTTCTTCCAATCCAGAAGTCATCTTCTTCCCCTTCCCCATCTATCTGAGGGAGTATCCTATTGGAATGGTTTTCTGGCAGTGTTGTATTTCAGTGGGTCCTGAGTTGCTTACATTCAAAAGACTAACTGGTAGGTATGATTTGAAGAAACATTGTAGAGGATCGAGTTAAAGGCCCTGCCTTGCTAGGTATTCCCACAATTTTATACTCTCAACGTACACTCCCCCCCCCAAAAAAAAAACCTTCGGGAAACACAAGCAAAGGGAGGGATAAATCCGAGATATCGGCATCCAACCGTCCTTCGACCCCACCCCTTGTCTGTGACCGACAAATTTTCGCCCAACCACGTCTGACCCTGTCCTCTGCGAAGCCAATGAGAAGGGAGGAGGGCGGAAGACTTCCCACACCCACTTCAAGGCTGGTTGAGCTGTGCAGGTAGGTGTTTGGGGGTATGGGAGTAGCTTCTCCAGCTGGTGCAAATAGGAGGGAGCAAAACCAGGGGCGATTAAAGGGGTGAGTGTGGGGGGAAGGCAGGTGAAGAGGTGAGAATGGGGGAAAATGGGGTGGGGGCGTAACATTGCAGATGCATGCTGCCGAGGAGGAATGTAGCTGGAAAACGGAACCCCCCCCCCCACCGTATCCCATCCACGCACACACATGTACACTCCTTTCCTGCCATAGATTGCAGGCCGAGTGACTGGAAGCCCCATTCTTTCAACTTTGATTGAGCGGGAGGAAAATGGGGAAAGGAAAGACAGCGCTGCCCAGCCAAGCTTTTGCAACTGCTGTAGCAGAGACCGTCTGGACAGGCCAGGAGCAGGAGGGAGGGAGGGAGGAGGAGGAACGGAGTTGGGGGGACCGAATCAAGGTTATTATGGTTAGAAGAATACCTCCGTAGAACACCTCAGAAGTGAATTTGGACTGTCAAAAATTCATGGGATCGGAACTTTGGAAGTTCTACTCTTTGATTTGCGAAAAGCAAAACAATCGGATCAGCCTCTGTCCCTCCGCCCACCCACAGATACGGTCTACAATATCGGTACGGGCAAGTGAAAATGATGGCGAGGCAAGCAGGCCCAAGCAGTCCACTCAGGGAATCTCTAGAAGCGAGGATTATCTAAAGGCAATGCTGGATTTTTGGACTGGGCTGGGTTTTTTTGAGTCGGGACTATAGATTTTTTTCCCTTACCACAACAGTGCCCATAAGAGTCATAGAGCATATACAGAGTGACAGAATTCCTTTGTACATATTTCCTCAGAAATATAAGTTATATGGGGCTTGATATTAGTTAAAAGATAGGAATTGTGGTTTTCCTCCTCTACTGACCAAGTGCAGACATCCCTAATGTAGGGATAGGGCCTCAGAATCCTGACTCTTGCTGATGATATTGCTGGAATACTTAGTTTTTCAAAAAGTCCTATTTGTGGGCATTTAAACAGGAGTTCTGACTGAAGTTAACATATAGTAAAAAGGATGCTTTATGCCAGAAGCAAGAAGGAAAGCCGAGAAAATTTGGGTCTCGTATTAGAATATGATCCCTAACATTCATAAGTTGACTGGAGATGATAAACGTCAGATAGGGGAAGGTATAGATAGAACTACCATAAAAAGATGGGATTAGCTGTTACCTTTCTGTTGCGATTGGGCTGTATTGAAATACCAAAAATAAAAATTCCCCATATATTTAAAATTAGGTAAGTTTGATTGCTTTAAGTGTCTGATCAGTCCCTCATATTTGCATACTTCACTATTAAATATATTTATATATATATATATATATATATATATATATATATATATATATATATATATATATATATATATATATACAGTTTTTGAAGGAAAATGACAATACATATTTTAAAGAAATTTGTTGGAAAACAGAATGAAAATATTAGTCAAATGAAAATTTAGCTATACAGCTATAAATAACATTTTAAAAACAGCTAAAAGAAGAGACTATTTGCTGCTAGTGTTACAGGACTTATTTAATAAAAGTGCATAAGATTACAATTTAAAAGTACTGATTTGTAGAATCAAACCTTCCTCATTATATATCTGCTCCTAATTTAGTAATTTAGTAATATCCAAGGGAAGGGAATTCGCTACACTGTCAAAGTAATCTGTTCCTTGGGTGCAAAAATTTTGGATTTACTGCACACTAAGAGAAAAGGACAACAAATGGATAACATTTTGAAGAAATATACATGACCTACAACACTAGTAGATGAAAAAAGTAACAAAATCTTTTTACAAAAACTTATTGTTTTTGTATGTGTATGTGTGTGTGTGTGTGTATGGGCAAAAGATTTTGCCCATATTTGGGTTGATGAGGTGATCAAAACATATATATATATATATATTTTAAAGAGGCCAGAAACAATTTAAAGAGAGGACTGTGTATAAACCATGATTGAATTCTTGGTGTAGCTTTCTTATGGTATGCTGATAATGTATTTGATACCAGTTTCTTATAATGTCCTTGGATTTTATTTCTCATTTAAAAATATTTATGAAATAAGGCTGGGAATGCAAGAAATATAAATATCAGGGCTATACATTCTTTATACCGTATATTTTATACTTTATTTTATTATACTTTATTTTATAATTTATTACTATACTATTTATATTTTATAGTTTAGTTGTTTTTTACTACATTTCAAATATTTTGGTCCCAGAGGTAAGGGCACTTGATTCATTAAATAGGTTAATTTTATATAATACAGTCTACTATTAGGAAGAGTTATTTTGCCAAGTTATTTGGACATTAACATTTCTGATTCCATTTCCATCTTAGAATAAAAACAACTTTCCAAAATGTAAAACAACTATCAGGAATAAACTACATGCATCAGCAAAAGATAAAGGTTATTACTATATTGACATTGATTTTGCTGAAAAATAATACTTTCTATTGTATGTATTTCTTACTGTTTGAAGAAAAGCATACTGTAGATTCATTATTCAAGCAAATGATGTACAAACTTTGGATAAAGTTGGAAAATAAATTCATCTGTTGCAATTTTCCCACCTAGAACCCTTCAGTATATTTGTTTGACTTCCATAATTCCTAAGAATTATTAAGAGAGCTTCCAGAGTTGAAATACAATATTTGAATTTGCAGAAAAGGAGGAACTGTTGCAGTATCAATGGAGGGTGTTGAAATGGCTAGCAACCAAAAATGTTCTATTGTCACTTTCTGTCAAGTTATTGATAGTGGGGGAAAATGATGCCTAAAGCTTAATTTTATTAAGGTACTAAGGTTATGAAACATTTCATCTCTAATAAAATAAGATGCAGTGGAGTTTGTGTAACTGGAATATTTAGATGTACGGTAGCTAAAGATCAAATTTCTCAAAGCAAACTAGCATACATAAAAATTATTATTTTAACTGGATTTCTCATTTGAAATTATAGCTTTTCTTTCAAGACTATATAACTAATTTGAGAAAATCAGGCTTCTGTAGGCAGGTTGTATGAATACAGAAACTTGTAATGGAACCTAGAGTTAATACTCCACATGTAACCTTTTGTGTCTTACTCTATTTAACACTTCAGGCTCTTGAGATGGTTACTGTAGAAGGGACAATGTGGAAGTAGGGATGCAGACTCATGTTTCTACTGTGTCTTTCTAGAAAAGGAGTTTTATATTTTTAGCTTCATTAAATAATGAAAAAGAATGATTGTAGTCTGTACATTTAGATAACATACTCTTCCCTAAAACAGTTTCCAAACTACAGCATGAAATCAGGTATCTGATTTTTTTATTCCAATTTCTTATAAGTCTTTAAGCTCAAATCACTAGCAAGCTACAGCTGTATTCTGCCTTGCCTGTGTGTTTGATCAAAAGGGAGGTGCGCTAAATGCACAGCGAATTTGAGATATATCTGGGTATGAAAATAACTTCCAAGAAGAAGGTAAAGTCTGATCTTAAACAGTTGGGATAGATTTCTGCCTGACAGAACAAGAGTGACTACTAGTTGGCAGAAAAAATATGGAAAAGTGGAGGGATCAGAGCTGGCTCTATCTTTAGGCAAAATGAGAGCTGTTGGATGGTATAGATATAGAACAAAAATGATTATTAGAGTTATGATTACCATATGAAGTGTACAGACATTTCTATTATCCTCAGTTGTGGAAACTATTACCAATTGTGAAGGAAGATTTAGCTGCTAACCTCATCAATTATTACCAATTATATAGAATGGAGGGGCATCTATTTTGTTCTTTACCTCAGTCCTCTCCAGGGAATAAATGATGCTGACACACAAACACACACATACGCACACGGCTTAGGGAATAAATTACAACTGAATTTGTAAAATACATTAAACTTTAGACTATGATTTTAATTGCCACACTAGCTGAGTTTGGACAATATGCTAATATATTTTGAGTTGGCATTTATGGACTAAACAAATGAATGTTGGTTAATTCATTTCACAGTTTTGTCTTTTTAAAAATTTTTTGTAAAAGATAACAGCACTGCAATATATGCTCTGTGCAGTCCATTTATTTCCACTAACAAAAAGTTTTCTGTTACAGAGAAAATATTCCTTCTCAGAATTGGAGACATCTACAGAAATATTCATACTTTTAGAAGTTAAACTTTTCTTTCTGGAATTTCTTGGACATTTTGAACAAAATGGATTTTGCAGCAGTGTTCTCTAAGGTAAGTTTGTAATGCTTCTCCTATTTATTAGTAACTAACATGTTATCTAGCAGAAAGTTAATTTGAATCAAGATCTTGTCCCTGAGTTGTCTTGAATTAATTGTTGAAGGGTGAAATTAATGTTTTTTAATAATGAATCTTGTGGTTAATAGTATCTGTACTCCAAGTGGTGCTTAATTTCAGTACAAACTACATCTTTTAATCAGGGAAATATAACGAAGTCTGTTTTAGAAGTTGATTGTGTTTTGGGAATTCTTCTCTCTACATTTAGGTAGCTGGAATACTTTTAAATTGTGGTTCCATTTTAGTGCAGTCACTGTTGAAAACCCTGGATTTTCACTGATTTTTATGGTGTAAATCTACTGAATTAAAAATTTGGCCTAATAATCATACATATTTGTGTTAATATTTATGTTATTGTGCAATTTGCCACAACTGCTTACCTTTGTAAATATGTTGATATCTATAAGTAGGGGTCATTGTAGTAGAACACCATTTCCATGGCAAAAATTCAAAACTGTTGCAGAAATTGCAGTTACTCACATTTTAAAAAGATACTTTGTGGATTTTGATTTAATGCAGGAATAAGTGACTGTATAGAATTGTGGTATTATGAATTATGTATTCATGTTCTTCAGATTTTTGAACATGGACATTCTAATCTTGACAGTTTTGTATTAGCTTTGCTACTGTGTATATCTGAGGGAAATATGATTCTGATGTTTCAGGATAAATCTTTTGATTGTAAATCTTACACTGTAGATTATGATTGATTTCTTTTTCTGTTACAAGGAATAGGAAAAATTAGTAGGCATTCATATACTTTAGAATAAGAATGTTTGTTCATTATTGCACTAAACTAGGGATTTTCAAAGTGTAGCTTGCCATTTCATAAATAGTCATAGAGAAAATTTAATGATTTCATATGGTTTTGGATGGGTTTGTCCTGATAGAGAAGGATTCTGCTAAAGTTCACTCTCACTATACCTGGACAATTCGACAGCTCTGGTTTTGACATGCACCACATTTCGAAAGCTGAATTGGTATCAGAACTTACTCCTGCTCTGTTGAACGAGCTGACAGCAAAGTCAAGATGTTCTATAATTGCTGCTCTAATATGCAAATTTTGATTAAAAATAAATGTGCAGCAAGAAATGAGATTGCTGGCTCAAAAATTAAACCCAGATGTTAGGAATTATACCAAACTAAAGAAATTCATTCTTCCTATTATTATTTTCATTGTTTATTTCCAGTGACAGTATTATAAAGTTGTAAGGTTCCTCCTATTCCTTCTAAATTTATTGGCACCTACCTCTATGACAGGCATGTCAAACTCCCAGCCCACGGGCCGGATGCTTCATGCTGAAACCACACCCACCCCATTGCCAGCAATTTATTTATTTTATTTTAATTCCATTTATATCCCGCCCTTCTCTGAAGACTCAGGGCGGCTTGCAAGCTTAGCAGTAGCCTTCATTCTATGTATATGCCTGCTTATTAGGGCTTTCACACACACCCCAAGCGGCATTATTACAACGTCAGCTTAATTGCCCCCAACAATCATCAAAACCAGACCTTAGATCATTTCTTGATAGTAACAACACAGTACTAATCAAATTGATGTTTCTAAGCCAGCAATTACTTTTTGCTCACTTAACCTTTTGGAAGGACCTCTTTCCTCCTCTTTATACTATAGAGCAGGGATGTCTAAGCTTGGCAACTTGAAGACTCATGGACTTCCAGAATTCTGCAGCCCCCCATTCTGGAAATTGATGTCCACAAATCTTAAAGTTTCCAAGGTTGAATATGTGAACAATAAAACACTCCCCTAGAGTGTTTTATTGTTCACCTATGATGCTGTCTCTTTGTACCATACTTGGGACTTTTTATATTGTATTCTCTCTTCTAATCCTCTATATGAAAAATTAATAATTAGCTAAGGGATATCATGAGATACAACATCCGATGAAAATAGAAAGTACTCTTATAAATGTCTGTATAACACCTAACTTTGACATGCTGTGTTCCTCTATCCCCAACCAGCTCTGTGTGATTATGTATATACACATAAATATGCCTGCACACATGTCTGACATGGAATGGACTACAATCCCAGAAAGCTCATGCAATAATAAATGGGTTTTAAGATGGCACAAAGTTTTTCCTGTTTTTGCTGCAAAAAGTTAACTAGCAATCTGTCTAAAAATTGTTGCAGTTGCAGGGTGAATGTAACTTTATGAATTTATTTATAGTAGGACAAAGTTTTTGTAACAATATTACAAGAGAAAAAGGATTCAATAGTTATTGCTTTTTTAAAAAAGAAATGTTCTCTTCTGCATATGAAAAAAGGGGGAAATATAGGGTAGGTATCTGTGGCAAAAAAATCTTTAGTAATTACAAACTTAACAGATTTCAGCAGTCTTTAAAAAAGTGGGGTGGAAAGTACCAGGCCCTTTAAATTTAAGCAGGACGACATATTAGGAGACCATGCTGTGATGCATGTAAGTAACTGTAATGGCCTGTTGATGGCGATATTGTCTGTGTAGACAGCTGATGTCCTGTGGCCTAAGTAGTTAACTACAATTCCCAGCAGGCTTGCAGGAACTGCATTGCTTTTCTTTTCCATTTTAGTTGCAGAGTGCTTGCTGCTTGCTAATTTAATTCACTAATGCTGGTGTTTTAGGAGAAGGATGGGAGGAGTTCAAGAGAACCTATTCCATCTAGTGGGTATCTGAAACTGTTTAATCTGCAGCATTTAAAAGCAGCCCATGATTTTATTGTTGATTGCTGCTATTTGTTTGAGGCTAGCATTTTTGAACTTGATATTCTGCAGATGGTGGCATCCTACGTTCTTTATTATTTGGTTTGTTTAAAGCAAAACAAGCAAGATCTGGAAAATATTTGTGTTCATATTGTTATTACATCTAAATCTGTTGTATAATGAAGTTGATCGTTTTAGATATTTAAAAGACAATACGGTAGTTTCATAAGTTTGGTGGGTCCCCAAAACATAGTTCAACATCAGCAAATATTGCACTCCAATTGAGAAATCGGCAACTGTGTGGCAGTACTATGCAAGTGAAATAACTGGATGGGACCATTTTCTACACACACTAATCAAATTAAAAATAAAAGGTTGAATTATATGAAATTATTATACCATTGCTTCATCTCTGTCAGTGTTGACTAGACTGGATGCTACAAGTTTTCCAAAATTCAGTTAGGAGGCCACTTAAGATTGCTAGAAATTGTACTGTACTTTGATTTATGTAACAGCTGTTGTAATCAGTGAACAATGGTTCTTTCATGATCATCTCTCTTCACCATTTTAGTGGCAGTGCTTCATCTCCCACTGCACACTTTCCACTAGGACCTTGTTTGAGAAAGTTCACCTCCTTTGTTCGCTTTTAGAAATAGAATATCTCCTTTAAGGCACTAATGAAACCTATAGTATATGTGCAGGGCTTCAGATTTACAGGGAAAAATGTGATTCAAAGCATGCACACTTATAAAAAGATGGCTGCATTTTTCTTCAACTTGTGCACCTATATGATTACAGGAAAAGTATGTGTTTGTGTGTGTTTCACTGAGGTATCTGTGCTCCAAATCACATTTCTCTCACTGAATCCAAAGTTTTCCCCAGCATTACAATATCCATCTTTTTATTTTTCTGTCTCGTGTGTTTGTTCTATATTCTGCACCTTCTTTGAACACATTCTTGTTGCTTTTTCACAGCCTTCTTCCTATTAATAGAAGAGTGTTCCCCAACCTTTTCAGCTTTGCAGTCTGGCAGAGAAGGGGGAGAGGGGATGGTTCCCTGCAAGCATGTACAGCTCCATTTACGTGAGCTGCGGACATGCACATTGCACAAATGAAGCTCACACACCTGCACATAACCCACTGCTTGTGTGAGTGGGAATGCCTGTATGCTCACCTGCCACTTCTGCATCCAAGTTCCAAAAAGCTCAAGCTGGTAGTGCGACCTGGCCAGAGGTTGGGGACCCATGTAATAGAATGAAAGTTTATTACTGAGCATGAAAATACTGGTTTTGCATAGGAGCTTGTGCATAGTTATTCAATGTCCTGCTCCACTCTGGTATTCCACAGACTCCAAAGCAGCTTATTTTAAAACAGCAACATTGTAACAACAATATAATTTAAAGCAACGGCACATCAAGGAAATTATGTTTTGCAACCGATAAAATATTTACGAGATCTGAAAATTCTGGGCAAATACCAGAATTTGTCTACCTTAGAAAATAGAGAGGAATTGCTTGAGCAAGATGTTCAATAATTTTGGTGCCAATACAAAAAAGTCCCTGTCCCTGGTCACAAACGTCTTATCTATTCTGAAAGAATAGATAAAGATTGTGAGGAATAACTTAATGCAGGGGTGTCAAACTGCCAGCCTGTGGGACAGATGCGTCATGCAGAAACCGTGCCCACCCCATTGCTGGTAATGGGGGAAAAAGTCGCGATACATTGCAACACGTCACGTGACATTGCAAGTTTGACATTCCTGCCTTAATGTGTCAGTCATATATAAGAATACACACAAAGGAAGGAAAGTTACAGTATTTTATTTGATATTTGATTAAAAGCAGATAGCTTATCAAGGTATCAGAACAGAGTTGTAAGGGACCTTGGAGTTCTTCTGGTCCAACCCACTATACAAGCAAGAAACTCTATACCATTTCAGACAAACGATTGTCCAATCTCTTTTTAAAAAGTTAAGAGTATTCTTTAAAAAATGGTGACTCCTAATCAATATTATTGCAATTTGAAATTGCTTCCGTTTGATGTACAAGTAGTCCTCGCTTACTGACCACATTTGGGACCAGCAATTCGGTCACTGTGGCATGGTCGTAAAGTGAAATGACTGCACCCAACATGACACCAGTTTGTCTGTATTGGCTGTGGTCATTGAATGAATCATTTGAGGTTGTTAAGTATGACATGTGACTGTGACTTGTGTGTATTTTTTTTGGCTTCGCCATTCCCTTTGCTTGTTGGAAGCTGGCTGTGAATGTTGAAAGTGAAGATCATGTGACTTCGAAATACTGCAACCATTGTAAATGTGTATTGCTTATCAAGTGCCTGAATTGTGATTTCATGACTATGGAAATGCTGCGACAAGGGATGGGTTGTTTTTCAATGCCATTATAACTTGAACGGTCACTGAAAAAGTGGTTGGTAAGTGAGGATTACCTGTAATCTTTAAAAGTAGCCCATAGATACATGAGAAAGTCCCTTGGATTACTGTTACTCAAGTATAGAATACCTGTGCTTTTATGAAAAGTGCATGTATGCGCACTTCATGCTATCAGTAACAGTAAAAAGAGCTTCTACTTATGAACATCCAATGGAAATAAATGGATAATTAATGTAATGTCCAGAAAGTGTAGACATTTTGAAATATGCTGGTAAAATTTGAGGATACATAGGGAAAGTAACTTGCTCTGACCCTTTCTTTTGGGTGAATGAATGAAAGCCAATATATTGCTTCTGCCAGTCATTCTGTTTCTATTTGCAGACCGTTGTATTTTGTGATCCTCACCAGTTCTTTACTATTATGCTGTCTCCAGGTATTGCCACATCCACTATCCAGACGTTTTTGTCTTTTTTGTCAACAGTTGTTAAGTCTGGGGTGTTATATGGCAGGTGCCCATCTCTTTGAATTCTAAAGTCCCAGAGCTATTTTAACTCATTTTCTATAACCTCCTCTATTTTATGATCCCACCAGTTCTTGCTTGCAGGCAATGATATTTCTTGCAGATCTTCCAATGCACCATTGTCATGCTTGTAGTTAGTCTGTGCAATCTTCTTGCAGCAGTTAACCAGGTGATCCACTCTTCAGTTTCTTTGGATAGGCCAGGGGTCAGCAACCTGAAACAGTGAAAGAGCCACTCGGAACCGGTTCCCTCACAAAAGGGAAAACTGGGAGCCGCAAAAAATGTGTGCACATGCGTGTACATGCGTGCATGCACAGAACAGGGTTTGACTGAAGAGTGGAGCCAAGGCGAGATATGCACCTACCCTGCATATTTGAATTGATTGGTTGAACTTTTTTAGTCCCACCTTTTTTTTTTTGGACTGCACATAGCAGAGGACTGGGAGCCGCAGGAGACGGCTGAAAGAGCCACATGCGGCTCCGGAGCCGCAGGTTGAAGACCTGTGGGATAGGCAATATTTGCTGTCTGTTGCTGTCTTTGTATGCATGTGAATTCATTTGTTCTTAAGGTTTGCTCTTATGCAGCCAGAATTAGCCCCTTTGTCTCTTTCTTCCACTTTCCTGCTCTTGAGTCATTGCCAACTCTTGTTACTATCTGTTTTCCCTGCTATTTGTTTAATGTATTGGCCATATAATGCTTTGTCTTCTGATGCCTCTATTCTGTTCTTCATTTGGTCTTTCTTGTAGACCAGTTTAGTCTCTCCAGTAGTCAGTAAGGTTTCCTGGTATACTGACCTCAGTGCATTTTCTTTACTGTCCAGATATTCTTCCAATGTTTTTTTCTTCTTTAACCATCTAATGTACTTGCAACATAGATACCCAAATAATTTCCTTCGTAGATAGAATCTGCCTGTGTTGCCATGAGGATGAAGGGCATGATTCATTGTCATTAGTTTTCTTATCTTCCTATCCATGATTTTTAGTTCTGCTTGAATCCATCTACTATTCCAGCTATGTATCTAATGACTAGAATTGCCCAGATGTTGACTGCCTTGATGGTATTTCCTTGATTTACTTTGGACTTTAAGATCTTCTTCACTTTCTTGATATATTCATTTCTAACCTTTTTCATGATGTCAGTGTGCTTTATGTTGTCAGCTTGAAGAATGCCCAGGTATTTATAGTGATAGTTTTCATCTAGAGTCTTGATGTTATTACTGTAGGACATGTTGATTCCTTCAGTTTTCACTATTTTTCATGTTTGATGGTGAGCGTGGCACAGTTGTTCAGTACAAACTCCATTGCAATGTCTTGTCTGCATATACAGATAGTGTTGAGTGGCAGTTCTGTTTCAGATGATGTTCAGATGATGTCATCCATGTAAAGGAGGTGGGATAGTCTCGCAGATGTTTTTGATTTTTAATAGCCATGGCCTGAATTAGATAATAATGATGATGCCCAATAATCTTTCAGAAAATGGAACATCTCAGTCCAAGCTGCATGTATCATATACTTTAAGGCACTTGTTTCTCACTCCCATTGCTGTTTGCTTCTTTTTCTAATCCTTAAATGCAGACGCTATATGGATGTCTGTCCTTGGATTATGGTTTAGCACATGGTTTCCTAAATGATGGGTTGTGAATCCCAAAAAGTCACAAATCGTAAGGGGGAAATAGTAGTTGTTTAAACTTTAGTTACTAAGCTTAAATATTAGATTGCTTTCTGAAGAACTTCCACTAATATTTTTAATTAGTATTAGTATTCTATAATAATTAGTATTTGTTATAGAATATTATTTTGAAATGAACCTGGGGGAAAATGTGCATAGCTAATTTAAAAACTGAATTCAATTTATTCATGTATGCTGTTGATTGTGTTTCTATAATTTGCCCTGACTACAGGGTTATTTATGGCTTGGGATTAATAAAAATCTCATATCTGCATACTATTGCAACTGACATCTATTGATCTTGTGACAAAATATTATTGAATATTAGTGATCCATTGACATTACCACCAGTTGTTGAGATTGCTTCTTTTGGATTTATTTTTTTGTGTTCAGTTTAGTGTATTCATAGCCTTTGGAATCTGTACATGTCTGTTAACATTCATTTTGGTTGCGCTGGTGAATGATCTCTGGCGGACTCGGGACAGGGGTTGTTCCTCTGTCCTAGTCCTTTTAGACCTCTCAGCGGCTTTTGATACCATCGACCATGGTATCCTGCTGTGACGTCTCAGGGGGTTAGGAGTGGGAGGCACAGTTCTCCAGTGGTTCTCCTCTTACCTTCTGGGACGTTCACAGTCGGTGTTGGCAGGGGGGCAGAGATCGACCCTGAGACCTCTCATTTGTGGAGTTCCTCAGGGATCGGTTCTCTCGCCTCTCCTGTTCAACATCTATATGAAGCCGCTGGGTGAGATCATTCGTGGTTTTGGAGTTGGGTATCACCAATATGCTGATGATACCCAGCTTTTTATTTCGACCCCAAACCACCCCAGTGATGCCCTCGACGTGATGTCCCGTTGCCTGGAGGCGGTCCGGGTCTCGATGGGGAGGAACAGGCTTCGACTCAACCCTGACAAGACTGAGTGGCTGTTCGTGCCGGCATCCCGGGAAATTCCGATTATTCCATCATTGGCCATGGGGGGGTGAGTTATTACCCCCCGTAGATAGGGCCCGCAACTTGGGGGTCCTTCTAGACTCACAGCTCTCTTTGGAAGAGCATATTGGAGCTGTGACTAGGGGGGCCTTTGCCCAGGTTCTCCTGGTGCGCCAGTTGCGGCCCTATCTAGACCGGGATGCCTTGCGCACAGTCACTCATGCGCTTGTGACCTCTCGTCTAGACTACTGTAATGCTCTCTACATGGGGCTGCCCTTGAGGTCCACCTGGAGACTCCAACTGGTGCAGAATGCAGCCGTGCGAGTTGTCTTGGGAGTTTCCCGATACTCCCATGTTACACCTTTGCTCCGCGAGCTGCATTGGCTACCAGTTGCTCACCGGGTGAGGTTCAAGGTGTTAGTTATGACTTACAAAGCCCTTCATGGCATGGGTCCGGATTACCTACGGCAACACCTGTGGCCGGCGTCAACTTCCCTCCGTCCAGTGCGCTCCCACAGAGAGGGCCTCCTCAGGGTGCCGCCGATCAAAGAATGCCGATTGGTGACCCCCAGGGGGAGAGCGTTCTCTGTGGGCGCGCCAGACCTTTGGAACCGCTTACCGGTTGAGTTCCGGATGGCCCCCGACCTTCGCTCCTTCCGGCGCGATCTCAAAACATTCTTTTTCGAACAAGCTGGCCTGGTCTGACGGGATGGGGTTGGGTTTTTATAACTAGTTTTAACTTTAATATGTATTGATTTTATGGGCATAATGTTTAATGGCTTTTTAATTTTTGTATTTGATTTTTATTGTGTATTGCCCTGTTCACCGCCCTGAGTCCTTCGGGAGAAGGGCGGTATAGAAATCAAATTATTAAATTAAATTAAATTTTTATTTTTCCATAAAGTTGTACAGTTCTTACATTTTTATTTGATATCAAGATGAAAATATGGCTGCCCAAAATAAGTGATATTTATTTCATCTCAAGTTATTACTTTGAATCATGGTGTAATTTTTTATAACAAGAAATATTTCAATGTTTTAAGGGGTCTTAATATCACAAAGTTTGAGAATCGTCAGCTTAGTATTTTATGTAAACTTATAGTCTTTATATACAAACAATAGCTTGCTATAATGTATGTTTCTTTGGAATCATATCTAGAAGGATGAAGGAAATATTTGCCATTGTGTGAATACCTGAAATAATCTGAATTGTTGCATTGTTATAATGCTGCAAATTAAGCAAAACAGAAGAGAAAAAAGCTTCAGACACTTGGTGGTGCTGGTGGGAAATGTACGTTCCTGCCCTAAGGAATCTTATAATTCATTTATGTTAGTATACTGAACTGTTAGCATTTCTAATAGTAAATTTACCACTTCAAAAGTGAGGCTTTTTTAATTGTTAAACTCTTTGTCAACAAATTATATTACAGAGGTATAGAGAGACCAATGGCTGAAAGTAAAAACAGAGTTTGTAGAGTTTTATTTATTGGAATAGTTAGGATCTGCAAAATGTATAATACTGGTATTGTGATGATGGTTAGTAGGTTAGTTAGCTGGTACAGCATTTATAATTGTGTGTGGCACATCTGGAGGTTTTTGTTTTGTGTTTTTTTTTAAGACTGACATTGCACTGATGAAGGAACATCTAAAACCTATGTAGTTGAGACGAAAAGCACTTGGTTTTCATGTGATGCTCCAGCATTTAGGAGATTGTGCAGACAAGTATGCTAGGTGGAAGACTATTGAATTTACTTCAATCCAGTGCCCTTCCCACAGTTCCCAACATAGGAAAAATTTAGTCCAAAACATCTGGAAATTTTTTAGACTGGAAAAGGCTGTATTGGCCTACAGATAGCTGCATAAGATCTGTTAAATTATGGAGTTCTCTACTATTGGAATTTTTTAGATCTCAAAGAAAATTCTCCACCTGTAAAACAAAAAGCAATGTAGCTTATTGGCTATATTTGCATATGTTAAACCCTGCTGAACCCAGCTGGCTGAATATTCAACTGAAAATAAAATTAACTAGCCACATTTTAGTTCCATGTGTTGTATATAGATCTGCTTGTTTCTGTGGTGTCCACATAGCTATTATGTATTGTTTTTTGTGCATTTGGCCTACCTCATTGTAATTCAACATACTTCAGCATACTTAGAGATATTCCTCTTTTTATGCAACTATAATTGAAAATCCCAGAGGTCTGTCAGCAATTAAGTCCGGCACCTGTTTTTAGAGAAACTATACAATGTAATATTTAATAAATTGCCAAATAGCAATTTAATTTGGAATATTGCAATGCAATGAGACCCCCAATTTTTGACTACTTGATAGTTAATAATTTGTAACTCCTATGAAGAACTTTCAATAATTTATTTGATCCTATCATCTTTTTTATTCTGTTTGGTTTCTTTTCTTCCCAGCTAAAGATAAGGCCAGTAGATTCTGAAAAGATTGAGAAATATGCCCCATTACTAAGAAAGACTTGTGATAAGTATTTTGGCATACAGTTTTTATTATATTGTGAATATCACCGACACAATTTTGTTCCTAACGACATGTTTTAGAATCAGTCTTATCAACCTTTGAATATTTTAATAGTTTTCATGGCTCTTAATTCCACAGACTTTCCGGAGTATACAGCTGATTGTATTTTTCCTGCACTGATTGATCATTTTTTATTTAACCGTCGGGCCATTTATTTTCCCGTCTGTGTCGGGTGCACGCGCCTTTTTAACTTGCTTTGGTAGCTGTCTGGCTCGCGCGCAAGCCAGGTTTTCAGCTGCAACGCTGTAGTTTAACCTCGTAGTGCGCACGGGAAACCGGCGGTGGCGCTAGCACCTCCGTTTTTGTGTTTCGTCCCCCCCCTCCTTTTTGCTTTCCCTTCCCCCTGCCTTGCCTGCCCGGTGCATTCTCCGATTAAAGGGAGGAGGAGGAGGAGGAGGAGGAGGGCAGAGCAGAGAAGGAGCTCAGCCGCCATTTTCCCCCCGAACATTATCTAGCAGCAGAAAAACAGCAGTAGCGCCACCTCCGCGGTCGCTGCGGCTGCCTTCTGCCGTACGCGGGTGGAGGGTCGGGTACGAAGGCAAAAAAGGGGGGGGGCGAAGGCGGAGAGGAGGAAACGCCGCAGAGACTGTTGCACATTGTGCCCCACTTTGAAGAAGAGCGGGAGACCCTCCTTTGCAGTAGGAGGAGGAGGAGGAGGAGGAGGCACCGCAACAGCCGCCGTCGCCGCCACTGGGGGGAGAAAGCCAGGAGCACCTTTTTTTTTTCTTCCCCCCCCCCCATCGCTGCCGCCGCCTCTCTCTCCTCTTGGGTGCGTGGGGTGGGGGCGGTTGCAAAAGAGAAGGCAACCTTCCCGCTCCCCCCCCCTCCGAGTCCTTTCCTTCCCCAGCCCTTTTCCTGCCCGCCCGCCCTCCTTGCCCGCAGAAGAGCAGGGAGCAGGCGGGCAGGGAAAGGGGGAGCTGGGGCTGGAAGGAAGGGGGAGAAAGGGGAGCGACCGAGAGAGAACAGCAACGGCGAGAAGACGATTTGTGGTTTCGGGAGCGAGGGAAGACGACTCTGCTTCTCGCATTTGCCTTGTTTGCAAACTGCGCCCTTTTTTTTGTTATTACTACATATATATATATTTTTTTGCGTCGGGCCGGATCCGCCCGGACTCTGCTTTCAGCTCCGTCACGTGGTAGGTGTCGCCGCCTGCTTGCTTTGCTTTTGCCTGCTTTACTCGATTGCTTGCTTGGCTTTCCCGTTGCCCTTGTTCGGCCCTTCTGTCGCTGTCTTTGTTAGCGCTACTGGCTGCCTGTACCCCGTACGAGCCGCAGCGGCCAGAAAACAACTTGTGTGACCCTTATTTCTTCCCTTCCCCCCTGACTTCTATTTGCGACTCGTTTGCCTTTTAATTTCTGATTGTAAGGTGTGCATTTTTTTTTGCGGAGAGATTTTTCCTTTTTTAAAAAACCTTAATCATGATGAAACTTATCTGTCCAGTTCTTTATTTTCCATTCGAAGTGTAAGGCACTGCCACGTTCTTAATTCTTCTTGATATTAATTTTTTCCTTGCTACTTTCCCGTTCTTACCTGTTATGTGTTTGCAACACACTCAGGCGTTTGCGCTGTCCTGCAACTACAATGCGATCTCTTTCTCTACCTTATTACGTTTAGAAAGCTATAAAGCTGTGTGGTTTGGAGTAATCGCGCTTTTATAGGGTTACAAAAGAGCTTTTAGTTTCCCTTAACAGTTAAGTGTGGGACGGGGATGGGGGAGGGAGGGAATAAGCACTGCAGCCGGTCGTCTGTTAGGGCGTGGGGAAGTGAGGGAACTGGAAAAGATTGACTTTAATGTTTGGAATAGAGGCGACCACTCCCGCTGTCCATTTTATAATAGTACTTGCAAAGTACTTTCCTCAATCAATGCAACACGATAACGTCTTGTGTAACGGGCCCGTCCCTCACTTGCTGCTGTTACTGTTATTGTTAAAGTGGCATTAAAAATTAGCCATATATGTGCGCGCTTATGCGAAGTATTGAGGTTCCAATGCGAATGGGGGAGGGGAAGAAGAGAAGCTGGTTTCTTATGGCGCCACTTTAACTTGAAGGCTGCGCTCTTCTGTTAATGCAGAAAGCTTCCCAATTGGAAGATGTTTATTTTCTTTGTATTAGTCGCTTCTTGCTCTGTTTGCCTCCTCTCCCTTTCATGAACATGCAGCTTTCCAATTTACTTCTCGCTAACATTCGAACTCCGGCGTTCCCAAAGTTCCATCACATCCGTTCAAACCTACCCCCAATTTCCATTCTCAAACATCTTGTGTGTGTGCGC